>NC_139011.1:17703699-18903699 GCF_964374135.1 Grampus griseus
TTCACACATAGTGTCTTAAGCAACAGTGTTATATCTGTATAGCCCACCAAAGCAAGCTGATTGAGCAAAACTTTTTTTGCACCTTTACGTGATTGTGACCAAATTAATGTTAAAGGTAAAAAATTGTGATTTTTTATTTTGGTTACAAGATAGCAAGATGACATTGACATTTTGGGCTTAACTACAGTGGTAACATTCGGGTTGTTTAAATTTTTCAGATGATTGCAGAACAGTCAATTCCCATAATGTAGAGCAACCTGGTCATGTTTATTCCACCTGACACTCAGACACTTGCCAAATAAGACTCTAGATCAAAGCAAAAACTGATATTGTTATCTTTATGTGTCCCTAATAAAAACATTTTATGCTTTTAAGGGATTTTTAGGAAAATTTTTAAGGTAAGAAAATGTTATATTTAGTGCCTTCTATCTGTTTTCATTCTTTCCCCAAGTGGGCATGGTTATTTAATCACCATAATGTTTCTCTCATGATTGCAAGATAAGTCACACACACACACACACACACACACACACACACACACACACACACACTTCTCTTTCTTCTCAAAACCCAACACAAGCCTACATTTACTCAAAGTCAATATCTCTAACATTTAGATATGGTTTACATAAAGTGAAATAAATCGGTCTTAAATGTACAGTTCCATCAGTTTTGGTAAATGCAGACATCCATATATCCCAAACCTCTATCAAGATAGGAAATGTTTCCATCATCCCAGAAGGTTTCCTCATGCCCCTTCCCAATCAATTCCACTGTTCCTTCCACTCACACACAAAAGCAGCCACTGTTCTGGTTTCTATCACCATGGATTAGTTTTACCTCTTCTAAGATATCATCAAAATGTAATCATACAGTAGGTACATAAGTAAGAACTCTTTTTGCATCTTGCTTCTTTCACTCAGCCTAATGTTGTGGAGATTCATATTGTTAGGCTGAATCTTTTTTTTATTGTTAAGTAGTTCTCCATTATATGAATATTCTACAGTTTGTTTAACCATTTTTCTGATGATGAACTGATTAGGTATTATGAATAAAGCTGCTATGAACAGTCTTGTACCAAACTTAGTGGACGTATGGTTGTATTTTTCTTGGATAAATACTTAGAAGTTGTAATGCTACATCATAGAGTAACTGTGGCTTTAACTGCTAAAGTTAACTGCTTCTATTAGGAAACTGCTAAACAGTTTTCCAAAGTGGTTGTACTATTTTTCCTTTCCCTATACATGAGAGCTTCTGACAGCATTAGTGTGGGTTTTAACCTTTCTGGTGGGTATGCATCTTGTTGTAATTTTAGTTTGTCTTTCCCTGTTAAATATTGATACTGGGTATTTTTCAAGTGTTTCTTAGCCACACACACACACACACACACACACACACACACACACACACACACACACGAGATCTGTGACGTATCGGTTCAAGTCCTCTGCCAAGCCATACATCAATTACTGTAACAGGTGCATATAGAGGTGCAAGGTTAAAGAATCTTCCTTTTAACAAATACAGCTGATGTGTGCTCCCACTCTGAGAACAGTCACGAGGGGAAGCTCAAAGCACCAGAGGTGCCATTTCATTCAGCAATTTATCCCCACCGAAAACTCCTCTCAATCCATCTTAAAGCAAAACCTTCTCTGATCTGTGTCAAATACAAATTAGAGTCTGTGTGGATATATAATAGTACCACCATTGGAGTAGGAAAGATTTCAGAGACAGGATTTATGCTAAGTATGAATATCATTAGTTAAACATTTGCTATTAGTTGGCACCATGCTAATCACTTCTGATGTGTAATTATTGCTATTATATTTAAGATTTACAAAAATGCAACCAAGTGGCTATCATTATTCCCCAAGAAAGCTTCAAATTTTCAAATTATAACACCTTTCATTTCTGTATTGATTATCTATCACTGCATAATAAATTACTCTAAAACATAGTTGCTGAAAACAACACACATTTATTATCTCACTATTTTTATGGAGCAGGAATATGGGAGTAAATTTTGTGGATCCTATGCTTTAAGTCTCTCCTTGAACTATCAAGTTGTTGACTGTGGCTGTAGACATCTCAAGACTCAACTGGCTAAAGAGGTTACCAGAAAACTACTAGAGCTAATCAATGAATTTGGTAAAGTAGCAGGATACAAAATTAATGCACAGAAATCTCTTGCATTCCTATACACTAATGATGAAAAATCTGAAAGAGCAATTAAGGAAAAACTCCCATTTACCACTGCAACAAAAAGAATAAAATATCTAGGCATAAACCTAACTAAGGAGACAAAAGACCTGTATGCAGAAAACTATAAGACACTGATGAAAGAAACTGAAGATGATACAAACAGATGGAGAGATATACCATGTTCCTGTACTGGAGGAATCAACATTGTGAAAATGACTACACTATCCAAAGCAATCTACAGATTCAATGCAATCCCTATCAAACCACTAATGGCATTTTTCATAGAACTAGAACAAAAAAACTTCACAATTTGTATGAAAACACAAAAGACCCCGAATGTCCACAGCAATCTTGAGAAAGAAAAACAGAGCTGGAGGAATCAGGCTGCCAGACTTCAGCTTACACTACAAAGCTACAGTAATCAAGACAGTATGGTACTGCCACAAAAACAGAAATACAGATCAATGGAACAGGATAGAAAGCCCAGAGGTAAACCCATGCATATACGGTCACCTTATTTTTGATAAAGGAGGCAAGAATATACAATGGAGAAAAGACAGACTCTTCAATAAGTGGTGCTTGGAAAATTGGACAGCTACATGTAAAAGAATGAAATTAGAACACTCCCTAACACCATACACAAAAATAAACTCAAAATGGATTAAAGACCTAAATGTAAGGCCAGACACTATCAAACTCTTAGAGGAAAACATAGGCAGAACACTATATGACATAAATCACAGCAAGATCCTTTTTCATCCACCTACTAGAGAAATGGAAATAAAAACAAAAATAAACAAATGGCACCTAATGAAACTTAAAGGCTTTTGCACAGCAAAAGAAACCATAAACAAGATGAAAAGCAACCCTCAGAATAAGAGAAAATATTTGCAAATTAAGCAACTGACAAAGGATTAATCTCCAAACTTTACAAGCATCTCATGCAGCTCAATATCAAAAAAACAAACAACCCAATCCAAAAATGGGCAGAACACCTAAACAGTCATTTCTCCAAAGAAGATATACAGATTGCCAACAAACACATGAAAGAATGCTCAACATCACTAATCATTAGAGAAGCGCAAATCAAAACTACGATGAGGTATCACTTCACACCGGTCAGAATGGCCATCATCAAAAAATCTACAAACAATAAATGCTGGAAAGGATGTGGAGAAAAGGGAACCCTCTTGCACTGTTAGTGGGAATGTAAATTGATACAGCCACTATGGAGAGCAGTATGGAGTTTCCTTAGAAAACTAAAAATAGAACTACCATACGACCCAGCAATCCCACTACTGGGCATACACCCTGAGAAAACCATAATTCAAAAAGAGTCATGTACCACAATGTTCATTGCAGCTCTATTTACAAAGCCACGTCATGGAAGCAACCTAAGTGTCCATTGACAGATGAATGGATAAAGAAGATGTGGCACATATACACAATGGAATATTATTCAGCCATAAAAAGAAATGAAATTGAGTTATTTGTAGTGAAGTGGATGGACTCAGAGTCTGGCATACAGAACGAAGTAAGTCAGAAAGAGAAAAACAAATACCGTATGCTAACACATATATATGGAATCTAAAAAAAAAAAAAAATCGTTCTGAAGAACCTAGGGGCAGGACAGGAATAAAGATGCAGACGTAGAGAACGGACTTGAGGACATGGGGAGGGGGAAGGGTAAGCTGGGACGAAGTGAGAGAGTGGCATGGACATATATACACTACCAAATGTAAGATAGATAGCTAGTGGGAAGCAGCCGCATAGCACAGGGAGATCAGCCCGGTGCTTTGTGACTGCCTGGAGGGGTGGGATAGGGAGGGTGGCGGTGAGATGCAAGAGTGGGGAGATATGGGGATGTGTGTGTATGTAAAGCTGATTCACTTTGTTGTAACTAGCACACCATTGTAAAGCAATTATACCCCAATAAAGATGTTAAAAAAATTTTTTAATTGAAAAAAAAAAAGGCTCAACTGGGGAAAGGTCAACCTTGAAGTTCCCTCATGTGGTTATTGGGAGGATTCAATATCTCATGGGTTGTTTGACAGATGGCCTCAGTACCCTGCTGGCTGGTGGCTGGAGGAAGCTTTCCAGTCCTTGCCACATGGGGTTCTTCATAGAGTAAGTCACAACATGGCAACTTGCTTCATCAGAGCAAGTAAACAAGAAAAAGAAAGAAAAGCAGAAAAAGAGAGAGAGAGGTCACAGTCTTCTATAACTTAATTCAAATGTGATATCCTATCACTTTTGCTATATTCTATTTATTAGAAAGAAGTCACTATGTCTAGATAACACACAAGAGAAGACAATTAGACAAGGGCATAAATACCACTAGGTGAGATTTCTGGGAGCCATTTCAGAAATGTCTACCACAATTTCCACAGTGTTTTACACTTTACAAAGGGTTATCAACAACAATACTTTTTGACATTCATAATACTGTCATAAATGATATTAAATCCAAAGCCAGAAAAGATGATTCAACAATATATCCAAGGCCGTGGCAGGAGGACTTGACCCTGGGAAGGTATACTAGTTCAGTCCCAAGGATGCTATTCATAGCTCCGTGTTGCCCCTACACCAGTACTTCTCACTTATTTTTGTTTATTTGTTTTAATAATGAGTCAAATCCAGGTAATTTTTTTCTTTAAAGCTTGAAACTTTAGTTCAGTGTTTCTGAGTATTAGTAACTCTGAATTCTGTTGCCCAAAATTATATATGAAGATGTAAGAACTTGAGTTTAGTGTGAACTGGCCCAAAGGTCCATATTTTTATTTTTTTAAATAAATCTCTGAAATTAGTTTGTTTGTTCAGATTGACCTTCTTTAGATGCTGTGGAAAAAAAAAATCTGGGCAATTAATGGCTCAGTTTGGTGGGTTTCATAGGATTAATCAAGGCTTTACTATACTGAACAGATAGAGGCCAAAGGGTAACTTTTCAAGAAATGGTTCATTGACATTGCATGTGTTTTAACTTGGAGGATCCTGTTTTGAATTTTAGCATGTTCAGATTCCCAGCCTTGAATTAAGTTGTTTCGAAAGCTCAGGGTAAATTTGCTCTCAACAGCAAAAACCCTCCTAAAGACTATGCAGTAACATTGACTTTGAAAATCAAACTAATTGATCTTGGATCTAAAACCTCAAAAGTTTCACTTGGACCTATCATTTATCTGAGTTCTAGGAATCTTCTGTTGATGGGTCTAAAGGCCAGGAATGAACGGATATTGGTTCCTCTGTACCTGGCTGGACAGAAGGAAAATGTTCTGTGGGGATTTAGTGGAAGGAAGGGAAAAACGGAGAAAGAGAGAGGGAAAGGAAAAGAAAAAAAATCATAAAGAAAAGAGAAGAAAAAGTAGAAAGGAAAGAAAAAAATTGTTTAAAAGTTTTCTCTGTATAACCTTTACTACCTGAGATAACAATGGTTTCTAACATTTTCCAAGGACTTTATAAACTAGAGCAGTTATCCTTAGCATAATGCCAAAACCAGCAGCATCAACTTCACCTGGAAAATTACTAGAGATGCAGATTTTCACTTCCCATCCCAGGTCCACTGAATTAGAAACTTTAAGGTTGGAGCCCAAGAATATGTGTTTTTCCATACACATTGTAATGTACCCTAAAGTTTGAGAACCACAGAAACTAGAGAAATTTCAACTATAGTTATAAGATCATAAGGAGTGTTATATCCTAGGTGTTAATTAGGGCCACTGAAAAGTCCTGGGTCTTGTGTTGAAATAACATTTTTCAGCAGAATATCTCCATTTATTGAGGCACTAGCAAAATAAAGTGCAGTCACTTAGGTAACTATAGAAGATGCCAAGTCTGAATGGGGTTAATGTTAGAAGCACAGTGTCAGTGAGCAAAGTCTAGTTAAAATAAAACAAAAACTAGGAATCAAAGGAACAATCACTACCCCAACAAAAACAAGTAACTGACAAGAAGACAAGATCAGCAGCAGACATCTGTGCAGGGCCATCACAGGTGAACTCACCCGGGCACAGACTCATCTCCAATGGACTTCCTATGAAGGCTTGAGTCCCACTCCACGTTCTCTTCTTGGCAATGGTAGACAAGCCCCAACCCGTCTTGAGAAACAAAGCCCTGCAATCCAAGATTTGACATTGTCACAAACCTTCCTAGAAGCAGCAGCTCCAGCTGGAAAATCAGCAACCCTCCTCATAGGTGTCTATGAGCTGTCCACTGTGGTGGCAGCCAAGATGCTTTTGAGCTGCCCTGACACTGAAATCCTCCAAGAGCACTCGATTTGCATATCTATAAAAGGAGCAATGTGACCTGATTCTACCTAAGCTTTACCAAACTGTAGGTCCCTATGAAATCATATTGTAAACAATATCCTAAATTTCTTGCCCCATTCTTCAAAGCACATACAGCCACCTAGAAATTCCCTGCTATCCCCACCCACCTCTCATCGGGTATGTCTAGAAATTCACAGGTACATCTGAAAAGTGCATACCTTCCTCCATTTTGCCACTCCCCTACCACAGCCCAAATCTACTGCCACTGTGGCAGGTTATGTCTATGAAAATTCTGTTTCCCAAAGTCCCCAGACTCACAAACCCTCCAGGTGCCTTTGGTGCAGATCTGTACTTAGGGAACATGAATCTACATGATAACTGAAGGTGTGGAAGCACTTGAAACAAATCAGTGGGAGGAGAGAGGAGAGGAGAGGAGAAGCAATCAAGGATGGCATCATCAGAAATAAAGCTTAGGCAGCCGCATAGCACAGGGAGATCAGCTCGGTGCTTTGTGACCACCTAGAGGGGTGGGGTAGGGAGGGTGGGAGGGAGACGCAAGAGGGAGGGGATATGGGGATATATGTATATGTGTAGCTGATTCACTTTGTTATACTGCAGCAACTAACACAGCATTGTAAAGCAATTATACTCGAATAAAGATGTTAAAAAAAAAAAAGAAAGAAAGAAAGCTGAGGGAATGGAACAAATTAAATAAAGTGCTATAGGAACCTGAGGAGGAATTATAAAGCACACAGATTTCAAAGAACCAGGAGAAGGTCTGTTGTACAAGCTAAGAGATGAAATACCTTTAAGAAAGTTGGCATGATTGGTCAATAAAAGCATTAAACTGCAGAAAATTCAAGTGGTATTACTTTGAGAGGAAAAAAGACTACCAGATTTATTGACAACAGGTACTTGATTACCCTTGCAAAAGCCATTTTTGAAGAGTGGTGAGTTTTGAAGAAGGGGTAGCAGAAATTAGTATTTAGCATATAAAGGGAAAAAAGAAGTGAGAAAGAGAGGACAGAGAGTCAAGTCTACTAATTCAAGAATTATGGTAGTGAAGGAAAGGAAAGGTAGGGAGAGATTTTTAAGGTAAGAGATATTTAGAACGTTTCTAGGCAGAGAAGGAAAAAAAAAAAAAACTTTATAGAGGGGGTAACTGAGGAAGCAAGAAAGAGATGAACATCTCTGAAATACCAGCGAGGAAAGAAAGGCTGGGTGTGGATTATCCAAAAGGCCAGAGGAGTTGGGAGGGAAGTTGAGAGGGTTTGTGCCTGAAAGTCACAATTAATTTTCTCAGCAGAGTAAACACTCTGGATGTTCTTGGCACCAACGCACACTGGAAGCTAGTGAGTTGGCGGAAATTATTTTTCAAGACATTAGACCAAAAAAACTAATTGCCTGGCTTAATAAGGCCACAGGCATCTGACAAACATCAAAATGATTAAGAAAGGCTGGAGAGAGAGGGGAGAGAGATAAAGAGAGATGGTAGTGGCAGGGATGAGAGGAAGAGGTAGAAGAGAGAAAAAGAAGGATGAGGAAAGAGAAAGGAAACAAGAGGAGGAGAGGGAAGCAGGGTAAGGGGAGAAGAGCTAAAAGAAGTGGAGGAGAGAGAAGCTGCAGAAAGAAACAGATGCTATCTCAGAACATTGAAATGTCTCATTTGTGTTTAAATTCCTAGAAAGAGGAAACAAAACAAGGACAAACTCTTAAATGTTCTTGTTGACCAGCTGGCTTTCGACCAATGATAAATTCTAGGCCAGAGGTTTGGTAAAAGCTAATGCAAACCAGGGAGAGAATTTAGATCACAGACGTAAATATATTCCCAGGCTAGATAGTTGCAGAGTATTTCACAGGGGAAATCATGAAAAATTTTCCTTGTAGTTGCAGTACACGTTATTTATAAAGGTCAGGGAAAAAAACATGATATGGTATATATATTTTTTTGTCTTCTTACTACAAGTAAACCCATACACAGTGAATACATCATCCTGAGCAGACATGAGCCAGTTGCTGTGCTGTGATGATTTGTGTTTCTTTTTGAGCGCGATCTAGCCTAAAGCTGATCCCGAGGTGGTCCTAGCTCATTTGACAATTGCCTTCGGTTTCACACTCTGTCCAAGGTGAAGATCATCTTTGCAGTGGTTCCTCAGACTTGTCTAAACTTTCCTCCTCTCTTCTAGACCCCTAGTGAGAACTTCCCTGTACAGTGATCTCAGGCCTAGAGAACCCTCGGATTGGGTCTCTCCCATCTTCGTGACATGTGGACTTTTGTCCAGTGACTTGTAAAAGTGCTATGAGCGGTTACAAGTGTTGGTTGTATTTGCAAAGTGGCACAGTTCCGTGGTTTTAAATACATGGTTATTAAAATAAGAACTTTCCTAACCATCAAATATATTCTGAACATATTATTGTGGTAAGGACTGGAGTCAACATGGTATAGTCAAAGGATCAAACTAGATGGGTTGTGGAGTCAGATATATTTAGATCTGAATCCATTTTCTAGCTATATGGCCTTAGGCAATTTACCTAAGTTCTCTGGGTCTTAGTTTCTGTGTCTGTAAAATGTTGTCCATAATAGTATCTATCTCAAGGTCACCAAAAATTTAATCAATAGTCAATCTAAGAAAGAAATGGAAAATTTTATTTGAGCCAAGCTGAGGATTATAACCCAGGAGGCGGTCTTTCAGAAAGCTCTACAGGTAAGGGGGAAAGCCAGTATATATACAATATATGACTTTGGAGAAGGGGTATATGCAATCAACACACATCTTGGTAGAGGGCAACTTTCTCTATTCGAGAGGAATAGATATCTTAGTGGTTTTAGAGCTTTTCGAAGTATGGGAAGATGGAGGAAACTGGGTTCACAAAATTTTCTCCTGAAAATATCTGAGGGTCGGTTTTGCCAGTTTTCCTAGAGTACAAAGTGCCTCAACCTGATCTTTGCTCTGAATTTCTTTCAGGGTGTATTGTAGCTCAGCGACTGCAGTGACTCATGACTTGATTCTTATAGAACTGGATCGTGGGCAATATTCTTTATTTTAGAACTCCCTCCCTTTCTGTCTTAACGTTGACCAAGTTCTGGGAGGTGTTTCATGACCAGTTTGTCCCATGGCATTAGGAATACTCATTCCCAGGTCAGGCGAGGATTTCATTGATAGGCCACTCAATGTGCTATTACTGGACTAGGTCCTGTTAACAGTAGCCAAAACCTCTGGACCGCCTGTCTTACTAGTCTGTTATGGTCCAGGACATGGATCCCTCTAGTTGCTTCTTCCCATATCTAGAGTTACACTATTACAATCACTGATCTTATAAAATTATGTATTTGGTCAATCATTTCAAGTTGCTTGATTATCAGTATTTTTATCATAGTCTCAGTCACACATTTGGTAATGCAAAAAACAATAATCTTGTAAAAATAATCTTGTAAAAGGCAGAATACAAGTAATATAGTAACATTAATAAGGTCATAAGTAAGTATTTAAGCTAAGAACTTTCATCAGGCGCAGCCAGTGTCTCCCCAGGTCAGCTAACTCAGTCTGTCCTGCACCGTTCGCTATCTTTAAGGAAAATGATATATTGGCATTTTACATAAAGTTCACCGAGGATGTCTGCACATACAAGGCAAGTGGTGGGTTATTGTGACCCCTTACAGGACTGGGAAAGGAGTTACGTGGCTGGTGTCAGAAGAAGAAAAATTGATCTTTATAGTTGAGCAGGTATTTCTGCTACTGGGGAGTTCTGGTTAATGCATAATACAGATGCACGATGCACACTAGAGGGGAGGGAGGAAGCCTAAATGGGCCGAGAAAAATTTTATGCTTAAATCTTTCTTGTCTTGCCTTAAAATATGAATTTTATTTCATCATCAAAGAGTTGTTGTGAGGATATAAACCATATAAAGGGTTTGAGCATTAGAGTGACTTGAATAGTGTCCCCCCCAAAGCTCACATCCATCTGCAACCTCAGAATGGGACCTTATTTGGAAATAGGGTCTGTGCGGATATAATTAAGTCAAAATGAGGTCATACTAGAATAGAATGGGCTCTAAATCCAATGACTGGTATCCTTATAAGAAGAGGAGAACACACATGGAGACCAAGGGAAGAAGGCCATGCAAAGACAAAGATGGAAATTGGGATTCTGCTGCTATAGGTGAAGGCACACCTATAGAAGCTGGAAAAGGTAAAGGATTCTTCCCTGGAGCCTTCACAGGGAGCACTGCCCTATCAATACTATGATTTTAGACTTCTATTCTCCAGAAATGAAAGAATACACTTTTTATTGTTGTTTTAAACCACCAAGCTTGTGGTAATTTGCTATGGCAGATCTAAGAAACTAATACACGTTTATAGTAACTGCTCAGTGAAAATCAACTCAGCATCAGGCCAATTTTACTCTATACTCTTTCTGGCTACTATCTTACGGTCCTTAGATTGGTAACTTAATTTGGTCCTACTTTACCAGCTTTGACCTCTCCAGGTCTAAATTTCAGCCCTGCAGACACCTTCCTTATTCTCCAGACCTGGGCTAAGAAGCATCCTGCATATTCTCCTGGCAGCTCTGCCATTGGCTCTGTGAGTCTCCCTTCCCCAACCCAGCCAATCCAATTCATTCATCCATTCCATACATATTAACTCACCACTTACTATGAACCTGTCAGTGTATGAAAAACTGGGTGTAAAGCAGTGAATGAAAGAGTCCCTCTTTTCATAAAAGGTGTTTTCTGGTGAGAGCGTAAAAAAGATTAACAAGTAGGCAAGTGAATATATAATATGACAGATGGTCTTATATGCTATGGGGAAAAAAAGGCAGGCTGGGGGAATGGAGAGCAGGGGCAGGGTGTACATCAGTGTGTCACAAAAGGTCTCTCTGACGAGGTGGTATTATTATTATTATTTTTTTTTGCGTTACGCGGGCCTCTCACTGTTGTGGCCTCTCCCATTGCGGAGCACAGGCTCCGGACGCTCAGGCTCAGCGGCCATGGCTCACGGGCCCAGCCATTCCACGGCATGCGGGATCTTCCCGGACCGGGGCACGAACCCACATCCCCTGCATTGGCAGGCGGACTCTCAACCACTGTGCCACGAGGGAAGCCCACGAGGTGGTATTTTAATAGTGACCTAAATTTAGTCAAAGAGGAAGGCAGTCATTCTGACACCCAGGAGGTGAGGTGAAAGAAGAAATGGGGACTCAGTAACCTGCAGGATTGGAAGCCATAACTTAGACTTGGGATTTTGCACTGAACGACATAAAAAAGTCACTGGAGGATTGTGAATAGAGAAGAGCATGATCTGCCTTCTCTTTTAAAAAGATTCCTCAAGCTACTGTTTGAAGAGTAGGTTTTGAGGGTGACTTGGAAGCAAGATCAGTTAGGATGCTGACTGCAAAAAGTCCATGCTAAATGTGATGCCTCATTTCTTTTTAATTCTTTCTCCAGAGCTGTGATAAAAGGCAGATAGAAGTGAAAGCATTGATAAGAAGTTACTGGAGTCTGTTTATATTTCGCAGATAAAGCCAACTGGATTTTTTTTTAAATGAATGTAGTTTCTAAGAGAAAGAGAAATTAAGGAACACTCCAAGTGTTTTACTGGGCTAGGAAAGACTAGAGAAGATGTTGGAGAGCGGAGAAAAGAGGTGGATTAAACGTGCGAAATCCAGCAAGCTGTGAATATAGGACTGATGAGTTTCCTTCCCTTCCCCTGCAGTCATTACATAGCTCTCAGCTGGTGGAATCCAAATGTCTCAAGTAATGTTAAGACATCACCCAGTTTATAAAACCTGGGAGGCCCAGCTGTGCCTTCCTAAGCACACTGTCTTAAATATATTTTTAATTTGTTAAAATTATATTACCATGTAGCCATTTATAACATCAAATACATGATTTTCCCCCCAAACAAAAGCAGAGCAGGAACTGGAGCATCTGTTCTTTCATGGCGTTTGATTCCCACCTGAGGTGCAGAGAAGGTATGTCAAGTAACACTGGCAGACCATTTTCAACGAAGGTGGACCTCCCAAAACCCACCAAGCTAGACCCAGGTCTACAAAGACAGCACTTGTGGAAGTGGCAGCCAAGGTGCTGAAGATGAACCAGTGTCTTGGATTGCCACTGAAGTCTTTTATCTGCTACTTTGAAATAATGAGGCTAAGAAACTCACTCTTGTCCAAAGTTGCCAATTCCTTTTTCCGGACAAAGCAGCCAATCAGAAGAGCATAAGCAGCTATAAAGTAAAACATTACCAACTCTTCTGTGCACAAGCTGGGGAGGGAAGGTGAAATAGGGAGATTACAGAGCATGCTTTTTCACACTCAGTCTTTTGGGGATGATTTTTGAACCATAAGAAATTCTTCCGGGAAGCAGGGCTACCAGTACAAGGTCCTAGGGAGTAACCTTTTATGACTCCCTCTGCCAAAAAAAGGATAGAGAACTAGGGGATTGCTTAGAAACATATGTTCTTCAGGGAGTCTTGTAAGCGTTACTCTAAACTCTGAGCCAACACAGCTGTGAGGGAGCAGAGGTCAAGACTTCACAGAAAGCCAGATGCTGCAGTGAGCACATATTGTTTTAGAGACATATGTGTGTATGGATATGCGTGGTGGATAAATATATACATCGGCATGTGTATGTATACACTGGCAACCCCACCTCCCCACTTCTCATCCTTTTAGGTAAACTGAAGGAGGAAGGGAGGATTTCCTGTGAAAACAATGTATAACCCTGCTCATCTGGTTAATGTGTTTGGCTGGATCCAATGTAACCAAATGAAAAGGAGGAGTAGGAAGAAAATTTCCTGATAAGACAAACTTTATACAGGGTATTCAGTCTAACTTAATTCAATTCCTAATTATGATGTTTTTACACTATTCAATCTAATTCAGCTACATTCCTAAGTACTATTTATTTGCACTGTTAGGTACTACGCGGGATGTAGAAGTAATTCCAACACCAGTCACCCTTATACATTTATAAGCAGTGTGACTTTAGGAAAGGTACCTCTCTGGTGAGATAACTTTGAGTGGGAGCATCCCGTATTCTACCCGCTAATACATCAGAGCCCTAATGGAGATACCCGTAGTATGCTATGCTATGGTAGAGAGAGAAATGGGCTGGGACTCCAGCCCCAAATCTGCACTGTGTTACTGTGGCCAGTTCATCTCACTCCACTTCTCCTGCCCCAAAACTATCCCCAGAAAGAGATGTTTTCTTTTTTTCCATTGTGAAATGAGATGCTTGGATTAGAAAACGGGTCACAAAATAATTGCCTATAAAAGAACTGGGTGGGTTCCATGTATTCCAACAGGGACTGAGGCCCCTGCATGAGGGAGGCAGCTACTTTCCACCACTGTCCCACTGCTGCCTGTGACAACGTGGCCTCATCTAATTTTCCAAGAAAGAGTAGCCCTCTGCGTTCTTCTATATGAGACTGAACAATTCTTAAAATACTGTACAAGATGAACAAAATACATCTGGAAGCCCAATCCTTGCCCATATGCTGCCAGTTTGCAATTTTAGGATTGGATGACATAATATTTCTTTTAATTCAGAAATGGGTGAGTATAGGGCACAGCTGTACCAAGAGTGTCCCAACAGATTTCCTGCTACTGGCAGAAATCATGCCTGTGAATCCTTGGTCCCTGAACTGGGGCCATCCAAAGGTCACTCACTCCCTGGTCTCAAGCTCTTCTGAAGCAGGATTGCCTAATTCCAAGTCCAGAGGAATCTCTAGGCTGTCACGTGGCATTCACAGCTCTACCTGCCTAGAATTTACAAAAGGACATCTCCTGATCCGGCCAGTGAGTCTCCTCTCAAAGTCTCCGATTCTATACCCACTTACAAGTATTGAAAGCTTTCGTTCCAGAGACTACATTTGCTTCTACGGCAAAGTCCAGGAAACTAGAAAGGATTCAGCATCACTCAGATCCCAGAAGATCTAAACTTTTTGTATATCAGTACTGAAAAAATGAAGAAATAGACTCTGTCATTATAGATCATCCACCATTCCTTGTGATTCAAGGAGCTTTCATATAACCCAATGCAGGGAAACTACACCTAACATAAGTAAAAGTAAGCAGAACATTGTCACACAGAGAATGATTGGATATGAGTAAAATTATATATATGACAGTGGAGGATACCTCGAAAAGATAGTGCTCAAATTCGTCTTTTAATTTTTTTTTAACATCATTTTTTTTTTTAAGGGCTTCAAATGCTTGGCTATTTATTTATTTATTTATTTATTTATTTATTTATTTATTTATTTATTTATGGCTGTGTTGGGTCTTCATTTCTGTGCGAGGGCTTTCTCTAGCTGTGGCAAGCGGGAACCACTCTTCAACGTGGTGCACGGGCCTCTCACTATCTCAGCCTCTCTTGTTGTGGAGCACAGGCTCCAGACGCGCAGGCTCAGTAGTTGTGGCTCACGGGCCTAGTTGCTCCACAGCATGTGGGATCTTCCCAGACTAGGGCTCGAACCCGTGTCCCCTGCATTAGCAGGCAGATTCTCAACCACTGCGCCACCAGGGAAGCCCTAACATCTTTATTGGAGTATAATTGCTTTACAATGGTGTGTTAGTTTCTGCTTTATAACAAAGTCAATCACTTATACATATACATATGTTCCCATATCTCTTCTCTCTTGCGTCTCCCTCCCTCCCACCCTCCCTATCCCACCCCTCTAGATGGTCACAAACCACCGAGCTGATCTCCATGTGCTATGCAGCTGCTTCCCACTAGCTATCTATTTTACATTTGGCAGTGTAAATATGTCCATGCCACTCTCTCACTTTGTCACAGCTTACCCTTCCCCCTCCCCATATCCTCAAGTCCATTCTCTAGTAGGTCTGTGTCTTTATTCCCATCTTACCCCTAGGTTCTTCATGACCCTTTTTTTTTTTCTTAGATTCCTTAGATATGTGTTAGCATACGGTATTTGTTTTTCTCTTTCTGACTTACTTCACTCTGTATGACAGACTCTAGGTCCATCCACCTAACTACAAATAAATCAATTTCGTTTCTTTTTATGGCTGAGTAATATTCCATTGTGTATATGTGCCACATCTTCTTAATCCATTCATCTGTTGATGGACACTTAGGTTGCTTCCATGTCCTGGCTATTGTAAATAGAGCCGCAATGAACATTTTGGTACATGACTCTTTTTGAATTATGGTTTTCTCAGGGTGTATGCCCAGTAGTGGGATTGCTGGGTCGTATGGTAGTTCTATCTGTAGTTTTTTAAGGAACCTCCATACTGTTCTCCATAGTGCCTGTATCAATTTACATTCCCACCAACAGTGCAAGAGGGTTCCCTTTTCTCCACACCCTCTCCAGCATTTATTGTTTGTAGATTTTTTGATGATGGCCATTCTGACCGGTGTGAGATGATATCTCATTGTAGTTTTGATTTGCATTTCTCTAATGATTAATGACGTTGAGCATTCTCTCATGTGTCCATTGGCAATCTGTATATCCTCTTTGGAGAAATGTCTGTTTAGGTCTTCTGCCCATTTTTGGATTGGGTTGTTTGTTTTTCTGTTATTGAGCTGCATGAGCTGCTTGTAAATTTTGGAGATTAATCCTTTGTCAGTTGCTTCATTTGCAAATATTTTCTCCCATTCTGAGAGTTGTCATTTGGTCTTGTTTATGGTTTCCTTTGCTGTGCAAAAGCATTTAAGTTTCATTACGTCCCATTTGTTTATTTTTGTGTTTATTTCCGTTTCTCTAGAGGTGGGTCAAAAAGGATCTTGCTGTGATTTATGTCATAGCGTGTTCTGCCTATGTTTTCCTCTAAGAGTTTGATAGTGTCTGACCTTACATTTAGGTCTTTAATCCATTTTGAGTTTATTTTTGTATATGGTGTTAGGGAGTGTTCCAGTTTCATACTTTTACATGTAGCTGTCCAGTTTTCCCAGCACCACTTATTGAAGAGGCTGTCTTTTCTCCACTGTATATTCTTGCCTCCTTTATCAAAGATAAGGTGACCATATGTGTGTGGGTTTATCTCTGGGCTTTCTACCCTGTTCCATTGATCTATCTTTCTGTTTTTGTGCCAGTACCATACTGTCTTGATTACTGTAGCTTTGTAATATAGTCTGAAGTCAGGGAGCCTGATTCCTCCAGCTCCATTTTTTGTTCTCAAGATTGTTTTGGCTATTGGGGGTCTTTTGTATTTCCATACAAATTGTGAAATTTTTTGTTCTAGATGTGTGAAAAATGCCATTGGTAGTTTGATAGGGATTGCATTGAATCTGTAGATTGCTTTGGGTAGTAGAGTCATTTTCACAATGTTGATTCTCCCAATCCATCTTTTGATTTTTATCAATGTATACTGCACTTGATTCTTTCCTATTAAATTCTATGCATTCCTGCATTTACACACTTAAAGTCTAGATAGAGAAACAGAAATTGCAAAATGAATTATTAAAAATATTTAAGAAATAGAATGCCAAACTGCAGAGGAATGGTATAGTTTCACAGGACCACGTCATCTAGCTTGGGTGTAGGAGTTTACTTAGTACATTATTTCCCCTTCTTTCTGTTGACTATCTCCTACTCATTTTTAAACAGAGAAACTAGCTCTCCAGAGAGAGGAGAAAGGAAGGCAGATTCCATTTACTGAGAGATGGAGAGACAGAGAGTGGATTAAGGAAGAGAGAAAGTGGATGTACTAAGAATAGAGAGGCAAGTATGGACAAGATGGAGTGCAGTCTTCTAGGGCATGTGAAGACTTTATTTGAAAGTCCATAGCTTCCGGGAAGATGGCGGAAGAGTAAGACGCGGAGATCACGTTCCTCCCCACAGATACACCAGAAATACATCTACGCGTGGAACAACTCCCACAGAACACCTACTGAACGCTGGCAGAAGACCTCAGACCTCCCAAAAGGCAAGAAACTCCCCATGTACCTGGGTAGGGCAAAAGAAAAAACTAAACAGAGACAAAAGGATAGGGACGGGTCCTGCACCAGCGGGAGAGAGCTGTGAAGGAGGAAAAGTGTCCACACACTAGGAAGCCCCTTCGCGGGTGGAGACTTCGGGAGGCGGAGTGGGGGAGCTTGGGAGCCGCGGAGGAGAGCACAGCAACAGGGGTGCGGAGGGCAAAGCGGACAGATTCCAGCGCAGAGGATCGGGCCGACCGGCACTCACCAGCCGAGAGGCTTGTCTGCTCGCCCGCCGGGGCGGGCGGGACTGGGAGCTGAGGCTCCGGCTTCCGTCGGAGCGCCGGGAGAGGACTGAGGTTGGCGGCGTGAACACAGCCTGCAGGGCGTTAGTGCACCGCGGCTGGCCGGGAGGGAGTCCGGGGAGAAGTCTGGAACTGCCGAAGAGGCAAGAGACTTTTACGTCCCTCTTTGTTTCCTGGTGCGCGAGGAGAGGGGATTAAGAACGCTGCTTGAGAGAGCTCCAGGGACGGGCGCGAGCCGCGGCTAAAAGTGCGGAGCCCAGAGACAGACATGAGACGCTAGGGCCGCTGCTGCCGCCACCGGGAGGCCTGTGTGCGAACACAGGTCACTAGCCACACGCCCTTCCGGGGAGCCTGTGCAGCCCGCCACTGCCAGGGTCCCGGGATCCAGGGACAACTCCCCCGGGAGAACGCACAGGCGCGCCTCAGGCTGCAACGTCTCGCCGGCCTCTGCCGCCGCAGGCCCGCCCCACACTCCGTGCCCCTCCCTACCCCCGGGCCTGAGTGAGCCAGAGCGCCCGAAGCAGCTGCTCCTTTAACCCCATCCTGTCTGAGCAAAGAACAGACGCCCTCCGGCGACCTACACGCACAGGCGGGGCTAAATCCAAAGCTGAGCCCCTGGGAGCTGTGAGAACAAAGACGAGAAAGGGAAATCCCTCCCAGCAGCCTCAGGAGCAGCGGATTAAAGCTCCACAATCAACTTGATGTACCCTGCATCTGTGGAATACCTGAATAGACAACCAATCATCCCAAATTAAGGAGCCCTGTGGATGAAAGGCTCTTGGTGCTGCAGCCAGGAGTCAGTGCTGTGCCTCTGAGGTGGGAAAGCCAACTTCAGGACACTGATCCACAAGAGACCTCCCAGCTGCACATAATATCAAACAGCAAAAATTTCCGAGAGATCTCCATCTCAACGCCAACACCCAGCTTCACTCAATGACCAGCAAGCTACAGTGCTGGACATCCTATGCCAAACAACTAGCAAGACAGGAACACAACCCCACCCATTAGCAGAGAGGCGGCCCAAAATCATAATAAGTCTACAGACACCCCAAAACACACCACCAGACGTGGACCTGCCCACCAGAAAGACAAGATCTAGCCTCATCCACCAGAACACAGGCACTAGTACCCTCCACCAGGAAGCCTACACAACCCACTGAACCAACCTTAGCCACTGGGGACAGACACAAAAAACAACAGGAACTACGAACCTTCAGCCTGCAAAAAAGGAGACCCCAAACACACTAAGATAAGCAAAATGAAAAGACAGAAAAACACACAGCAGATGAAGGAGCAAGATAAAAACCCATCAGACCTAACAAATGAAGAGGAAATAGGCAGTCTACCTGAAAAAGAATTCAGAATAATGATAGTAAGGTTGATCCGAAATCTTGGAGATAGAATGGACAATAGAATGGACAAAATGCAAGAATCAGTTAACAAAGACCTAGAAGAACTAAAGATGAAACAAGCAACGATGAACAACACAATAAATGAAATTAAAAGTACTCTAGATGGGATCAATAGCAGAATAACTGAGGCAGAAGAACGGATAAGTGACCTGGAAGATAAAATAGTGGAAATAACTACTGCAGAGCAGAATAAAGAAAAAAGAATGAAAAGAACTGAGAACAGTCTCAGAGACCTCTGGGACAACATTAAACGTACCAACATTCGAATTATAGGGGTTCCAGAAGAAGAAGAGAAAAAGAAAGGGACTGAGAAAATATCTGAAGAGATTATAGTTGAAAACTTCCCTAATATGGGAAAGGAAATAGTTAATCAAGTCCAGGAAGCACAGAGAGTCCCATACAGGATAAATCCAAGGAGAAATACGCCAAGACACATATTAATCAAACTGTCAAAAATTAAATACAAAGAAAACATATTAAAAGCAGCAAGGGAAAAACAACAAATAACACACAAGGGAATCCCCATAAGGTTAACAGCTGATCTTTCAGCAGAAACTCTGCAAGCCAGAAGGGAGTGGCAGGACATATTGAAAGTGTTGAAGGAGAAAAACCTGCAACCAAGATTACTCTACCCAGCAAGGATCTCATTCAGATTTGATGGAGAAATTAAAACCTTTAGAGACAAGCAAAAGCTGAGAGAGTTCAGCACCACCAAACCAGCTCTACAACAACTGCTAAAGGAACTTCTCTAGGCAAGAAACACAAAAGAAGGAAAAGACCTACAATAACGAACCCAA
Source organism: Grampus griseus (assembly GCF_964374135.1). NCBI lineage: Eukaryota > Metazoa > Chordata > Mammalia > Artiodactyla > Delphinidae > Grampus > Grampus griseus. The sequence goes on from NC_139011.1 coordinate 17,723,560, forward strand.
AACAATTAAGAAAATGGGAATGGGAACACACATATCGATAATTACCTTAAATGTAAATGGACTAAATGCTCCCACCAAAAGACACAGATTGGCTGAATGGATACAAAAACAAGACCCATATATTTGCTGTCTACAAGAGACCCACTTCAGACCTAGAGACACATACAGACTGAAAGTAAGGGGATGGAAAAAGGTATTTCATGCAAATGGAAACCAAAAGAAAGCTGGAGTAGCAATTCTCATATCAGACAAAATAGACTTTAAAACAAAGACTATTAGAAGAGACAAAGAAGGACACTACATAATGATCAAGGGATCGATCCAAGAGGAAGATATAACAATTGTAAATATTTATGCACCCAACATAGGTGCACCTCAATACATAAGGCAAATACTGACAACCATAAAAGGGGAAATCGACAGTAACACATTCATAGTAGGGGACTTTAACACCCCACTTTCACCAATGGACAGATCATCCAAAATGAAAATAAATAAGGAAACACAAGCTTTAAATGATACATTAAATGAGATGGAGTTAATTGATATTTATAGGACATTCCATCCAAAAACAACAGAGTACACATTTTTCTCAAGTGCTCATGGAACATTCTCCAGGATAGATCATATTTGGGTCACAAATCAAGCCTTGGTAAATTTAAGAAAATTGAAATTGTATCAAGTATCTTTTCCGACCACAATGCTATGAGACTCGATATCAATCACAGGAGAAGATCTGTAAAAAATACAAACACATGGAGGCTAAACAATACACTACTTAATAACGAAGTGATCACTGAAGAAATCAAAGGGGAAATCAAAAAATACCTAGAAACAAATGACAATGGAGACACGACGACTCAAAATCTATGGGATGCAGCAAAAGCAGTTCTAAGAGGGAAGTTTATAGCAATACAATCTTACCTTAAGAAACAGGAAACATCTCGAATAAACAACCTAACCTTGCACCTAAAGCATTTAGAGAAAGAAGAACAAAAAAACCCCAAAGTTAGCAGGAGGAAAGAAATCATAAAAATCAGATCAGAAATAAATGAAAAAGAAATGAAGGAAACGATAGCAAAGATCAATAAAACTAAAAGCTGGTTCTTTGAAAGGATAAACAAAATTGATAAACCATTAGCCAGACTCATCAAGAAAAAAAGGGAGAAGACTCCAATCAATAGAATTAGAAATGAAAAAGGAGAAGTAACGACTGACACTGCAGAAATACAAAAGATCATGAGAGATTACTACAAGCAACTCTATGCCAATAAAGTGGACAACCTGGAAGAAATGGACAAATTCTTAGAAAGGCACAACCTGCCAAGACTGAATCAGGAAGAAATAGAAAATATGAACAGACCAATCACAAGCACTGAAATTGAAACTGTGATTAAAAATCTTCCAACAAGCAAAAGCCCAGGACCAGATGGCTTCACAGGTGAATTCTATCAAACATTTAGAGAAGAGCTATCACCTATCCTTCTCAGACTCTTCCAAAATATAGCAGAGGGAGGAACACTCCCCAACTCATTCTATGAGGCCACCATCACCCTGATACCAAAACCAGACAAGGATGTCACAAAGAAAGAAAACTACAGGCCAATATCACTGATGAACATAGATGCAAAGATCCTCAACAAAATACTAGCAAACAGAATCCAACAGCACATTAAACGGATCATACACCATGATCAAGTGGGGTTTATTCCAGGAATGCAAGGATTCTTCAATATACGCAAATCAATCAACGTGATACACCATATTAACAAATTGAAGGAGAAAAACCATATGATCATCTCAATAGATGCAGAGAAAGCTTTTGACAAAATTCAACACCCATTTATGATAAAAACCCTGCAGAAAGTAGGCATAGAGGAAACTTTCCTCAACATAATAAAGGCCATATATGACAAACCCACAGCAAACATCGTCCTCAATGGTGAAAAACTGAAAGCATTTCCACTAAGATCAGGAACAAGACAAGGTTGCCCACTCTCACCACTATTATTCAATGTAGTTTTGGAAGTTTTAGCCACAGCAATCAGAGAAGAAAAGGAAATAAAAGGAATCCAAATCGGAAAAGAAGAAGTAAAGCTGTCACTGTTTGCACATGACATGATACTATACATACAGAACCCTAAAGATGCTACCAGAAAACTACTAGAGCTGATCAATGAATTTGGTAAAGTAGCAGGATACAAAATTAATGCACAGAAATCTCTGGCATTCCTATACACTAAGGATGAAAAATCTGAAAGTGAAATCAAGAAAACACTCCCATTTACCATTGCAACAAAAAGAATAAAATACCTAGGAATAAACCTACCTAAGGAGACAAAAGACCTGTATGCAGAAAATTATAAGACACTGATGAAAGAAATTAAAAATGATACAAATAGATGGAGAGATATACCATGTTCTTGGATTGGAAGAATCAACATTGTGAAAATAACTCTACTACCCAAAGCAATCTACAGATTCAATGCAATCCCTATGAAACTACCACTGGCATTTTTCACAGAACTAGAACAAAAAATCTCACAATTTGTATGGAAACACAAAAGACCCCGAATAGCCAAAGCAATTTTGAGAACGAAAAATGGAGCTGGAGGAATCAGGCTTCCTGACTTCAGACTATACTACAAAGCTACAGTAATCAAGACAGTATGGTACTGGCACAAAAACAGAACTATAGATCAATGGAACAGGATAGAAAGCCCAGAGATAAACCCACGCACATATGGTCACCTTATCTTTGACAAAGGAGGCAGAAATGTACAGTGGAGAAAGGACAGCCTATTCAATAAGTGGTGCTGGGAAAACTGGACAGCTACATGTAAAAGTATGAGATTAGATCACTCCCTAACACCATACACAAAAATAAGCTCAAAATGGATTAAAGACCTAAATGTAAGGCCAGAAACTATCAAACTCTTAGAGGAAAACATAGGCAGAACACTCTATGACATAAATCACAGCAAGATCCTTTTTGACCCACCTCCTAGAGAAATGGAAATAAAAACAAAAGTAAACAAATGGGACCTAATGAAACTTAAAAGCTTTTGCGCAGCAAAGGAAACCATAAAGAAGACCAAAAGACAACCCTCAGAATGGGAGAAAATATTTGCAAATGAAGCAACTGACAAAGGATTAATCTCCAAAATTTATAAGCAGCTCATGCAGCTTAATAACAAAAGAACAAACAACCCAATCCAAAAATGGGCAGAAGACCTAAATAGACATTTCTCCAAAGAAGATATACAGAGTGCCAACAAACACATGAAAGAATGCTCAACATCACTAATCATTAGAGAAATGCAAATCAAAACTACAATGAGATACCATCTCACACCAGTCAGAATGGCCATCATCAAAAAATCTAGAAACAATAAATGCTGGAGAGGGTGTGGAGAAAAGGGAACCCTCTTACACTGTTGGTGGGAATGTAAATTGATACAGCCACTGTGGAGAACAGTATGGAGGTTCCTTAAAAAGCTACAAATAGAACTACCATATGACCCAGCAATCCCACTACTGGGCATATACCCTGAGAAAACCATAATTCAAAAAGAGTCATGTACCAAAATGTTCATTGCAGCTCTATTTACAATAGCCCAGAGATGGAAACAACCTAAGTGTCCATCATCGGATGAATGGATAAAGAAGATGTGGCATATATATACAATGGAATATTACTCAGCCATAAAAAGAGACGAAATTGAGCTATTTGTAATGAGGTGGATAGACCTAGAGTCTGTCATACAGAGTGAAGTAAGTCAGAAAGAGAGAGACAAATACCGTATGCTAACACATATATATGGAATTTAAGAAAAAAAAAATGTCATGAAAAACCTAGGGGTGAAACAGGAATAAAGACACAGACTTACTAGAGAATGGACTTGAGGCTATGGGGAGGGGGAAGGATAAACGGTGACAAAGCAATAAAGAGGCATGGACATGTATACACTACCAAACGTAAGGTAGATAGCTAGTGGGAAGCAGCCGCATAGCACAGGGAGATCAGCTCGGTGCTGTGTGACCGCCTGGAGGGGTGGGATAGGGAGGGTGGGAGGGAGGGTGACGCAAGCGGGAAGAGATATGGGAACATATGTATATATATAACTGATTCATTTTGTTGTGAAGCTGAAACTAACATACCATTGTAAAGCAATTATGCTCCAATAAAGATGTTTAAAAAAAAAAGAAAGTCCATGGGAAGCCACTAAAGGTTTTCTGCAGTTTTAAGTTTATGATTTGTTCCTTTTACTCTGAGGCGGCTTTCTTCCTAGTCCCAGTGGGAGAAGATAGTGGTTTGTTCTAGGATAATTACAATGAAAATGGAAAGAAGTGAATGAATTTGAGAAATATGTAAATTTGCAATTTTCATATTAGCATAGACCAACCTAAACCATAGCATGTGTTTTACAATTTGGGTTGCTTGAATTTGCATACTATCATATTCCACATTCTTCCACATTTTCAACATACAATTTCCCCCCTATGGAATATTAGACAACTTAGTAGATGCTCTCGTTATGGATATTAGCATCTGATGGCCTATTCAAACTATTCTCTTATATTTAATGACATTTTCTTCCCTTTATTTTTTTTACCTCCCCAGCTACCAATTTACCAGAACCCTGATGTGAAAAATTGAAGTGGGGAGAGTGTCCAGGAGATAAATTAGAGAAACAGACACTTCCCCCGTAATCAGAATCACCTCTCTTCTTCAGTGCCTACCTCTCTGTTACAAAGTTGTGCTTAGCCTAGTCTTTCCTTAGGATGAGTTAATTCCCAAGAAAGCTCTCACTTGTTCACAAATGTAAGATTTTTGGTAAGACTGCCTCCTACCTATTCACCTCTGATCCTTAGTAGGGTTCACAAGGCAGGCTCAAGCTAAGTCCCCACTACTCAAGTGCGTGACAGTCAGAAGCTTTATCTACTTTTAACATATATACCTAAAGAAAGACATCGCATTTATGTAATCAGGCTGAGTGTTGCATTTTATATTCAGTTTTATGTTAAAGGGGAAAAACTGTGAAAAACTTTGAGATGAATCGAAAAGATTACTAAGTATACTGTCTGAATCAGCTTTCAGATTATTTCAATCTTTCATTGCCTCCAAGCTATTTCATAATCCTATAAATTTTAGAGAAATGATAATAAGGCAAAAGGTTCTTATCCATCAAAATGGAAATTATATCCAGTGGAATGCAACTGATTATCGCCCATGTATAGTGAACAATTTTACCAGTTTTGCAACTATTTGTAATTTTTTTCAGTATTCCTGATGTTTATATATTTGTCCTTTGCATTCATCTTTGAACTGTTGTAAAATCTTGTTAATTAATGAGTTAATTAAAATCTGTGACCATCTTCATTTTATGAGTCATTATTTTACCATTAAAAAAATTGCCTTTAGCAGTGGATTCCATTTGCATCTCTCATTGCTACTATATAAGATTGACTTTGATTTGAACTCTAAATATTTTATAATATCTGGCTGAAACCTAACAAAACAAAAGAGAGGGGAAGTATCATATATAGCAAAGAAGAATTCAAGGTCACTCTGTTCCAATATATTATTGAATTTAATTTTTAATAAATCTACAATATTTACCACCTCCTCTGTGCCCAAATCTCTAGAACAGGGCTTGGAAAAGCCCTTTCTGTAAAGGGCAAATGGTAAATATTTTTGGTTTTGTTTTCCATGCAATCTATCTTATAGCTACTAACCTCTGCCATTATAGCACAAAATAAGCCATGGACAATATGTAAACAAGTAAGCAGACACTGACCCAATAAAACTTTATTTACAAAAACAAACAGTGAGCCAGGTTTGGGCTACAAATGGTCTAGGATTTGAATCTCATACTTCAAGAGGATTTGAACCTCTTGAATCTCATACTTGAAAAACAAGTTACTACTTCCCTTGCAGTTGGGAAGTCTTAAATGCACTTTGGAGGAAGAGAGTGAAACAGGCCCAGTTTTACAAACTCCATGAAAGAGTGGGTGTTGTAGGAAATGAAAGGAAATGACTGTGAGATTTTCTTCTTTTTTCTTTTTTAAACATGCTACTCATTAGTATAACACAATGACACTCTTTTCTTTCAATCTAAAATGGCCTGTTTCGTTATCACCATGGATTAATGAGATAAAATGTAATGTTTTCTCTCTCACTTATCATAAATATAGCCATTGACCTGCACCTGGCAATTTGTGTAACTCGTGCTAGAGATAGACGATTCATTAGAGAAACAAGGAGCAAAGTGAAAGGGGTAAGAAGAAACGTATCACACACAACATTATACATTTCTGAATAAAGGCATCTCTGCTTTTATGCCTCAAAAAAAACATTAAATATATTGTTATATATTTCTGTAGTCCTTTTTCTGGGTATATCTTACCTTAATATGGTTGTCATGATACTGTATATATAATTTTGTGTATTTTTTTCACCAACAACTATTTCCCATATTATAAGCTTTTCACTGTGTAATTTTAAATATTATAATGTTCTCATTAGGTGGGTTTATAGTTATTTACCATTCTGCTATTCCCACACAATAAAGTTTTTATCAATTTTTACTTGTCATAATTTGTAATGAATATATTAGTATGCATTTTCATATTGTCTTTAACAGTTAAGAGTAGTCTTAGTTATAGACTTATTGAAACTGAGAATACGAATATTTTAAGGTCATATGAACCAGTAGAGATAAGTTTGTGGTACGGCAGTCTGCCATAAGGAAATTTATCTTTTTTTTTTTTTTTTTTACATTGTAAATGATACATGGACATAGGAGAGAAAGTAAAAAATATATAAACTGAAAAGTAAAAGTATTCCTTACTCCTGATCACCAGTCAAAACCCAAAAAGAATAAGTATTAACCATTTATTGGACAGCTTTACAATAATTTTAATGTTCATAGAAATATACACACATATCCTTTTTAAACCCCCCAAAAGATGTAATACATACACTCTCTTAACATCTTGATTAAAGCAGTAAGAAATGTTTTAAGAAATCTTTTTTTGAAAGAAATGAAGGTGATCTCCAACTTTGTGCTATTACAATAGTGCAATGAAAACCTTTGTTCGCATTTCTTAGAAGAATCAACAGGATACAGCTGGACCACAAGTTCCTAGAAGTCAATTGCTTGTTCCAATTTTAAGAGCAATTGCGAAACTGCCTGCCCAGAGATGCTGTACCAAACTACAGGTATATTCTAGAGGAGAGATCTTAAATCGTTTAAACAAAATAACATATACTGAGTCTCCAATGTGTGCACATTATTTTTTGCTCAAGGAACACAAGGATGATTATGACATGGTCACCAGTTTATCAGTATATCAGATTAGCAAACTATGGCCCACAGGCCAAATCCAGGCTGCTTTTCTAAATAGGACTGAGACCCATTTAGGACTTCTGACCTTCAGAATGTAAAATAATAAATGTATGTGTTTTAAGCCACTAAGTTAGTGTCAATAAGCTATAATGACCATAGGAAACTAATAGAAGGAATGAAGAAAAATAGTGGAGCCGGTTACTGCTACTCCCTATTCTATCTATCTCAGTTACATACGTGTTAAGGGACTATATTGTCTATGCCAATTATGCGTAAGGGAAAATTCCCCTAGCAAGGGATATCACATATTCTGTTTTAGTGAACTTGCTTTATCTTCCAAGGAAACCTCTCCGAATTCTTACAAAATGGATTGGGCTATTTGCTTTAAAATTCAAACTTCTACTAGATAAGAGGACCTCTCTGACACAGTTAATCTCATTCTGTTGAAGGGTCCAAAAGAGTTTCCAAAGCCAAAGGCATGACCAGGAGAAATGAGAACGCCCTCCATTACATTGTTTTTAGAATGATGTCATCCCTCTCTATGAAGTTGGCTGATTTCTTATTTGTAAAGCAAAATGATCAAACCACCTGAGTCCTGGGAACTCAGGACAAGCAAACCTCTGGGTCGGCTTTAGTGGGGACACGTTTCATTAATTTACAAATTGTCTGGTTTTCTTCTAGAGAGAAAGAGCATACAAGCAATGGTTAACATCATAATGCCTGGAATAGCTGTTTATTTGGCTGAAAACAGAAGATAATCCCCAGCTCTCTCTCTGGCAGTCTCAGCTTGAAGTTGCTACCAACAGAATAAACAGATACTTCTTATGCTGTGTTCTTGGAAAAATATTTATATGAAGTAACACACCGAGTACTCTCCTGTTTGCGGCCAAAGTCTCAGCCTGAGAGAGACCTTCCCTGATCCTGCCCGTGTACACATTATATATATATATATATATACACACACACACATCATTCATATATTTGTAGGGTCCATCCACTTCACTTAGTGCTTGCCTTTGTCTATTTTGGGTAAGAAAAATAAGAAAAGATTACTCATTTTCTTTTTGCATTCCTCCTATAAAAATGCAAATTCTCCTTGAAGCGTACTTTTGGACAAGTCAGGAAAGTGTGGGAAAGAAAGATAAGTACAAAAAGAATACTTTAGCTCTTATCTTGCTATACATGTAGTCTTAGCACAGTTCCTTCCTAGCATATCTATCAACACCACCACTTATACCAATTTTTTACACTACCACTCCTCTTTTGCAAATATCTGCTCCACTCCTAACACTTTCCTCAACAGCCCAATAACCCACAACCTTCCCCCTTCAATATGGTCACGCCTATCTGTTGTCTAGGGTTGAGGTATCTCAAATAAGTGTGAGTTTCCTAAGACAATGTCTCAGGATTCTGGTGGCCCAACCCTCCTAGCTACTTAACTTTTATAATATTGATATATGCTACATTTGAACTGCCTCTGAGATAATTGGGCACCTTCTTTGTTTAAATTCATTCACACATTCTAGTCTATTGTATTCTATTCTGTTGTAAAGGGTCCTAAACTTATTCTGTTACTGACTTGTATAACATGGCTCTACAGGTTTCATGTATGTCTCACCATGTCAAAATAGAAGATTTTTACTACTACTCATTCATCTACCATTTGCACAGCTCAGTGTAGCAGATGATGGAAGAATCAGCTTCTCTTTCTACTACACTCTTGTAACTCATTAGACCATACCACAGGTCTGAAACATTTAACTGTTTAATATATTAGCTGTGAGCCATGCACATGGTAGCTGCACAGTAAATGTTTTCTTTGATTATTTTATTCTTCTCTATAAATTCTTTACAGTGAGAATAGGCTCTTCCACATCTTCTCCATATGACATTTTTAGTTGGTGTAAGAAATTCTTGCCCCAATTTAGTGCTATAACACAAATACAAGTGGAGGCTCTTTTTTTCATCTTGTTAATGGTATGTCAGTGTTCCTGGTGGGCAGGTAGTCTTCCACAAGATTCAAAGACCTACAGTTGTTTCATCTGGAGACTAAGTTGTCAGACAGAGGCTCAGAATCTTCTGCATTCACTGGGAAGATGGGGAAAAGGGACCTCCACTTCTCAATTAACCTGGCCTGAGCAAATGTACTTGTGCTTTTGATTATCCCTCTTTTATTCCCTTTCATTGACAAGAGCTAGTCACTTGGCACCACCTAGAAGTAAGGAAGACTAGAAAAAATCTAGTTCCTGGGTGTGCATCCATCTCTTAGCAACAATTCTAAATTAAATGAAAAGCATGGGGCTTCCCTGCTGGTGCTGTGGTTAAGAATCCACCTGCCAATGCAGGGAACACGGGTTCGAGCCCTGGTCTGGGAAGATCCCACATGTGGCAGAGCACCTAAGCCCATGCGGCACAACTACTGAGCCAGCGCTCTAGAGCCCGCCAGCCACAACTCCTGAGCCCGCGTGCCACAACTACTGAAGCCTGTGCGCCTAGAGCCCGTGCTCTGCAACAGGAGAAGCCACCTCAATGAGAAGCCTGCACGCCACAACGAAGAGTAGCCCCCGCTCGCTGCAACTAGAGAAAGCCCACACACAGCAACGAAGACCCAACGCAGCCAAAAATAAATAAATAAACAAATTTATTTTTTTAAAAAAAGGAAAAGCATGGATCTTTGATGATCAGTTAGAGTATCTGCCATAGAATTCAACTTACAATTGATATAAGCATGTGTGTGTGTATATGCACATAAACGCACATCTCATATAGGACCTTTTATACATTTGTCAACCTCATATCACTATAGCAAAAAGCAATGTGTTTTATTTTACAAGCAACATATAAATCCTTGAAGCTCATCCAAATCTTTAACTATCTGATAAACCCTTTTCCTCAATTCAGGATACAAAATATGTTCACATCTGTTGTAGATTCAATTATTGGCCTTGATTCTTCATGCCTTTGCCATATAACTTTTCGTTCCTCTATTGGAAAGATATACTTTCATGCCCCTTCACTTTGAGCTCAGCCATGTAACTTCTTTGGCTAATGGGATGTTAGAAAACATGACACAAGGGCTTAAAATGTACTTGTGCATTTGAATATTCTCTCTGGCCCCTCTACCACACCATTGGAGGAACATGCCTCAGCTATCCTGGCAGTCCAAGAAGGAAGAGAGACATGTAGAAGAAAGCTGCTGCAGCTGACCCAGAAATTTTTTTTCATTGAATATTAATTTATTTTTTAACATCTTTATTGGAGTATAATTGCTTTACAATGGTGTGTTAGTTTCTGCTGTATAACAAAGTGAATCAGCTATACATATACATATATCCCTATATCTCCTCCCTCTTGCGTCTCCCTCCCACCCTCCCTATCCCACCTCTCTAGTTGGACACAAGGCACCGAGCTGATCTCCCTGTGCTATGCGGCTGCTTCCCACTAGCTATCTATTTTACATTTGGTAGTGTATATATGTCCATGCCACTCTCTCACTTCGTCCCAGCTTACCCTTCCCCCTCCCCGTGTCCTCAAGTCCATTCTCTACGTCTTCAACTTTATTCCTGTCCTTCGCCTAGGTTCTTCAGAAACTTCTTTTTCTTTTTTTTTTAGACTCCACATATATGTGTTAGCATACGGTATTTGTTTTTCTCTTTCTGACTTACTTCACTCTGTATGACAGACTCTAGGTCCATCCACCTCACTACAAATAACTCAATTTTGTTTCTTTATTTGGCTGAGTAATATTCCATTGTGTATATGTGCCACATCTTCTTTATCCATTCATCTGTCGGTGTACACTTAGGCTGCTTCCATGACCTGGTTATTGTAAACAGAGCTGCAATGAACATTGTGGTACATGACTCTTTTTGAATTATGGTTTTCTCTGGGTATATGCCCAGTAGTGGGATTGCTGGGTCATATGGTAATTCTATTTTTAGTTTTTTAAGGAACCTCCATACTGTTCTCCATAGTGGCTGTACCAATTCACATTCCCACCAACAGTGCAAGAGGGTTCCCTTTTCTCCACACCCTCTCCAGCATTTATTGTTTCTAGATTTTTTGATGATGGCCATTCTGACTGGTGTAAGGTGATACCTCATTGTGGTTTTGATTTGCGTTTCTCTAATGATTAGTGATGTTGAGCATCCTTTCATTTGTTTGTTGGCAATCTGTATATCTTCTTTGGAGAAATGTCTGTTTAGGTCTTCTGCCCATTTTTGGATTGGGTTGTTTGTTTTTCTGTTATTGAGCTGCATGAGCTGCTTGTAAATTTTGGAGATTAATCCTTTGTCAGTTGCTTCATTTGCAAATATTTTCTTCCATTCTCAGGGTTGTCTTTTCGTCTTATTTATGGTTTCCTTTGCCGTGCAAAAGCTTTTAAGTTTCATTACGTCCCATTTGTTTATTTTGGTTTTTATTTCCATTTCTCGAGGAGGTGTGACCCAGAAATTTTCAGTGAGAAGCAAGGTGGCATAGCTGAGTTCAGCCTAGATCAGTGGAACTCTAGTGAGTTCATAAATCTGTGAGAATGCTTACTACTGAATGCTACTGAAATGCCATGACTATTTGTTACACAATAATATTGTGGCAATAGATAATTGGCACATCATATTTCAGTTTTAAAATTTTTGCTTATGAACCAACACTCCTAAACTATCACAAAGTCTTTTTCCCCTCTCTGGAGACATTCTCCATTCTGAATTTTCCAAGAATATCTGCACTTATGTGTTTTAAATGGTGATTGATTAGCTGTCCTTCCAAATGCAAGGTAGTGAGAGAACTGGAGAGTAAGAGTAGTCCACTACTGCTACCGTGGCTTGCTGCCATGACGTGTTGCTATTGAAGACTGTTCAACACAATCCTACAAATATCTGTGATATCATTGGTGTAGATCCCTGTACTAACCATATAATTCCTCGAGGTTTGGCTTTTACAAGTACTAATCTTTATTCATTCGTACCTCCTTAGCCACTGTCCACCAAGCACACCTCCATGTCAATATGGCTACAACCTCAGCATACTGTGTTATATGGTCCTCCTCCAAAACCTTTGGGCCCATGTTTGGGACAAAGTGTATGGATAAGACTTCTTATGCTTCTTTTGGTCTTCCTAGCCAGGCCAGCTAAGTCCATTCCAAACCATTAGGGAGCATCTAATAATGGGGAAGATTAAGGTATAGGAGATGCTGATATTCATCTTCCTTGAAGTCACTGTCATCACTGCACATTTTATGCAGCCTTCTCCAAATTCCACTCTGTATAAGCAAACAGTGTTTTGAGAATGTGTCTTTTCTCAGGCCACAAAAGTTTTGTTATACCCTTTCTGCAATGTGTTTATATATCTGGTTCTATTCTAGTGATTGCTCCATACTAATAAATCAGCTCCATGCTAAGGTGTTATCTCCATCTGTGAGCAAAGGGCTGGCTAGTGTGATCTATAAAATTATATCTGATCTCCCATGACATTATATCAAAATATTCTATTTTAAATATTATTTAAGGGAAAATCATCCAGGAAAAAGCACTTATAACATGGGAGTCTTAGGGTTTACAGAATGTTGGGACTCAAGGTATCATATTCACAAATTGTCAGCCAAAGTTAGTCTCCAGCCAAGGAGCTTTCAGATAGATTTAGCTGAGCCAGCAAATGTCTTTAAGCAGGGCACATCTTCTCAGTTTTAAACCCCTGTCATGTCCAGCTGCCTTAGAGTAGACAGTTTCTCTGCTTAGCAGTTTCTGCTTTCCTTTGCCTGTGTATATCTAAAGACATTTGAATTCAGGATCTCTGTTACAGATCAGTTCTCTCATTTTACAAATGGGGAAAGTGAGGTCCAACTTGATGTAGTTTATATGATGACTGGTGGAGTCAAAGGTGGAATCCCAGCCTCTGGACTCTGAGCCTTGGGCCATGTACTGGGATTCAGAACTCTTATACATTGAGAAATGAATTGACAAGAGTTCAACTCAGAAGCTCTTATTCTCATTCCAAGGTACAAATCAGTGCACCCAGGTGTCAGGCAAGCTAGAATGCAAGGACGATGGAATAGCTATGGCCAGAATAAGGGAGAACAGGCCAATAGGAAGAGAAACAAGACTCTCCTCTTCCTCCTCGAGGACTGAACAGCTGCTGAGGGATGGTAAATATTTCCCTTCTGGGGTTAAAGGTGAATGAACTAAAGGTGCCAAAAGTATAGATGAAAGATAAAACATGTAGACATTAAACTGACTCACTTTGCCCAAGTAAAACAGATGGCTGGAAAAAAGTCAAAGAATCTGGGTCGAAGACTAAATGTGTGGTCCCAGGGGAGGCTGAGATGTTGTCTTATTGATTCGACTAAGCTTTGGAAAATAATCCACAAGTAAACTAAATTAATTCAGACTGCCCTTCCTAAGGAATGCTATCAGATTGGCTGAATGGGGATCCAGGGAAAGAGACTGTCGGTGGAGCCAGTGACTTGAAAGAAAGCAAGAAGAATAAAGAATGTGCCAAGAGAAATGGGAACAAGGAACCTAGAATACCTTCTATCAGTGATTCCTCTTTGATAAAAGAAACAGGAAAAAAAATTCCTATCAGTGGCCACATACCAAGTAGGAAAGACAGAGAAAACAACAAATAGAATTTACCCAAATTTTACGGGGTACATGTTAATACCATGCATTTTGGGATCTCAATGAGAGGTAGATTGGGAGAGAGGAGTAATCTGGGAATGGAGAGCAATGTGGGTTAACTGGACTCTCCCCTCCTACAGGAAAGGAGTGGTGATGGCAAATTATATAAGTCTTTATGATTAAGGGTTCATAATATATGATCATTGATCCAAGAGGTCAGATCAGGTAGATGAGGCAAGACTATAGCCATCTCCAAGGAGAAATAATTCCGGAGGCTGCTGGGTGTTGTGGCTGAATTGAAGAAGAGCTAGAGTTTGAAGCTGGGAAAAGAAGCAGGATGAGGAGAATAAGGGCTGGCCTCCAGGAGAAGGTGCTAGAGAGGGATGGCTGGGTAGTTTACATATCTAAACTCCACACTCCACATGAGAACTGGATTTATCAGAAGGGACCAGGACAGAAACCTAGATATTGTACTGACCCCAAACCACAGGGTTTAGAGTATAAATGCAAGCTGGCGGCATCTGGTGAAAATTGACCCTTAGATATACTATTTCATTGGCACCCAAAATTTTAAAAAGATATGAGTTCTTTGCCAACATTTCAGAATCAGGAGTTTTTCATACCAAAAAAACAAATCTGAACTTTTGATTTCTCTTTAAAAATTATACAGTCAAACAACAACAGCCTTGTGATTTGTGGGGACCCAATAAATTTCACCTCTTGTTCTTCTCACTTGAGTTTATGAATAAATTGAAAAATGACAGAAGAAAAGATTAAGGCAGGCAAGGCAAAGGTCAAAATATCTCATTAATGCTCACAATGTCTAAGATGAAAGATGTGAGTTGGGTGAGCAGAAACAATGAGCTTCTTAATGCCAAACCCCAGAAAAAGCCAGGCTTACGCACCTAGTCACAGGTAGCACTGGACTACTGCAGGAGCAGACGAAAGCCTGCACCTCCTCACACAGGCAAATGCCAGAGAGGAAAAGCGAGAAAGAGGCTGAGCTTTGAAGTCCAGGTCCTCCTCCAGATTTAACTAGCTTGATCAGTCACTTATCTCTAGGAAGCAGTGCATGAGAGCAGGGAGAGAGGCCAGAAGGTTCCTCTATTTGGAGGAGGGAGAAATGAGGTTTTCTCTTCACCCCTGGACCTATCTATATTGCTCATGTGGCAACGATAGCTCCTGGATCTGTGGTCATCGAGCAGAGGTTCTCCAGGTCACTGTAGTCCCTACTACATACTTCTTACTCTTATCATAGCCAGTTTGCTTCACTCATTTACATTACCTGCCTTACCCTTCTAGTATTTGTTTGCAACCATAAGCATTGTTGTCAATGTGGTCATCATACTACACAGTGGGTTAGTGAAGCAAAATGGTTCCAGCTTCACCTCTAAGAATCAGAGAATAGAACTTACAGGTTTTTGGTCTTCAGTAGGGCAGGTGAAATGGACCGAGTCAAGTAGGGATGTATGGTGTGGTTACATTTAAAACTCAAAATCTATCTACATAATAATTGACTTTACAGATAATGGGGGCTTGCAAGTATACTGGGGAAACACAGAACTTTAAGCAGAAAGTAGAATGCAAATGAGAAAGAGGGGAGAAATAAAATAGAAGACTCAAAGATGCATAGTCCTCTTTACTTGCCTCCTCATGGCCCTTACCTTACTGCACTCTAACAGCCTCCATATTTATCTCATGAATGATTGCATTCTTCATGGCCTGGATACAGTGGGCCCTCAAGATATTTTTATGAAATACATGAACAACAAACTAAGAAAGATGTTTTAAGGAAGAAGCTATTTAGGGTAAGTGATGATGAAATATTTTATCAAATAGGAGGTTACTGTTGATCTTGTGCAGAGTGGGTAGATGTAGAAGTCAGATGATGATGTGTTAAACAAGCTTCAATTCCTTTGCAAAACCTTCCCTGATCTTCCCACCATATGAACCCAAGGCAAACTGACCAAACCGTCGTCTGTGACACCACTGTTGCTTACACTGTATAAATATTTATCATGCTAAATTACTGTAGAGAATAAATGAAATGGTAATTTGCATATTAAAAACAGACTCACTCCTCTTAAAATTCAAGAGGAGGGAGACAGACAATACACAAATGAACAGATGAGCATATAAAACTGAGCAGGTTGCTATAAATGCTTTGAGGCAGACTAAAGGAAGATTTGGAACAGAGAAATAATATCCTATGACCACTCTGGATACCCTATTTAGAACAGATGCTAAGGAGAAAATATTGGAAGCTGATAGACCAGTTAGGAAATTACTACAAAAGATAATGAGGGTTTAGACCATGTTTATAGTATTGGACATAGTGAGAAGTGGTCGGCTTTTTTAAAAATATATTTTGACAGAAGCACAATGGGATCTGCTGATGGTTTGGATGTGCGTTATAAGAAAAAGAAAGTGGTCAAGGATCCCAAGCTAGTTAGTTTGGGCAGATGGTTGAATGGAGTGCCAGATTACTGAGTAGCAGAAAAATGTGGCTGGAATAGGTTTAGATAAGAGGAAACACCCTTTGGTAATTAACTGTTTTCCTGTCTGCTTCCTGAACTATTTTGTGGATTCCTCCATGACAGGAGTTTCGTCTTTTTTTCTCTTCATGTCCACAATACCTAGTACAGCGTTTGAGACAAAAGAGGTGCTCATTCATTTTCTTAATGTTTGATGAATAAACAAATTACTTGGAAACATACAATATTTATTTCTTAAATTCAATACTGTAAGCTCCACTGGAGTATAGTCTTATTTTGTTACCACTGAATCCCCAGCATCTAAAATAAAACCCAGCACAAATGTTGAATAAACAGATTCTTGTCCTGTTCTTCCTACTGATATTTCTGTTCTCTGTATCTGGTTCTGGTTAGTCTGAAGGAAATACACAAGTAAATTAATACATGTTTTTGGCATATTCTTAATCACTTAATTGGAGAAAGGCTGCTTTGGAAAACGAAATTCATATTTCTTATTACCAACTGATAGTCATTAATACTGGCAAATCTAACAGTTTCAAATATGAAACTCTCTCCCTGAACTTTTGGTCATTACATGACCTTTTCCCATTTTACTACAATTTCATTTAGAAAGTCAGGGAATACTTCCAAGCACTCAAACGTGTTCTTGTGGTTTAAAGGAACAGATATCTGGCTCTGTATTTAAATCTTATTAAGATGCTAAACAAATTACTGAACTGATTCTAATTTTCTATAGTTTAAAAATCACTTTTAAACATCCATCTTTGTCCTGGACAGTGGCCAAAGCTAGCAAATGCATCTCAGCTGGGGAACAAACTGCCACTTCTTCCTTCAGATCCTCTTGCTACACTGGAGATCGGCTCACACATGGCAAGGAGCTAAGAGTCAGACCTGTCCTTGAATCTTCCTTTTGTTGTAGAGCAGATTTTCTAAATTGCCTTTTGCAGAACACCACAGTCTATGAAAATAAGTTTTGGAAATTGTAGTCTACTCCCTCTGAGAGATTAATAATGCATCTAAATACCCTGTGGTTAAAAGAAATCAACTTTAAATCCACTGCTTCTCAAACCCACATGACTGCAGAATGCTTTTTATAAAGAAGCGTTAATAAGTTATGAGAAACAGTGGGTTACAAAGTTCAGTTTTGTGAATGCTCATCTAAAAACTTAGGCTGGCATACATATATATATATATAAAAGACCCTCCTTTCTCGTCAGCTCAAGTTTTCTGGACTCTTTCCTTCAAGTAACTCTCCCCTGGAGAAAATGAGAACTCTAGATGAGGCACTGGAATCTCCACCACCTACAGAATGGGATAGGTGGAGAAAAGTGTTGGTTTGAAAGATGTTTCAAGATTTTGTCTTAGCTCTGTCACTTGCTACTTATGTGATTTTGGGGGGTAGGTCTTTTACATTACTTGACCCTCAGTCTTCACATTTTAAAAACCAGGAGTGATAAGCTGTACCTTATTCATCACACATGACAGTTATAAGAATTAAGTGTTTATTAGAGAAGTTTATGAAGTGCAACAGATTATACAAACGTAGAGTGTAATTGTAAAATTTCCAGAAGGGTTTTCTCTTTATCAATATTGTTCAACAGAGATATAATGTGAGCCACAAATGTAATTTTAATTTTCAGGTAACTACATTTTAAAAGCAAAAAAAGAAAGAGGTAAAATTAATTCTAACAATATATTTTACTTAACCCAACATATTTAAGATATTAATATAAACTAAGCAATGTAATCAATTTAAAAATAGATACTTCACATTCTGATTTTTTGTACCAAGTCTTTGAAATCCGGTGTGTGTTTTATACTCATAGCACATCTCATTTCAGATTAGCCACATTTCAAGTGCTCAGTAGTAAATACATTTTGCTAGTATGGCTATTAGCACAGCTCTATATAAAAGTTTTGTCTGCAGAAAACCAGTGCATTTGTTCTAGTAGATTCCAGAGTAGTCACTTTTACATCACTATAATTCGTTCTGGAGGCTTTATGGGAGAATCCATTTTCTTCCTCTTCACAACTTTTAGAAGTTGCCCGTATTCCTTGGCCCATGTTTCTCTTCCATCTTCAAAGTCAGCAATGGTCTGTTGAGTCTCTCACGTCACATCACTCCAACACTGACTCTTCTGCCGCCCTCTTCCACATTTAAGGAGCCTTGTGATTACACAGGGTCCACTGGATAATCCAGGATAATCTCTCTATTTTAAGGTCAGTTGATTAGCAACCTTAATTCTATTTGCTACTTTAATGCACCTTTACTGTGTAATGCAACATATTTATAGGTGCCAGGGATTAAAATATGGGCATTTGGGGGAGGCCGTTGTTCCATCTACCAAACTCCCCTTGTGAAATACTATGCAAATTGTTTTTCTCTGGCTCTGGTTGAAATCTCAGGCAGGTCACATGAATGTTTTCAGTTCCTTCATAATTAAAAAAAAATATATCCCCAATGAATATTTTCAACATTTTTAACTGATATTCAACTTTAACTTCTCCTATCCCTTCAATTAGTCTTACCACAAGCCTGGAAATCTGGAGTGGGTAGGGACACAGGTATATGGTTAATTTCTACATACTTCTTGACTACCACTTCCCCATGTCAATAGCTGCTATTTCCCATCTAGCCAGGCTCACGGAGGAGGAGCGCTGTTTTATGGGTTGAACCTCTGGCATTGGTGCCCTTTAATGCCAGTTGCAATTACTGGCTGTCTGTTTCATTGGGTGTTTGTGTGGGCTCTTTAAGATCCTCTATGTGCAGTCCCCATGATATGGTCAGTGCTTCCCCTCAGTTGGATGCTACAACTTGTCTCATAGTCCTGGGGTTCCAGCATTCTTCCCCTCTGCTGGGGTCACCAGGGTCCTCCAGGCAGTCAAATTGGACAGTGACCCCAGGCTAGCTCCCCTCCATGGTGGAAATATAATTTGCTCCCCATGCTGTCCTTAGGGCAATCTAGTCATAACTTAGGACGTTTAGACTATCCAAGGCTGATTCGTAACACTTAAGTTCATCAAACTCCAAGAAGTTGTGTGAATCACTCCAAGAAATCTCCTTAGATTTTTTTTTCATTGGCTTAAGTCAAGGCAAAAGAACACTCTCTCCTCTGAGAGATATGGAGGGACAAGAAATAAAGGATAGAAGTAACACTTTTACAAATAATCCTTTTTGCTTGCTTCTTCACAGTCCGCCTAGAACTGGATAGTGAGCAGGTAAGCCCGAGCAGAACTTCTTTCCCAATACCTTATTATGTCATGAGCAGGCAGTCAAGCCCTCAGTTTTATGGGACAGCTCTTGGTACCTATTGAATTGCTCTTGGCCTTTGGTGTCTCGATGGAAACTGAGATATATCTATATCTTATAATAAAATGATTTATATTTATGCAAGTATTATAGGGCATTTAAATAAATTGCTTGGACACAGACACTTCTAGTGTAGAGAGGCCCACCCCAAGGATCTTTTTTGAGTCCACTGAAATATACAAACCTTTTGTTTTAAAGCCAAGGAAAGAGGAAGAATTTGAGTATGGGTCAATAGAACACTGAGAGAAAAGTAGGAGAAATAAGGATAATAAAGAGGAAAAGTATGGAATATTTTCTCTGCCATTCCTAACCCCTTGTTCTACTATCCTTCTTCCCTACTATTTAGAAGGTTGTTGACCAACAAATGGAGGAGATATTTTGTTGGAGACCCTGGTCACAAATAATGTTCATCTGGGGCCAAGTTGACAACATTGGTACAGAGTGGAAGTAAAAGATACATTTCTCATCTCTGCTTAGAGCCTAGGACCACCCTGGCATTCCAAGAACTGGTGGCCTCAAAAATGGGAGATAGCACTTCAGACATGGGCACTGTTATCCCCATGTGGGCACCAGAAACGGCGGCAATGACACAAGCAGCCCACGTCAAATCAGAATAAAAGAGGAAGATTAAGTAGATCCTGCCTGTTGACTACATGCTAAAGAATAAGTAAATGCCTATAGGCAAAAGTAGGAAGCTCAGAGGCACAAGCTAAGTTAAGAAACTTTGGACTATTGATGTCAATATGACTTTCTGTTCAAAAACTGGAAAGGTTAGGGACATTTGGGGTACAGAGTATATTACATTATAATGGACTTATTATATAATATGAAGTAACTAAAAAAACAGGCAGATTTTTAAGCCAGTTGAATAAAAGACAAATTATTAAACTATCACCCCCGGGCATAAAGCAGTACCAGTCCTTTAATGCACTGAACTGACCATGCGCGATTTGTTTCTTTTGCCCAACTGGAGCTTATCCTGAGGGTTACATTTATATGACTCCAATCTTCAAATAGAAAAAATTAATTGATTCAAGTATTTTAAAACATGGAAAAACATTTCTAGACACAGGGCTGCATTTTTCAGTTTTTGTCCAAATATGCAATGCAGAACAGCAGAGATCTGTTCTGAATCATTGTGGGCAGGGATCACTAGACCCAGATACACATATATCACCCACATCTTATTTTAGTCTTCCCTTTGATAATATTTAGATCATCTGCCTACCATCCAAGGACTGCAGGGCTTAGAAGAGAACTGAGGAAGCAAAGGGAGTTTATGAAGTCTTTGTGGTGTTTGAGGAATACAGAGAAAGAACATTAAAAAATGAAAGGGGAGAGACATTTTTAGCATTAAATAAACATTTTAAATAGACTACCTTTTTCTTAATGATGATTAAGTATTCCTAAAACTCTAAATGTTCACCTTTTGTTTCTTGTGAAATGCACATCTCTCTGGATTTCCACGCTGCTACACTCTCCTGCCCACTTCCTACTCTGCTTCCTCAGTGCTTGTTCCTTGACATCTCCTATTTTCTGTCCTCTCATTAAATGTAAGCACTCTTCAAATTTCCATGCTCTACATTCTTCTCTTCCTTCCTAAGCAAGAGTTCTAGGTAGTGTTTCACACCAATGGTTCCAATCATTGGATGACCCATAAAGACAAACTCATCATGTCCCAACATGTGCTCACATTGTCCATCTTGGTTTCATCATCTAACCATTTTCACAAATTAGAAACCTCCAAACAGCTTTAGCTATTTCCTTTGCTTTAACCCCCACATGCAATTAGCCAACAAATCCAATTGTTTTTACCCCTGCATTGTTTCCTGCAGCTATTTCCTCTTTTCTGTCACTGCTGTCTTGTTTATAGTACCCCACCTTCTGCAGTAACTTCCCGTAATCCCTGCTTCTCATCACCCTCCCTTTATTTATCATCCTGTTCTAGTCATTGTTCAAAACTACAGATACGGTCCTATGACCTACTGATGTCACATTTTCTGGCTTTCCATCTCCTCAAATAAAAAAGCCCAAGTACTTGATAAGTCTTCGCCATCCTTCACAGTTGAAACCTAAAGTGCTTTATTAGTGCTTCTCATTAGTACTTTTGTTGGTGCTCTTTATTAATCTTGCACTATTTTGCAGCTCCCACATCAGCTTCATTCCTCTGTTTACCCACCACCCTCTGAACAAAATATGTGCATAATACCTTAAATCCTTCTGAGCTCATGTCATTCTCTTTATGTGAAATATCTTATTAGCACACAGACACTGAATAATAATGAGAGCAACAACTACATTTATTGAGCACTTACTATTAGCAGGTGCTGTTCTAAGAGCTTGTCATCTATTAAGTCATTTAATCCTCACTCAAGCCTCTGAGGTAAAAAGCATGATATCCATTTTATAGATGAGAACGCTAAGGCATAGAGTGTTTAACTTAGCCAAAGTCACAGGGCTGACAAACTTTTACTGAATTCTGGTATCAGCAAGGTGTTTCATTTCATTTCATTTGATTACTAAAGCAATGTCATGAGGTAGGAATTATTACATAAAGGTCACAGGAAATTGGGCTTTACAGAGGTCTGCCTCTAAAATTTTTGCCATTTCCATAATAAAATTCTTCCTCTCTTCTGAGGGAAAAACATAAGCTTTATAGTTGGACTGAAATTTGAGGATCTCCCACTTAATGTAGTCTTGTTTTCTCCGTGATGTTAGTGGGCTGGCCAGAGGATGCTGCTAAGCAGGCGTGGACTGCACATTTTGTGACAGGCCAGCTGGAGCACAATGAACCAAGGGAAATGGGTTTGTAAGAAAATGATGAATCTGTCTGTGACATCCAATTAGTATAGTTCTGGTAGCATCACTGGCTGAGATAAATGCTATTTAACATCCAGACTATGGACTATACAGTTTCTAATCTTTAGGTAGTGTTTCCAGATATGCGTTGGAAATCAATACCTGAGATGTTGTGTAGAGCACCTGATTTCAGACTTTAGGTTTTCCTATTTTTAAAATTTTCTCCTGAGTAAAACAGTATATTAAGGTACAAATAAGGTCGTTTTGGCCACCATGCTAATGAGGGGCATTTTCTCCCCTAGTTGTGCGGGAGGTTGCTCTTGCCTCTTCTAATGCATCAGCAGAAGAAATCAAACCACTCAGACATTGCAAAACCACACTCTTTTCCCAAGCTGGCTGCTTTTCTGGGTAACTAAAGATGACATTTTGCAGCTCAGTGTCAAAGACAGAAACACAAAAGTGAACTCACTGCTCAGATGTTGCTGTATGTAAAATCGAAGAGCTACAAATTCAGCAACAGTGTCCTGCCTTTTGGTCAGTGGCCAAAAATGAAATAACATATTTCTCCAAAAAAAGAGAAAAAAAGTCAATTATGAAAGTAGTCTGGGAGACTGCAGATCACTTGAAACTTTTGCTTCTTTCTAACATTATCGTTTGAGAATAATGTTACTGAGGGCCCGTGGGCTGTGTGCACTACAGTAACACCCATAGTCATTGCTGGCAGATGTATCATATGATTTCTAGTCAAGATTTCAAAGCAGAGACATTTCGTTCTGTCCTATGGATACTGAGGAGCTTGGGCAGCAATCGTACCTCTAGGCACTTGCTTATATGCTGAAAAGTGAAAAGTCCCATCAAACCACAACACAGACTGCAACTACCTCTATACCAAGACTTGTCGTAAGAAATCCTATTTCTGGTAAATGGCATCTCTCTTCTCCAGTCATTCATGCTCAAGTCTTCAATCTCCTTTGAACGCTTCTATTTCTCCACACACATTTACCATAATAAGCCTATTCAATCTTCTTTTGTTGGTCTTGTTCCTTCTGCCTGCTCCAGAATTAAGACTTCATTATATTTTTCAACAGACATTTTTTTTGCAGTTTTTTTTTTAAAGAAGCTTGGATTAGAGATCCTAATGTTCACCACTGAACAAACATCTCTAGTTATTTTCTTACTACTTTTTCCAGCTTTGTAACAGCATTATAACAAGTACAAAGGAAATATCTTAAGGAGGAAAGCCGTTACGATCCAAACATCTCAGCAATTTTCCTTTTTCAAGTCCTCTACCAATTCAGTCTATATACATAACTGATGGTGTCTTCATATAATCAGTTCACACACATAAATTTATTTTCTACCTTTTAACAAAAGATTTTTATATAAAATGATATGTAATATAAAAATTATATTAAGCATTGCCATATATAGATATAGAGTGTTTATAATTTTTTATTTTTAATGGTTGCATGATAACCATGAGGTCAATATATCCTTTCTTATTTAATCACCTTCTTATTATTGGATAATTACGTTGTTTTCAATTTTTGTTTCTTAAAATGATAATTCATCATTCTTTATGTCTCTTTTCAGTACTACGTCAAAGGACAGGATTCATTATATTGTGCATTAGACTTGTTGCATAACGTGCATTTCAAGTAATGTGAGAGTACATGAGCTAAAAATTAATAAAATAAAATATTTTCAATGCCATTTTTAAGTTGCATATACTTTTTGTAAATTGTTCATAAATTTTTTTTAATTTAACCATCGAGGTCCTATTTTTTATTGTAATCAATTTGCATGACTTATGTAATGTAGAATCAAAACCTTTATCATTTTATATAAATTTTATATAGTATTATCTTAATCTTATTCTTTCCAAGTTTAAAAGTTTTATGACTGAATCAATTGATTTTTTAAAAAATTTTACTTCATCATTTAAAATGGTGCCCCACTAGGGATCTGATAACTACTCCAATCTACTTTCTGCTAGTTATTCCATGATTTCACTTTACTTTATACTTAATTCTTTAATCCATCTATAATCCATTCTTTAATCCATTCTTTAAAACATCTTGGGGTATGTTCTGTGGTCATACTTGTGGTTCACAAGTTCAGAGAATCATATGTGGGGTTTTTTTTTTTTTTGAACAAACATGGGCAGAACCAGAGATCTACATTTAGTAGGTTTGAGATCAAAAAATATATATATATAATTAATATATTATTTTTGTGATTATAACATATGAATATATAAATATAATAAATACAATCATTATTTATTATAATGTATTACCCAATTTAGAAAAGTTGCAAGATGCAAAACAGTAAATAAATAATAAATAGAGCATAAAATAAGGATTGGCTCATTTTTCCCCCAGATTTGTGGTTTGTAATTTCTTACTTCATCAATATATTACATTACTCCCCTATTCCTCATTGTTTTTGGTTACTGTTCTTTCAGATACAAATATTTCCGATGTGAAAGGGAGTCATAATTCTTGCTGTCACTACCTTGAGTACATCAACTTAGTTCCATTCATCTCCAGCCTATGTTTACCCCCCACCAAGTTCCTCAAATGCATAGACCTTGAATGTGCAACGGGCATCTATGTCTTGCTGAGGTGTGTAATGTGGCAACAACTAACCACTGGAATGTTAGCAAGCAACATCTCCAAACACAGAAAGAGCAAGGATGAAACTGCAGAAAGCAGCTAACCAGAGAAAGCTGGGTGTTGAAACACAGTGCTGGCTTGTTCTTTATCCCTTTCCTCGTTCCACACTCTAGCACAGCACCTGTTCACAGCTGTACTCTCCTTAATCCATAGGTCCTAGCTCTCTCAAACAGCACTGAACCTGGAACATGGTGTCAAGAGAGCCTCTCACTTGAAGAACCCAAAGCCCTGACCACCTTCCCTACAGTGTCAGAGAATGAGATTTCTAAATGTACATGTCTCCCAGCCAGACAGCCCATTGCCTTGTCTTTTTTAGTTTTGTATGACCATACGACTTCGTTCTCACGAATAGAATGGGAGCACAAGTGATATAGGCAACTTGTGCATCACTGCCTGAAAAGGAAATATTTTGTTTACTTATTTCTCTCCTTCCTGTTTCACTTCAGTTAGACAATACAAATAATGTTGGGCCAGTTTCAATCATGCAAAAGAGGATAGCATCATAGGAGATGGTATAGTAGCATCTGTGAAGAAATCTGGGCTCCTGAGTGATCCCATGGAGCAGAGATGCTTACCTGACTCAGACAGATACCTGCTGACATCCAGACAATCATATTTTGGGGTCTCTTCATTAGAATTATTTATATTATTTATATAAAAAATATATATATAAATATATTTATATAAAATTTATATATAGGCTCAAACTATTATATCTCTACTCTCTACCCTCAGTTGCCCTTAATCCTCCCTTGTATTTCTGGAATATGGCCACTTTTCCTTTTAGATACTCACAGGCGTGCACGTGCATGCAGCACACACACACACACACAAAGAAATATAATCCAATACATACTAGCGAGTGATGTTACTCTGTGCCCTAGTTATGCTCCCATCAATCTTTCTGATGATACTATTCTTGGTAGTTCTATGGTGATTTACCACTTACCAAGGATGATGACCCAAAGAATTATAAGTTCACCAACTAGTTCTCTAGAATGACTACTTTCAATGATTTTCAAGGTAATTTTCTGTACTCTGTCTCTCAAGAGAGTTTAATATTTATCAGTATTTTCCTACATAAATAATTCAGTATTTCTGGAAAATCCTTTCTGTTCGATTTATCTATACTTTGACCATGCTACAGCAACAGCCTATCTGGTAATTTCTTTCCCCTACTATTAGTTTTCCTACTAAAATCTTTCTTGCACATCTAGGTGAATTTATTTTTCTAAAATCAATCCCCAATCATGTTAGAAACTTCAACAGCACCAACTTTACCTATAACTTAAGTTCATCCATGAGTGCAGCCTCTGTTTTTCACTTTATTGTTAACTCTATCCATTCCCTTTCAAGTATCCTGTGTATCCTCTTTGCCACACTGTTCTCCATACTCAGAATGTCTGGCCACAATCCAAATCTTTAAAATGTCTGCTCATTTTTCAAGGTATAGTGCCAATGTTCCTGCCTTGTCCATGATACTTTCCCTGAGGCCCTCTACTAAAAGCAATGTCTCCCTTTTTCACAGAATTTTGATTTTATGCATTTATCTCATACTTTTTTTTCCCTCTCATGTTTGTAAGCATACGTCTGCTAGGAAAAAAAAGATTCTTGAACATTCTTTTCACCTCTGTATCTCCTGTCGAGCTCACAACAATGCCTTTACAAAAGCAGAGGTATAACAATTACATAATATAAAAATGACACATTGCCTTTAGGTAAATAACAACTACAATTCTATAGCAAATCATGTGGTGATTTTTGCAATTGTTTTCTTAATACAATCTCACAATAAACCTGGAGCACGGCCAATTGGCAGATGAAGAAACTGAAGCTCAGAGAGGCTAGTTGGTATGAAACTTGGGTTTTCAACCAGAGCCAGCCTCCTAAGGTGAAGATGTTAGATTGCTTGTCCTACCCTCCACACTTCCCCCCACCCTCTACTCCCTCCCCGACACACACACACACACACACACACACACTAATTCTATTCTACTTTCTGACAGCTACACTTATACTTGATTGACATTTACTCTTTACCCTGCAACTACAACCAAGTTTTCAGCTTTATTCAGAAATTCACCCTAAATATTAAAATATCAATAAAGAGAGTATGTGAGTACTACTTATGGCTAAAGGGAATTACATGCTAGGATATTATTTCCTTCCTTGCATATTCAATGTTATAATTCTTGAACCACTTAAAAGACAATTTATCATCAATATCATTTTTTCTCCTTATACCCAACTGTTGCTTAAAATTCATATTTGTATTTGGACAGTGACTTTTTTGAATGCCTTTTTCTTCATCCTGGAGCTTCCCATTGTTTTTTAAAACCATTGTTTGTCTTTACCATATCTTCAGCTTTTCCAAAACTTTAAATGCACTTTCTAATTTGTTGAATCACATCTTTTCTTAAAATATTTTTCTCCTTTTCCCAGAAAACCATCATCCTGCTCCTATCCAAACTGTTTGATCTGACAAAAATCATCCTGATACGTGTGTCCCTTCAATGTTCCCCTAAACTAGACTTGCTGTAGCTTGGATCTGCTATATTTTAATAATTTTTTTAATAACCTTGATATTTTTAGTCCATACTCAAGTAACTTCCAAGACAAGGATGCATGGAAAGCAAATTGTGTAAAACACAAATGCCTTTATTACACTCTCACACTTAATTAATAGTTTATGGACACAGAATTCCAAGATTGAAAATATTTTTTCTCATAAATTTTAATAAATTGCTCCACTGACTTCCACATCCAGTATTGTTGATAAGGACCATAATATTAGTCTAATTAATGCTCTTTTGGAAGTGATTCATTATTTTTGTCTGGAAAATTTTCGGAGCTTCTCTTAATTTTTGGTGTTCTGATAAATAATCAGAATATGCCTAGGCGTGTGTGTCTTTTTTTAATTTATTTTGTCAGGCACTGTTGCGGTCTCTTAGGAAGCCAATTAATAACACATCTCCTTACGCAGATTCTCAGTTAACAGAAACTTTTTAAAGTCTGGGTAGAAACTACAATATTATGGCTTCATTAGAGAATACACTTGAATATCAGAATCAAATGGCTTTCTAATACAGTAGCGGAAATCAGGAGGACCTCGTCACTGGTACTGTCTGGGGACTGCCTACCCTACCCCACCACCACAATGTCAGCATCTCTTCACGGAGGAGCCAGAAGAAAGGCTGCTTTATCTAGAGATTTTGTTCCTAAGTAAAACAACAGAGCTGAGCAGTGCAAGTTTTATCATTACAAAGTTACCAATGGTATGAATCGCTCCATGTCCTCTGCGGCAGAGGAAGAGGTGGAAAGAGGCTTGAACGTTAAGAATTTTTCTTTGCCTAGAAATAAGTATCATAAATGGGGATTAAGTGTTCCCTCCTAATAGACCTGAGGTAGGTGCTTGGAAATGTGTCCTAGTACCCTATATTAACTTTGGGAAATTCTTTCATAATTTAATAATTTTTTCCATGTTTCCATTTTTTCCATTCTTTCTTTTTGTACCTCCTATTTATAGGATATTGACTCACAGAATTATTCTTATTCATTCTAATATTTTGTATATATTTCTTATCTACATTTTTTGCTCCATATGCTTGAAAATTTCATTGATTTTATTTTACATTCCCCTGATTAAGTTTTTTCAACCATCATAGTCTAATTCATTAAGATTTTTTGTTGTTGTTCTAGTGGTTTCTTTGTCATAGCATCATATTCTTTTTTTTTTTTTTTAAAGATTTTTTGTTGTGGACCATTTTTAGTCTTTATTGAATTTGTTACAATACTGCTTCTGTTTAATGTTTTGGTTTTTTGGCCCCGAGGCATGTGGGATCTTAGCTCCCCGACCAGGGACGGAACCAGCACCCCCAGCATTGGAAGGTGAAGCCTTAACCACTGGACTGCCAGGGAAGTCCCCCATCATGTTCTTTTTTATGATATATTTATATTTTTAAATACATCTGAGTGTTAATTTCCACCCCACACTAGTGTAGTGCAGCGCCTGCCTCACATGTCTAAAATATACCAAACTTATGATTATTCCACATAGGTTGGTCTTCTAGCATTTGCTATCCTAATGAATGGCTGTCAGATTGGTTTCAATTTGTTATCTCTGGCTCATCTCTTGGATTATCACTCTTTTAGGGATACTTTTCCTAACTTCTGCATCATTGCCTACTTCATCATTGCACCATTAAGAACATTAATTTCTTGTTTATCTGTGTGATGATTTGATTGGTTGTCTATTGGATTAGGCTTAAGGACAGAAACGACATCTATTTTTGTTCAGCAAGTGCAGTGCCTGCGACATGATAGTCATTCATTATATATATATATATCTATGGAATGCATGCAAGAATGTACACATAAATATGCTACCTCATTTCTGTAAAATCTAGGCACCAGGATTATTAGTACGCCAAGGAAAGCTGTGTTGCAATCAAGAGTACTTACTATTTCTTTAGAATCTGAGTTTATTGTGCTCTCTAAGAGTCTGTATTTGAGTGCTAAATAGCTTAGAAGTAATCAGTTGTAATTTTTTTTTATCTGTAACTAGATTCTGTGTTGGAAATTAGCTGTCTCTAACTTTTATTGTTACCCCAAATGCTATACTTATGTAATTACTGCCTACCTCTCTTTAAGAGGCATAATACATGCTATTAAAAGGAATAAAAAATAATAACAGAATGTTAAATATATATATATACTGTCTAATGCTGAAAATTGCTATGGGAAAGAATGAAACAACACAAGGGGAACAAGAGTACTAGAGAGCAAGTTTTGTTGTTGTTGAGTTAGTTAGTTAATTAGTTTTTATACTGTGTGGTCAGGGGAAGGCCTCACTGCAAAGATAGCATTTGTGCATAAATCAGAAGGAAGTAAGGAGCGAGCAATGTAGATAATGGTTTAAAAGTATTTCAGGCAGATTAAACATTTTTTTTTAAAGCAAGTGTGAAGATTATGAAATAAAAGCAAGCTTGGTATGGTTGAAAAATGCCAAAGAGACCAGTGGTAAAAAAAAAAAAAAAGTGATTAAGGGAAAAACTAGTAGATGAGTTTAGAGCAGTGGCCAGATTTCATTATTATATGGGCTTTTGGTAAGGGTTTGGAATTTTACTTGAATGAAATGGGACACCACTGAACACCATACCACATGTCAAGCACTATTTAGACATGAAGATGTAACATTACATTCTTAAGGAGTTGACAATCCAATTTTGAAGACAGACATATAGTCAAAATATTATTGTATATGATGAAGGACT
The DNA here is from genome assembly GCF_964374135.1 of Grampus griseus. Lineage (NCBI taxonomy): Eukaryota > Metazoa > Chordata > Mammalia > Artiodactyla > Delphinidae > Grampus > Grampus griseus. The sequence goes on from NC_139011.1 coordinate 17,754,078, forward strand.
AGGAAAAGGCTATTTCCAAGGAGCAATACAGAAGGCCACCTACCCCATCAGAGGAAGATTTATCTAAACTGAGGAAGCAGCAAAGATGTGGAATCAATCTCATCTTCCGTTTTTCCTCACAGTTCTAATGGTTAATGGGCCCTAACAATCGGACTAGGGCCCTTGTGATTCTAGTGTCACTCTCAGAAGGGTATCCAAAGCTTATTTCATGGAGACCTAGGAAGACTTAGACTATATTGCTGGTACATTGCTAGCAACATGGTTTTTCATGTGTTCTCCAAGTCACATCATTCCTATTTCCTGACTGCTGCCATCTTAGAAAAAATCTATTTGATTAGGCGTTTTCTACAGTTTCTCTGATTAGCACTTCACTTTCCCACTAACTCTTGTCTCGGGCTATCAGTCAGTGTTCAATCAGAGAAGTGGAAACCACTGTAGGTGTTTTAGGCAGAGAGAGATGTATAATACAGGGATTTATTTACAAAATATTAGAAGAACTAAGAAACAAGAGAGGAAAGTTCATGTTGCCAAGACATCTGCAACTACAGGGAGCCTCTGCCTTCACTAGAGATCGCAGGAGCCGGCACTCCCAATGACACAGTAGGAGGCTACCTTCCCACTGCTAATCGGGAGACCATGAGTCCACACACATATCAATGCTGCTACCAGTGTTAGAAATGAATCTACCTTCCTCAGGTCTTCTAATCCCATGTGAGTGTTTGCCACTAAGCTAACAGAAATATAGCCATCAAATAAAGTGACGATTCATCCTTGTTTGCCAACAACTTTCCACGTTTTAACAGTGAAAGTCCCATGTCCCTGGAAACCTTCAGTCCCAGACAAACTGGACCTGTTGATACTCAACTGGCTGGGAGTCTGAGAAATGTAGTTTTCAGGCATTTAGCTCATGCAGTAGTAAAAGAGAAAAGTTGCTATGAGGCTGAGTACCAGTAGAAAGTTGTCTGACATAGTCCCTTAAAGAAAATTACAGATGACTCAGAACCAAAATGTCACTTCTACTTAAATGTGAGCATAACCCACTATTTGGAGCTCCTGTTGCTATGCTACACTTGAACATGCTGATAGCAAAGACTTATTGATTCAAACTGAGTTATTATGATGATGAAAATCTGACCATTAATAAACCTGACTCTGAGTATAGGATTTTTGTGAGATTAGGTTAGATTATTATTATATGATGTCCATAGCACACTGCCTACACTGAATACCTATCCAACAGAATAAATGACTAGTACTACCAGTACCACTAACAATGATAGTAACTGAGGCCATTTGTCTTTTTCTGATGAGCAAAAGCAAGCTGTAAAAAAAAATAATTAAATTGAGGCCAAGTGGAAAAGGAATAATAAAAACTAATTCACAAGTTGACTTCTCCAGTTTCATAGGATAGAGAATATATTTTGTGACTATTTCCATTCATCCTCACAGAATGTAGATCTAGAAGACATTTCTAGCCCCCCTCAGAGAGGAAAGCAAACACATCTTCCTGGTACAATTGGGGCTATGGGCTTGGCTTATTCTAGAAGCAAAGAACTGCCCACTCTTATTCCTGCCCCAAAGCTTGTGCTATGCAAAAAAGACAAGGAACACTCTACTGTCAAAACACTCAACAGAGCAAAGGCTGAGTATCATTTTAAACATTAAAGAATTTCATACCAGTCCTTGGTACCAATAGCAATTCACGGCATGTCCACTGGCTGTATAACCCTTGCTTGATTTTGCTTGTGTGGCTTTTAAAATGTCACATAAATGTATTTAGCATCCATGCTTTTGTTTTGTGTTCTTGAGTAAACACAGGACAATTAGACTGACTGGTAATAGAGCACTCTTTATATAGCAGGATGGTGGAATAGAAATGGCTGCCCTGACCCTGGAGAGCAGACAGCTATTCCAGGCCTCTCTGGTTGTCCACACAAAGCTGTGCGGAGAAGGGCTTTCAGAGCCCAACACCACTGACTTTCAGGATGGAGCTCAGGGCTCATCCCTTAACCAGAGCTTTCATCATGTGTTCTTGGTTTACAATCCCTTATTCTGGCTGCCAGACAGGGCACTCACAGCTTTTTAACCTGAACAGGGAGAGACCGCATGTTTATCCATCCTGGGGCTCTGACATCTGATGCCCAGCTGTGATGACGCCAGAAGAATGGACTCCAGAGGCATCGCTCCAGTGACTTCTCCCAGGGAACAGTCCCCAGGGAGGGACACAAATCCCTCCCAGATCACAGGGGAGGGAGGCTCCAGGGAAAGGCAGTCAAGGCTGCTGGGGAGCTCAGGAGGAAAAGTTTTGCTGGGTGTGCACGTATGATTTGGGGTTGTAGAAAGAACTAAAGTGCTGCTAATGGACCACTTCTTAGAGAAGACAATAACAGGGTTGTATATTTTAAGACCTGTTACAACTCCTCTCCATACCTTACGTGGAATGCGTATCTCCATGTGCTAGCTCTTTCACATTAACGCTCTGATTAATTCGCTTCATTCATCCATTCATTCATCCCCTCATTGAGACTAAGTGCCTGGACTGTGTCAGGGAACACAAAAAGGAATGGAAACTATTTCTTCAAAGGGTTCTCTGTTATCTGTCCAGTGGAAGCAGGCAATAGCAAGCATATCACTAGAATGTATTGTCAAAAGATTGTATAAAGTTCAATACACAAAAAGTCATTATGGGGACTTCCCTGGCAGTCCAGTGGTTAAGTCTCTGTGCTTCCACTGCAGGGGGCGGGGGCTGATCCCTGGTCGGGGAACTAAGATCCCGCATGCTGCGCGGTGCGGCCAAAAAAAAAAAAAAAAAAATCATCATGGGAAAATTTCCATTCTTCCTAACACCCAGTCCAAGGGTAACATGTGCTGGTCCTTAGACTATCAGAGACTTACAGATTTGCCTTTTGATAAAGTGGTGGAGTAGAGGGTGGGAAAAGGCATAGTTGAAAGAAGGCCGTTAGACAAGAGAAGGTGTTACTTCCAGGGGCCATTTTGTTCCTATACATAAACCCGAAGACTCAGCTCTTCAGTACACTGTTGGCACAGACTTAACTTGTGGTCAACTAAATCATGCCCACAGCAACTACCATAAGTTTTAGGGGATATTTTTACAAACTGTCAGAACCATTTGCCTCTCTCTTACACTTGCTCAACTGTTTGTTTTTTGTTTGTTTGTATTTTGTTTTAAAGCACAAATGCTGAACTTTGTCATTTTTTCCTATTTAATTTCATCCTGTTGGTTGGATTCAATCTCTAAATCTGGTGAAATCATTGTGAATTTTGCTTTGGTCATCCATTATTGTAACTATTCCACCCAGCTTTATGTCATCTGAAAATTTCACAAATATCTCCTCTTTCTCTTTGCTTCAATTCAATCTATCTACCACATGGCAACCAAAGTGATCTTAAAGAAAATCTGATCTTGTTATTCTCTATCCATCCACAACTTAAATATGGTTCCCCATCATGACAAATAGCCTAGCACAAAACTCGAGTACTTTAACAGTTTGCCCCTTATTTGTTTCTTCTTCAACTCCTAACACCTACACTCCCTTATCTCCAAATGTATTAAACTATTCAGAAGTTCTCAGAACTCAATATACAACCGCTGCCTGTCTGCCGAGCTCTGCTCTTCCTTCTAGGATAGTACTTTTCTACTAGATCCCCCTTGATAATTACTATTCATCCTTCAAGCCTCAGCCACACTGTAGCTCCTCTGGAAGAACCCATACCCACACTCCCCCACCCCAGGCTGGTGTTCCAATTTCTACGCTTTTATGATCATTTATATATATGCTAATATGCCACTTCCGACACCAATTAAAACTTAGAGTTTGTCAAACTCTAATGCTTATACAGATCATCTAGGAGTCTGGGTAAAATGCAGATTCTGATTCACTTGGGCTAGGATGGTGAGATCTGAAAATATGCATTTTCTCCAAGTTCCCAAGTCATGTTGATTCTGCCAGTTGTGGACCACACTTTGACTAAAAAAATATATATAATTCCCTGTATATTTCCTTTCTCAACTGTGAACTACTTGACACTAGAGCCTGTGATTTGCTCATCTTTGAATCTCCAGAATCCAACACACATGGGAACACGCAAAACATTTTAAATGAATTCACCCTGTGTTGTTACCTAGTATTAATTTTTTTTAAATGTTGAACAGAGCTACCAGAAACTAGTTTCTGTGTTGACATCAATACAATTGCAAAAATTTATTCAAAGTAAACCTTGGCTTTTTCATTTTTGATTCAGAACCTCTGGAAAAGAACTGCTCTAGACAGCACCTTTTCTCTGATTTTAACTGAGGTACAACAAAGGAGGCAAAAACAAGTTGGCTACAAATAATAGTTATTTTATGGTACTTGCATTCCCTTTTATGCAAACCACTTTCACATACTATTTCTTTTATGTTCAGTCACTCCCACCCTGTGAGACAATGTGTGTATATGTTAAAGGCACACATAAACTTCAAAACCCAACTCACTAGTTTTGATCCCTGATTCTGCCACTTACCTGCTGTGTGATCTTGGGAAAGTTTCATAACATCTTTGAGCTTCTATTTCCCATTAATAAAATTAGAGTAATAATAGTTTCTGCCTCACAGGGGTGTTTTGAGAATAACTGTGTTCGTGAGGTAAATAAATGTGAGATGCTTAGACCAGTGCCTGCTCATGTTAAGTATGGACCATTTTAAAAAATTGAAGTATACTTGATTTACAATATTATGTCAGTTTCAGGTGTACAACATAGTGATTCAATATTTTTATAGATTATACTCCATCTAAAGTTATTATAAAATGTGGCTGTTGTTATTTACACACTCAAAGTTCCTGAGTGCCTGCTGTATGGCACACACTGTAGTCTGAGCTGAGCTTACAGTGATACACAAGATAAAATACACATCTATTCTCAAGGAGCATAGAACCTTGGAAAAACAGACAATATGCAAAGAAACAAACAAATAAATAAATAGTTACAAATTGAAATATATGCTGAAAAGGAGCCAAACAGGGCTATCAGAGTTGGGGACGGGGAGCTGGTTTAAATACCGCGGTCAGAATCAGAAAAGGATGAAGTTGACATCCTGAGGGGTGAGAAGCCAGCTGGGGATGCACGGAAATAAGAGCATTCCAGGCAACTGAAAAAGCCTCTGCAAAGATCTGAGGTAGGAAATGTATGATTATAGCCTCACAGGGAATGAAATCGAGGCTAAGCGAGGTTAAGCGATTTGCCCATTGTTAAATGTTAAGTCTCAGCAAAGTCAAGATCATCACCTAAATTCCTAATTTATATGACTGTCATCATTATACCACACCATGTTATGGATCCCTCATGGAAGGGAAGGTGAGGCAAATGACCAGCCATTTGTTCATGAGATTAGCTCAGCAGCTGCCCAGTCTCAAAGGGCCATAATATAAATCAGTCTTGTCATCTACGTGTCAGGCTGGATAGGGGATGATATAAAAGCCCAGGTCTCCTTTAAAAAGCTGTCCAGGAAAATTTGAGATATTTCTAATTTTTATTTTATTTTATGTTTCCATAGTGTGTTAGCCAGAGTTCACTAGGTTATGATGAAATAACAAATTACTCTAAAGTTACAGTGTTTATCAAAACTAAATTTGATTTTTTTGCTTGCCCTACATTTTGGTGATGATTTGCTTGCAACTCTGTTTATCCCATGGTCTAGGCTGAGTGAGAGCAGAACTATGCAGTGGTTCCTAAATGTTCTGCAAAAAAGAGTGTCATATCACTTCCAGTCAGACAACAAAAAGTAGCTTGGCCAAAACAAATTTTATGGCCAAGTTCAACATCAGTGAGGTAGAAATTGGTGGGATGTGTAATCTTCTCCCAGGGAGGTACAGCAAATACACAGATCAATAGTATGATCTGTCAAATGCACTAAACAAAGACATTCTCATTTGAATTTAGGATAACTTAATGGTTATTGAAATAGCGAAATTTCTGAAGTGTTTATTATCAGAATTTTGAGAGGAGTTTCCTTAAATTTGATCCATATATTTATTCAACAATCATTGATGTTGCTGTATCCAGGGTTCTATATCTATTTCCTCTTTGCTCTGAAACCTATATTCTTCTGCCCTTAACCTCAAAATCTCCTATGTGAAAGACTTATATATGTGTTTATTCCAACCCACCAAACAGTTAATTCATTCTGATACTATCTACCTGGAGATAGCATCAGATCTCACAAGTCAGGAGCTCAGTCCCATAAAACTGGCCCCACTTCAGTTGCCAATTACAAATCCAGGTGTTACCTGTGCTTTTGACCCACTGACTATAAACTAGAGGTTCACATGACCTCCTCCTTGGGTTGGACTAATTTGCTAAAGCAGCTCACAGATCTCAGAGGAACATTTACTTACGTTTACCAGTTTATTATAAAGCGTATTATAAAGGATACAGATGAACATCGAGAGGAAGAGGTCAAGGTATGTGGGTAGGGGCTCAGAGTTTCCATGCTCCCTCTATTCCCCCCATCTCCATGTGTTCACCCACCCAGAAGCTCACCCAACCTCATTCTTTGGGGTTTTTATGGAGGTTTCATTCTGTAGGCATGATTGATTAAATCTTTGGCCATTGCCGATTACTTCAACTCCAGCCCTTCTCTCCTCCCCGGAGGACAAGGGGATGGGACTGAAAGTTCCAACCCACTAATCACATGGCTGGTTCCCCTGGCAAACAACCCCCTTCCTAATATGCTTTACAAAAGTCACCTCATTTACACAAACTCAGGTGTAGTGGAAAGGGGTTTGTTATGAACACCAAGACACCTTTATCACTCTTACTGTTTAGGAATTTCTAAGTGTTAGAGGAGTACTGTGCCTGGAATGGGGTCAAAGACCAAATACATATTTTTTTATTATGTCACAATATCACCAAAAGGAGGGACTATGACAAAGAAGGTCTGCTTGCAGTACATACATAGAGGAAAGAAAAGGAATCCTGTCCTTTGTCTTGGTGATTACATAGAACGTATGGTTAAATTTGAACCATTTTAACACCAACATGGTAGCCTTCTCCATTTCTCTCCTTCTGCTTCCTTCCAGAGTCCCTACCCAGTACCCCCATTAATAGCAGAGCCCTATTTCGACCATAAGGTGCTCATTAGCCATCTCACATGAGCTAAGGGCTAAATATTATATAATTTACTATAAAACTGGAAATGATGAAAGCAGCAAATACACAAACACACATAATTCGGAGATGTTTAAACGCTGTTAATAACCCTCCACAAATATATTTTGCACTAAGATGTAGAGATGAGTGGATACCTACTTATAGGCTGGTGCCTTAGAGCCCCACAGGATAATAGTATTGGATGTGAATCTTATACTATGAGACAAACTTGATACGAAAAAATAGAATCTTCTGGCTTTGTCTTATTTTCCACTTTCCAATTAAAGATGACTTTCTTGAGATTAACCCTTTGCTAGACAGAACCAGAGACTCAGAGACTGACAATGTAACTAATCTAAAATCCCTGAAGTTCTACATCACAGGAAATGGTACAAGTATTGATGGAAGTGGTATTAAGATGGTGAACTACAGTGAAAATATTCACTGTAGTTAAATTCACTACTACTGTGAAATACTTTCATATCTGTTAGTGAAAAGCCATACCCTGAACCTCTTCCCTGCTGATAAACATTTTGAATTTTATACCTCGGGTTGAAGCCTTGGCGTTCTCGGTCAAGTCGGAGCAGTGGCGTAGTGAGATCATCTAAGTTTAAGCCTTAGCTCTGCCACTGAGTTGGGATGCAATACTTGGCAAGTCCCTAACTTCTACTTCTTTTTCTTTACTTAAAAAAATCAAAAGTGGCAACAATTCCTCTGCTTGCCTCATAGGACTGAAATGACAATGAAGTAAGCCTGTATGTGAGCCTTTTATGTCAAACATAATAATAAATACCATGTACGAGGTTTTTTATGCACCAGAAATTCTACAAAGCATTTTACATTCTTGCTTGATTTTTTCCTCCCACAGTGCTATTTGGGAGAAACTATTAACATTCCTACTTTACAGGTAAAGAAACTGAGATGATGAAAGAGCACCTTACCCAAGGTCATATAAATGGGGTTTGGTAGAGCTAGCACTAAATCCAAGATCCCTCTGACTCTAGGATTCAGCTAGTTACCAGAACATTAGAAGAGATATTAAGAGCAAGCTGTTCCTACAGTTTTACTTTCAAGAACTAACACAAGCATTTGGGCAAAGGTAATCACGGTTATGACTTTAATGGCCAGGTAGCAATATCTTTTAAAAAATCTGATCTATATACAAAATAGATAACTATTTAATAAGAGTCTGCTGTATAGCACAGTGAACTCCACTCAATACTCTGCAATGGCCTATATGGGAAAAGAATCTAAAAAAAAAGAGTGGACATATATATAGATGTATAACTGATTCACATTGCTATACACCTGAAGCTAACACAACATTGTAAATCACCTATACTCCAACAAATTTTAAAATTAAAAAAAAATTTATTAAATAAAAATCTGATTCTGACCCCCCCCCACAAAGTTTCAAAATTAAAAAAAAAAAAAAAGACAGTTTCATGGTCTGTGGACTATGTGCCTTATGTCAGCCTCCTAAAACACATGTGATACCAGGACAAGACCAGGACACACACATGTTTTTGATCAAATTTTCCAATTTCTATATTCCTCTGATGACAAAACACATTACAGCCACTTTCCAGGACTTGGTAAGAGTCTCTCTGGTCAAGGTGTACTGAAAGAAGTATACCTCATCTGGCAACATCTATGGACTTAATGGGAAGCAAAGCAGCTTTAAGCATTGAGCCCATATGTTTACTCCACTAGCTTGGCTCCCCATCTGGAAAAAAATTGAGGGCATGGAAAATCTCGGACACTGAAAAGGATGGGAGGCAATAAACCCACGCTGACCACAGATTTCAGACAACCATGTTGAAACAAACCAGGAACAGCAAGAGAATTTTGGCCAAGTCTAGCTTAGTCAGTAATCTATCTTTGGGAAGAAGTTTCACCGTGATGACCACTTTAAGAATGTAATAGAATCTGCCCTTAAGTTCTGTACTTGTCCCCACTCCGTGATTCATTCCACCCCAGTCTTCTTCCCCAACAGATGGGCACCCAGGATCCTCATAGTCTTTCCTCTACTTCTATCTAGACCTATTCTAAAGAAAGGATTCCAAAAACTGATTCCCTGGGAGGAAAATTATTTAAGTAAGTTTCATGGTACTCTCTCTCCCTTGTACAGAGATTTACATGTTAATGAGAAAAACAGCTGCTACGATAGAATCATCAGCTAAAGAAGTAAGTAATGTGAATAGTAGGGTTATGGATTTCTGACGAATGGATCTGAAATCACACTTATGTTACGGAGCCCCGAACTATTTTACGCCCTGCCACCTCACTGAGGGTTTCTGAATGTAAATATCAAGCTGACACAATAAAGAATAAAGGAAGTTGCCAACAAACACATGAACGAATGCTCAACATCATTAATCATTAGAGAAATGCAAATCAAAACTACAATGAGATATCATCTCACACCAGTCAGAATGGCCAGCATTAAAAAATCTAGAAACAATAAATGCTGGAGAGGGTGTGGAGAAAAGGGAACCCTCTTGCACTGTTGGTGGGAATGTGAATTGGTACAGCCACTATGGAGAACAGTATGGAGGTTCCTTAAAAAACTACAGATAGAACTACCATACGACCCAGCAATCCCACTACTGGGCATATACCCTGAGAAAACCATAATTCAAAAAGAGTCATGTACCAAAATGTTCATTGCAGTTCTATTTACAATAGCCAGGACATGGAAGCAACCTAAGTGTCCACCAACAGATGAATGAATAAAGAAGTTGTGGCACATATATACAATGGAATATTACTCAGCCATAAAAAGAAACGAAATGGAGTTATTTGTAGTGAGGTGGATGGACCTAGAGTCTGTCATAGAGTGAATAAGTCAGAAAGAGAAAAACAAATACTGTATGCTAACACATATATATGGAATCTAACAAAAAATTTAAAAAAGGTGGTGAAGAACCTAGGGGCAAGACGGGAATAAAGACACACACCTACTAGAGCATGGACTTGAGGGTATGGGGAGGGGGAAGGGTAAGCTATGACAAAGTGAGAGAGTGGCATGGACATATATACACTACCAAACGTTAAGATAGCTAGTGGGAAGTAGCCGCATAGCACAGGGAGATCAGCTAGGTGGTTTGTGACCACCTAGAGGGGTGGGGTAGGGAAGGTGGGAAGGAGGGAGATGCAAGAGGGAAGAGATATGGGAACATTAAGTATATGTATAACTGATTCACTTTGTTATAAAGCAGAAACTAACACACCATTGTAAAGCAATTATACTCCAGTAAAGATGTTAAAAAAAAAAAAAGAATAAAGGAAGACCTGAACATATAAAACACTTCAAAATATCTGTATTGTACTCAGTGCTTGAAATTCTCTTATTCTTTTTCCCTTCTGCTTCCCCCACAGATGAACCTCGCATATTGACTCATATATGAATCCTTCCCTGACCCCCACTGAAGCCTGTTTACTTTCTCCGCTCCTGTAGTGCTTTGTACACATTTACCACCTGTAATTATTGGTGTAAGTAACTGTCCATTCATTTGTGAGGTTCTGAAGGACAGGAAGCAGACTTTTTTTTTTTAATCTCTGAATGCCCGTTTACTTGCTGAAGCCTCACTCGTAACACTTAAGAAACATTAGGAGGATGATAAAAGGATGTGTGTGGGAAGTAAGCACAAAGTTTTGTCTGTTTTAGTTTTGAAAATGGATTTGAATTAGTTGTCAATATTGAACAATTGGGTACTTCATGTGAAAGTCTATATTCTCAATTTTTCTTTAAAAAGAAGTCTGAAAACATTGTGCTCAATAAGCTAGAATAAACTCAGTAAGTTTATCTTGGAGTGGAGAAGTTATTCTCAGCATGACACAAAAACATAAGACATAAGAAAATATTGATAAAGTTGACCAAAAATCCTATATATAAAAATTAGCAAAAAAAAAAAAAAAGAAGTCAAAAGCAAATATCACAAATTCCGAGAGGAGAAAAAGAAGCACATGCATTTGCAAGAGGTTAATTTCCCCAAAACACATAGGTTTTCCAACAAGAAAAACATCAATTACTGAGCCCCGCTCCCCAAAAAGAATCTGCTTCCTTTAGATGGAGAACGTGCTTTCTTTCCTAAATCCAGCCTGTTTCATTCATTAGTTTTAATGACTTGACCCTTGTAGGCATTTGATTTTTCTACCTTTGCTATAAGTCTATTGTGGGAGCTTTGTATTATGTCAGTTTAGCTAAATTGGAACTACAATTCCCAGAATTCCTTTTTCTGCATGTTTCAGAGTCAGGGTTTGGCGATAGAGAAATATACCTGAGATTTACAAGGCTGAAATACCCAGCACCTATGTTTACATTTGAAAGGTGTTGGATCAAGCACTGTTGCAGCTCACTAGCTGGTCTGTTGGCTCACTTTGCTGGACAGTACAGCAGTCAGAACTGCAGCTCTCCCAGATCCTACTACATCTCCTCCTGCAGCTTCTCCAAATCCTGTACGAGGTTGACTTATGGCTCTGTGGTGACTCATACTACCTCTTGAAATTGTTAGTGAGTGACCAATGTAGGTTCCAGCCTGTCCTCATGGGTTGCATCTCATCTTCTCGGGTTTCAGTTAGCTCTCCCAGACTCTCCCTGATCACCAACCCCAGTGACTTCTGGCTGCAGCCCCTGAAACTGACCTAAGAGACATACTTATACATAAGCTTTTTTTTTTTTTTTTTTTTTTTTTTTTTTTGCGGTACGCGGGCCTCTCACCGCTGTGGGCCCTCCGGTTGCGGAGCACAGGCTCCGGATGCGCAGGCCCAGCGGCCATGGCTCACCGGCCCAGCCGCTCCGCAGCATGTGGGATCTTCCCGGACCGGGACACGAATCCGCGCCCCCCGCATCAGCAGGCGGACGGACTCTCAACCACTGCGCCACCAGGGAAGCCCCTATAAGCTATTTTTTTTTTAAGACAGTTTTTTTTAATGTTTTTTTTTCCTTCTCTCCATCCCATCTCATTTTACTTTTTTCCCTGCACAACAATGGATTTTAGCTTTTCTTTCTTCTTTTGGCCTTGCGGTATGCGGGACCTTAGCTCCCTGACGAGGGATTGAACCCACGGCCCCTACAGTGGAAGCTTAGAGTCTTAACCACCGGACCACCAGGGAAGACCCTACATAACCTATTTAACAAGGTCCCATGATTGCATAAGGTCAGACCCCTATAATAAATCACAAGCGTTCTGCTTCTCTAATAGAGGCCTGGCTCATATGTCTCTCATGATTGTAAATCAGCACTATTGATCATGATAGTCAGAGGCCTTCTCTGACTACAAATTTATCAAAAAGGTTTCCCTCTTCCTAATTCAACCATAGAATAATCATGGTAATAGTGGGAACAATAAACATTTATATATCATCATATTATTTACAAAGCAGTTTCACATTTACTATCTCACTTAATGTTCAAAACAATCCCCATGTAATTTTTTAAAAACTTTTATTGGAGTATAGTTGCTTTACAATGCTGTGTTAGTTTCTACTGTACAGCAAAGTGAATCAGCTATACCTATACATATACATATATCCCCTCTTTTTTGGATTTCCTTCCCATTTAGGTCACCACAGAGCACTGAGTTCCCTGTGCTATACAGTAGGTTCTCATTAGTTATCTATTTTATACATAGTATCAATAGTGTATATATGTCAATCCCAATCTCCCAATCACCATGTAATTTTGAACTATCTTTGTTTAACAGATGAGGAAACTGCAATTTTGAAAGTCAGAATGACTTACCAAAGTTACACAGCTAGACCAAGGCCAAACACTGAAGGCAGCTGACAAAGTTTCACAGTCTCACATTCAGATTGAGAAATTTACATAGCCCCCTTTCCAGCCTTGTAACTGTGGTCATACATATTTCATAAGATTGTTATAAAAAGTAACTAAAATAACATATGTAAAGGATTAAGAAAGGCATCTTTAATATAGCAAAGACTCAACAAATATTAACTATTATTATTATCGGTTGTAGTAATATTAATAATAAAAGAAGAAATTGATAATGCAAATTAATCAGTAAATACTGGATACATATAGTCAGCCCTTATCCCTGAGTTTTGCATCCATAGATTCAACCAACCAGATATCAAAAATATTTGAAAAAAAAATTCCAGAATGTTCCAAAAATCAAAACTTGAATTTGCAGAACACTGGCAACTAATTTCATAACATTTACACTATATTTATAACTATTTACATAGCACTTACATTGTTTTAGGTATTATAAGTAATCTAGAGATGGTTTAAAGTACTCAGGAGGATTTGGGGTTATATGCAAATGCTACACCATTTTATATAAGGGACTTGAGCATCCGTGGATTTTAGTATTTGTGGGTGTCCTCGAACAAATCCCCTGCAGATACTGAGGGATGACTGAATTTTAAATAGATAAAGACTAGAAGAAAGCAGAGAGAGGTCTTGTATGAGCAGGACCCACAAGATAGCTGCTCTCTTGCTCTTCGTACATCCCCTGCCCAACCAGGCTCTGTTTCACCTTCACCTTACTGGCATACCCTCCTAACCTTAGCATTCAATCAATAACTACTGGTGTGATCAGCCCAACCCCCAATTAATGATAGTTCTATCTCTTGGACCGGAAGGACTCCATTATGTTCAGTTATCAACGAGAAATGTCAGCCCTCATGACGGTCGCTAACCCAGAAAGTTGTAGGCGACACATTCCTTCAGCCTCATGGTAACCAGGGAGCCCTTCTGATGTCATTCCCCCTACAACTGGTAGCCTCCTCCTCCCCTAATAATGAAGACTGCTGCCATGTCCTGCCTGCGATCAGCCACACTGTGGGGTGTCACTCCAGAAGCTTTGCCTCCCACTTGTAAGATTCCCTGTCCAATAAACCATCGATGTCTCTGTCATTGACTCCAGGTGTTTTCTTTGGTCTCGCTGCTGGCCAGTTGCAAGGATTGCAGGACTGTGGGGCACAGCCCCACAAATCTACTTACGTGCTATGTCATCACGGGCAAGTTGTTAAATTTCTATAATCCTAGTTTTCATGACTTATAAATGGGAACGATGCTATCAACGTATTGCCATTTCTACCCTGGTTCTCAATGACCCATTCCCACACTTCCTGTCCTTTTCCTTAATCTTACTTTAATACCCTTTCTCATTCAGTAATTCCTGGCATTCTTTTCATTTCCTTCTAGGACCCCAAGCCCTTGTTGTCAGAGTCATCTTCTAGTATCTGCCCTAGGACCTCAGTTTATCCTTCTTCCCTCTCACAAGATTGCCAGAGAATTTCTTTTCCTTTCCTTTTCTTTTTTGTAAACATATATTTAAGGTATCTTCCTCCAATCATCCCAGTAACCTAAAATTTCAAGGTACCTCCACCCTGTATTGTGTTCACCGTAGTGGCAATAACTCTTGCTGATCCATCACACAAGACCCCAAAGATAAAGCTCAGCCTGGAGAAATAGGATGAGCATTTGGCAGCTTGCTTTGACAAATGCCTGTGGTTCTGCCCTTGGCACCATTTGCTCTTAATTTCCCCACTGATATTCAGTACTTTTGCCTTTTACTAAATTATCTCCACTTACAATTGCTGTGACTGTTAATTCTCACAACGATGCTGATAATGGGTAACATGACAAAAAGTAGACCTTATCTACCTCAGAGCGTTTTAGCCCAGCCAACTTCATACCAGCTCAGCCTATCTTCCAGAACGCACCAAACCCAGCTGGAGCTAGGGCGCTCCCCAGAACTCACATCAGAGCTCCATCCAGCCACATATCCCCCTGCTTCTAAATGCCGCACCTGTTGCATTGGACCGTCTTTTATTTTGACATTTAGGGTCTTTTTTCTTCTTAAATGAATTCCATTTTTGCTTTGTGTAGTGTAAGGCCTTCTGTTTTCAATAGGTTTCCTTTTGTCAATCATTGACTTCAAAATATTCTCTTCAGCTTACACTTTATTTCCTTTCATCTTCTCATTCATAAATCTCAAAAGCTGTTTTATATTAGTTGTTTTTAAAGTATAATCCAGTTCACTTCCTTTGTCAATGTATTTGCAGTGTAGCCAGCACTGGCTCCACCCTTCCTTATGATGAAGGCTTTTCTCCTAATGCAAATATATGCATGTAGATCTCTAAGACTCTATAGTGATTTCTAAGACTCTATATAACTGAAATCTATTTAACATATTTGAGGAAATTTGGGGTAGTGTGTGAGTTGGTTTAGCAGAAACAGTTAATGTGCTTAAATTAGGTTAGATTACAGTTATTTTTATCCGTCTGTCTCCTATTTGATTTATTGAATCAGCAAACATTTATTGAAAATCTGCTACACTCATGCACCACGCTGGGCATAAGTTGTTGCATGCGGAGCAAAGCAGACATAGTCCTTCTCCTGAAAGTACTTATAATCCAACGTCAGAGACTGATGATAACCAAATAAGCAAATAAATGAAATATATTAGTCCCTTATAGGATAGGCTAGATTCTGTTGCAGGAAGAAGAAACAAGAACAACAACAACAACAATATATTAGGGGTTAAATCAACAAAGACTTATTTGTCACCCTCATTATGGGTCTGGAGTGGATTGGCTAGAGATCTGCTCTTCAACATTCTCTCTTTGGGGACTTAGGCTAGTAGAGCAGCCATCATGATGGATGTTTCTTGTCTCTGCAGCAGAGGAAAAAGAAAATAGTGAATGGTATTCTGGTTCTAAAATGTTTCCCCTAAAACTGACTCACATCCCTCCTGCTCATATTTCACTGGTCAAGGAAAGTCATGAGGCCATGCCAAACTACAAGGTGAGGTGCTGCGGGGTTAGTAAAGGAAATGCAATCCTATCACAGGCCACAAGGAGAAGACATGGAAAGCTTATGAAGATCTCTAACAAATACCACAAGAAGGGACTGTATCTCAAACTGTCTGTTGGAATGCTTTAACGATAAGTAACAGAAAACCAAACTAAAGCTGTTGAAATAATAAGGACATCCATTTTCCCACATAAGAAGTTTAATATCAGCGCAGACTCCAACGTGGATTGATTTAATGGCTCAACAAACATCATCTAGGACCCAGATTATTTTCATCTCTCTGATCTATTATCTTCTGCAAATTGGCTTTGCCCTCAAGCTGACTCCTCTCTTAGTCTCAATATAGGTTCAGTTCTTCCCAGGTTACACTTTGAGGCAAGAACATGTGAAAATGAAGAAAATAACATGATCTCTTCCTATATCTCCTTCAAAGTGAGGAAATATGTGAAGCCCCAGATTTTCCCTCAAGTTCCATTGGGTCGTAACAGTTGTTCCTGATCTAATCCTTGTCAAGCAGAATGAGATTGCTCTGATTGGCTTAGACCAATCATTTGATGATAAACGGATGCTGGGGAATATATCACCCTTTGAATTCCCAATGCCTGTCATAACCTTTGGAACATACCAGGCCTTCATAAATGCTTGTTAAAATCATGTATAAATAAGTGACTAAATGACAATCAAACACATTTCATTTTGGACTGCTTTCTGTAATCCTCTTTATAATTTTTGTTTTTTGAAGTTATGTTATTAGTGTATAATTAAGGGAGTTCTGTATTAGTTTGCTATGGCTATCATAACAAAGTACTACAAACTGGGCAGCTTGAACAACAAAAATTGTCTGAAAGCAAGGTACCAGCAGGCTTGGTTCCTTCTGAAGACCGTGAATGAATGATCTGTTCCAGGCCTCTCTCTCTGGTTGTCTTCATGTCAAATGGCATTCCCCCGTGTGTGCCTACATCCAGATTTTCCCCTTTAATAAGGACACTAATCATATTGGATTAAGGGCCCCCCCCACGACCTCACCTTAACTAATTACATCTGCAACTACCCTGTTTCCATATAAGGTCACATTCTGGGGTGCTGGGGGTTAGGACTTCAATATATAAATTTTGGAGGGGACATAATTCAATCCATAATAAGTGCTATAACAAGCAGTCATAGGAAATTGGCGTTTATTTCCTGGGTGTATATTTTTAGTATTTTCTCTTATGATGTCTCTCAAGAAAAAACTTTTATTTTTTAATGCCAGTATAAACTTATGTTTCCTCAGCAACTTATCTTGCTGACATTATGAATGTTATAACTGATCCCATGTCTCTTTTGCTACAAAATCTTTTTTATATATTTCTGTACATAGCACTATCCTTGCTTCAACTTTTTTATCTTTATCTTGATGTCCTTATCTATTTTTACCCTATTATCGTTTAAAGAACTCAAATCATTTCAATATGAGTAGAGAGGAAAGGAAGGAAGAAAGGAAGGAAGGAAGGAAGGAAGGAAGGAAGGGAGGAAGGGAGGGAGGGAGGGAGGGAGGGAAAACAGGAAGGCAGCAGTAAAGAACACCAATGTTCAGAATTTAGAACCTCTAGAATTATATGTATAATAGCATTTTAGAAAACATCAGCATTAATTTTTCAGGTTTAGCAATACTCTACATAACTCTACAGCTTTTCCATTTATTTGTAATAGACATATTGGGTTAAAATATAAAATTTAAGAAAGATTTAGTAAAAATACAATAAACTATTGATTCAGATTAATGGATGAAAATGAAATGAAATGGTGACATTCTAATTGTGGTGTATTCACAAAAGAAGATAGCTCTTTTCTTTTCAAGTCCCTGTAGTATCTTGAAATAGGACAGCAAAGTTTAGTAAGTAGAGATTGCTTGAAGACATGTTTTAATGAATACACAGGAATAGTTTTCAGTTAAAATATCAAACTAATTTATAAGTGAAGGTTAAAGTGTTTGGAAAGTAGATTATTTTAAATTGCAATAACAAGAACCACTAAAAGTTACTGAACACTTTCTGCATACCAGCAAATACATACTATGCACTTCACAGAAGCCTTAAAACAAGCCTATGATATATGTTTTACTATTATTATCATTTTACAGATAAGGATATAAGGCTCAACTAGTTAAGTTTCTTCCCAAAGTCACTGAGCTAGAAACCAGCAAAGTTGGGAATAGAACCAGGGTCTGTGTGACCCCAAAGCCCATGCTCTTAAAATCATACTTCTCTCCCAAATGAAAGGTCACTCTATGGTTTTTACTATTCTCAGTCTCCTTTCTAAATTACCATACATTTTGATTAAGTGCATATTTTATAATATCTTTGGAAGCTCATAATTAAGTAAACTAGAGATGATTTAGGAACATCAAACTTGGTGAAAAAAATTCATATTTTCTTCATATTTTATTATTATAAGAAAAATAATATACAAAATATTAAGGAAAATATTACACATTGAAGTCATACAAAATCTTCCAATAAAATATTTTTAAATTTTTTAAATTATGAAATACAAATGAGTTCACTTCATTAACGTATTTTTATAGTAGGTTTATGTCTGATGTGGCACTCTGTTTTTTGTTTGGTTTTTTTAGCCTATTGCAGCATAGCAAATTACCCCAAAATGTAACTACTTAAAACAACAAACATTTACTATCTCACAATTTCTATGGTCAGAAATCCAGGATGGATTTCTGGATTAATGCCTCGCATGAGGTTGCAGTCAAGTTGTCAACCAGGGCTGCGGTCTCATCTAAAGCATCAGCTGGGGGAAGGTCCATTTATAAGCTCACCTATGTGGTTGTTGGTAGGATATGGTCCCTCTCAGGTTGTTGAATTGAGAGCCTCAGTTCTTCTATGGCTACTGGTGAGAAGCTTCCCTAAGCTATTTCCCAGGTGGGCCTCTCCATTGAGCAGCTCACAGTAAGGCAGCCAACTTCCCTCTGAGCAAGCAAGCAAGAAAGCAAGAGAGGATGGCAAAGATGCAAACCAGTCTTTTTGCAATGTAATCTCAAAAATGACATCTCATCCTGTTTGCCACATTCTATTTTTTAGTAGTGAATCAATGAGTCCAGCCCACACTCTACAAAAGGGGAGTAGATAAAGGTGTGAATACCAGGAAGTGAGGATCACTGGGGGCCATCTTAGAGGCTGCCTAGCACAATGACTCTACACCAGTCATAATCTAAGGCTCACTGATTATAATCTTCTTGAGTCATCACCAACAAAAAAAACTCATTCACCCAAGTAGTAAATAAAACATTTTAAACCAATTTTAGAACTGTTCAAAAGTGTATAACAGTTGAAATTACATTTCAAGATTCTAATAGTTGTTTTGATAAATGCCATGTTGAATAATTGGGGGATACTTCAAAAGAACTTTGGCTCCAAACTTTTCCCTCACATTTTTTTAAACAATGAAATATCTTGAACTTGCAAAATGTGCATGAATTTTGCAAATGAGAATGGATGCTACTAGCTGGGCACACTAGCTGCAAATGCACAACAGGGGCCAATATATGAGAAGGCAAATATTTGTGGCTGCCTCATGGAGTGTCACCCACCCGGAGCTCCTGCATGCAGCACATATTATCTGTGCACCATATTCCCTGGGCACTTGGGACATGAAATTCTCCAGCAGCTCCAGGATCTCTCATTTATGGTGGCAACTCTGAAGCTTGCTGCTGGAATATGGTCAAGAGGCAAAGCACTTATTTGAGCATGTTCTACACTAGTGTTTCTCTAACTTTATTGTTGATACAAATCACCCAGGCATCTTGTTGAAATCCAGATTCTGATTAAGTAAATACAGCCTGAGGCCTGAGATTCGACATTTCCGTCCAAGTTCTCAGGTGATCTGATGCTGGTGGGTAGCATGTCTCTATACAACAAAGCTGAATACTAGAGACCACATATTGCTCATCATATTTTTTGCTGCCACTGGGAACAGTGAGGGAGTACCGCCAGACCCCACTCCTCAAGACTACAACCAGAGGATATAATAGAGACTTTAGTTGTCCTACCTTGAAACCCTTAGATCTCTTTTACAGTTCTGTTCCCATCTTCCTACGTCTATGGGCTTTGCTTCTTAGAGCTCACACCCTGCACATTTATTCAGAGGATTACCCCTGAGCTACTGTGCTGTTTTACCCATACTGCCCTCACTTACCAAGAGCCAGTGGTGCTTGGTAAACTGTGTCCCTCAGGGGCAGCCTACAGCCAATGACTGACTTTTGCAGGAGTAGGAAAGTTCAGCTTTCTCACTTTAAGGTGAGACAAAATCTGAGCTGTATTTTATGCTCCAGAGCTCCCAGAAAAATCAAGCTGAGTCTGGCACTTCACTAAGAAATGTCCACCTGCTCAGCTGCTGTCCCTTCTATATCCTGTTTCCCCCACTCTTTTGCAGGTTTCTCCTTACACACAAAAAATCACTTATACACAAATTCTTGTCACAGGTATACACATTGGAGGAGGATGCTTGCTGTTTGAAACAAGGCACCCTGATTAGGCCACCTTAGGCCCTGCCTTCTTCCCCAGGGCCCACGGACATCAATATCTATCTATAGCACATGTATAACTGATACACTTTATGGAAAGCTCTGGGTTAGAGAACCAATTTTGTACATATACACTGTGTGGCAAGAATCATGGAACACATAAGATATTCACCTGTTTCTAAATTTGTAGACCTCATGTTTTTGACACACATGTCACAGAACCACTGCATCCTCATTTGTAAATTTAGAAAAGAAAAAATGTATGACAGATGTAATACTATTTGTAGACTCTTTCAAGTCACTTTTGCCAATGATTCCTAATTTTTTTCAGGAAACAATTTTAGTTGGCATGTGTCCTCCAGCCTTTGCAGTTTGGACTGCAGTGTGTGAACAAGGATGATGAAGACATTAACAATTTTATTTAAAGTAGTTGTATTATACTTTAAAGACAAAACAGGAAGTCCTTGATTTTGCTGGCAGACTTTTGGTGTTTGAATTCTATTTAAAGTGAATTATGAAAAAAAATCTTATGTTGGGAAAGAAGCTACAAATAGCTTATGAGCCTTGTGTAATAGACCAACATCTCATTATTCTGATGTGAGTTTGTTCCAACTAGTGGATAATTCAAAGCAACTGCTAGTTCCCTTAAATGCCTTGTTATTCTTTAATAAAAATAGCTAAACCTTAGTTCACAGAGACTCATTTATTTTTAATTTTTATTCCCTGCTCACCTTATTCATTATTTTTCATCATAAAGTTAAAATAGAGCTAAGGATTATGAAAACCAAAAATCAGTAATAATCTGAGAACTACAGCTTAAATGTAACTATACTTCCCCCTCTTTGAATAAGCAGCTTTGGACCCACTCTGTTCCCTGCTGCAGGTTTTAATAATAGTAGTTAAGTTGGGTGTTTCTTTCTGCAGTTAATCAAAACTACTTCCCAACGAGACTGAACTTAGCTTTTCCATGTTTAAACTGCAGCTGTTTTTCATATGCTGGTGTTCCAGGAAGGATCTGCAGTCTCCCACCCCCAGGAGAAGGTGGGCAGAGTATGAGAAAGTTCTGTCTTCCACTGTTTCCTGCCTTTTCTGTTCCTGGAACAGGCAAAACAAAATAAGTAGTTTTGTCCTTAAGAAAGCTCTTCCCTCCATCTTTTTTCTCTGTCTAAGCAGTTTAAACACTCAGCAACCAATTTTTTGGCTACTCATATCTCCTGAGGGGAATAAGTGCTAAGGAATATTTTCTGTTATATTCAAGCTTTTGCTATAATAATGTGACATAGGCAGTGACAGAAAACAATCACTTCTTTCATTCAAAAGATGCTTATCCAATGACTATCTCATGAGTCTACAGGCTAGCACAGAGGGAACAGAGATGAGCAAGGCTATTTCCTTCACTTGACAAGTTCATGATTTTGTTGCAGTAACAGAAAGCAAATATTTTCAAAACAATGAGATTCACTGCTTAAAAGAAATATATGGGACTTGAGTATAGAGGTTAAGTAATTTGCCCAAGTCCCATATTTTTAAAAGTGACAAACCAAGAACTTGAACCCAGTAACACTCCCAAGCCCATGCTTCACTTTGTGCATCTCTGTATCCTCTGTGTGTCTCGGTTTCCAAATCTGGGAAATAAGGATAAGGCTAGAGTACCTTGATTTTAAAGCATTGTTGGTTTTAAAACACATTGTTTAATAATTCGTTATAAGGAAAGGAAAAAAACTATATTAAATGTACACATGATTGTAAAACTCCATAATTCCTAAAATACTAAAATGTAAAAAATATTAACATAAATACAAAAGAAATATAAGCAGTGCCTCAGGAGATGTTGTCAAGAGCATTTATGAAGTACCTTACTCATTGTCCATCCCATAACAGTTATCTTATAAATGGTAGATCTTACTGCCTTTAGCATTACTGAATTAAGAATAGGATAGTACTTAAATGTGAAGAAAGGACTTCACTATCTGACCCTTAACATAAAGTTTTACACTAGAGATAATACTTAAGCTGACTCTTGAAGACTTACTATTCAAGAAGATAAGGAATGGAACTGAATTTGAAGCAAAGGGAACAACAGACACAAAGACACACTAGTATGCTGTTTTCTAGGAATCTAAAATAGTTTGCCAAAGTTAGACTGCAAGGCATGCATGCAAAAGTGATGGCACACACAGCTGGAGCTGTAAAGCAGAGCCAGATCAGGAAGGGCCTTTGATGGACCTTGGATGGCATGACATAGAATTTGGTCTCCCAAATAAAAAATGAACATAGGGCAAAGAATACTTGAAATGAAACTTCGCTACAAATTTCATTTGTTGCCATTGAGAAAGAAAATTCATTCTTCATTTCATCTCCCAGATGGAGACACCGTAAAAGTTCTATAGTTTCAACACCTTTAACAGTATGGTATTCCCACAGCAAACTGATGCCTTCCCCATCTAGTGGGCTTGAGAAATCACAGAGCTCTTTCTTGCCAGAAGCTCATTTGATTCTGTGGGATGGGAAGAACAGAATATATTATAAGTTGTTTCTGAAGACTCCGATACTGAGCAGATGACTAAATGACTTGCTCAATATCTCATAGCTAGTGAGTGGCAAAGACTCACATCTGTGTCTTTGGACTTGAGATCAGAAGCCTATCAGGGCTCTTTGGAAAAACTCTCCTTAAATTTCAGTTATATAGAGTCAGATTAGAATTGGGCTGGCCTCTTCCCAGACACATTTCACCCCTGGACCTCTTCTCATACAGATCCTCCTGCCTAGAATGCCCCTTAGCCCCCTCCTCATGACTTTCTATCTATCCAAAATCTTACCACCAGAAAAGAACAAACTGAAGTCCTTCCTCATCTGAGAAGACTGCTCTGCTCCCTCCAGCCCATAGAGTACTTTCTCTGGGGCACCTTCCTGTACTTTTTACATAGCAAAACCAAATTCTTATCATATTAAACTCTGAACTTTCTTTTCTTTCATTTTTGTCCCAATAGTTTTATCCTGGTCATTCAGAGGCCTCAATCTTACCTTGAGTAAAAGTAGGATTCTAGAACAAGAATGAAGAATTTAAGAAAGACTTATTGTTTGTTCACATTTGTATACTTCAAAATAGGCTTTTGAATCTAAAGAAAGTACCAAATAAAATATAGGCTATTAAAAATAAAATTGAAAATAGAATGAAAAAGAATCAGATAATCCACTTCTTAATTCCTGCATCTGTACTCAAGGGAAACTATGGGTGGACCACATGGAGATATCAGCAGAGCCAGCATCTTGGGATTGCTACCCAGCCTGAATGGCCAGGACCAAGGTGATATGTGAATATTTTGGGTCATTCAAGGAAGTACCATATGTCATCCTAAAGAAGAAGCTAAATCAGAGTGGCTTCATGGTAGTAGGGTATGGACCATCTGTCAACTGCCATCTTAGCTGCCAATGAATCATCGAGAAGAAGGAAATCCACCAGGCCCTGGGGCTTTCCTGCACACCACTAGAACTGATCATCGCCCTTCGTCAAGGGTCGAAGACAATATGAGAACTGTAGCCTGGAATTGCATGATGCTATGAAATTGGTCCAGAAGGAAGGATTCCCTCCCTTCATTCAACTAAATGGGGAAAAAAAAAAAAGGATTTTTTTGACCTTAATTCCCAGGAGATGATGTGGAGGGTTGTGCAATGTAAAGTTCAGTTCTAGAAACTGGGTGGGACTGGAGAACGATGAAACCCAATCACATTATAGTTTTTAAATTCCATATGGTTATTAAATATTTGTATATTTATGTCTTCACTCTACAACTGGAGTATGGTTAATACGAGTCATAGTTTTGTGTATCTCTAAAGCACATAGAAACTAGATGTGTAAAAGTATTGATTAATAACAAGATAACTTTTCCAAAGTCACTTGTATAGTAATAGATTACAGTATCAAACTTTAAATTTGGGGACTTCTGGCCTTAAAATAGTTTCTCCTAAAGCCCATATTAACTCATGAAGTAAGTTAAGCACTGGTAGCTATTACATTTTACACCACCAGAATTATTATAACTTTTAAAAACATCCACATGCATTTTTGTCCTTAGCATTTACTCCCTCAGGGTTAGACGTAAATGGGAAAAACACTGGGCAATGAATTTTTGGGATAACACTTTTATGAAGTATTTCTTGACCAACTACACTCACAGGGAGGAAAAGTCTTTCTTAATGCCCCCATTTTACCCTATTGGTATTTCGACCACAGCCCCTATTATAACATAACCCTTCCCTATCTATACATTTCACTCTCTCTCTCTAGAATAGTGGTTCTCAACCAAGACACATTTAGCTATGACTGGAGAATTTTGGTTGTCACAACTGGTGTGTGTGTGTGTGTGTGGCAGGGTCTGGGGGAGGCAGGCGTGAGGGTGATACTGGCATCTAGTAGGTAGATACCAAGGATGCTGCTAAACATCATACAATGCATAGGATAGGCCCCACGACAAAAATTTATCTGGCCCAAAATGTTAGTAAGTCTGAGATGAGACCTTGCTCTAGGGTATAAACCTCTTGAAGGCAGGGATCATGGCTTATTTACCTTTAATCTTAAATGCCTGTAATATCAACAGTGTATTAATAAACTAATGCAATAAACATTGTCATAAAGAGAACTTCCTTCAGGTCTCGAGAACTGTTTCTTCACTTGGGCCAGGTACCTGTTACTCTTGTCTCTCTTTTGCAGACCCCTGAGTTTTATTTATCTTCTAAAGAAGAGCAGCAACATGTGTTAAGTGCTTACTTATGTGCAAGCAGTGTTCTCAGACCAGGGATAAGGCAGGAACAGAAAAAAAAGAAATCCCTGCTCAACTCCTCTGCTTTTTAAAACTTATTAATTTAAGGTGTTTTTTTTTTTTTTCCTTCTAATGATTACAGAAAAGAGCAAGCATAGCAAGCATACTGTTTAGGAAAACTTATGGTGAAAGAACTCAGACCTGCTTTCATGTAGATATCTTCCCAACTTCCTGGGAATTTACTTGTAATTTCTTATGTTACCTATTTCTGTTTGTGGGAGAGAAGGTTATCATTTTCATGCAGGTGAGAAGGCCTCCACAAAAGAATATACTAGAGTGGACATGATGGGGCACAAAGAGACAAAGTAGACCTTGAGGATAAAAGCATAACTGGGCCCATGCTGTGAGGGACATGCTAAGGAATCTAGATGTCACTCTGTGGTCAACGGACAGTTGCTCAAGAGCTGTATCTCACTCTGGAGCTGGCAGTCTGGTCCTTGTTGGTATATTAGTACAATTCTGAAATGAATTTTCACAGTAAGAGGAGTTTCACTGACTTGAGCAGCACTCTCCACTAGAACTTTCTGCAATAATAGAAATATTCTATAATCTACTTTTTATTAAGAAAACTGAAAATTTACCTGGCAGAGGGCATGATTCAGGAAGAGGTTAAGAATAAGGGCCAACAATTCAATCTATCTTCAAGTCCTAGATTGTAGTATCCAGGAGGGCAGTCACTAGCCACATACGGCTATTGAGCACTTGAAATAGTTAGTGCTAAGGAAATGAACTTGTAATTTTATTTTAGTTTAATTAATGTAAATGTAAACACACTTACGGCTAGTAGCTCTGGTATTAGACAATGCAAGTTTGGAAAAACCTATGTTCTAGAATGGAATTGTCCAATAGAAATATAATGAGTGCCACTTGTTTTTAAGTTTTCTTGTGGCCATATTAAAAAATATTTTTAAGTAAAATGATTTTAATAATATTTTATTTAACCCAATTATGCAAAATATCATATTAATATTTAATCAATATAAACAGTTATTAATGAGAAAATTTACATTATTTTAATTGAATCAAGTCTTCAAAATCTGGTATATATTTTACACTTAACAGTAAATCTCAATTTGGATGTTAAATTTCCAATGGTTAACATGGAACATAGTCCTACAAAAACAATGAAGTTGTGTTTAAGAGATAACTCTTTTATACTACTTTCATTTTTAAATTTTAAAATATATTAATTATAATTAAATAACATTAAGTTTTTTTCTTCCTGGGTCACACTAACTCCATTTCAAGCACTCAATAACCACACATGGCTTGTGACTCCCATAGCGGACAATGCAGCTCCAGATAAATAAAAAACTAACAAAATTGTTTTTTGTTTTTTTGTTTTTGTTTTTGTTTTTGTTTGCGGTAAGCGGGCCTCTCACTGCTGTGGCCTCTCCCGTTGCGGAGCACAGGCTCCGGACGCGCAGGCTCGGCAGCCATGGCTCACGGGCCCAGCCGCTCCGCGGCATGTGGGATCCTCCCAGACCAGGTCACGAACCCGTGTCCCCTGCATCGGCAGGCGGACTCTCAACCACTGCGCCACCAAGGAAGCCCAAAACTAACAAAATTGAGATGAAATATAAAATGAGTTGATCTTGCAGTGAGACCAAGATAATGTGTGATGAAAGGTCGGCACTAATACAGATTTTGATGCTAGGCCTTCCTACCAGAACAAAAGTGGAAAATGAAACAACTTGCAGAAGTGAATTTCCCCATTTCCTGTTCACTTTTCATTCTCTACCCTGTTCTTTCCGAGGCTGCAGTATTTCCAGCGTGTGAATTTGGCCCGTGCTGCTTCCACATGTTCTCCCTGCCGTGGCTAAGGAAAATCTCTATAAGTGCAGAGCTTCAGGGATTCAGCCCAGCTTTTGTTAGATCCTCACACTTCATTCTGCTTCACCACTTTATCCTCAGGACATCACTCCACTGCCTCCACGGAGCTATAACTATTCTGGCTCACATCACTAGCATCTCCTTCGCTCCGGGTTCAACTGGATAAGCAGCTGTTAAGTACAAAAGAGTACTATACACTCCAGAGCCATCTTCCTCTTCTCTCTGTTCCCTGGCTCAGACAGATCATATGTGAGAAATGCTGCTTGTTCAAGGAGAAATAGGCTTGAAAGTGATTTCCAGGCTCCTATATCCAATTTTCTTCCCATCTTATGCTCCTGAGTATTACTGTAATGAAGAACTCCGAAGTGTCAGAGAGGAAGACAGGATGTTACCTCTAAAAGGGTACCTATCCCTCAGAGTTTGAAGAAATCCAAGAGTCTCTTAATACATGCAGTCCACATATCGTGAAGGTCATCCACATCCAGGTGCAAAGAAGGCCCCAAAAGGATGGGAAACTTCTATTAAAGAACCATTGCCAGTTGTTCCTTGGAATAGCTTCCCTTGGAAATGACCGGCCCCCAGACACTCACTGTTAGTCAGCCAACTGGCACATTCCAAATTTCCAGTTCCGTTTTTGGACAGTCTAAATTTGTCATATGTTTCAAGAGTTTTCTGTAGGGCATTCTTTTTCTTAATGGACCTCAGGTGCAGAAGGTTGAGTTAATCATTTTCCCCAGTTCATAACACTTTATTGTCTTTGGTTCAGGAGAACCAAAGATAATAAAATATTACTTATTCATACATTCATTTGCTATGTATGTACTTTTTTTTTTTTTAAGAAAATGTTGGGGATAGGAGTTTATTAATTAATTTATTTATTTTTGCTGTGTTGGGTCTTCGTTTCTGTGCAAGGGCTTTCTCTAGTTGTGGCAGGCGGGGGCCACTCTTCATCGCGGTGCGCGGGCCTCTCACTATTGCGGCCTCTCTTGTTGCGGAGCACAGGCTCCAGACACGCAGGCTCAGTAGTTGTGGCACACAGGCTCCAGACGTGCAGGCTCAGCAGTTGTGGCTCACAGGCCTAGTTGCTCCGCGGCATGTGGGATCCTCCCAGACCAGGGCTCGAACCCGTGTCCCCTGCATTAGCAGGCAGATTCTCAACCACTGCACCACCAGGGAAGCCCCTACGTATGTACTTTTTTATTGAAGTAAAGCGGCAGATAAGTTGTACATATAGCAACATGGAATACTAATATAAATATTAAATAAAATAAATAAATATTATTTATTCATATATTCATTCATTTGCTATGTATTATGTACTTTTTTATTGAAGTAAAGTTGATTTACAATATTATATTAGTTCAGGTGTACAGCACAGTGATTCAGTATTTTTATAGATTATACTCCATTAAAAGTTATTACAAAATAATGGCTATAGTACTTTTATCCCCTTTTCTCACTTGGAAGTCTCCCTACAGAGGCAACCATTATATGCTGTTTAATATTGTCTCTCTTTTTAAAAAACTTTTATATAAGATGTGTAATTTTTGTGTGCATGTATTTTTTAACTATATAATTTATGTTGCTTATTTTATTCTATATTATTTATTTCATTTCCTAATTTTTCACTAAGGTCTGTAAGTTGAAGGTTCCTCCATGTTGCTATATGTACAACTTATCTGCTGCTTCCAATTGCTGTACAATACCCAGTGTGCATCCAATGAGTAGGGGATCACTCTGCCATCTCAAAAGTATCAAGAGAATCTGGGAGTTCAAATATGCTTAAATGGCTAAAGAAAGCAATAAACAAAGAGCTTTGTTTATAAACCAGGAGAATGACGTATGAACAAATAGAGACTATCAGTTAATGGAAATTATAAAAAGGAACCAAAGAGAAACTCTGGAGCTGAAAAGTAAAATAACTGAAATGAAAACCTAGAAGAGTTTAACACCAGCTTTGAGCAGGCAGAAGAAAAGAACTAGCAAAGCTAAAAGAAGACATTATCTAGTCTAAGGAGAAGAAATTTAAAAATGATAAAGAAAACAGAATCTAAGAGACATTGGGAAACCATCAAGCATACCAACATAAGCCTAACAGGAATCCCATCAGAAGAGGAGAAAGAGAAAAGGGCAGAAAGAATATGGAAAGGAATAATAGCTGAAAACCTCCAAATTTCACAAGACACTATTCTACATATTTAAGAAAAACTACTCTACATATTTTACATATATATTCCAAGAAGTATAAATTCAAAATAGATCCACACTGAGACACGTTATAATCAAAGTGCCAAAAAGCCAAGGACAAAGAGAGAATATTGAAAACAGCGTGGAACAGGGCCTTTGTACAATGAATAGGATCTGGGTGGAGGAAAGGAATGCCAAATCTTTTAGCTTCACTCACCAGGAATTTAGTCTCTTCAATTTGGGGGTAGAGGGGATGAGAAATGCTGGCAGTTTGCCTCTCCGGTTCAGATACCAGAAGCCTTGATTGGGAGCTGAGGGGAGTGGGAGGCTTCTTCTGCCTGTAGTGGAGCTTCCCTCAAGCTGAACTCAGAAGGGGGGATGGGGGGTGGGGAGAAAGCAGGTTGTGGCTCTAATGCCACAGACTCTCATGGTTCTTACTAAGAGTTAGTAGATTTTCTTGAATAAGTCTACTACCTTAGGATAATGTACAAAGACTTTAAATCGTTGTTGGGTTTTTTTTTTTTTAATAGTTTTTGCAAGCTTTTCTTGTTTCTCACGGAAGTGGATCCACAGAGCTCCTCATGGTGTCATGTGGAAATGCAACTCACCAATGTGTTACTTCTTAACCATTCCAAGATATCTAAAGAGACAGTGATCTGCCTGGAATTCTTGTGTAGTAACATTGCATCAAAAGACGTAGACATAGAGAATGGACTTGAGGACATGGGGGGAGGGAGAAGCTGGGGCGAAGTGAGAGTAGCATCAACATACATACACTACCGAATGTAAAATAGCTAGTGGGAAGCAGCAGCATAGCACAGGGAGATCAGCTCGGTGCTTTGCGATGACCTAGAGAGGTGGGAAAGGGAGGGTGGAAGGGAGGCTCAAAAGGGAGGGGATATGGGGACACATGTATGCATATGGCTGATTCACTTTGTTGTACAACAGAAACTAACACGGTATTGTGAAGCAATTACACTCCAATAAAGATTAAAAACAAAAAATTCCCAGTTGACTCTGTAGAATGCAATAATGTAGTATATTTGTGACTTTTAAACTGTTAATTATCCTACAGTTACTTGAAGATGAGGTCTCACTTTGCCAACACAGCTGGTGCCCTCTGCAGAAACACAGATATTTGTGGAAAGGCCACTGCCTCTCACTGCCCCCAAACTTGTATTTTCTGCATCCTTACTCTTCCTGGCCACCCAGTGTTTATGGAAAACTGTGGAAAATCCCTCCTCCCTCACTCTAGGCCACAATTTGTCACTAAGGTTGGCACTGATGGAAAGATACTTGTACTTCCTGTGTAACACAAAGCCCCTCGACAATATGCCTCTATAATCTGATGATGCCCCACTTTCCACATGCACAGACCTAACTCCATGGAGCTGGAGCTGGAAACCAATCACTGAAGCAAGTATCGTTGGATCCTCAAAATATAAATTCCTCCCTCCTTGCCTTTGCACACACAAAACCTTAATAAGACTCTTTACAGCAATCTGCTCATGATGCCTTCCTGCTTATTAAATATACATATTTTTGCTTGTCTCCCAATAGAAGCTCAAGCATTTCCTAAAGTAAGAGGTGGAAAACTATGGCCTGTGAAGCCAAATCTGGCCTACTACCTGTTTTGGTAAAGCCCGTGTGTTAAGAATGGCTTTTACAGATGAATATTTGTAATCAATTAGATAATAGAGAATACTGATTTTGAGCCCTAAAGTGAAATGTTATCCCCCAAAATAATTCCATTTTTTCACTAATAGAGTTATATTACCAATAAATTTGTACTTAATTATTTGTATTATATTTTGAGTTTCACCATTAAAAATTTTGTATATATGTGCTTGCTTTCTTGGCATATAATATCAATAAAATTTATACTATCTTCCACTTGTCTAACTGGTCCACAAATTCTAACATATTTACTATCTGTCTCTTTAAAGAAAAAGATCTTCCAACTGCTACCATAATGGATGCCCAAGAGAATCTAAGATTGAAAAATGCTAAAGAGTAAAAAAGGTGTGAAAATTGGCAAACTTCTATATGGGATATAGTATCCTGGATCTGCAGGAAAAGACTGTGAAAGCCAGTGACAAAGCTGCAAGGCCCAATAACACAGACACAGATTTGCAGCAGATGTGGTCAATTTATTCCTTTCCTGACCAGATGGAGGCTATAAAGTCAGAAGCAAGGCAACCTTCTTTGTACCAGTTCTTTACACTGTCAACACATAAACTCCAAAAAATGCCAGGCACCTTGCTTTCTTCAGGGCAAAACACTTTCAGTGAATTTTTATTAGCCTAATTCTCACCCATATGCTTGGCTAACCCACCATGCGATGTTTTCTGTGCTCCAGCCACCTGCACAGTAGCATGATATATTTATGTCAGAGGCAACAGGATATGGTAGAAGCTTTGAAAGATAAGAAATAGGAATTTAAGGATTTATTCTGCCAGGTAACAAC
This sequence comes from Grampus griseus, assembly GCF_964374135.1. Classification (NCBI taxonomy): domain Eukaryota; kingdom Metazoa; phylum Chordata; class Mammalia; order Artiodactyla; family Delphinidae; genus Grampus; species Grampus griseus. The sequence continues at coordinate 17,785,841 of NC_139011.1, forward strand.
TAAGTGGCCTAATCTATTATATTAAGTGACAATCTACCAAGTCCTCAGTTTCTTCTCTATGAAATGGAAATTATAATACATAGATACTCCCAAGGCTGATATTCAAAACTTTTAATGGCCAATATAGTGCAGGCATTGATCAATCAGTAAGTATACTGGTCACGAAGAGCAGGAAAGCCACACAAGCCAGACTTATTCATAAGTTGTGTGGGGACTAAATGACAAATTGCATGTCATATGCTCAGCACAGAGTGTAGAACAGTAACTGCTTCATAATTTTTGCTATCATTACAGTGACACAATTCCTTCTCTTCTTCCTAAAAAAATGATTTCCTACCTTATTTGTTAAAATGCAGTGTGTTTTCCATATAGTGATGTATTCATAGTGTCAGAGCTTCCATTTCTTTATTTTGGGGTAATTTTACACAATGAAGAAATGTACTCTCTTGAAATAAATATCTGGAAAGGGATCCTTAAGGTTGGCAGGATTGAGAAACACTATTCTTTTGCCCACAACACTAAGAATAATACTAAGCAGTGAGATTCTTGCTAGAAGTAAATTAAGTTAAAGATTCATAGGTCTTAAAAAATAGTTAACTTGTAAGAAAAGGTTGCAGTAAATTTAACAGGCATTACCCAAGCTCTGACCACATGGAGAAAACCCTCAGGCAGGAAGGCTTTCATTATTTTTCCTCAGTTTTGATCTGTATACCTTAAGTGTTTTCTTGATTGAAAACAAGATATAGAACATTAGCACCAGCAATTAGGAGAAAGATCAAACAAGATAGCCAAGTTCTACAACTTCATTAGGTCCACCATGATGATATAGAGCAGAACTGATAGAACAGAACAGACTTATTGGCTATGCATGCAACATGCTGAGCAATCTTCTGTTTTACATATATTAACTCATATAATCCTCACAACTTTATCAGATTGTACACTGGACACCTTTCAACTACCACATCACACTCCCTTGGTCTCTCCTGCCCAGTATTCCACCACAACTACAGCAACCAGCTCTGCCAAGACTTCTACTAGCTTCATGTTGTACAGCTGATAGCATCTAGCTTCAGGCCACCTATCTTAGTCACTTCAGGCTCTATAACAAAGTATGATAGGCTGGGTGGCTTATAAACAACTGAGATTTTATTTCTTACAGTTCTAGATGCTGGTAAGTCCAATCAAGGTAATCTAGTGAGAACCTGCTTCCTGGTTCATAAGCAGCCATCTTCTAGCTGGGTACTCACATGACGACCCAGCTAGGGAACTCTCTATTGTCTCTTTTCTAAGGGCACTAATTCCATTCATGAGGGTTCCACTCTCATGACCTAATCATCTCCCCAAGGCCCTACCTCCTAATACCATCATATTAGGGGATTAGATTTCAACATATAAATTTGAGAGGAACACAAGCATTCAGTCCATTGCACCACCCATTCCATTTGTTTATTTTATCTCCAATGCCAAGACTTCTCTTTTGATGCCCCAGAGTAGGACACAAAGGTAACTAACTCAAAGCCTGCATAGGCAATCCAGAAATAAAAAGGAGTTGACCTCTAGGCAAGTCTTTATTCAATGACAATTGGGAGCTGATGGATTAATTTTTTCCCCAAATGGACAGATGAAAGGTTTTTCATATGGTTTCTTAGACAGTACTGCAGAATTAAGTAACCAGCAGCTTGTAGCACTGGCCAACTCAGTCATGTATCTTTGTATTGGCTCTCTCTTCTCTGCTTCACTGCTCTTTCCTTATTCCTCCTCCCTGGGACTATACCCTCCAAAAATATACTCACACCTCTCACTAATAAAACTTTGTCTCAGACTCATATTTCTGGGGAACTTGTTAATAATCCAATTAGTACCAAGAGTGGCCTAGAAAATAGACTCTCAAGGCGGAATTTTTGAAGCCTGATCACTCACCAGTCAGATGGCAATACAATCCCTATTTCCTACTGGTAGTTGGGGTGAGGATTACCATTGGAATTCAGCAGAATTAGAATTACTAAGAATTTTACCTGTTGTTTTGGATAAAGTGCCAGTAGAAGGTACAACATCGGATTATACAGTGGCTGTGGCAGATAAATGGTATATGGAGCCAATGATAATTATAATAATTATAGAACAGACTGGTTTTATTTGTTGGAAGTCTTGAATGAAAAGCAGATAAGAACATAATTGCCAATTTCAGCTCAGAGCCAGCTAGGAAAGCTATAGGTCCTCTACAAAGGAAGAAGACTCTACTCTCCTACAACTGCAGGGCAGGTTGTGCTGAAAATCAGGCCCCTGATCTAACTGTAAGGGTGGCAGACCTTTAACAGAGATTAAGTGCAAACCTTAACAGATTTCTTATGTCAAAGTTGGTACCTGGTAGAAAAAAAAAGGTGTAACTGTGTGACCTGGAAGGGGGACATTTAATGAATAAGCGTGAGACTTTTTTTTTTTTTTTTTTTTTTTGCGGTACGCGGGTCTCTCACCGTTGCGGCTTCTCCCGCAGCGGAGCGCAGGCTCCGGACACGCAGGCTCAGCGGCCATGGCTCACGGGCCCAGCCACTCTGCGGCATGTGGGATCTTCCCGGACCGGGGCATGAACCCGTGTCCCCTGCATCTGCAGGCAGACTCTCAACCACTGCGCCACCAGGGAAGCCCGAGATTATTATTTTTTTTTTTTTTTGTAAAATCAGATTTATTGAAGGATTACTTAAATACAATAAATTTGCCTCTTTTAAGCGTACAATGCAATAAGTTTTGACAAATTCACACACTCATGCAACCCCAAACATACTCAAGATACAAAATCATCCTTAAAAAGTTTCCTCATGTTCCTTTGCAGTCAACCCCCTCCCGAAATCCCCAGCCTCTGGCAACTATTGATCTGTTTTCTATCCCTAGAGCCTCACCTTTTCTAGAATGCCACATAAGTGGAATTATATAGTATGAGGGTTTTTATGTCTATGTTCTTTCACTTAACATAATACTTTTAAGAGTCATCCTTTTTGTTTGTTTCTTTTACTTGCTAAATAGCATTCCATTGTGTAGACCACAATTTGTTTATACATTCATCTAAGCCTGAGAATCCTGAACCTCCAGATTTCCCTGGACCTTCCACGCCAGCGAGAACATTCTCCTCCCTCTTGCCAGAGAATAGTTTTCCCTTAGTTGGACACCCTGTACTGTTAAAGGCCACACAGATCAAGCAGGGAATCATAGCCCCTTCTTTAGGAGGAAACAGCACACATACCAAGGGAATAATAGAATCTGTGTGTGTTAAAATAATGGCGCCCCAAAATGTTCATGCCCTAATCCCTGAGACCTATGAATATTACATGCCAAAAGAGACTTGGCAAATGTGATTAAGATTAAAACCTTAAAATGCGGAAATTTTTCTGGATTGGTCTGATTTAATCATATGAGGAAGAGAAAGGCAGAAGAGAAGGTCAGAGCAGTGTGACCAGAGGAGGACTCGACTCACTTTTGCTGGCTGTGAAGAGGGAGAAACAGGGCCACCAGCCAAGGTATGTGGCAGCCTTTGGAAGCTGGGAACAGTCCTCATCTTACAGTCAGTAAGAAAATGGGGGCCTCAGTCCTATAGCTACAAGGTACTGAATTCCACCAACAACCCAAATAAGCAGAAAACATATTCTCCCCTACAGCTTCTAGAAAGGAACTTAACCTGCTGACAACTTGATTTCAGTTCAATGAGACCCACACTGACTTTTGACTTACAAAACTGTGAAAAAGTTGTGGTATTTTAAGTCACTAAATCTGTGGTTATTTGTTACAGCAGCAATAAAAAACGAATATCCTGTATACTAGCAGGAATGGTATATTAGTAGGGATTGTGGGAATAGGGTGTAAAAGTGTGTCTTGGGGGTGTCAGAATAGAAGATGGGTCAGAAAATAGGCTTCTTTGGGGGATATATTCAAACTGGAGCATTCACACTTGGCTTGGCATCCCTATTCTGGCAGAGAGATCCTAAAACACTTCCGGGATCACTCCTTGAAATCTGACATACTGTTGGCCAAGTAGATGGCAGGACCTCCTTGGCATAGTCTTGAGAAAGAGTTAGAAAGCTAAGAGGTAAGAATATCAGAAAGGATTTATTCTGTGAAACCAGAAGGGCTCAGAGGGTATTACTTCCACTATAACAATAAGAAACTCACCAATAAGGGGTATATCTTTGACAAGATTGATAGTGGTTGTCCTCTGTGGGGCAGCATAGATGGTGAGAGATCTTGACACTGGGAATAAATGGATCCTGAAACAGCAGGGTCCAGTTGGCACACTTAAACTTCTGTAAAGGTTAACTGGATATAGTTTAACAAAGTACAGTACACCAGATTGGTTTGCAGGACCTGTAGAAATCCGGCAATAGCTAATGTCTCTTGCCTAAGGGCAAGATAAAAGGACAACTGACTACTATGTTACTCAATTCTTACAATTCAGAAAAATAATCAAGTTCAAATAAATAAAGGTCTATGTCAGCAACCATAATGAAAAATTATAATTCTTTCAGATTCTTTGGACATAGAATTTTTCAGGTTTGACACAGGATTTAGAACTTTTCAGGTTTGACAAAGGATTTTAACACAATGAAAAATTATGATTCTTCATCCAGTTTCCAGATTCAAGTCAATTCACAGACTGAGCCAATTATTGAAGGGGCAAAAGGACCCTGAAATGCCACAGAATAACACATGGCAAAATCCCCTTAATCCTTCTCCCAAAGTGACATATGCCTGTTAGCCAAGGTAACTGTGTTGGAGAAGGGCAGTACTCAGACATTTCAATAACTGTTAAGATGTAGTGTCTGAGCTGACACTGATTCCAGGTGAACCAAAACACCACCATGCTTTCCACTGCTAGAAAAGGAATGTATGGAGGCCAGGTGATAAGTGGAGTCTTGCCCAAATCTCTCTTACATTGTTCTAATGGGTCTATGCAACCATCCTGTGGTTATTCCCCTGGTCAAGTGTATAGTTAGGTTTAGATATATTCAATAGGTAGAAGAACCTTCACTTCAACTCTCTGCTCTATAAATTAAAGTCGTTATCATAGGAAGGACCAAGTGGAAGCTTCTGAAAAAAAACAAACAAACAAACAACTCTTTCATCCCTAATCCTGATAGACAATCAGAAAGAATACTTCATCCTGAGAGGAACTGCCCTTAATGCTACCATCAAAGACTTACACAGGGAATTATACAGGATGAAGGGGTGATAGTCTCCATTTTATCTCCATTCAATTCACCTGTCCTGTCTCTGCAAAAGCCATATGGATCATCATAGATGATGGCCAACTATCATAATCTTAATCAGGTGGTAGTCCCAGGCTCAGCTACAGTGCTAGATGTTGTATTTGCTATGCACCTAACGGTCTGGTGAATGCATTCCTCTTGAAACCCACAAATTAGGAGGATAAAAGCAGTTTGCTTTTACATATAGAGAAAAACTAATATTCACTGTTTGCTATGGACTATGCTAACTCTGCTGTGCTCTACCCCAGAACAGTTCACAGTAACCTTAATTGTCTTCACAGTTCGCAGAATACCACACCAGTGTACTAAGTCCTGGCTAAAATACAGCTCAGACCGTAGGTGAGGCCGGCAGCGTGGATCCTCACTCTGTGCAAATCCTCGGGTTAGGCAGCTGCTTCCGGGAAGTGGCGGCAGATAGGAGTTTGTGGAAGACCCAGCTACAATTCTCTCAAAGGTTGCCCTCCTCCTGGACTTTGAAATGCTTTACATGATCGGTTTGGGGCTGGGAGATGCCAAGGACATCACAGTCAAGGGCCTTGAAGTTCTAAGACGCTACAGCCGAGGGTATCTGGAAGCCTATACCTCAGTCCTGACTGTAGGGAAGGAAGTTCTGGAAGAGTTTTATGGAAGAAAATTGATTCTCGCTGATAGAGAAGAATTGGAACAGGAAGCAGATAATATTTTAAAGGATGCTGATATCAGTGATGCTGCATTCCTTGTAGTTGGTGATCCATTTGGCGGTGTGGCTGACAGGGTCTTGGTGCTCTGGCCGGGTGTCAGGCCTGTGCCTCTGAGGTGGGAGAGCCGAGCTTAGGACATTGGACCACCAGAGACCTCCCAGCCCCATGTAATATCAAATGGCGACAGCTCTCCCAGAGATCTCCATCTCAACACTAAGGCCCAGCTCCACTCAATGACCAGCAAGCTACAGTGCTGGATACCCCATGCCAAACAACTAGCAAGACAGGAACACAACCCCACCCATTAGCAGAGAGGCTGCCTAAAATCATAAGTTCACAGACACCCCAAAACACACCACCAGACGTGGGCCTGCCCACGAGAAAGAAAAGATCCAGCGTCATCCACCAGAACACAGGCACCAGTCCCCTCCACCAGGAAGCCTACACAATCCACTGAACCAACCTTAGCCACTGGGGGCAGACACCAAAAACAACAGGAACTATGAACCTGCAGTCTGTGAAAAGGAGACCCCAAACACAGTAAGTTAAGCAAAATGAGAAGACAGAGAAATATGCAGCAGATGAAGGAGAAAGGCAAAAACCCATCAGACCAAACAAATGAAGAGGAAATAGGCAGTCTACCCGAAAAAGAATTCAGAGTAATGAGAGTAAAGATGATTCAAAATCTTGGAAATAGAATGGAGAAAATACAAGAAATTTAACAAGGACCTAGAAGAACTAAAGAGCAAACAAACAATGATGAACAACACAATAAATGAAATTAAAAATTCTCTGTAAGGAATCAACAGCAGAATAACTGAGGGAGAAGAACGGATAAGTGACCTGGAAGATAAAATAGTAGAAATAACTACCACAGAGCAGAATAAAGAAAAAAGAACGAAAAGAATTGAGGACAATCTCAGAGACCTCTGGAACAACATTAAACACACCAACATTCAAATATAGGGGTCCCAGAAGAAGAGAAAAAGAAAGGGACTGAGAAAATATTTGAAGAGATTAGAGTTGAAAACTTCCCTAATATGGGTAAGGAAATAGTCAAGTCCAGGAAGTGCAGAGTCCCATACAGGATAAATCCAAGGAGAAACATGCCAAAACACATATTAATCTAACTATCAAAAATTAAATACAAAGAAAAAATATTAAAACATAGCTCAAATTGTTGCATGTTACAATTTGTACCATCAAGAAAGATGGACCACTTACTATTAAGTTTAGACCCATTTACTGGGCTACCTAGAAGGCTACCAGTTTCAACTGCGATCTGAAGCACCAAAGAGTCGTCTTCTTTTAAAAAATCTTCACCATAAATGTACTTATGCTTCTTCATCTATCTTCAGTACATCCGTCCTTTGTCTCTGTCTCATTCTTTCTTTCTCTCTGTTTCTCCCACACAGGCCAAATTTTTATTGTTTTACTTTATTTTTCAAAGAATAATTGTGTTTTCAAATTATTAATTTATGCTGTTATATTTAATAATTCTTCCCATATATTTCATTTGCTTTTACTTATTATTTTATTTGCTTCTAAGATTAAAGTTTACCTCATTTAATTTGTCTTCATTAATACTAATTTTCCTGAAAATCACTTTGATTGCATCCTGTTAGTTTGCATTGTTATTCATTTCTTAATAGTCTGTGATTTCAGTTTTAACTTCCTCTTAGACTCAAAAGTTCAGAAGAGGTCAGTATGTTTTTGTTGTTAATCTCTATGTAATTGAATTTTATTTATTGACATTTGTTTGCTATCTTTTGTTGCTAATGCAACTTTGTGCTTTTAAAATATCCTTTAATATTCTTTGTAGCCTTATAATGGATAACTTTAAAACTATTCTATTGGTATTTAAAAACCAAGTATATTCTCTCCTTATTGAATAGAATAAAATTAAATCAACTTTCTAGCATGATTCATCCATCTTCTCTATATCTTTACATTTTTAAAAATATGTAATTCATTGGTTTCTGAGACAGGGGTGGTATGAATTCTTTTCTATTGCTTACGTTTCTAATAGCTTTTTATATATGTATTTCTTATAAATTAGCATAAGTACTTATAATGCATTATAATTTTTATCTATAAAAATTATTATTTTTTTCTATGTGATATTTTTCACCTTGAATTCTTTTGTCACATATGTCTCCATTCTTTTTGTTACCATTTTCACAAAGTATCAATCACTTTTTTACTTTTTATTGTTTTTTTCTTTTGCATATGTGTCTCACAAGGAGAATATAACTGAATTTGATGGATTTGTTTACCTAACACAAAAATCTTGAATTCATCAGTTTTATCTTCTCTTTTGTCTTGCATGCTACTCAACTAACCTATTAAGTTTTTATTTCATCATTTATGTTTTTAATTATAAAGACTGACTATTCCTTTTGCAGGGATCCATTTTTGTTCACTTTTAAGAATGGGTTACTCTCTCAAATATTTATACAAGTATTATTTATACCTATCTTTATATTTCCTTCCATTTTCTACGCTAAATCTGTTTCATGAGGAGCTAGGGATTCTGTTAAGTTTATTGCTTCACTCTTATGCCTTAGTGCTCTGCAAAAGTTTGGTAATGTTTATATATCAGAAAGTGACTGTTCACTTAGCAAAATATTGTAATTTGAGTGTATCTCCATGGCATAAGTCAAAATCCCTCTTTCTTAGGCGGACAGTCCAGATTCTGACTGCAGGAGTCCTACCTCTGAGGAAAGTGCAGGGGATGAGAAAATGGCTTGTGGCAACCTGGCATGTAAAATTCAGTTTCTAGTGTCATATTCCTGTGTGAGCTATATGTTTCCTCATGGTACCACCCCCACTTTTGAGGTCAACAAGCCTAACTGGCAATCTCATACACTAGAACTACTACTTTCAGCTCTATCCCCTCCTCTACACCTATTTCATTCTTCTCACTAACCAACTTTTTCTGCTACACACCAGACATAGCCAACAATGCCTGAATTTTCATTTATTCTACTGTAAACAGCAGACTAAACTAGAACCTCTTATTTCCAACGTCATAAAGATTTTTATGTTCCAATCTTGGGAAAGGTAGCTACCCATGCACCCATGTTTTGTAGCCAGGGAGTCAGGCTGTACTGATAGGATGGCTCTCAGAGTAACCATAGAGATGGAATAGTATAGGGAGAGAGTGGGAAGAGACTGTTACTAGAGAAACTCCTTAGAAACAGAGCAGGTGACAGTCAAAGGGAAAAACATACCAAGTACTTTGAGCAGGATAGACATTTAGTGATTCAATGGAAGAGGAAAAGGAGATTAAAATTAGCTAAATAACAAAAATGTTACATAAACTAGAAGGAACAATGCCAAATGGGCTTTTGCATGGCTCAACAGCTGTATAATGTGAACCTTAGAATGCATTACCATCTAACATGTATATGAATTTTGCAGCTCCAAAATCATCATATGATGCCTGCTTTCCATCTAGGCTATGTAGTATTTCTGTGTATATTTATATATATAGTTTATCCTCAACGTACTTCAAAAAGATTTTGTGTTAGCTTACGATGAAAGACAAGCATATAATCAGATTATTTAACAGTAGAAACAGAAAACAGCATAGATTCTAAGGGAAAATAAACTGAAGAGAAATATGGGTTATAGTTATGACTGAGCATTAAACATGGTTCTGGGCTTCTTGACACCCAAGGCAAAAGGTACTCAAAGTCTAAATAACAGAAGATGCTAGTTCATCAAGAGAAACAAAAAATTTTCCTGGGAAGGAATTTATCATATATTTACTCAAAAGATAATAAAACATATAAAAAGGCAACCTTGAAACAGATGCAGAAGCATTCTTTATATAAATACTTTCCTGTAAAAACCATAAGTTTAAAAATCAGAGTCTAACATTGAGGGCTTATTTAGATAAGGCATGTCTTTAGAAGGCTACGATATGCAGTCTTGGCCTGTATATCCTCTTGGACTTCAATGTTATACCCACCTCCTGCACATAGTTAATTTCCACTCGTCTGTTTATATTTGTTGTGGGTGTTGTCTCCTTCTCAAAGCTTGCCTTAATTAACTTTTTGTCCCTCAGGCTGAGTTAGGCATGTTTCAACATACTACATAGAACCACTGTTTACCTCCATCATAAGTATATGCCTTTATCATTGTATCATAATTTTCCTGCTGCTAGAGTCATTGCTTGTTGAAAGCAAGGACTGTGCTTTATTCATTTTTATATTCCAAGTGCCTATGTCAGGGTAAAAGTTTTCAATATTTGTTAAATAAATGAACTATAAAAAGAATTAATGTTTATCTAGCTTGATACAATTTTATTGTTTAAATTTCCCATAGCCATAGACAGGGAGCCTATCTCTATGTTTATCTTTTTCTAATTCCAATGCTGTCAATCATGATTCTGATAGAACCTTAAGATCAGACTAAATTTTTGACTTGTTACTTTGAGAAAAGCTGTACGACTTGGATGTTAAACATGTTTCACAAGGACAGTGGGACGTGTCACCCTCTGGGGAATCATCAAACAGGGTCAACATTTTCCTCAAGAAGTAAATTTGTATTTGTCCATAACAGCTATCATTTATTGACTGCTTACAATAATCAGTTATTCCCTAGTTGATATCATTGAACCCCATGGTTTTAAAGGTCACCTGTATACTGATGACTCCCAAATTTATATCTCCAGGCCCAATCCACTCCCCATAAGCATCTTTTATTCATCAAGTTGCTCACACTAACCATCTTAAAGTCGTTCTTGACTCCTGTCTTTCTCTTATACACATACTTATTCTGTTACCAAGTACCAAGGAGTGTGATTGCTGGACTGTATGGTAAGAGTATGTTTAGTTTTGTAAGAAACTGCCACACCATCTTCCAAAGGGGCTGTACCATTTTGCATTACCGCCAGCAGTGAAAGAGAGTTCCTGTTGGTCTACTTCATCAGTATTTGGTGTTGTCAGTATTCTGGAATTCAACTATTCTGATAGGGGTTTAGTAATAGCTCACTGTTTTGTTTTGCATTTTCCTGAGGACATATAATGTGGAGCATCTTTCATATGTTTGTCACCTGTATATCTTTTTTTAAATTTTTTTATTGAAGTATAGTTGATTTACAATGTTGTGCCAATCTTCGCTGTAGAGCAAAGTGACTCAGTTACACACAAATATACATTCTTTTTTTATATTCTTTTTCATTATGGTTTATCACAGGATATTGTATATAGTTTCCTATGCTATATATTAGGACCTTGCTGTTTATCCATTCTAAATGTTATAATTTGCATCTACCAACCCCAAATTCCCAGTCCATCCCTCTCCCTCACCCCTTCCCCCTTGGCAACCAGAAGTCTGTTCTCTATGTCTATGAATATGTTTCTGTTTTGTAGATAGGTTCATTTATGCCATATTTTAGGTTCCACATATAAGTGATATCATATGATATCTGTCTTTCTCTTTCTGACTTGCTTCACTTAGTATGATAATCTCCAGTTGCATCCATGTTGTTGCAAATGGCCTTATTTCATTCTTTGTTATGGCTGAGTAGTATTCCATTGTATATATGTACCACATCTTCTTTATCCATTCATCTGTCGATGAACATTTAGGTTGTTTCCATGTTTTGTCTATTGTAAACAGTGCCACTATGAACATAGGGGTGCATGTATCTTTTTGAATTATAGTTTTGTTCAGGTATATTCCAGGAGTGGGATTGCTGGATCATATGGTAATTCTATTTTTAGTTTTCTGAGGAACATCCATACTGTTTTCGATAGTGGCTGTACCAACTTACATTCCCACAAACAGTGAAGGAGTGTTCCCTTTTCTCCACATCCTCTCCAGCATTTGTTATTTGTAGACTTTTAGTGATGGCCATTCTGACCAGTGTCACCTATATATCTTCTTGACGAGGTGTCTGCTCAGGTCTTTGGCCTATTTTTTTAAATTGGGTTGTTTTGTTTTTTTACGGTAGAGTTTGATTTCTTCGTATATTTTGGATAACAGTCCTTTATCAGATATTTCTCTTGCAAATATTTTCTCATTAATAAATATCTCTTCACTAAAAAAATGAGAATACTAAATTTATTAGGGCATTTTTTGGGGAAAAGGAAGGAAAAACAGAACACAAATAGTTTCCTTTTAAGCTGATACTGTGAAGTTTACACATATCACTTCTGCTCACATCTCACTGGCCATAACTTACATGGCAACATCTAACTGCAATGAAGACTAGGAAATGTAGTTTATGGTTAACTAGCTTAGGTGTCCAGTTAAAATTTGGTGACATGGGGAAGAACCCAATACTGAAAATAGGAAGAGAATGGATTTTAGAGGACAGTTATGAGAAAACACCACACCCCACAATGTGTAGAAATAAAGAAGCAATTTTCAGAAATTAAAGAACAAAAAAATTCTGGGTTCTGTAAATTTCAGTCAGTTTTAATGAGGTATGGAAATATTGAAAGTTATCAGGAGAGACATTTTATGACAACACAATATTTCCCATATTTTTAACCCCAAAATTTCTTCAAGTATGGTTCACTCTAGGTAAAGTGAACAAGTGACAATTGTATGATGTCTTTAGATACATCTATATTTCATTTTAATAGTTATTCCTTTATTAATTGGCTACCTTATTTTTGTGGCAAGCTATTCCAGCTTTTCATCTACAGGAATGATGTAAAGTTTCTTTTAAAAATATATTTAACCCAAAGCAGGGAATCACATTTAAAGAAAAATATCAAGTAAATTATAATATAGATATGAGATTTACATGACAAAAATTACTAAGGTTGTATACAAATGACTTAATCTATACACCTTTAATAAACTTTAAAAATTTCATTCTTTGTTGATATTTCCAAATAAATTAAATACGGTTAAAAGCAAATAAATTACAGTTTTATAAAGTATTTTCATAATTTCAAACTGTTCATATACCTCCACATTCTGAGGTTCTAATGCACTCCCATAATGAGGTACAGCACCTCATTGAGAATCATTAAGTAGTGGAATAAACAGTGAAATTTTTTAGTGTTGAGCTCCTTGCCTGAAATTAACATTTACTGGTTCATGACACTCTTGAGCCTCAGCCCTGTCATCTATAAGATGGGATAGTAACACCTCGCCTAACCTCCCAGATTTAAGTAGGAAACTCTTCAGCCAAAATTAAGTATAAGTGGATCTGCAAATATAAGGGATCCATTCAGCAATAGCAATAATCCTAGACTCAGTAATTTTAGTCAAAGTTTCCAACTGTGAATTAGAGCGTTGTTAACTAGTGAAAAGCCAATCAACGAAGGGCAAGAAAGGAACAGCCATGGGAACCCATGGTCAAAGCCGTTGGAATCCAGTTCACAAAAAGACCTTTCTTCTACACTAGCACCAATGGAAAATTTCACTGACTTCAAGTACAAAATCAACCCAAACAATACAAAGACATACTATTGAGTATTATCCTAATAAATGTCTCTTTAGGAAAGTAGTTTGGGAGATAGTGTTTTCATTTCCTTTAAGATAGTTATGCTACTAGTGTGTACTCTGTAATACAGCATTTTATAAATTATTATTCTAAATAGTAACTAAATTTATTACTATACAAACACACATATACATACACACAATCTTTTAGGTATTTTCTCCATTATAGAGAAGAGAAAATTAAGTCTCAGAATTCAAATGTCTTGTCTAGGATCATATATCTACAACAAGGCAACACTTGAAATGTCTACCACATTTATAGACACTCAATATATGTTTATTAGATAAATGAATGAATTAACAAATAAGTTAAACATTGAGAAAACTGAGAAATTTCAGCTCCTAAAATGAAGGTATCTTTTACTCTACCATATTGTTCTTCTATTTTCATTGAGTCACAATTCCATAAAATAGTAAAAATTAACAAAAAAATAGGAGCTTATATTATAAGGGCATTTGCCAATGGCCTAGGCTCTAGCTATGTCGAATTTATAGTTTCAAAATTATTTTATAGTTTCTGCTTTGTGCTCCAGAATGACTACTTTCACCATTCTAAGTTGCCCTCCAGTAGAACACTGCTTACTACAACTGCCAATATTCACATCCCATTTAACCCACAGACCCCTTATAGGATCAGAAACAGCATGTTCAAATTAAGCAACATGTATGATGTAAAGGCTGTTTTATGGATTACTTAAAAGTATTCATGGCTATAAATGTTTCTACCCTTTGATCTGGGACTTTTTATTCATAGTTCTCCACTCTTAAGATCTCCAAAGTTTTCTTCCAACAAGGAGGCCCGAATCTATAGTGATGAATAATGTGGGGGAGCTCTGTTTTTATTTCAGGCTCCTCCCTGCTATGGAGCTTTCAGATCATGTACACAGAACTCGGCAGCCAATGAGATTTACTTCTCTAAGCAGAGGTAACATGTGGAAATAGCTCAGCACCAGCTCTGTTTACTCTGTCTCAACTCACCTAGGGTCATACCATTTCAGAGCTTGTTGGTATGGTCACTTGGCAAGTTGAAATTGTCAGAATGACATGGAAGATTAGATGGAGATGGCAGTGAATTTATCCTAAATTTGAGTGACTTTTGGTGTTCTTCAAATTTTATTTCTAGATCTTACATGTGTAGATCCTTTTAGATACCTATTACCCTACTCAATTGACTCTCAAAGTAGTCAGAAGATTTTAATGCAAATATTCCTATTACTTGCCCTATGGTACCTAGTATGTGGTCTCTGCTCACCTCTAGGTGCCATGGAGATGTAAATGTACTTCAATGACTTTCTGGAAGCCCCTGATTTTGGAGCTGATTGAATGATCAAATTACTTTTCATATTAGGCAGCCCTATCAATAATCAACTCCACTACCACCTTTCCATTAAGACTACATCTGACTAAGAATTAGACATGTTTTTCTGAATGTCAAATACCTAGGGAAAACCACCCTTGATAGAAAACTCTATCATTAAAATAATGTCAAAAGAATGAAGTACCAAGAGAAAGAGGTAAAATGAAGTCCTGTGGCAAGGAGGTTGCTGCCTCATTTACTGCTCCCGGTAGCAGGAGTGCAGCTTTGACGGTGGACTGGGTTTCTTGAACACAGTTGGGTAAAAAAAGATGATCATGGGCAATTGGACAACAGCACCTTAGACAATTGCACTTAGTGCACCAACTATGAGACCTAAGAGTGCAGATACTTTGCCTTTTTTTTTTTTAATCACAGACAAAAATAATCCATCACCAAGTCAACAGTCACCCCATTCCATTTGCATCGCAAAAATCTGAGATGCTTCAGCAATTTTTACCCTAACATGGAAAGTCAGCAATAGGGTTGGGGACTAAGAATGCCTCCTGCCATATCAGCAAACAAAGGATGTTGTGGTCATCAAGCCATCAACCACTGCAGCCACCTCCAACAGTGTCCCCTGAGGGGACGCAGGATGTGAAAGAACAGGATACTGGCACTAGATAGTTTAGGTGCATATCAAAGGAATGATTTCACTGAGCCCAAACTCTTGCATCTCCCCATACATAGAAAAGCACTACATCCACTAACTTCAGATGTCTGATTTTCTTTAATAAACAGTAATATTTTGATGTTCTGACTACCTGGTTTTTGTTGCAAAAACCCTGTATACACTGGCTCCTCCCTTACCTCTTCGAAGCAGTCCCTCAGAGCGATCTGAGAGGCTGTCTTCCGGGCTTAAGTTCTCAGAAAATCCACCAAATAAAACATAATTCTCAACCTTTAGGTTGTGCATTTTTTTCAGTCGGCAGAGTGTTTGCAAACTGACACATACTTTCTTGGGAGGAAGCAATAAGTAGTGATTAAAAACAGTGCTCTTGACTTCACTACTGAGATTTGATTCCCACTTTTACCTAATTATATGTGACTATTACTCTCAGTTGACTCCTGTTTGAAATGGGGCTGGTGAAAGTTTCCATCTCAGATGGTTGTTGTGAGGATTAAGTGGAATAAGGAATGTAAAATGCATAGTATACAGAAGGCACTCACTAAATGCTGGCTATTAGTTGAGGTTCTTGGAAATATTGGAGGCTGTCTTTGCCATCAGAAGTCTTGCTTTCATGTCATAGGAAAACACTGTAGTTTGTTTACCTACAGTGCTACAGCTAAAACCATGTTTCCTGGTCAAATCTCATTTATTTGACCTCATCATTCAAAAATGCACAAACTTTTCTTACATTTCTATTCCACTGAATGCATTATTCCCATTTTACTCCTTATCAATCATTCTCAAAATAATATCTTTAAATGAAATCAATCTCTGACAGTTCCAGCCTTTTTCTACATGGTACAAATGACTGGATGAAAGACTCATGTCACTATGGACAATGTTCCAACGTTTTCTGAATATTTGGTGCTCATATGAAACCCCTGCAGGTGATATTACCTCATCATCACACCTCGCCTTTAACTTGTTAAATACTCTGCTTGCAGATTCAACCTCACACAAGGATTTTATATTTGTATTTTTTTTTCTCGGAGCTGATCTTAATTTAATACATACTGCCATGAAGCAGCTTGCGCTAGATCCACAGAGGACAGTCCAAGCCTGACTGGCTGGCCTTGAAAGCACAACTCCTTTAAGTTAAACAGAGTTCATAGACCCTGCTGTGATCAGCTTCATTCCTCTTGCCCCAGACAGACAGAAAAATCTGCTCATTTTTCATGGTCCCTCCACACACACAAACATAGCCACACAGCCAGCGTTAAATCTCATTAATCGAATGGTAATTTGTTGCAAGCTATGTCTAATGCAATGCAAAAAATTGTTACTCGCCAGATGACCAGATCCACTCATTCTCTTTCTATTCAGAGTGCCTTAATATTCTGGTGCTTGGTATTTGAAGTTAATGAAGTTTTATTGTATGCGAGGCATCTACATAAAGGGTGGTCAATTTATATCAGAGCTCATTCTATGCAATGTGGTTTGCAATGAGGCTGTTTTCAATAAGTTGACTTTTATATTCCCAACCATATGTGTTCAGATGATCATGAGTATAGGATATTTGAGGAGAGCTGGAAATGTGTTTGACTTGTGAGGCCAAACTTCTAACACATCATGGTGGTCTACTCTCGAAAGCATATATATATATATATATATATATATATATATATATATATATATACACACACACACACACACATACACACACACTCATATATATATATATATATGAAATGCATGTATGAACTCAAATCTAGACCACATTTACTTTTTTAAGTGCAAAACAGAATTTGCCAAATATTAGGAATAACAGAAAAATTATAACACTAAACAGGAAACAGTGAAATATTGATATCAGACTTCACTATTCCTAAAGTCCACTGGGCATTTCCCAGCTAGGCCCCTCTTACAGCTCATCTCCCATATGCCTGAGTCCTCTGCCATGTGCAGAAGTCATTGTTTACTCCATCTCCAGAAACCTCTTCTTCCTTCTCGAGTCCTCAAATTCTTATAGCCAGGGCTTCCAGAGCTAATATTAATGTTCCCTTATTATTTGAAGCAATTTAACTTAGCATCTTCTCAAATTCCACCTTCAGAATTAAGCCTGAGATTTTCTGAGCATATTTCTAGAGTAAATTCTTTTGTACATGATGAAGCTTGCTTTTTTTTTCTTACCTGAATTAGGAATAAAAAGTTCTCTAGTAGCCATAGTCAAAAATTGTCCATATCAAGCATTTAGCACAGTGTTTTAATTTTCTATTGCTGTATGACCAGTTAACACAAACAAATAAAAACATCATACATTTACTATCTTGCAGTTTCAATAGGTCAGAAGGCTGGGCACAGTGTCACTGGGTTCTCTACTTAGTCTCACAAGGCTGAAATCAAGGTGTTGGCTAGGTTGAGTTTTCATTTGGGGCTCATGGTCTTCTTCCAAGCTCATTCAGGTTAGTAGCAGAATCCAGTTCCTTGTGGCTGTACATGTGAGATCCCCTTTTTCTTGCTGGCTGTCAGCTGAGGGAGTCACTCTGCTCCTAGAGGCTGCCTTCAGTTGCTAGTTATGTGATACTATCACAACAGGGCAACTTACTTCTTCAAGGCCAGCAAGAGAATCTTTTTCACTTGGAATCTTTCTGACCTATGTTAAGAGTTCACCTGATTGAGTCAGGCCCATCTAAGATAATCTCTTTCTTAATTAGCTTAAAGTCAACTGATTAGAGATCTTAATTACATCTGCAACTCCCTTTACCTTTGCCACACAGTGTAGCACAAGAATGATATCCCATCTTATTCATAGGTCCTGCCAACAATCAAGGAAAGAGGATAGTACAGCAGAAGGTGGAATCTTTGAGGTCATCTCAGAATTCTTTCTACCACACATGGCATTCATGACAAGGTAACCTTCAGAAAGACATAGTTTATTTTTGCTATACCTATAAACGTACTTTAAGGTGCAAGCACAAAATGTTCCTTGTAATTGCAAAAATGCACTGTGCTCTCCTTTTCATTCTTCCTTTCAACATGCTGTTTTTTCTTTCTAGAACAACCTTTTTCCCAAGACCCTACTCCCTACTTAGCAGACTATTACATATGTCTCAAGATCTAAGTCACTCAGCTTAGAAAACATTAATAAAATCTACTATGGGTCAAGCTCTGGCGACACAAACTCCTTCACAGAGTCACATGCTAGCAGGAGCTACAGAGAGAAATGGAGAGAGGCTTATAGGACTTCTGGTCTAAAGGTAGCAGGATAAAGACATTTCTAAACATTATATCCTTCCACCCATCAATGCAAAATAAAGAGAACAAGAAAGAAAAACACAAGCTATTTCTTTGATGAACTATTAATGGATAAGGTGATGGAGATATGGCAAACAACTTGGAAGATCAGAAAAAGGTCAAATATAAGGGCCTAGGTGGGGATACAGATGAGACGTCAACTGCTTGCCTACATAATCCTGGAGAAATTCTGAGATGTAAGGCACCAGATATATATAACAGAAAAAAACAAGTTTGAAAATCTGCAAAAATAGAAATTATATACCAAAATTCTCCAACCTCACCCCAAGGAGTTGAGTCCAACTGGAAGGATATGGGGGTTATAATATGTGGAATAATTGAACCAGATAGACGCTAAACTTGGGAACACAAGACAGAGAGGAGAGTAAAGGTGAGGACCTAGATTTTTAAAAGGAAAATAATGAAAGACTACATACTGAACAGTGAGACAACCAGCTCCCACCTAGGTATCAAACTTATCATCACTCAACCCCCATAGCTCACTGGCAAAAGACTGGAGGAAGTGTCTTTAGAGAAGTTGAACCATTCCTTAGGGAAGGCCTAGTGATACTGATGTTTGCTGGAGGAGATGGGGGCAGTTCCAAAGAGAAATAGCCAAATTCACCACTGATACCCCTACCATTCAATCAGCCTAATTGTCACTCACATTTTAATGCCTCACTCTTGTAAGAACAGACAGCTATTCTTATACCACAATACAGTGGTATTTCCAACACTTCGAACTATTCATAGTATATAGAGAACATGTAATAGCTATTTGTTGAATGGATGAATGAATGAACAAACGAATGGATTTCGTAACACTGTAAAATTATATTATAAAATAAAATTTACTTTAAAAAACGAATGAATAGCCAAGGATTACCAAACTGTTGAGAAAAGCCTTTGACATGAGAAAGGCTGAAAATGAAATGTTAAAAGGAAGTTGAAGAAAACAAAGACAATGCTAGGGCAAAACATCTAAAAATGAGATAAGAAAAAGTGGATCCAAAAGTAAGAATATTATATCAAAAAATTAATAATCAGAGAATAAGAATTAACCTGGAAAACTAAAAAAAAAATGATCAAAACTTAAATTCAGCAAAAAGGATAGAAGACAATGACAAGTAAATATTCCAGAGAGTAGAATAAAATGATGAAAATATCAAAAATAGGAAAGAAAGGACAATTCAAGGATCAATCCAGAAAATCCAATATCCAACTAACAAGACCCCAAAAATGAAATATCAAATAAATTATGCAAGTACATTTCCCAAAATATAGAGTCCACCAAATTTTTAGGAAAAAAGGAATCCATACTAAAGTATATCATCTTGAAACTTCAGAAATTTAGAAAAAAATTTTAAACAGAAAGGTCACATACAAAGGTATCAGAATGGCATAAACTTCTCAAAGAAATATTGCCTAGAAGACATTTTTCTTTGAACTTTAATATTCTAAAGCCAATGTGATTTTGAGAATTCTAAAATCAAAGTATCGTTCAATGGTGAAATCTGAATAAAGACCTTTTTAGATATGCTCCAAAAAATTGCCTCCCACAGAACTTTTCTCAGGAAGTTATTCAAAAAGTTGATTAATAATACAAGGCAGATAAAAAGCAATGAAATTGAGTTATCTGTAGTGAGGTGGATGGACCTAGAGTCTGTCAATACAGAGTGAAGTAAGTCAGAAAGAGAAAAACAAATACCGTATGCTAACACATATATATGGAATCTAAAAAAAAAAAAAAAATGGTTCTGATGAACCTAGGGGCAGGACAGGAATAAAGACACAGACGTAGAGAAGGGACTTGAGGACACCGGGAGGGGGAAGGGTAAGTTGGGACGAAGTGAGAGAAGAGCATGGACATATATACACTACCAAATGTAAAATAGATAGCTAGTGGGAAGCAGCTGCATAGCACAGGGAGATCAACTTGGTGCTTTGTGACCACCTAGAGGGATGGGATAGGGAGGGTGGGAGGGAGACGCAATAGGGAGGGGATATGGGGATATACGTACACATATAGCTGATTCACTTTGTTATACAGCAGAAACTAACACAACATTGTAAAGCAATTATACTCTAATAAAGATGTTAAAAATAATAATAATACAAAGCAGTAAAATCAAGAAAGAGACCTACACGGGATGCCTGATTTCCAACATGGAATCCCACCACGTTTCCTCAAAACAAAATGCTTATTTTTTCTGCCGAAGTAGTATGACAGTAAGGCATGTGACTACTGGACCTACTTTATACCTCCTTACTCAAAAGCGGTTGCCTAACAGAACAATGGAATGGCCTACTAAACTCAACCAAGACGTGGGCTCAGGTGCAGCATCATCCAGGATGCGGGATGTACACTAAACCAAAGGCAGATATAGCCTACTGTTTC
Source organism: Grampus griseus (assembly GCF_964374135.1). Taxonomy (NCBI): domain Eukaryota; kingdom Metazoa; phylum Chordata; class Mammalia; order Artiodactyla; family Delphinidae; genus Grampus; species Grampus griseus. Next base: position 17,806,908 of record NC_139011.1, read on the forward strand.
TTAGTCATTAGAATACGTGAGTCTGGAAGTCCAAGAGTGGAAGTAGGATTGGCCTCTCTCCCTATCAGCCCCAGTCACCCACCTGCAGAATTTTTGCTTCCCAGCCCCACGAACTTGGACTCCACTGGGTTAGAGGTCCTAACTCTTGGATCAAAGATGTAGGATTGGAAAACCTCACGGCTGAGACTATCACCTGGTCACTTAGGAGTAGGAATGAAGTAGCTTGTTCCTCTAACCTCCTCTGTTAAGTCTTACGGAGATTATAGCCAGCTGCTACCTTGAAGTCCTGTGACAGACTGAACTTAATGAATGTACAAGGGGTGGCCTGTATTGTACGCCTCTTGTGTGCCCAGCCTTTGATTCCAGTCAATGCTGAAGTAACTAGTTTTGAACAATGCAACATGTACATACATGTACCTTGACCACACCTTACCTCAGCTGCACCACATATTTCAATTTCCTTCCCAGAGCTTGTCTGATACTCTGGTGTGAGGAATCTACCCAGCACTCATATACATATATTGAGGAAATGTGAGGAGATTAACAACCCATGAGGCAAATCCTGACCACTGAAGATCACTGAGGAATCAGTGGATACATTTTTCCTTCTCTATCCCTTCTGCAGACAATTCTGGGGCATCACGTACATGGCTCCTCAATAGGTTTGTGCAGGACTGACTGCCATTCTCCACATTGTGCAGCAGTCACAGGTAACAAATGGCCCAGCCTAGAGCAGAAGGACTGAGGACTGCAAGATGGATAATCGAGAGGAAAGTGGAGGACTTAGATGACAGACAGGAAAGAAAGAAGGAAGGAAGGAAAGAAAGAATGAAGGGAGGGAGGAAGAAAGGAGAGAGGGAAGGAAGGAATGGATGGACGGAAAGAGGGAGGGAGGAAGGGAGGGAGGGAAGAAAACAGAGGCAATCCCAGAAAAACAAACTTGTTCAGGAATGTAAATATATTCATATACAATACATAATTTAGCAGTGTTTGATTTTTACTCAATCATAATAATGAAAACTAAATATGGATTTAAGAAAAATTATAAAATAAGTATCATGATAGAATAGAGAGGGGCAGTGGGGTGTAAGAGTGAAAATCTTTATCCAACATTATTAGAAGTCTCTAGGTGACATCTAAATTAATAAATCAAGTATGAAGAAAATGACTCTTTAGAGATATGGAGGGGTACAGGTTTTTTAAGCCTTTCAGCTTGTTAATTTTTTAAGTTGTGGTAAAACACATGTAACATAAAATCTACTATCTTAACCATTTCTAAGTGTACAGCTCAGTAGTGTTAAGAATATTCACATTGTTGGGTCACCAATCCACAGAACTTTATCTTGCATAACTAAAATTAAAACTCTATACCTATTAAACAACAACTCCTCATTTCCCCTTTCTCCCAGCCCCTGGCAACCATCATTCTACTTTGTATTTCTATGAATTTGACTATTCCAGGTACCTCATGTAAGTGGAATCATACAGTATTTGTCTTTTTGCGACTAGCTTAATTCACCTAGCATAATATCCTCAGGTTCATTCACACTGTAGCATATTGCAAAATTTCCTTGTTTTCTAAGGCTGAATACTATTCCATTGCATGTTTATATAGCAACATTTCAATGTGCATATTCTGAGACACATCAAGTCAATTTCTAAAAATTATCTTAAGACAGACAAGTTAAACAAAATGAACATGAGGGCTTCCCTGGTGGCGCAGTGGTTGAGAGTCCGCCTGCCGATGCAGGGGACACGCGTTCGTGCCCCGGTCCGGGAAGATCCCACACGCCGCCGCAGCGCGGCTAGGCCCGTGAGCCATGGCCGCTGAGCCTGAGCGTCCGGAGCCTGTGCTCCGCAGCGGAGAGGCCACAACAGTGAGAGGCGCGCGTACCGCAAAAAAAAAATAAAAGGTTCGGGCCAGATATTCAGGATTTCAATATGGCTTTTTTTTTTTTAACCCAATAGCTATGTGGGTCTCAGTTTCCCCATCTGTAAAATGAGTGTAATCATACTTCTTATCTCAAAAGGTACCACAAAGGAAAAAAAAAAATGAACATGAGATGTTCATTATAGCATTGTTTAAAATATAGAAAAATTAGTCAGTAAACTAGAGTACATTAATAGAGCACTAGTTATATAAATTACAGTACAGTTTATAGTTCATTCAATGAAATATGCAGCTATCACAAATATTTATATGCTCCTATATTTATTGACATTTATGATATACTAAGATTTTCCTGGTATATTATGGTTTATTCTCAACATATTAACAGAAATAGTTTCAAATTGTATGCAGAGATTAAAATTGTATAATACAGCACAATAGACAAGATGTTAACCATGGTAAGAATAATAGTTGATAGTATTAAACTATTTTTTGATAAGTCTATTATTTTTATTACAATAAAGAATTATTTTTATTTTGAAGGGGTCATTTTTTTCCTACCTCTGCTGTTTACCCAAGTGAAATAAATAAACACTTTATCTTTATGGTAAATTGTCTTTTCCACTCCTGCTCTTACCCTTTCTCTGGCTGCCGGTTGCATTCATTGCTCAGTAATACTATGACTCAATTTTGTCAGAATTAGTCTTCATCACAAAGTCAGGACTATCCTGAGTTGAGGCCATAGTGACCCTAAAATAGACATCCCTATATACAAAATCCTTTTCCTTAACTAGTTTGTGGAAGAAAAAGAAGGTAGAGGGAAAGAAGAGAAAATGAAAATGAAAAAATATGAAGCCATTTGTATAAAAACTGATGATATGCCCTCTCATTTCATTAATCAAAATGGCCAGTAGTGTGAGAGAACAAGGTCAGTGCATGCACGTGTCCCCATGTATTATGTATTTGTATCTTAAAGAAAAGCACGTTTAGAAAATAAGACAATTTTCCAGAAATGGGACCACCCTAACAGTCACCAGTTTGGGGCTCACCTGTAGAAAGTCCTTGCTTTAGGAACATAGACAAGATTAATACATAACAACTAGCTTAAGTGGTCCATTGAGATAGACAAAAGAAAGGTGAATATTTGTCCATACACTAAACGGAGAGAGAACAAATAGTGAAAGGGGAGCGTGTGAGCTAATTCTAAATGCTTTCATTGGTGTGTTCTAGAAATCCATTTTCAGCTTTCTTCTTTCTCCATCTACACATTCTCCCTTGAGTATTTTGCATATCCTTATTGCTTCAATTCTTAAGTAAAAAACAGGCTTATACACAATTACCAATAACAAAATGAACCTGCTTCCATACATGTAGTAAGAATAAAGGAGTTCAAAGGAGAAAGAGGCTATGTCCAATGGTGGAATCCAAGAAGGGGCATTGTTGCTGAGTACTGGGAAATAGGAAGGATTTCCTAGACTTGGTAAGAAAGAAGGAGGGTATTATATTAAATGCAGAAAGGGCAGAGCATATGGAAAGATAAGGAGAAGAAAATATTGAAAAAGTTAAAAGAAACTCAACAAATTAGTTTAAAGTAAAAAATATGTGTTATGAAATATCAGGGGATGACATCAGAAAAATAAATTAGGGCTGGATTTATGTGAGTCTTGAATGCCAAATTAAGAATATGAGACAATAAAAACACAAACCATTATAATCATAATATCATATTGATATTTTTCCACCTGTTCTCTTGCATTTCTGCTTGATTTAATCATACAATTGTTTCTGATACTGTTCTTGCATAAGAAGGTGGTTATTATATTTTTTAAAACTGAACAAATTAAAACCCATCATTAATTCAACAAGAAAAGTGCTGTCAGTTTTAATCTCCTTAATTGCACAGGTGAAAGGCATTACTAGAAGATTTGGCAACATTTGGAAAAACAACAATTCAGAGTTAGAGAAATAAGTGCAAACCATACACAATTCTCAGGGAAATTTCCCAAATCTTTCCAATAAGAATGGACATGGCCCATTCTTCATCCAGGCATGTTGACTATTAACGTCACAATCCATTTGCAATGGGGCTAAACTTTCAGGGCTAGAACAGATTGCTAGTGAAGGCTTAATGACCAGAGGTCTCAAAAAATTTGGCAACAAAATGCTGAGTACTCTTACTGAGTCTGGAAAAGAAAAGCTTTAATTAGTGGTCATCGAAGCACAAAGCAAAGGGTCAGCACACCTACTTAGCAAATGTCTCTTTGAAGTAAAACTGTTTACTGGGCTGCTGATTCCCCACACATCCCTGCAAACAGGTGGCCATGCTTCCCATGCTGATTTGCACTGCTCTTTCTCCTCTGTGTGTGAGTGAATGGTCTGCCAAGTGGAAGGAGACCTGCCAAGATACTAAACTTGAACATGGACACACTCCTCAAAATTTATGTGACTTAAAAGTACCCACTACAACAGTATGCTGATCCTAAACTAACTTGACTCTGTGTTGAAACTGTCTTACATTCTACTTTTAAATTGTTACCATTCTTTCGAGGTTCAAAGAATTTTATTTCACTTAACCTGTCTTCTGGCCCAAGAAGATTTGTCTGTTCTCCCTCAGATAAATTATTCCTTGCCAGTGAGGCAACTCTGTAGGATTACTGAAATGGGTGTAGGAGCAAAAGTTTTCATATTTTTAGAAGGAATGGATCGGCTACCCACTAGGCTAGTAGGGTTGGGTTGGGTAATTCTCCTTGTTCCGAACCTTCTTCTCCATTAGCTTGAAATTCCATCCTTAGAAATTAATTTACTTGAGTCTTAAAGTTTTCCATTCTTTAGGATACCCCTACTGAAATGCAAATACCCCCGAAAGCACTCAGCTGGCCCCTCCAGGGGAATGGAATACAGGCTGCATAACTGGTTTGGAGCAGGAACATAACAGCAGAAAAGAAAGAGATATTAAAAGGAACAGCAGAACGACAAAGGTACAATTTTCCTCCTCATCATTTTGTGTGAAAATGGGAGGAACATACCATTGTTTCTAATTTCATCTTCTCTCCCTCAATAATTCAGACTCCTAATCATTCCTTGTTTTCTAATAACCCAGCCTCACCTGAAGAGAACCCTATTCAAAGCAACAAGAACACCATAACTGTGGGAAGAAAATCACGACAAAGCACATTTAGGTTAGAGTCAAACCACTGGAAATTTGCATGTAACTCTCTTGGAGTTAAGCTGGGGCTTAACTTAAGCTGGGGCTTAAGCTGGAGTACTGAGAGGCAAGAGATGCCATGTGTGATCACTATGTGCATGAGTTTTTCTGGAAACATAGGTTTTCATTTTTCTGGAATAAATGCCTAGGAGTTCAATTGCTGAGTCCTATGGTAAGTATAGGTTTAGATTTTATGAAATGGCTTTACTATTTTCCAGAACGCTTGTAGCATTTTACAGTCTCGCTAGCAACATATAAGAAATCCAGGTTCTCTGCATCCTAGGCAAAATTTGGTATTGTCACTGTTTTTTTTTTTTCCTCTGTTCTAACAGGTACGTAATGATATCTCATCATCATGGTGTTAACTCACATTTCCCTAATGGCTAGTGATGATGAATATCTTTTCAACTACTTATTCACCATCTCTATATCCACTTTGGTGAAAAAGCTCTTCATATCTTTTGTTCATTTTCTACTGAGATTGTGTTGGGGATGTTTTAATGTTGAGTTTAAAGTTTTTTATATATCCTAACGATAAATCCTTTCCTGGCCATGTAGTTTGCAAATATTTTCTCTAGATCTATGGTTTATCTTTTTATCCTCTTAATAAGGTCTTTCTCAGAGCAAAAAATGTTTCAATTTTGATGAAGCCAGTTTATTGATTATTTTCCTTTTATGGATCATGCTTTATATGTTTATGTCTAAAAACTCTTCACCAAACCTTAGATCCCAACAATTTTTCCTGTTATCTTCTAAAAGTTTTATAATTTACATTTTACATTTAAATTTCATCCATTTTAAGTAAACTTTTGTATCAGGTGTGAGGTATAGGTTGAGGTTCATTTTTTTCCCTATGGACATCCATTTACTCCAGCGAAACCATCTGGGCCTTGAAATTTCTATCCTAGGAGGTTTTTAATTATGAATTCAATTTCCTTAATAGTTATAGTGCTATTTAAATCATCTATTTCATATTTAATTATTTGTGACAGTTTTTCATCTTGTTAGGTTATCCCTTTCTTGGTCTTTTGGCTAAAGAGAACAGGTTTCTATTAGAGTTGGGTTGTGTGTGTGTGTGTCTGTGTCCACTGGCATTTCTAGGTTGCTGGCTTCTCTGGTATCCAGAATCTGTACGAAGCAAAAAGAAAACCCAGGAAACACACCACCATGTTGTTCCTTGGATTCTGAGGTACCAAGCTAGTCAGACTTCTCTTCAACTTTCAGCCTTCTTGTGTACAGTTTATATATAATGCACAGGGTTTTCAGTTGTACTTAGTGGGAGAGATAGGGAAAAGTATGTGTATTCCATCCTCACAAAATTAGAAGTCTAATTGTTATCTTTAAATGTATGAATAAATATTTTTAAGTTTCTCTGTTTTAATTTCTAATATGGTAAACATCAATAGGTATAAACCACATAAATAAAAGTTTTTTGAGGTTGTCAAAAAATTTTGAAGTGTAAAGAGATCCTGATGCCAAAAAACTAAGGAAACACTATCATAAATCATTTTTTAAAGATTACTGCTGAAAAATGTCCAGTGTTTTAACCACAAATAACACACTGGAGTGCATTAAGGGAGTGGTCTCCATGGAGATGTGGAAGAAGAAGCCAAATCTAGCATTTATTTTCCCAGTACTGAGAACAACCTGTGATACACAGGGTGACCACATGTCCAGCTATGTCCAGAAAAGTTCAGGTTTCCACCTGTTTTCCAGGCATAATTATTAATAATAATCCCTTTCATTCTCAGAAGTATCCTGCTTTGTGTGATAAATTATATTGTCACCCAGTTTATACAGAACCATCAAAACTGTGCCACCATCCCTTTTTACTCTTTACTCTCTGTCTCAGAAAAACCCTTTAAACCTCATACTTTCAAATATCTTAGGATACAAAATACAAATATAGTATTTAATTTTAAACCACATGTTGATGCCAGGCAAGCTGAGTCTGGAAATGTCCATTTGTCTCATGGTGGCTGCCAAAACAGGACCAGTAATCACCCTCCCTGAGTCTCTCTCTAAGCCTTGACTGTGTGATGAGTATGTCTTCTACAAGGTTTCCACCTTGCCTTAAGATTCGAGCTAAGCATGTCCCCTTAGGCTTATCATCTAGGACCAGCCAGGAGAAAATCTTGAAGATCTTCTCAGATCCCTGGCAACGCTTTAGCCATATTTTCTCACTCCTACTGCTAGCTCATCTTCTCCATCATGGGAATCAAGAAAGAAAAAAGAAAAAATGGTACAGATGAACTAGTCTGCAAGGGAGAAATAGAGATACAGATGTAGACAACAAATGTATTGACACCAAGGGGGAAAAGGGGGGAGGGGTGAACTGGGAGATTGGGATTGACATATATATACTAATATGTATAAAATAGATAACTAATGAGAACCTGCTGTATAGCACAGGGAACTCCACTTTGCTGTACAGTAGAAACTAATACAACACTGTAAAACAACTATACCCCAATAAAAAATAAAATAAATAAGTAAAATAAAAATAAATAAAAGCTTAGTTTTTAACACTAAAAAACAAAACAAAGAGCTCAGCTATGATGGAAATACTAGAAAATGTTCCAACATTTGGATGGCTAATACTAGTGAAAAAGCAATTCATTCTTTATCCATTGACATTTACTGGGAACCTACCATACACTCTTCTCTTGAATTATATAATCACAGAGACTGGCATACAAAACAAACTGAAAAATACTCATTTCCTTCAAAATATTCTTTTCAAACACAATTTTTGGAAGAAGAAACCAAACATAATTTTCCATCTTAACATATCCTGGAAATATCTTCTATACACTAATTTTACCATGAACAAACTATATTTTAAAAGCACAAAACAAACAAAAATCTCATACATAACATTAAGAATTTTTGTGGGAATCATTTTGAAAAGTTACGTGAGAGAAAAATATTTTCCCATGGAAAATACGAATTTGAAAATTATCTCATTACTGCATAGATTCTTATCAGACACCCAGAGCCTGAGTTATCAAATCAATTCCTAGAATTCTCAGACATAAGATTTTCTTCTCAGTCAGCAAATTTCAACTCTAAAGAGGAAATGAAAGTCTGACTTTCAGAATTTAAGGAAAGAACAATGTCACCAAGTTTATGTGGAAGAGAAATCTCCCATTTCAGAGACCTAAACTTGGGGCAAGCCCTGAAGAACAAGTTAATTTAAAATGGCTCTAAGTCTCCACCTCATAACATATGCAGAATATGCCACTGCCAAGCAGTGCTCTGCTACACAACAGGCCTGAGAGACACAGAGGAGGAGGAAAATATACTATTACCAACAGAATATTAGCCATAAGAGAAGAGCAGGGTCTGAGTGGCAAAATTAATCATACTACCAACAAATACCACCAATATTAGAAATGTATTTGCCAGTTTAGGCAAAATAGTACCATAGGGAAATTTTTTTCCCTGATATGTGGTTAACTTGTTTCCTCTTTATGAACCACCTTTTTCCTCCTCTGGACTCCCATAATTTAGTTTATCCCCAGGGAACTTGCTTACAGTTTTCAATCAATTCCTAGAAATTACTGACAGTAATATGTGGCAAATAAGCCAAAACTCCTTCCTCTAGAGCCCAAATTTGACATCTTGTTCATAGAGCTCAGGCTTCACCCCAGAATCCTTCACAACACAGTACACAAGATACTCTCGATCAGTTGTCCTGGGTTGACACAAGAACCCTATTTTCCATCTTTTCCCTAAGGCATGAGTTTAACCACATAAAATATTTATACTTCTAGCCTATCCCTTCTTAACATAATCGTTAAATATTCTTCATTAAAGTCTATCAGCACTTCAAAGCTTACCACCTTCACAGAGCCTTCCCAGTATCCAATCAGAGAAATCCAGTTTCCTGGATTTATTAAACCAAAGCCAAATTTTGCAAAAATTTGCCTTTCAATGTCATATTCAGACATGTACATCCTAATCAGCCAAATAAAGAGAGCAGCATGTGACCTGGTGGATGAGTACACATAAATGTACAAAAAAAATGAGTATATAACACACACTTTTAAAAATAAATGAAGCATTCTATACAAGTACAGTGAAACACTTGAATCGTTTAACTCCTTACTTGTACAGTTCCAGAGCAGAAGAAAATGGTAGACTACCGAAGTAACATACACAAAAATAGTAAAGATGACAAAAGCTAAAGAAAATGAAGCAAAGATAGCACTTTTAATATGAATCAAAGCATAAAATACAAAAATATTAAGAAAATATACAGAGCCTATAATAAAGATATCTCTAAAATTTTATTGAGGTCATAAAAGAACAAAAGAATTAGAAACACTTCTTATTATTTCAAGACATTCCATGTTTCTTGATAAGAAAACTGCTATGAAGAAGTCACCTCTTCTAAAATTAGTTTGTGGTCTAAACCTAATTCTGGGCAAACAACCAATGAAATTTTTTAGAGGGGACATGTAGCTTGTTGAAATAATTTTAAAATTAAGCTAGAATAATAAATTGATGTGATTAAGAAAAATTTGAAAAAGAAGACTAATTAATATAATGTTTAATATTACAGATAGTTTACTTCTATTACTGAAAACATTGAAGTAACAATAGTAATAGTGTATAACAATAGTAACAATAGTTATTGAGGAACTATTATTTGACAGGTTTTGGAATAAACATTTTATTTAATTTCCACACAATCCTCTGTTGAAGACAATATTATGGCCGTTTTACCAATGGATAGGTTAAGTGATTGACCAAAGCTTACATGTAGAGGTAGAGCAACCTGTTAGGTAGGTGCACAGGCTCTGGAGTCAAGGAGATCTGTATCCCAATCGTAAATGTATCCCTTGCCAGCTCTGGGACTTTGAGCTTGTGATTTAACTTTCTGAAGCATCAATTCCTAATCTGCAATTTGAGGATAATAATAGCCATATGACTAATATATACTACCAAGTGTAAAATAGATAGTGGGAAGCAGCCGCATAGCACAGGGAAATCAGCTCGGTGCTTTGTGACCGCCTAGAGGGCTGGGATAGGGAGGGTGGGAGGCAGACGCAAGAGGGAGGAGATATGGGGATATATGTTATATATAGCTGATTCATTTTGTTATAAAGCAGAAACTAACACACCATTGTAAAACAATTATACTCCAATAAAGATGTTTTAAATAATAATAATAATAAATAAAAACATTTTTAAAAGAGCAATACATGAATGAAACAATACACATATGCTTAACAGAGTCCCTGTCACATAGTTGATGCTCATTAAATAAATTCAAGGTTAAAAATGCTGGGAAAAAAAAACATGGTGGGACAGGTATTGAAAAGCGATAATAACAGCTAACATACAATGAGCATTTATGACATCCTGGGTACTGTATGTATGAAGTCATGTTAATTATCCTAACAATATTGGAGGCATTCACTATTATTACCTCCATTTTAGAGATTATGAAACAGAGGCACAGAGAGATTAAATAATTTGCCAGGAGAATACAGCTGAACTGAGGCTCAGGTGATGCTCTTATAGCCACTGTGATCTACAGCACTTCCTCACACACAATCACAGTGTTATGAGACATAGAGATGACGGAGTAGAAAAGCCTAAATGCAGGCTGTGATTAAGATACTATCAAATAGCCTAGGCTTGAGTAGATGAGGATTTAAACAAGAACAGAAACAAAGGAGTTAAAAGGGAGGGAATTAATAAGGCACCTTTATTTAGAAAAGAAATAACAAGATTTAAAAAGCAACCAGATGTAGATGAAACAAGAGTTTAATTTCCAACTTCGAGAAATGGGAAAAAAATGATGTTCTTGGTCAAGATATGGAAAGCAGGAAGAAAAAACAGCCTTAAAAGAAACTACCCAGATTGATCAAACTGGATACTCTACGAAAAGTCAAGAGCAATATTTTATTTAACATTTACTATGGGTCACGGACAATTTAACAGCAATAAAATCCTCTCAATTAACACTTGATAAATAAAGGGAACTTTCACACAAAGACGACACAGTAAATACAAACAATGAAATAATGTATCATGGGGATTTCCTGGTTTAGCTTATTGAAGCCAAAGTCTTATTTTGCCATAACTTGAGGCAGACAAGTTTTGCAAGTCTTTGGGAAACTCAGGGGAAACCCAAATATAATTGCTTAAAATTTTGAAGCTCCAATTAACATTCAGAACAAACAACATTCAGAGTTTTGTCAAATTTAGGCTATTTAAGAGACTTTAAAGTTCTCAAAAATCTGGAGTTCTTTTATTGATTAAGACACCCTATAAAATGTCTGGGAATGTTATGGGATAACAACATTCCCAGGTATATTATATTAACTATAAAATCTCCTATATAGACATCATTATCAAAGTAATTCTTAAAAGCCCAAATCACCTTTTTCTCAATCCTTCTCACCTCTTCTCCTACTCCTATGTGGATACATGGGTACACACTGACTTAGTCTTCAAAAGACAGGGGAAGAAGTTATCTAAAATATGTGGTTGCCAGGTACTGATTTATTCTGTGAAAGAAAAGGATTTCCCCTTCCTCTTCACAGAATCTCCCCTCAAACTTAGAACAGTCATTGGCCTGAAAGTCCCAACTCTAACTTCTCCAAGAAGAAGACGGCATGATTTATAAAGGCTCCAGGGCTCCAGGCAGAAGAGCAACTGCCAGCTGTTGCTTAAAGTAATCACATCACAACAGAACACAAAGGAAACTCTCATAAGCTTTATTCCCATCACTACCACCATCATTAACAAGTCAGTGTTTCACAGAGCCCTCAGACTATCTTGAGGAGTCTTTAATTCTTTTTTCCTGCAAAATTGTCTTTAAAAGACAATGGAGACAAAACTAGAAAAATTTCATGATACGGGAACAAATGACCTATTGTACTCAACTTCTGAGCCCTGGTTTATCTGACCAAGTCACGTAAACTCTTTGAGCTTCAATTATCTTATCTATAAAATAGAGGGCTAGGTAAAAAGGCTCTAAAATCTAAGCACAGTGGTAATGTTGGGATTAGACTGCTATTCCATCTCAACATCTCAATATGGACTAAAACTTTTTAGGTGGGAGAAGGAGAACCCAGGAAGAAAGCCCTCACTGGACTTGCTAAAGTTGATGTTGGGCCTCATGACCTTCTCTCTTGGAATGACCCTACCTTCAGTTGAAATTATAATAAAACACTACAACTCACCACTACTGTTGTCACTGCTGCTGTTTTTCTGGAATGCTTTAGCATTCTGAGCTCTTCTCTTTAATTCCTTTCCCCTCCCCTCCCCTCCCCTCCTCTCCCCCTCTTCTCTCTTTCTTTAAATATTTCTTGAGCATCATATGTGCAATCACAAATGTTAGCCACTAGGGACAGAGTGGTACATAAAATGGACACAGAACTGGCTCACATGGAACCAAGCATCTAAGACTAGTTGTTTCCTCCAACCACAGCATAAGGTCATCACACCATAACGAAGCCAATGTTTAAGGATGCAAATTTAAGAGAAATTCTCACCAAAAGTCAGAGTCTCACATGCATAGATGCTGGAAGAGATTTTAAACTTTTGTTATTCTAATCTCATATAAAAACATTGGAGTGGACTTCCCTGGCAGTCCAGCGGTAAGACTCCGCACTTCCACTGCAAGGGGTGTAGGTTCGATCCCTGGTTGGGGAACTAAGAACCCACATGCTGCGCAGCCAAAAATATTAAAAACAAAAACAAACAAACAAACAAAAAATTGGAGTATCTGATAGATGTTACTCAGCCTCTCTTTGAGTACTTCCAGTGTTATGGCACTCACTTCCCCACAGAAAAATCCACCCCACATCTTCAGCACCATATAATATATGACACATGACATCCCTTTTCTCCAAGGAATACAGGAAAATCTCTTTTTAAATGGCTAGTATGCCTCTGGCAGAATATTTTGTAATGCCTCCCCAAGTGATTATTTTCAGAGGTCATTTAACAATCTTGATTATTAAGAACATGTAGTTTGAGATGATTAACATCTTGTACTGACACAAGAAATATTTCAAGTCTAACAAATATCTTAAGAAAGGACTTCCTTTGTGGTTCTGTAGCAGTTCAGGTTTGAAGTTGGTTGTCTGATGAGAGATAAGGCAGACAGATTTTAATGTTTTGTTTTAGTTGTTTTGATTGAAAAAGAGTATATTTAAAATATGTAAATATGATGGGTCTCTAGCAAAAAAAATGGAAAATGAATATACTTATCTACTCTTGCTCTCTTCCATAACCCCAATAAAATGCCAGTAAAGGGTTTTTTTTTAATGCATAAATCCACAAGGACGAGGAGAAATAACAGAGGAGAAAATGATAATAAAATATTAGAAGATGGAAAGTAGATATATTAGCAGTAAATGCCTTAGTGAATTCAAGAAAACTAAACATTAATAGACAACTGGGGAAAGCTCCACTTGACTTGCCCAGAATTCCCTAAAGGCTAGGAACTACTAACAGTTCCCAAAGGGAGAAGAAAGGGGGTGGCATAATAAAGACGGTTGATAGAAAGTCAATTTGAGGAAAGATATCCAGATCTTGTCCCTAATTTCACAAATCTGGGGACTAGCCAAACTTTGGAGGTTTATTTTCAAGAAGGGATAAAGAGTCTTTATGTGAAGAACATCAGGTACATTTTTGAACATAAGGTATCTTTCTAAAAAGAGGAGGATGAAGTAAAGTATATGTTAACCCCATCAAAAAGGTCTTAGGGAGATCCAGAGATCTACCCAATAAACAAATAAGCTTTTCTAATCTTGCAGTCAACCCTGTGAGGTGAGAATGGGTCAGAGACACATCTGGGAGTGATCAACTTAGGGATAAAGAATGAGTTAAGATGACCACTACAGGTAAAAGATCCAACACAGGGAGGAAATGAAGGAAACCACTGAGGGACAATGAAAAATGAAGAGAGCTATGAATCAGGCTGAGGGACAGACAACCAGTCCAGAATAGAACAGAAAGAATGCTCTGGAAGAAATTCCATTAACAGTGCAAACTGGTAGAACACCAGTGTTTAATTTGGCGTTGCACTGTGTTGGGTAGATAAAAAACTATCAAATGCATAAACAAACAAAAAACCTTCAGAAAAAACATAAAGCTGTTCAGAGGGGGTAAAAAAGTTACCATAGACTATAATGCAGAAAATTATGCCTTGATCGCTCACTTTAGATGGTTCCTAAAATTATGTACATATTATGGAACACACAGAGGATATCAAATCCAAGTTCAGTCTGAGTATTAATTTCACGTCATAAAATGTAAATATTAACGACTGAATTGACTAAAATAAATATATTAAGAGGTTGGTAGATAGGAAGGCAGAGAAAGTACATGTATAAAGAATGCAGGGGGAGGGCTTCCCTGGTGGCACAGTGGTTGAGAGTCCGCCTGCCGATGCAGGGGACACGGGTCCGTGACCCGGTCCGGGAAGATCCCACATGCCGCGGAGTGGCTGGGCCTGTGAGCCATGGCCGCTGAGCCTGCGTGTCTGGAGCCTGTGCTCCACAACGGGAGAGGACACAACAGTGAGAGGCCCGCGTACCGCAAAAAAAAAAGAACGCAGGGGGAGGAAATAAAGCTAAGTCCTTATCTTCCATGGTGGGAAAATCAGCCACTAATTCTTAAAACTAAAACTTCAAGAAGTAATATAAGCAAATTATATAGAGATACAAAGGAAAATACTAAAGAATCAGTTAAAATACTTGAAAGATGTTGTGTCTGGAGAGGACAAAACTGGGAGAGAGGCAGAAAGGAAACACTGATTTTCATACCAATGAGAACGCTTTCTCAGGATCAATCTGATTTTTTAAACTGTAAGTATAATTGAGTTATTAAAACAGGAAAAATGAATAGGTTCCCTACAAAGCTGCAGGGCATCTGTTAACAGTCTAAAGAACCAAAAAGGAAAGTGTTTTCCCCCAGACGGAAACTCAGAATCAATGCAACAAAGCCTTGCATTCTAGCCCAGCTGGCAGAGCCCATACTTACCCAGCTGGAAACAGACAACCCAACATCTGGGTCCCAAACACTGAATCCATGTTTCACCTTCTTCCTACCTGCTATGTCAGATATCGAGGGGCTGTATATGCACTGTGCTGAGGGTTGAACTTGATTGCCTGTTTTTATTTCTAACATATGTAGGCAGAAATTAGGATTTAATGCAAAGAAGGAATGTGTCTCAATGTTTTGCTTTGGAAATCCCTAAAATACTACAGAGTCTATGGCTATGTCAGATTCAAGTTAAATGGCTGACAGAAGGAGTTAAGGCTACTGATATCCAACCAAATAATCTAAGTAATCTAAGACCACCTGTCAATCTTACTGTCTTCAAAATGTCACAGAATACTCCGTGTCTCAAAGACACACACACACACACACACACACACACACACACACACACACACACACACACACAAAGGTAGCTGAGATGGACTACAGATTTTTTTAATACAATTTAGTTGGCTTTTGCCTGATCCCACTGACCATATGGCAGCTAATCAAAGGGAATCCCCACCTTACGAAAATAGTATGGAGGTTCCTCAAAAAATTAAAAATAGAACTACCATATGATCCAGCAATCCTACTTCTGCACATTTATCCAAAGGACACAAAATCCCTATCTTGAAGATATACTTGCACTCCCACCGTCATTTCAGCATTATTCACAATAGCCGAGCTACAGAAACAACCTAAATGTCCATTGATGGATTAATGGGTTTTTTTTTCAATGTAAACATATAGATAGGATAGATAGATAGATAGATAGATGATAGATAGATAGTGGAATATTATTCAGCCTTAAAAAATAAGGAAATTCTGCTATTTGTGACAACATGGATGAAACTTGAGGGCATTATTCTAAGTGAAAAAAGACAGACATAGGCAAATACTATATGGTATCACTTACATGTAGAATCAAAAAAGAAGTCAAACTCATAGAAGTAGAGAGTAAAATGGTAGTTACCAGGGGCTGTGGGGTAGCAAAAGTGGGGAGAGGATGGTCAAAGGGCACAAACTTTTAGTTATAAGGTGAATAAGTTATGAGAATCTAATATATAACATGCTGACTGTATTGATAATACTGCATTGTATACCTGAAATCTGTTAAGAGAGTAGATCTTAAATGTTCCCACCAAAAACAAAAACAAAAAAAAGTAACTGTGTGAGGTGATGGATGTGTTAATTAGCTTGATTATGGGAATCATTTCATAATGTGTGTGTGTGTGTGTGTGTGTATCAAATCATCACCTTGTATACTTTAAATATATTACAATTCTATTTTTCAATTATATATCAATAAAGCTGGGGGTGGGGGAAGGAATCCCTTCCAATCCATTCCCTCCGAGGCTCACAGGTCTGGATTAACAGGCAAATGATAAACTGTAACTGGCCTTATAAGGGAATTTCAACTTACTCGAGCAAAGCAGCCAGCTAAGACATAATAAAGAGGGCCGACAAAGCTTGTTCACAAGACCCCTTTAATGTTGTTTCCTGCCTCTTGAGTTCTCCTATTTTGGGTCTCAGGATCAGTTAAGGCTTAGAGGAAGCTAAGACTTTCCTGGAGGCATTTCTACCTGGCTGAGAACAGATATTATACAGAATCCCTAGGATTCCATTTTCTATTAAATCATCATAAGCCAGAGTGTCACAGATGCAAATTATCGTGCAATAGCATCTGTATGCAAAAATGACTCACTCATCTTCTGTTAACAGAAGGTTCAATTTGAACAATGCATGAGTCCCAGACTTGAGACCATTGGCAAATGCTCCATGTGTATTTCTCTAGAGCAGCATTAGATGTGACCATGAGAATGTAGCTCTGGTTTTAAGACCATCATATTTTCACCCTGTAGCACCTCCCAGAAGTAGGCAGAATTTTCATATTCAGTTCTTTGGATGATAATTTTTTAGGTAAGGTCTGAAGACTTATTTTAATGTTTGTCTCTATTTTTAGTTCCTTCCTTACCCAGAGTATAGGAATTTCAGCTATTAGCATGGGTTCAAAAGTTTCCCACCAGATGAATTACACACTAACCAAGCAGAATCCACTACTGATCACTTCATTTAATATCACTTTTAAATTTGGATTTGAAATGTATTATGAAATAAGGGTACATATATGCAACTTGTATATCCAAACCTAATGATTAGGAACTGGTCTCTTAAGTCAGATAGGATTGACATCATATTCTTGTTCTTTGCCTTCTAGCTGAATGACTGGGTCAAACTTTAGTTTTCTCATTTAAATAAAGTTGAAATGAAATGAAAGACAGCATCTGGAGCAGCATACACTCAAGAGATATTAGCTATTATAATTACATCATTTTATTATTAATACTTCTATGTAGTTACACTTGGAGAGAATTCATTTTTCAAATAACACCATATTTCTCAAAAAGTTTGACATTGTTGACCAATCCTTTCTGAATAATTTTATAAGGCTTGTGAGAATCAGATTCATATTTTTTTATATTATACACTGTTATCAAGTATAGGTACTTTTTTTTCAGAGAGATCCTGATATATATTTACTTAAATTAACCCTTCTATCTCAATTGATTTTTTTTGCAAGAAAAATTAATATGCCCAAACAAAGAAATAAAAAGTCAGTATTAGAAGGTTGATATATGTGGTGGATTACATTATTTTTATGTATTCACTGTCTTCTCTATGAAAGGATTATCTACTTCTGCCTTATGACCGACAGACTTGATCATTTCACTTACTTTGGCAAAAGAAATGTGAAAGTAACATAAGCTGCTTCCAAGCAGAAACTTTAAGAGCCATCAGGTAATCTCATCATTGTTCTTTTTTCCACCTCCTTAAGATTAATTTAGAATTTCTCTTTCAATTCTGGAACTCTGAAGGAAACACTTGCAAAGCATCTATAATTGAGACAGACAACTACAGATGCATCTATACCCGAGATACTGACAACCCAAAGTTCTTTTGGTATATGTGGGAAATAAATATTTATTGTGGTAAGCCACTGATATTTGGGGATTGTTTGTTATAGCAGCACAACCTAGAAAAAGCTGACCAATACAAAAAGTTCTTAAGTAAGGTATTTCCATGACAAGAAAGCTAAAATAGAGGGTATTGGTTGCTTAAGGAATGAATGAAAAAGAAATTTACTGAAGGCTGGAAAAATGATGACCCATATTATGTAGTGATAAACTGTTTGCAATAATGGAAAATAATGTATCAAATGATCTGTGGCTTTAAGAAAAGAGATTAAGAAACAGAATGCTACTAGATTTATGTAAGTAATTGCTATAAGTTGCATTTAACAGAGAACTACCAGAAAAAAGAAAGAAGTCAATAACAACTGGCCAGTTAGAAGAGTTGTAATATGAAACTGTTTCTCATCTACTAGCATAAGAGCAATTTGAGAAATACTTTGAGAAACAAAGGCTAATGAATGTCATTAGTCATGGCAATATGTCCAATACAAGAGTGAGAAAACTATGCCCATATATATAACCCCTCAATTCATTAAAATAGTTCCTGTTAAGATGTTTCAGGCAGATAAAATGACTCAGAGAAAAGAGATGAAAGCTGTGGTTCTCCCCTGGAAATGTCATAGGCTTGAGTTACCTATAAGTATGTCTAAAGAGGTATAGAGATATGTTTCAAAAAGAATTTTGTGTGTGGGTTCTTGGAATAAAATAGATAAGAAGAGTTGTAATTCTAAGAGACCAACAACTTAGATTAAAAGAGACTACCATTTGAGGCTTAAACTGACATTTGCCACTTCCACCTTCTATAAACAAATGTAGAATGAGAAACCTATTAAGCCCCTAGGAAAGGCATTTTCCCCAATTCCTTCCTCAAATATGGGCAAGAAAAAGAGTGGAAAAAGAGGAATCTTCTAGTAAGTGGAGCCAGAGTCAAGCAGAACAATGGACTGATGAACTAATTTCAAGAAGCAGAATCTGGATCTTAAAAAAATAGTTTTTAAAAAATCCATTTCACAGGAGGCCTCTGATTGTCTGCCCTGTACGATTTCAGAATTGTTATGGAACAGTGATTACTGTATACTTCCCATTTGTTCCTTTCCCAAATATGCCTTTATACGTAGCTCACAAAGGTGGGGTCAGAAAAATACTTTTTTCTGTTCATGGGTCACAAAGAGATTCACATTAAAATCTGAGGCACAGATTACTGCAATATCCTAGATTAGGCCAGTTGGTGTGATTGGGTGCAAATCTGGTGGATATACCTGATAGACAGGGTCAATGTTTTTCAAGTAAGTCTGGGAAACAACTGTTTGACAAGATGAAGGAGAACTGAAATAGTTTACTATTATGGCCAAGTATTCACTATCCTTTCCATAAAAATATTATATTTTCCTACCCAGATGGTATGAGGTTTAACAATTTCACTTTTTTTTTTAACCAATGAAATTAGCAGTGATGTGTGCCACATCCAAGCAGAAACTTTTAGAGCGATTATATGGTTCTTTTTTTTTTCTCTTTTCCCCCTTCCATAGAAACATCATGTCCAAGATACTGGCATCTCCTTAGCCTGGATCAACCAATGGAGAAACACGTGGACCAGAATCACAACCATCTCAAAGTGAGCAGTAATAGAATTACAAATGACACATAAAGGTTATGTAACACGAGTAATAAAGAAAACCTGGTTGTTTTAAGACAATGAGATTTTGAGTCATTTTTATCACAGTCTAACCTAACAAAAACTGATCAGTAATATATAGGAAAGCTATTACATTTAATATGATATGCATACAAATGCCACTTCAATTTTTTCAGAAGTAAAAAATGCGCATTGCCTAACAATGAGTAATCCTGGTGTATGTAGTAGATATATTTCACTTGTGAATTACTAATATATAGTAATATTTCATTTGTGCATTATTCATACGTAATAGTATTGTATATTTTGAACAGCCTCCCTATATTTTAATCACTTCCCACATTATGAATCCTGCTCTGCTGGGGTAGAATTTAGAACACATCCTTTCAGTGCAAATGCAAACAGGTGACTTATGTCCTGATACAACTGTATGAGACTTGAATTTAGAATGAAGCAACAATCTACAGAAGCTTCATTCAGGGAAATTGATTTTTAGCAAACTTGGAACAGAAACATTTAGTTCTTCAGAAATGGCAGTTGATGGGATGTCCTGCATTCTGTCCGGAGTGAAAGGAGATGGACAGCAGTGACCCTGAGAAGATCCTGCCACGTTGTTCTACATCATGCCTTGTTTCACAGCTTCGGAGTCCATGTCTCTATAACTTCTAAATGGGCTTTAATAAATTCCTGTCTTTTTAATTAAACTAGCCAGAGATAACCCTGTTGTTTGCTAGTAGATATCCAATATATATCAGATATATATTTATATATGTGAACAGAAAAATACTCATTTTGTTATAATTTGTACATAACAGGAGAATGATTCATATTCCCAGTGTAAACAAGGTCTCGTGAACATGACACCCTCCACCACTCTCATAGGTAGAGATTCAAGGAGAGGAACTTCATTACAGGATTGGATAGTCTCAATTTCTTGACTATTTCTGGATAACTACTTTATACACATACTTACACTCCATTGGCTCACACATCTCTCTTGCTTTCATTCATTCTCCTCTAATTAAAGCCCTCATCACCTCTTCCAAGGACTAATACCATGGTTTTCCTGCCTCTAGTTCCTCAACAATCTAATCCAATTTTTAGGCTGCTGCCAGGGCAGATACCTTTCTTCCATATTTAAGAACTATCCACTGACTCCAGAAAAATCCATCACCATGTGGTCCCAATCTACCTTTCTAGACTCATTCCCAACTAAATCCTCTCATGCTCCCTGCCTTTCTGACACATATGACTTCTGAAAAGGGTCGTCAGTGGCACCTTACTCCTGAACACTTTTGTTCAGCCTACCACCAGAAATGCCTTCCACCCGGTCAATGCCTTCCACACCTGCACACACAGGAAATTGGAGGGAATAAAAAAGAAACTCTATCATCCTTCAAAAACAACCTCAAATACTACCTGTGTAGGGAGCTTTTCTCATTCCTGTGGGGGAATTCATCACTCTCAAAGCACTGTGTACCCCTCTTAGAGTGTCTATTTCTATTTGCTGGTATTGTTTTATTTGTTTGCAGGTCTCCACATACGTATTACATTATGAACTCTAACAGAGCAGGGGTCAGATTGAATCATCTCCGTAAATCCAGAGTAGCACTATTATCTTTTGTCTCTAATAAGTACTCCAAGAGTGTCTACAGATAAAAGAAAACAGTTCTGTGCGGAGCAGAACAGATGTTACGGAACAGGATGCGTATTTCCTCAAAGGTTAAACGGCTCTGCCTCGGCCACAACAGTAGCCACACATTCTGTTCCAATGCGGCAGGGGAGCCTATAGAAAGTGATGAATGAAAAATGTTCTCAGGAAAGATCAGATTACCGTGATGCCTTTAGGGGAGAAAAGATGCATTTGGATGTGCATCTTTAGACTGTAGACTATTAAATGACCTTGAATGTTTGGAAACAGGAAAGGAGCAAAATCCAGCTTCCCCCTTAAGTGTAGGTCCATCAATGTTTAATTATGGATTTAACTATTGGCATCAACCTAAAATAATAAACTCTCCTACACAATGTTACCTCATATGGGCTGTCCAGCGAGAACACACTCAGGCCAGCATTTCTCTCAACAGGGAGAGAAAGGTGACATAATAGATTCTAGTTGCTCAGTGAATCTGAATTATGTGAGAACAGCCGTATGAGTTTGGATGGAGTAGAGTGGGTCACAGGGTGATTTTGTACCTAATATCTCTGTCCCAGGCGACAGAATTCCTTTGCTCTTTTAAAACAAAATCAATTTGTTTGAAACTATAAAATTCAGTCATAAATTATTTGATTTAAACATTGCTCAATTTCAGTGATTAGCAAAAGGTGCAGAATACAATAGGTATTCAATAAAAAATTGTCACATTGTATTGAATTGCAAATGAATTAATGCCTCTTCATCTTCCTCCCCCATCCCCCACCACAAAAGAAAAAAATTAACCAGCTGCTCTGGTTATTCCATGAATAGTATCATACTGAACTGTCTTTTTATAACCTAAGTTAAACTTTATGTTTTTATAATGCAAAAAATATTTTATTTATTTTAGTCAATCAGTCAAACATCCGGCTTGACTCAAAGTATTGACTAAATTGACAATATTTTACCAACATATAGACACATTTCATGTTCCCTTTGTTGATCTTCTCTCTATTTAAATTTCTTCAATTTTGGGTTTTCTAGTCAAGTGAGGATATGTATCCTCAACATATTTTGAAATCTATCCTTTTCAAATCAGTCAGCTCACAAGTTCTTGATTCTGCAGTGCTGAAGTAGAAGGATTAAACCACCCTTAAATTAAACTGAAAAACTGTCTAGAACCAAGAACAGGTTGGAGAAGCCTTCAGTCTTAGAATGCAAGCCATTATTCTTTATACTAAAATTAAATGCAACAGAGAAGAAGCAATGAGTTCTTAAACAACCGCAAAGGGAGAAAAGTAGGTATTTATTGATGTGTCTCAATTCTCAATCTGAAATAAATACTCTTTGGGGGCAATAAATTTTGTGTGTGTGTGAACTTCATTTGTAATTCATTAGCTTGACCACATCAAAATGCAACATAAAGGAACAAAAAGGAAACAGGCAAATAAGAAGGTTATATGCTTTTGGAAACTAAAAGGAGATAGTGAAAAAGCCAGGATTTATACAGTAAATGATTGAGAAAAAACAATGAAACAGTTGTTCCATCTCTCTTTTTTTTTTTTTTTTTTGCCTATTCTGGATATAAATATAAAAGTGTACACTCCTCCAAAACAGAATAATTCTTGCCTTCCTTAGAGTATAACAAAATCTATGTTTGTAGTTATACAAAAAGAAAAAACAAGTAGCAATTCATGTGCTATTATTCAGTTTTAGATCATGAAAGAGATTGTCATGAAAATATTCACCCCTAGTAGTACTAGGAAAAAGAGACTCATATAACAGAAATGGGAAAAAAGCTCCTACTATTCTTCATAAATATTTATGAATATCAATTTCTCCAGTCTGCATAAAACAGAATTCTACTTCCTACCATCAACTGAGTAGTGTTGTGACTATTCATGTGATTAAAAATAAATTTGTGATTTGGTGGAAACAACAAAATAGGTTGAAAAAAATTAGGTTTATTGTGCTCAGATTCTCACTTCTGTGCTGAAATCTTCATTGCATTCTGTTGATAATTACTAACCAACATTGCTTTTAGAAAAGACACCCATCACTATACCTGACACTATATAGCCACACACTAAATATTTTTTAAAAGACAAATCTGTTGGAAGGGTATCACTGAGTCATGAGTCAGAGGCCAATTTTGACTATTTTTGTAAAATAACTTTGGCCCCAAACTTCTCTTCAGTATAACAAAATACAATGCCTTTTTATTTAAGTAGGGAAGGGTGGAAGAGTGGGATGAAGGGAACTAACTTTTATTAAATTGCTACCGTGTGCTAGATACTGTGGCTGGTGCTTCCCATATATTATTTATTGACTCCTCACAAAGCTGATATTATTATACCAAAATTACAAATGAGAAACTGAGAAGAGATTACTAGCACATCAAATGCTTTATAGGTAGCATAACAGAATAACATCATTGGTATTTCAACGGAAACACCAAGATAAACAAATACAGCATTCCAAAGTGCCAGACTAAAATACAAACTGCCAACGTTAGTGTTCTAGACTGGTTTCTCAAACTTTGGTCCCTGTATGCATAATGATACCTGTCCCAAACTGAGTACGTAAAAGTTCGAGAGAGTAAAGAGAAAGGCTTTAAACAGAGTTGCCACCATCTCTGAATCACATGGGGGCCACCACTGCGCCTTTGGCCTAGCAAGAGAAGCCTCACCAGGTCTCCTTGTAGAGCTTCAGATGAGTTTGGTAGGCACAGTAGGCTGAAATCTGACTCCTGCCCGGAAAGCAGGAGGGCAGGAGAGGTGAGTGGGCAAGCTACATTACCAGCTAAACTTTGGTCAGGTGCATCTGAAAAGAAATTGCACTTCCCTTTGAGAGGTGGTCTGAAAGTACTGCATGCTTCCCGTGGACCGTGGCTTTGAGGAAGAGAAAATGAGCCTAGAGGCTTTTTTAAAGTTCTGCCCAAGACAGTCTTCTAGAAAGAATATCTGGTTTCCAAAAGTGAAAGTACCGGTCACGAGGTCCTCTGAAGAACCAAGGACTGTAAGGATGCAACCACAGAATGGGCATTGCCCTTAGAATGGAAGAGCTGCAGCTGGAAGATTTTAGGAAGATGAGAGACAGACAGACAGACAGACAGAGACACAAAGAGAAAGTGAGCTTCATAGATCTGCAAGGCCAGAGAGGGCAAAGTTATATTCTGACAGCACAATTCAAGAATTAATTCAGTTTCTTTGTCTCCACCTCCCTGCCTACATTCCTTATTTAGATGGGCAAGAGTAGTAGCTAGTTAGTGGAGTAAAGGTGAAGAGAGTGACCACACCCTCACTCCCAATGCAAGCTGCCAGACACAACTGGGCTCCAGCCGGGAAGAGGGAAAACAATGAACATTAAATGAAACTCCATATTTTGAATAATTTCTGGGCTTAAAATTCATATTTAGAAGTTGAAATGCATTTAGAATTTGACGTGATAATTAGGACATGCTAGGTAACTTGCAAGATGTGAAGCTTCTTTCTGTCCCAGCTGGATTCAAGAACAGAGTCATGACATCTTTCTTCTCTGTTTCCCACAATGCTGGCACCGTGTGGATTGATTGATGCCATGGTTGTAAATATCAGGATGTCCCAGAGATCTCCCCCCAACATGGGACCACCCACCAACCTTAATACAGCCTGGCTCCCATCAGCTGCCCATTATTTGGTATAATGTGGAAAGATGTGGAAGGGCTGAAAACAAAGCCAGTGCCTAAGAAGGGACGTAAAGTGATACAAGGAAGGAAACTGTTCCCTGGAAAACAAGGAAAGGAAATAAAATTGCATGTCATCACCAGCCAGGGAAGTGCCCAGCACAAAAATGGCCCACTGGAGTCAGGACACCTCTCAGCTGAGAGGAAAGAAAAAACTGTCTATATTCATGGAAGATGTTTTGGTAGCAAAATCGTTTAGGTATTGACATATTTGAAAAAGAAATACTACAGCCTTATTCTTTTAACTTGGTAAAGTCTATTACTTTGGTATTTCTCCAAACCAACAGGCTAGAGGTACTCCGAGGGGTAACCTGAGAGTCCTCACGTGTGTTCTACATGCCTGGTACATAGTAAGTATTCAATATTTGTTAAATAAATGAATATGAGTCTAAATCTGTCAATGACGATAATATTAGTTTTCATCACAATATAAATATAACCCTTGGATCTTTGAATGTTTATTATTGTTTAATTGTTCTTTTTTGTTCCTGTTATAGCTTTTCATAGCTTAAAGAACAAAAGAACATAGTTACCATGGACTTAAAGTTCTAAGGCTTGAAACAAAAGAAGCAAATACAATGCCAACAATGGCTTGGGAAATAAGGAAACAGTTGGACATGGGAAAATTAAACTGCCAGGATGGTATAGGGGCTGTGAGAATACCCATTTCAAATCCCTGCCAGGGTAGGTAGCTAATGAACTTCCCGCAGTTCTCTCTCCCTTTCCCCTCACGGGCTCTTGCAAGTCTGACCTGAGTTAGCAACTGCAGCTACGAGGGGCCAGATTACTTATGAAAGTCTGCCTAATGCCCAAATATTTCTGAAGAAATCGAAAATCCACTTTTTTATGTCTAATTCAAGATTTTTAAATATGGGTTCAAATTTTTCTTAAAAATCGTATGCAAACCAAACAATACATCCACCATCTTGATTCGCCCACAGCCAGCCAATTTGTAGCTTCCACTCCATGGTATAAATCCTTATCAGTGTAATTTTTTAACCACCTCTACTAGGATTTGCTTTATTTTCCTTTTCACTGTTCTCATTTCTCTACTGAGGACAGAGGATTCTAGGAGTTCAAACAAATTCAGGAGTTCTTACAAAAGTTCAAACTGAGGATGGGAGAGGAGACTTCTCGATACCAAGAGAACACCTGAGACGTGGAGATGCTTGGAGGGACCAGTTGCCTTTAAAGCAACAGAAACAGAGTGAACACCCAGTTTTTCCCCTGAGTTCAAAGACAAGGAATAAATGTTAGACAGCTCTTCCTCCATCAGGGGCTCCGTCTGACCTAGCATCTAAATGTGCTTTCAAATTGCCTTTGAAATTTGAGAAGGCTGTATAGTACCCTACTATAAAGTCAGCTTAGCCTGGAAAGCATGTCTTTAATGGCAGTCTAATATCCTTGGGACAGCTACTGTAAGCCTTCTCAGTAAATCACTCCTACTTATGGGTTTAAACTCTATTATGGTCCAGTTAGTCTTCATCAGTATGAGAAAGTCTGATTTATTTGCTTTTCACATTCAAAGTATCTGTCTTGTTAGAAAACAAAACCAATATTTTGTTTGCCTTCTGCACACTGTTAGTAATTGGAGGTCCCTAAATATACATTTATTTTAGTTGTGCAGAGACAGTTACAGAATATAATTAAAAGGGATTTCTAGACCACATTTGTGGTGAGACTGCAATGACAGACCTGCGTTAATGAACTTCCCTCTCACTCTCCAAGATTGCAAACATCCTCTGGTTTCCCTTGTGTATGATTCAGAGAGAATTCAGCCTCAGGGAATATGAATACAGTCCATGTCACTTTAATCAGTAACAAATGAGTCTCACATTATCCGGTTCTTTCATGCTTTATTCAACAATACTATTGCACGTCATTTGGATTTGCATCTCTAAATTTCAGTTTCCTGGCCAAGATTTCTGGGACTTTCTGGGAAGAACTGGCAGACCCCAAAGTGGTTCCCTCCTCATTTCTAGCCACTTTGACAAATGCCTTTTTCTCTAAGAAATGCATGCACAAGTGCTTACATGTTTTTTTCTGCACAATCTCTGTATTTATAGCAGACTTTGAGTCCTAGAGTTTAGCTCTACAATACGTCTTCTCAGCTAAAATTCTAGGTATAGATTCATATATACAAAAAAACTTAAATTATTCTATCTATAAATGAATAGTGAGAGATTTGACTCACTGCCCAGGGATCTGGGTTGTTGTTAAATCCTGTCCTTAACAGGTGATTCCAAAAAGTAAGAAATTATCTCGAAACCTGTACTTTTGTCTATATAATAAGAGTCTTGCACCAAATAATACCTAAGTCCAGGGACAAATCTAGGTTTTATGAGGTCTGAAGTGTATACAATTTAAGGACTCTTTACAAGAAAATAAATTCAAAATTATGAACACAAAGTTAGATATAAAAAAACATTTATTTACAGTAAGGAATAACAACAAATTACTAATTTTAAAAGGATGACAAATACCATAGACATCACAAAAATAGAGAAAACTGAAATAATATTTTAAATAATAATTGCCTGGTACATCCCTGTATTACTTATCTCCTTACATATTTTAGCTGCATAGTCTTGACTGACTCTTCATTTGCCTATAATTTTGTAATATTATTCTCTACAGATAGAAGAGAAAGGCAATTCAGTCTTTCCTCTAGCAGGGCTGATCATAATTTGTGTTGTTCAGTTTATTATTTAGAAAAGTTTCTTTCAGTTTCACAACCCATTGTTAATAACTTTATGTAAACATTTAATATGTTGTCAAATTTGGGGGAACATCTAACCAGTGCCCTTTTTATACAAGCTGTAAGATTCAGACTAATCTTCCACAGACCAGCTTCTGACTCCATATATTTGAGACTTTGCATCTTCTTTACTATCCACATACACCCAAGCCAGATGCTATAGATACATATCTCATGCAACATTATTTCTGGCACCTTTGAGTGAATCAGAAAAATGGCTGGTTGGAATATTCCTGAAAACCATTCCTATTATGAGATGGCTAGCAATAATTTAACAATAGCTGGAAGAGACTGCCAATCACATAAATCTAGCCCATTAAAATCAAAACTCCAGTTAAATGTATCTTACTTTTTTCATATTATATATATGTGTATATATTAAATATATATTATATAACATATATTAAATATAGATAACCATGTGAAAATATTGCCAGGGATCCTCCCAGGAGCTTGAAAACATCCCATTAAATGAGGGGCCTAAAGTGTAAGTTTCAGTATCTTCACAGTAAATCCATTTCCGTTCTAAACCTTCCTAATTCCAAAAAAGGTTCTGAAAATTAAAGTAGCTAAAATTCAACCCTTTTCTTTTGGCTTAGAAAAGAAAAAGTGGAAGAGTAAAAAGAAGTGAAGGATAAGGAATCATAAATACACAGGCATATGGTTTAAATTATTTTGAGGTTATGAACTGATTTCAATCACTTCTAGCCCATTTCCACTTACTACAAACAAACAAGAGTTGGTTGCAACGTTCTCTTGTCAATTAGGTATAATCTGTCTTGTATTATTTAAGGACTGAGTTGACCCTGTTCTGAATATAGGGTGGACATAGCTCATACTTAGTCATTTAGATTATTCACTAAAGTTACTACCTTTAATTCTGATATAAGATTGGGTTTAAAAATAGGCACCGGTCTGGAAGAAAGGTGTTAGGGATTTGTTGTTGTTGTTATTTGTTTGGGGTATATTTTTGTCATTACTGAAACTTAATACAAGTTTTGTAGTAATCCTTGAGTTGATCCGAGATCTAAAAACACAATCACAAACTGAAACCCTTGTCTTTAAGGAAATTTTATTAATTAATGGAAAAAGCCCTAGACTCTATACTTATCCATTCATTCAACAAACTTTTATTAATACTTAGTCATAGGCGGCAAGCACTGTACTAGGCAGAAGCATGCATGTATAATTTGTGACTCTGACAGTCTTTCCCAAGATCTCTGGGCATGTTGATTCCACTCTTGCCTGTCTTCAAGTTCTGAGTTTGTTGGTGAAAAAAAAAAATAACTAAAACAAAGCTGCTTCCTACAGCCATATGATCTTCCTTTCATTGAATTATAACAGATACAAAATACTGCAACCTGGAGTCAAAAATCTAACTTTAAATGCCCTTTCTGCTTCCCGCCACCTGTGTGAATTAGCCTGGTGGTCTTCAAAATGTGTTACTTACATTCTTCCCCAAAGGCACAAAATTTAAGTTAATGTCTCAATTCTTTGAAATCAAAAGTTTAAATAGGAACAATGTCTGTGATTTTTGGTATATTGTAAATATTGCTATTTAGAAATAATATGGTTATATTACCTTTTAAAATGTGTCCAGTAAATCTAATATCATAATGATAGATACTTGCTATCATATGTTTAAAACGTATATGAAATCTCTTCCTTAACAGTTAGGAATTTTATCTCATTTCTTTTCCCTTTGATCTCCTTGAACCTATTTCCCATTCCACTTGTCACACACACACACACACACACACACACACACAGTACCCTAGGATAATATACTTTTATGCTTAAGAGGTTATTACTTTATCATACTTGTCATACGTTTCATACTCTACAACAAAATCTTTTATATAAATTTAAAACAAAGATTTAATGCTTGAATACTAACCAATTTTGTTTGAATCCTGTCATAATTATAATTATCACTAGTCCACAATTAAACAAAAAAAATTAAAATTTTGAAACTCATTAAACCAAAAGATAAATTTTTGGAAGTTTATCTCTTAAAAAGGTTGTTTTTTGCAATTAGCTCATGTCTCCATGGATGTCTCTAGAATAAGACAGTTTTCAGTACCGTGTCTATTCTTATTTTTCATTTTTATAGACGTAAATTCTGAGAAAATTTGTTCTTACAATAAACTGAATGGTATGCAAGAGCTTTTCTATTACATATCACCCATTTCTTTGGATTTCCTCCAAGGTATATGCCAAAATTCATGTAGTGATCTATCATCTAAAATTATTTTTAATAGTCTCTCAACTGACAACTTAGTTATTTCCTCCTTCAGTTTTGTTGAAAGCCAAGAACTGGAAAGTACCTGACCTGTGAAATGATTTGTTATCCAGTCATGAAAGCCATTCACTTTCTCAGTTTCTGGGAAATATACCAAAAAGGTTTTACCAAGTCTTATTAAATGACTCTTGGTCTTTCACACAGCGGCACCTTGTTT
Organism: Grampus griseus; assembly: GCF_964374135.1. Classification (NCBI taxonomy): domain Eukaryota; kingdom Metazoa; phylum Chordata; class Mammalia; order Artiodactyla; family Delphinidae; genus Grampus; species Grampus griseus. The sequence goes on from NC_139011.1 coordinate 17,837,200, forward strand.
AACCCAATATCCTCAGAAACGTTTGAGAAAATCAAAATATTGCTATTTTCAATACACTTTTGGCAATACTAATTTTTAATAAAATAATTTTGTCTTATCATGTGGCTTAAATATATTTTCCTCAAAACCTTGGCACTACAAATTGAACCCATTCAGTTTATGGAAACTATCCACTACATAACCTAACTGGCAAAGTCAGTCCTCATTGTCTAACCAATTTATTGATTCCATATTTACTTTCTGTAAGAAAATGTTTCACTTTAGTTATCAATTCAAAATAAATTTATTAATTTATTATTAATTTATGACCATCAGCTAACTTATAAATTGTATGTTTAAGATACTTAGAAAAACAATGGCGCTTTGCCATGCTTTTCCTTTTTAATGACTTTCTTTTTGCTTTATGTTCATGAAACTCTCCCTTAAAAACAATGGATTTTTGACAGTAACCAAACACACAGTAGACTAACAAATATTAGAAAGCTGACTAATGGCAAGGGATGGTGGGATACAGGAGTGCCTGAACCCTGCTAGTGTAAAAGAAAGGCTAGTGCAGCCATTCCGGATGAACGCTGGTGCAACTTAGTCAATTGCATAGACACTTCCCCTGTGACTCAGAATTTCCACTCTCAGATCTATATCCCAAAGACATTGTCACCTAAATGGGACTGCAATGAGGATGCTCATTGTGGAATTGTGGTGGAGGCAGGGAGTTGGAGATTATCAGTTTGTCTGTCACTGGGAGAATAGATATATATAATGTGGAAAAGGTCACCATCCAATGGATGGATGTTAACATTGCTGTGCTGGTTAATGAAGGAGGAGGAGGAGGGGAAGAAGAGGAAGAGGAAGGTGGTGAAGGAGAAGGAGAGCAAGAGGGAGGGGAGGGGGAGAGGGAAAAAGAGAAGGAGGAGGAGAGGAAGAGGAGGGGGAGGAGAGGGAGAAGGGCAAAGTGGGAGAGGAAGGGGAAGTTGGAGGAGAGGAAGAGGATGGAGAAGAGGAAGAAGAATAGATATATTTTATAATATTTGTGGAAATTAAAAAGACACAATTACATAACTAAAATTAGATGATACATATATTGCAGAAACACACATGAAGTGATAAACATTAAACACATTAGAACTGTTGTTACATTGCAATTTATCGTTATTTTATATACATTATAAATACATAAGATATAGTTAACATTCACACTCTGCTTTCAGATACCGCTTCACCTGAAATAGGACCAGCATCTACACTTAAGGGTACTCTTTTGTTCCTCCTTAAGTCTTCCCAGGCAGGATGGTTGGGGAAGAAGTTCCAGGGCAAAATAAATTATCCAAGGAGAAGGAAAAGTCAGCTCTTAAAAGAATTAATTTGGTCTTAGAATAAAAAAAAAAAAAAAAAACAGGTGAGTTGAATAGAGGACATCTAGCCCTTGATAACTGGAAGTGATCAGACTCTAGGCCAAAGACTAAGAATTGAGCCAAGGCATCTCCCTCCCTCCTCCTCTCTCATCCTCTAACCCCCCATCACATCTTAAGATAAGCGGGGAGGGATCTAGAGCAAATATGATACAGTGTTAAGTCTGGATAGTAGGCACCAGATGGTGTCTTGTGTTATTTTTTATATGCTTCTGATGCTTGAATTATTTTGTAATTACTAACAATTTGCATGAAACTTGTGTTACTAATGTGGTATACAGAAAATATTTGTTTAAACACGAAGTAAAAGACCCTTTGCAACAAATCTACAGACCCATCCTGGAAAATCCCAAGGTGATCTTGGAAATTACAATAATCCTCAGAGGATTACATTTCCAACCATTATCATGTGACTTGCTCTGACCAATGGCATCTGAGCAGATGTGACCTATGCCAAGTCCTAGGGGAAACTATAAGAACGTCACAGGCTGAATTCCATCCCCTAAAAATTCATATGTTGAAGCCCTAACCCCTAGTACTTAAGAATGTGACTATAGGGCTTCCCTGGTGGCGCAGTGGTTGAGAGTCCGCCTGCCGATGCAGGGGACACGGGTTCGTGCCCTGGTCGGGGAAGATCCCACATGCCGCGGAGCGGCTGGGCCCGTGAGCCATGGCCACTGAGCCTGCGCGTTGGGAGCCTGTGCTCTGCAATGGGAGAGGCCACAACAGTGAGAGGCCCACGTACCGCAAAAAAAAAAAAAAAAAAAGAATGTGACTGTATTTGGAGATGAAGCCTTTAAAGAGGTGACTAAGTTAAAATGAGGCTGTTTGGGTGGGCCCTAAACCAATCTGACTGATGTCCTTACAAGAAGAGATATTTGGACATACAAAGAGACATTCTTTGTGGACATGCTCTCACAGAGAAGAAACCACGTGAGGATACAGTGAGAAGGTGGACGTCCACAAACAAAGGAGAATGGCTCCAGAAGAAACCAAACCTGCCAACACCTTGATGTTGAACTGTGGTCTTCAGAACTATGAGGACAAGGACAAGCACCTACACGTCCCACATCAGAACTACTCCTTTAACCTGGGGTAACATTAGACAGACTGGGAAGCTAAGTGAAGCCACATCAGTTAACTTGTAGTTGCCAACATGTACCAAGAGAATAAATGCTTGCTGTTGCAAAACACATGCACACACATGCACACATAGAGTAGAGCTGTGTGGAATATACTTTTTGCCTGAGTGCCAAAGGGCAAAGAGTTAAAATCAATATTGCACCACAGCCGAACGAGAGCTGAATCACCATCACAGAAGGAACCTCTGGAATACAGAAATAAATCTGAAATTTGATATAAATTTTTCCTTGTCATTATTACCATTTGATTATTACACATTGTAGTGGTGGCCAAGGTTATGGATTTGACATTACAGTACAGGAAAAATGATTTCTCAGCCCTGTCAGCTGCCTGACTGCACCCACGGTTACTGAAGGCACTTTAGAAAAACAAAATAGAAGTGCAGTTTCAGTTGCCTTGGGGAGGGGAGCGATTTGGCTGGCTCTGAGGTACAGAGTGCTGCTAATGGTAAGTTGCCACAGAGTGATTAAGCTTTTCTTCCTCTCCATCATAACCAAAATAAATCCTCCATGGACTCAAAACAATAAGAAATTTTCTAAAAGCATTCTTGTGAAGCCTGTTGTTTTGAAGTTTGAGTTGAGTGAACAAAATGTGTTTTCATATGTGTTTTGTTATAACCCTTTTCCTCTAACACTTGCAGGTTTTACTTTTACAATAATGAATCTACATTTATATATCAATGGACTGTTAGAATTTCATGAAATAAAGAAGGTTTTCTTCCTGCCTTTGAAATTTTTATTATTTTTGGATCAAAGATGTATATCCTAGATGTTTTACAAATGAGTTTGAGGTCTTTCCAACCCTTAAAAATTTTAGATAGCTAGGTTGATAGTCTTTTTTTTTTTAACATCTTTATTGGAGTGTAATTGCTTTACAATGTTGTGTTAGTTTCTGCTGTATAACAAAGTGAATCAGCTATACGTATACATGTACCCCCATATCCCCTCCCTCCTGTGTCTCCCTCCCACCCTCTCTATGCCACCTCTCTAGGTGGTCACAAAGCCCCGAGCTGACCTCCCTGTGCTATGCAGCTGCTTCCCACTAGCTATCTATTTTACATTTGGTAGAGTATAAATGTCAATGCCACTCTCTCACTTCATCCCAGCTTAACCTTACCCTTCCCCGTGTCCTCAAGTCTATTCTCTACATCTCTGTCTTTATTTCTGTCCTGCCCCTAGGTTCTTCAGAACCATTATTTTTTAGATTCGATATATATGTGTTAGCATATGGTATTTGTTTTTCTCTTTCTGACTTCACTCTGTATGACAAACTCTAGGTCCATCCACCCCTCTACAAATAACTCAATTTCATTTCTTTTTATGGCTGAGTAATATTCCATTGAATATATGTGCCACATCTTCTTTACCCATTCATCTGTCGATGGACGCTTGGGTTGCTTCCATGTTCTGGCTATTGTAAATAGAGCTTCAATGAACATTGTGGTACATGACTCTTTTTGAATTATGGTTTTCTCAGGTTATGTGCCCAGTAGTGGGATTGCTAAGTTGTATGGTAGTTCTCTTTTTAGATTTTTAAGGAACCTCCATACTATTCTCCATAGTGGCTGTATCAATTTACATTCCCACCAACAGTGCAAGAGGGTTCCCTTTTCTCCACACCCTATCCAGCATTTACTGTTTGTAGATTTTTTTTGATGATGGCCATTCTGACTGGTGTGAGGTAATACCTCACTGTAGTTTTGATTTGCATTTCTCTAATGATTAGTGAGGTTGAGCATCCTTTCATGTGTTTGTTGGCCATCTGTATATCTTCTTTGGAGAAATGTCTATTTAGGTCTTCTGCCCATTTCTGGATTGGGTTGTTTGTATTTTTGATATTGAGCTCCAAGAGTTGTCTGTATATTTTGGAGATTAATCTTTTGACAGTTGTTTCATTTGCAAATATTTTCTCCCATTCTGAGGGTTCTCTTTTTGTCTTGTTTATGGTTTCCTTTGCTGTGCAAAAGCCTTTAAGTTTCATTAGATCCCATTTGTTTATTTTTGTTTTTATATCCATTACTCTAGGAAATGGGTCAAAAAAGATCTTGCTGTGATTTATGTCCAAGAGTGTTCTTGCTATGTTTTCCTCTAAGAGTTTTATACTGTCTGGACTTACATTTAGGTCTTTAATCCATTTTGAGTTTATTTTTGTGTATGGTGTTAGGAAGTGTCCTAATTTCATTCTTTTACATGTAGCTATCCAGTTTTCCCAGCACCACTTATTGAAGAGGCTGTCTTTTCTCCATTGTATATTCTTGCCTCCTTTATCAAAAATAAGGTGACCATACGCACATGAGTTTATCTTTGGCCTTTCTATCCTGTTCCATTGATCTATATTTGTTTTTGTGCCAGTACCATACTGTCTTGATTACTGTAGCTTTGTAGTATTGTCTGAACTCAGGGAGCCTGATTCCTCCAGCTCTGTTTTTCTTTCTCAAGATTGCTTTGGCTATTCGGGGTCTTTTGTGTTTCCATACAAATTGTGAAATTTTTTGTTCTAGTCCTGTGAAAAATGCCATTGGTAGTTTGACAGGGATTGCATTGAATCTGTAGATTGCTTTGGGGAGTAGAGTCATTTTCACAACATTGATTCTTCCAATCCAAGAACATGGTATATCTCTCCATTTGTTGGTATCATCTTTAATTTCTTTCATCAGTGTCTTATCACTTTCTGCATACAGGTCTTTTGTCACCTTAGGTAGGTTTATCCCTAGGTATTTTATTCTTTTTGTTGCAGTGGTAAATGGGAGTGTTTCCTTAACTTCCCTTTCAGATTTTTCATCATTAGTGTATAGGAATGCAAGACATTTCTGTGCATTAATTTTGTATCCTGCTACTTTACCAAATTCATTGATTAGCTCTAGTAGTTTTCTGGTAGCATCTTTAGGATTCTCTATGTTTAGTATCATGTCATCTGCAAACAGTGACGGTTTTACTTCTTCTTTTCCGATTTAGATTCTTTTCTTTCTTTTCCTTCTCTGATTGCCATGGTTAAAACTTCCAAAACTATGTTGAATAACAGTGATGAGAGTGGGCAACCTTGTCTTCCTCCTGATCTTAGTGGAAATGGTTTCAGTTTTTCACCATTGAGAACGATGTTGGCCATGAGTTTGTCATATATGGCCTTTATTATGTTGAGGTAAGTTCCTTCTGTGTCTACTTTCTGGAGGGTTTTTATCATAAATGGGTGTTGAATTTTGTCGAAAGCTTTTTCTGCATCTATTGAGATGATCATATGGTTTTTATCCTTCAATTTATTAATATGGTGTATCACATTGATTAATTTGTGCATACTGAAGAATGCTTGCATTCCTGGGATAAACCCCACTTGATGATGGTTTATGTTTATGATATCTAGTGTCATAGCATTGTGGTCGGAAAAGATACTTGATACGATTTCAATTTTCTTAAATTTACCAAGGCTTGATTTGTGACCCAAGATATGATCTATCCTGGAGAATGTTCCATGAGCACTTGAGAAGAACGTGTATTCTGTTGTTTTTGGATGGGATGTCCTATAAATATCAATTAAGTCCATCTTATTTAATGTGTCACTTAAAGCTTGTGTTTCCTTATTTATTTTCATTTTGGATGATCTGTCCATTGGTTAAAGTGGGGTGTTAAAGTCCCCTACTACTATTGTGTTACTGTTGATTTCCCCTTTTATGGCTGTTAGCATTTGCCTTATGTACTAAGGTGCTCCTATGTTGGGTGCATAAATATTTACAATTGTTATATCTTCTTCTTAGACTGATCCCTTCATCATTAAGTAGTGTCCTTCTTTGTCTCTTATAACAGTCTTTACTTTAAAGAATATTTTGTCTGATATGAGAATTGCTACGACAGTTTTTTTTTTATTTCTATTTGCATGGAATATCTTTTTCCATCCCCTCACTTTCAGTCTGTATGTGTCCCAAGGTCTGAAGGGGGTCACTTGTAGACAGCATATATATGGGTCTTGTTTTTGTATCCATTCATCCAGTCTATGTCTTTTGGTGGGAGCATTTAATCCATTTACATTTGAGGTAATTATTGATATGTATGTCCCTATTACCATTTTCTTAATTGTTTTGGGTTTGTTATTGTAGGTCTTTTCCATCTCTTGTGTTTCCTTGCCTAGAGAAGTTCCTTTAGCATTTTTTGTAAAGCTGGTTTGGTGGTGCTGAATTCTCTTAGCTTTTGCTTGTCTGTAAACGTTTTAATTTTTCCATCTAATCTGAATGAGATTCTTGCTGGGTAGAGTAATCTTGATTGTAGGTTTATCCCTTTCATCACTTTAAATATGTCCTGCCACTCCCTTCTGGCTTGCAGAGTTTCTGCTAAAAGATCAGCTGTTAACCTTATGGGCATTCCCTTGTATGTCATTTGTTGCTTTTCCCTTGCTGTTTTCAATATTTTTCCTTTGTATTTAATTTTTGATAGTTTGATTAACATGTGTCTTGATGTGTTTCCCCTTGGATTTATCCTGTACGGGACTCTCTGTGCTTCCTGGACTTAACTGACCATTTCCTTTCCTATATTTGGGAAGTTTTCAACTATAATCTCTTCAAATATTTTCTCAGACCCTTTCTTTTTCTCTTCTTCTTATGGGACCCCTATAATTTGAATGTTGGTGCATTTAATGTTGTCCCAGAGATCTCTGAAACTCTCCTCAATTCTTTTCATTCTTTTTCTTTATTCTGCTCCATGGTAGTTATTTCCACTATTTTATCTTTCAGGTCACTTATCCGTTCTTCTGCCTCAGTTATTCCACTACTGATTCCTTCTAGAGAATTTTAAATTTCATTTATTGTGTTGTTCATCATTGTTTGTTTGCTCTTCAGTTCTTCTAGGTCCTTGTTAAACGTTTCTTGTATTTTCTCCATTCTATTTCCAATATTTTGTATCATCTTTACTCTCATTACTCTGAATTCTTTTTCAGGTAGACTGTCTATTTCCTCTTCATTTGTTTGGTCTGGTGGTTTTTACCTTGCTCCTTCATCTGCTGTGTATTTCTCTGTCTTCTCATTTTGCTTAACTTACTGTGTTTGGGGTCTCCTTTTCACAGCCTGCAGGTTCGTAGTTCCCACTGTTTTTGGTGTCTGCCCCCAGTGGTTAAGGTTGGTTCAGTGGCCTGTGTAGGCTTGCTGGTGGAGGGGACTAGTGCCTGTGTTCTGGTGGATGAGTCTGGATCTTGTCTTTCTAGTGGGCAGGACCACCTCCAGTGGTGTGTTTTGGGGTGTCTGTGAACTTATGATTTTAGGCAGCCTCTCTGCTAATAGGTGCGGTCGTGTTCCTGTCTTGCTAGTTGTTTGGCATGGGGTGTCCAGCACTGAAGCTTGCTGGTCATTGAGTGGAGCTGGGTCTTAGCGTTGAGATGGAGATCTCTGGGGGAGCTCTCACCAATTGATATTATGTGGGGCTGGGAGGTCTCTGGTGGTCCAATGTCTTGAATTCGGCTCTCCCACCTCAGAGGCTCAGGCTGACACCCAGCCAGAGCACCAAGATCCTGTTAGCCACATGGCTGCTAGTGTTGGAGGGTCTCCCGCAGAGGCAGGGGGCAGCTGTGGCTCACCACAGGGGCAAGGACACTCGATAGTCTATTTTTATTTGTGAATTATTCCAAGATATTTTTTCATAAAATCCATACATGAAAGTAGCTAAAAATTAAATGAAGTTCTCAGCAGTTCATTGTTTAACATTAAGGACACTAATACACTTGATAATTTCAGATAGTTTCAGAATATGATATCATATGATCTATTATTTGGTTTTGTATTATTTAAATATTACATACATTTTTGATTCAAAAATAGTATCCTTTCCAAGTTATCCAGCCAAAACACTCTCAATGTTCATATTAAATTCCAATATTTTACTTTTTAACTCTTTTAAAGTTCTTAATCATTTTTTTTTCATAAAATTAACACACTTGAAAATCATCACAATTTACTTGCAGCATTTTAGTTTTCCAATAATGAATATACATTTATATTTCACTGGACTTTTAAAATTTTAACAAGAAGAACACTTAAGGAGATTTTTCACTGCAAGTTATATCTAGCTTGACAATTTACTACTTGAAATAAAAACAATATATTTAGATATTAATATTTATAATATTCAGATATTGACAATAAATTCAAACGTTACTGTTGGTACCCCACCCAAATGCCATAAGCATTCATACTTCAAAAAAGGGCAACTGGAATTTTTCTAAACAGGAGCCCTGTAACTCTTCCCATGAAGGCCTTCTCTAATCACAAGAGCCCACTCAGCCAGTGCACAAGGCACAGCAGACCAGAAGTACTGAGGAGTTAAGACACTCTCCTCACTCCCTAATAGCCCTCTATCAAAAACTGATGGGATTTGGTGGATAGATACCTCAGCTCCTCACCTCTCTGTTGGGATAACTCTGAGGTAAGATCTACTCTATCCACCAGAGTTCTACTACAGAATTGAGACCTAATTGTCTAGTAATAACAAGTTCAATAATATGCCTGCATTGGCTTCCTTCTTTTCCTTGTATCACTTCCCACTCACCCACTAGTGCTCCCAAATAAACAACTCACACCCACATCCTTTCCTCAGGGTCGGCTTCTGGGGGAACCCAGCCTAAGACATATACAATCATGAAATCACACACACATTAGAAATGCCAGAAATGACATTAAAGTGGGATCTTTTATAAGCCATTAGCTTGAGGTTTACAAAGGTGGAAAATTTTAATCTGAAAAAATTTAAACCTGTATCAGTTGTCTAATGTTACAATAAGAAATCATCCCCGGGCTTCCCTGGTGGCGCAGTGGTTGAGAGTCCACTTGCCGATGCCGGGGACACGGGTTCGTGCCCCGGTCTGGGAGGATCCCACATGCCGCGGAGCGGCTGGGCCTGTGAGCCATGGCAGCTGAGCCTGTGCGTCCGGAGCCTGTGCTCCACAACGGGAGAGGCCACAACAGTGAGAGGCCCGCGTACCGCAAAAAAAAAAAAAAAAGAAAAAAAGAAATCATTCCCAACTCAGTGACTTGAAACGATGATTTATTGTTTATCACAATTCTGTTCATTCGCTATGCAGCTTATCCTCTCCTTTTACCTGGATGACTCATGCAGTTGCCTTCAGGAAGAGTCAGCTGGGTTTGAAGGTTCAAGTTGGCCTCACTCATGTATGACAATTGATGCTCATTGTTGGCTGGAGTGACTTGATTTTCCTGCCTGTGGTCTCTCGTTGTCCAGTAGACTACATCCTTACATGGAAGTCCCAAGACAGCATTCCAAGAGAACAAAGACAGAAGTGACAAGACCTCTGGAAAGCTAGATTCTGGAAATAGCAAACACCGCTTCAACTACATTCTACTGGTAAAAGCAAGACACCAAGGTTAGCCTGGGTTGAGAGAGTAGGGTTATAGCCTTCATCTCTTAATAAAAAGAGCTCGAAAATGTTATGCCTATGCTTCCAATCTACCATAAATCCAACAGTCTTTGTAGCAGAAACCAGCTAGATAGTCACTAATCCTACTTTCACTTTCTGGACATGAAACAGAACTATATCTCCCAGCCTCCCTGTAGGTAGGTGGAATCTAAGGGCTTAGATTCACGGTGCCTCCAAGTGCAGCGTATTACGCTGTAGTTTGTTGTCCCCTGCCCCAGCAACAGCATGCGCTGAAGATGTCAACATCACAAAACAGGAGCATGGACCCCTCGGGGCTTTTTGAAGGGAAACTATTTGATTTTCATTGAACTTTGAGTGAAAAATAAACCTATAATCCATTAAGTCACTGAGATTTAAACACACTATAATATAAAATATCCTAATAAAGACTTTTTTTTTTTTTTTTTTTTTTTTTTTTTGCAGTACGCGGGCCTCTCACTGTCGTGGCCTCTCTCGTTGCTGAGCACAGGCTTCGGACGCGCAGGCTCAGCGGCCATGGCTCACGGGGCCAGCTGCTCCGAGGCATGTGGGATCTTCCCTGACCGGGGCACAGACCCGTGTCCCCTGCATCGGCAGGCGGACTCTCAACCACTGCGCCACCAGGGAAGCCCGGTGATAGGGATTTTTTTGTTGCTGTTTTTGTTGTAGATTAAGGAGAAAATTCCCCCTCATTTTATACCATGTTAGCAGTCTTCTCCCTACTTAGGACATCTTCCTGATGATGTCTATTAGTTTCTTGGGCTCCGTTAGTCCCAAGGAAAATACAGATGACCAGACTTCCTACTGTGGCAGAGATTCAATTGCACAATATATATTTCTGACAGTTCAATTTCACAATTAAACTACTACTGTTCATAGAGAAGAGATGGCTGGTAGGAGCACATGCAAACATCTGGGGAGGTGAGCTTATGACTAGCTTAGAAAAACACTACCTTTGATGATAATGTCCAAAATTTACTTTCATGCACTCTCACACTCTCCTTATCTCTCACCTCTTAGATATATTCCTCTCTATTAGAACAACATGCATAGAGTTTCGCTCTGAAAGACCTTGCCAATTCCTTTAGATGTTAGTTTTCCCTTTGGTTCATAGCTGAAGTGACTTGGTCATATGATAAAGGATATCAAGTGGGTCACTAAGAAATTTTTATCCACTTTCTAGAGCAAAAACTCCTCCAAATGTTTTAAAGATGCAAACCTGTGCCTTTTCATGTCTGGCAATGATGCTGATGATGAGAAAAACCTTCCCAGACCAGGATGATCTATCCAAGATCTATTTATTTTTCCATAATTCCTCTGTTTATGTGTTCTCAGATGACTAATGAGGCCAATCTGGAGCTGGCAGATTTTGCCACAATTTAGACAGATGGTTTCAGTATATGTGTGTAAAGAAAGTTGGAAATGTGAAAATAAAGATATGTTTTGTACCATTCTGAGTTTTTCTAAGAGAACAAAGATAAAATGACAGCGGCATGGAAAGGTTTCAGTGTTACTAAACCATACAATGTGATCCTCTTACCTTATGAGCCTCTGGAATAACTACTGAGAATCACTACACTAACATATATATGGTTTCTTTAGTCCAAACACTTGGGAAAATCTAAACATATGCTCTAGTCATTGCTTTAGAAAGCTTGTATAAGCAATATTAAGTGAACTGTTGCTGATAAAAATGTGACCTCACTCCAAACCTGAGCCCTTCCTAGAACTGAAGCAAAACCAAATATTTCTGGGCAATTTGAAATATAAACAGGGCTGCCCATTTTTCAGGTCTTTGCATGGATGACACATTTCTAAACCTTCTACTTTAATCTAGTTATCCAAAGTTTAGTGTAATCTCTCTTAGATGCGAAACCCTAGAAGCCTTCATAAGTTTCCAATTTATTGCATAGAGCCAGCAATATGAAGACACATTCATTCATTCATGCATTCATTCATTCTTTCATGTATTATCAACTAGTACTCACTGAATACTTTGTGTAAGAAAAGATAGTTGATCCTGCAAAATTCTGGCATGAATACACCCATATCAGCCCTGTATTCAAGAAACTCATAGATTTCAGAGATGCGGAAATAAATTTTTGTGATGCAAAAGACGTATAAACAAAATTTGTATGATAAATGTGTATACCTCCTTGGAGAACAAATGCACTTTTTGCTGCTGATGGCTGTAATGGTAATAACAAGGAAGAAGTAGAATGGAGGAGAGAAAGAAGAAGAAACCAAGTATAGTAAGTAGTCCTGAGACATTACTCAGAAATGTGTGCCACGTGAATACCATTAATGGTAATTTGCTAAGCATTTAAGCTACTTGTGGTGGTGGAAGAGGCAAGGGTTGTGTATGGATCTTGGATGCAGGCATAAGGAACAGAACATCTACATGTGCTTACAAGGCCCTGTGATGCAGGACAGAAATAAGACTTGGAAGAGTGGGGAACGCATTGTGGTCCATGGGGTGGCTACCCATGTACTGTTGCAGTGAAGCTCCAAGTGAGTTTCAGGTTCTAATTTCTGACTTGGATATCCAGGTCATTATGAAGATATGTTTTTCAAGGTAAGAGAATAGAAAAAGCACTATTTAATATTTTTGTTAGCTAGATTTATAAATTTTAAATGGCATACATTATAAGAACTTCTATTTCTACACTAGCCCCAATCCCACCTACAGACTGTGTGTGTTTGGGAGCCTCTTCATCAAAGAATCACAGGCTTTTTCAGACCAGGCTGGTTTCTTTGGTAGTAATATTCCCTCATAATCTTTGTAGGCATTTGACCTATTTGTTTCCAGTTAGTTCCTGTGTAAGTAACCACAGCCAGAAGTTTCCCTCCCATCTCTCTTGCTCTCAATATAATTGTTTCTACCTTGAGATGATTTGAAACAGTGGGTTTAGGTGGGTAGTCGATACTGTTTATCTGATCTTTGGCACTGGGTTGTCTGCCAGTTTCTGAATAACATGTAATGATAGGGAAGTGTTAAAGGCTTGAGGCCCACCCCTGTAAATCTGGTTTCATCAGCACAACCCCTAATAACTAGTCCAACTTCAACTCTCTCTTATAGAACTTTGCTAAATGTAGCAAAAAGAGGCCAGCACACATCAACAGTGTAATTTTTCCGACAAATTTAGCTAGATAAAGACTCTGTTGGCATATGGTCTGCCTTCCAAGGTATTGCAGATGAGAATTCTATCAAACGTTTTACTAAAGCATAACACAGATCACCAGCTTTCTAGCTTACCGTGTGTGCCCCACTCCTTAAGATCAAATGTTAAGCTAAATGTCAGGACAGTGGCCCAGTTTTAAGTATCGATTTCTATATTCATTGTAGAAAACAAACTCAATTACGTGAGACCCAAAATACAGTGCTTGAGCAAGACTCAAGTTCATTTGTCTCTTACATAGCAGTCCAGTCCTTCAATCAGGCAGCTTTGACATTTCGACATGCAACTTTCAACTCTAGGTCTAAAAGTGACCATTCCACTTCTCATCACCTCCCAAGTGACAGAAAGAAGGAAATGGGTAAAGGCAGCATAGACACATTCATATTAATGATAAGCACAGAAATATATACTTTCTATGTTCATCAGATTGGACTGGACTTACTCACATGGCCACACGGGGTTGCAAGGATAGTGGGAATATGTAGCTGCTACTTGTGTAGCCATGTGTCTAGCTAAGACTGCGGTGTTCTATTACTAAAGAAGAAGAGGGATGTATAGTGATGGAGAATCAGCAGTCTATTACCATTACTCATTAGGTCAGAATAGGAGCCAAGAGAGGAAAAAGGAGTAAAAACCACAGAGAGAAGCAATGCTAATGACTAGGTAGGAACCTTCTCCTGAGCTGATTTTTAGTTTGACACCCTGAAGCTGTCAGCTCATTAGGAAGAGTTCCCTCTACACCGAGGCCTCCCTTTCGTCTCCCAAGAGGACACTCCCAAATTACAGAAAAGCCCATCTGCCACTTGGAAGTTTCAATGATTTGACTCATTCTCCATTGTTCTGTTAGACACACATGCCACAAATAAAGAGACTCTTCTGCGTCTGTGCAGTAGTAGCTCAGAAGAGCTCAGAGAAGGGCGAAAAACTCACGTAATCTGGAATAGTTTTACAAAAGAAGTAGGACTTGAGGTGAATGCAAAGGAATAAAGAAGGACAGAAGGGAGTCAGGCTTCTGTGAGGATTGATCAGAGGAGCTACCCCTGCTACTCAGACTTTGCAGGTCTGCACAACCTTAGAGAGAATGACTCAGAGGCAGGTAAATCAGGACTGGTTTCCACAATAAAGTTCCCAGGTTGAACTTCACCAGGTTACTTAATCTCTCTGTTCCTCAGTTTTTTCATCTGTAAAATGTGGACAACATTTACCTCATAGGGTTGTTTTGAAGATTTCAATGAAAGGATGCATTCAAAGTGCTAAGATAATGTGCCTTACACATGGTGTATGGTTTTTTTTTTCCACATGGTGTATGTTTAATAAATGTTACCTAAAAACATGTATCTTGGTGCTTTTATTGAAAGCATAATAGATGGACAGAAAATATATTTTTATTCATAGTAATATTTTTCACTGCCTCTAACATTGTGCCTGGAATGACACAGAAGTCATTCAATAAATAAGTGAATGAATGAGTAAATGAAAACATTTTGAAACCCATTAAAGTAAGCAACCTATACAAGGTTTCCCTGGCTTCTCAAGTTTCTTAGTGGTTCTTAAATAGTGGCTCAAAAATGAAGAATTTACGTTAAATATGTGAGCCAATATACATAATTCTATCTGAACAAAGAAAGTCAAAACTGCTTATTAATTTACAGTGAAGCCATAATATCAGTCTGGGAAAACCAAACATGCAGCAGAACTGAAATATTCTAGAACACACACACAAAGAATCCTGAAGTTTCTTTAGGAAAATGGAGCCATCTACAGGCCATATCAATTTACCATCAAACAAAACTCATTCTTTGAATTAGTCATCACAGAACAGGAAGGCTTTTTTCTTTAATGTCTTACTATTCTTATTTTTTTGTTATTCTCATTCTTCTTCTTCCAAATATGTAGCTCCAGTTCCAAAGCATATCCAGAACACAACCAGTTTTTTCTACCTCCACCACCAGCTGTGCCAACATCACTTCTCCTTGGATCTGTGCAGTAATCTAACTTGTCTCCTGCTTCTGCCCTTGACCCACACAGGTCCATGCACAACAGAGTCACAGCCATCCTTTCAAAGTAAATTAAGTGTCCATTACATTTAAAACTAAATGAATGTCTACCATAAGTTATACACAATTTCAAGTATTGGTGTTAAAGTGATAACAAAGACATTGTACCTGTTTTGTGAAGAAAACAGAAAAATTTATGGAAAAATCATTATATCCACTATAATAAAGGTAAGACCAGAATGAATGATGAAGAATTATACAACTAACTTCCTTAAAAATGACAGAGCATTTAAGCTGGTTCTTGAAGGACAAGCAGACTAGTACCTTCCTAGTCAAATAATAAGAATGGTAGGAATAAGGCAATAGCTGTCATTTAGCTGGAATTGACTATTACCAGACACAGTGCAAAGTGCTTAGATGCATTACCTCACTTAATCCTTACAGCTACCCAAATAAGTAGACATGTTATCTCATTCTGCAAAGGCAAAAGCTGAGAGTTGCCAGGGTTAGGTAAATTTGCCTAGGTATACACAGTAGTGGATCTGAGAGCTGAATCCAGCCTGTTATGGAAGGCTGCATTCTTAAGAACTAGGCAATACTCCCTCTATGAAAGGCAGAGACAGAGATCCTGGTGACAAAGCTACTGCAACAAAAAGAAGATTCTCAGTATCTATTCTGCAGCCCTTTCACTGACCAGAGTCCTGGAGCTTTAAGATGACTGTGATTATTTAAATGAATGCCAATGCCAATGACATTGTCCTGCCAATTGCCAATGTCCTGCCAATCCCTGCCAAAAATATAAATTTTCACATTGCAACACACATACACACAGAGAGGTACACTTGCTGCATGAGACTCTGAAAGCAAGAGGCTATAACCAGAACATTAGCCCCATATGGGCAAGCACTATGTGTTATCACTACGTGTCCCCAGTGTACCAACTTGGCATTTAGCGAATGTTGAATAAATGAACAGATGAACTGAGACTCTGACTGCATGTTAAATATCCAGTTACAAACTGAAAGGTAAGAAGTGCCATCGCAGGACAACAGATTGCACAACAGATTGTACGTGGTGCCCAACAGTTGACGGCTTTTATTTTCAAGGATTTGAACATTAAATAGGCAATTGAGCAAGGATTTGAAATTGGCTAAATCAAGTTATAGACTGGGTAAGTCTTGTGCATTTTAAGTCTAATTTTATAAACATGCCTCTCACCAACTTCAGTCAGGAACATGCATGATAAATACATGTTTTGCTGATAATCATTCAGGTAGAGCTTTTCCACCGATAGAGCCAGTAGTAACCATAACAGGGGGCACAGCATAGTGACATCAGTGGACACTGAGTTCCTAAGTGTTATGGTAAAAAAAACCAAGACCTTGAAATGAGAAGAAATGGGACATCCCAGTGTTCACGAAGACAAGCCCACCGGTTTTAACTCATTCAGTTTCAAGTAACAGAAAGCTTTCTCAAACTGGCTGAAACAATGATTGCCTCTTGTAAGTGATATATTTAAGAGATGTGCCCAACTTTAAGAATCACTGGACCCAACGCCTCAAAAAATATCATTAAGATATTGCTTGTCTCTCCAGCCTTGCTTCAGCATTCCTCTGTATTTGGCTGCATTCTCAGATAGGTTCCCATTTGGAGCTAGCAAAATGGGTTTCAAGCAGCTTCAAACTTATATTCTATAAACTTAGCAAGCCTGGTGAGTAAAGAAACCTCTTTTCCAATAATTCTAGCTCGTAAGTCTGTGGATTTCCTCTTATTGTCCCCGCCTGTGTCATTTGCCCATCCCTGAACCAATCACTGTGGCCAAGATCATGCAGCCATTGCTCTGACTGGTCAGGATTGAGCCATGTACTTATGGCTGGAGTCCAAGGATAGGGTCAACTCTGCCCACATGATATAGACTGAGAGTTAAAGAGGACTAATTCTCTAAATACAACTTATCTAAATAAAACACAGAACAAGGAACGCTGGGTTTAAAAAAATACACAATAGACAAAAGGATATGAATGGCAGAAGCTGAAAATATGGAAAAGCATGTTGAATGCGACCCTAAACCTGTTAGACCACAAACAGTCATTAAGCATTACATTAAGGAGTTTGACCAAGTTGTAATTTGATGGCAATGCTGTGAAAGGACATCATTCGTCCTTTGGTTGTGGGTGACTGAATGAATGCATATGTGCATGAAAAAGGAAATGAAAGAATAAACAAATGTGGAACTTTTTTGTTTGTTTGTTTTTACTGTACTTTATTAAGTAGCTTCTTCTTGAACATAGACAATTACCATCTTGATACATTTTTTTTTTCTAAGCAGTAGCTTTTTTTTTTTTTTTTACATCTTTACTGGAATGTAATTGTTTTACAATGGTGTGTTCATTTCTGCTGTATAACAAAGTGAATCAGCTATACGTATACATATATCCCCATATCCACTCCCTCTTGCGTCTCCCTCCCACCCTCCCTATCCCACCCCTCTAGGTGGTCACAAAGCATGGGGCTGATCTCCCTGTGCTATGCAGCTCCTTTCCACTAGCTATCTATTTTACATTTGGTAGTATATATAAGTCCATGCCACTCTCTCACTTCGTCCCAGCTTACCATTCCCCCTCCCTGTGTCCTCAAGTCCATTCTCTACATCTGCATCTTTATTCCTGTCCTGCCCCTAGGATCTTCAGAACCATTTTTGTTTTTTTAGATTCCATATATATGTGTTAGCATACGGTATTTATTTTTCTCTTTCTGGCTTACTTCACTCTGTATGACAGTCTCTCGGTCGATCCACCTCATTACAAAGAACTCAATTTCGTTTCTTTTTATGGCTGAGTAATATTCCATTGTATATATGTGCCACATCTTCTTTATCCATTCATCAGTCGATGGACACTTTGGTTGCTTCCATATCCTAGCTCTTGGAAACAGAGCTGCAATGAACATTGTGGTACATGACTCTTTTTGAATTATGGTTTTCTCAGGGTATGTGCCCAGTAGTGGGATTGCTAAGTCATATGGTAGTTCTCTTTTTAGACTTTTAAGGAACATCCATACTGTTCTCCGTAGTGGCTGTATCAATTTACATTGCCACCAACAGTGCAAGAGGGTTCCCTTTTCTCCACACCCTATCCAGCATTTACTGTTTGTAGATTTTTTGATGATGGCCATTCTGACTGGTATGAGGTGATACCTCACTGTAGTTTTGATTTGCATTTCTCTAATGATTAGTGACGCTGAGCATCCTTTCATGTGTTTGTTGGCCATCTGTATATCTTCTTTGAAGAAATGTCTATTTAGGTCTGCCCATTTTGGGATTGGGTTGTTTGTTTTTTTGATATTGAGTTGCATGAGCTGCTTGAAAATTCTGGAGATAAATCCTTTATCAGCTGCTTCATTTGCAAATATTTTCTCCTATTCTGACGGTTCTTTTTTCGTCTTATGATTTCCTTTGCTGTGCAAAAGCTTTGAAGTTTCATTAGTTCCCATTTGTTTATTTTTGTTTTTATTTCCCTTTCTCAAGGAGGTGGGTCAAAAAGGATCTTGCTGTGATTTATGTCCAAGAGTGTTCTTGCTATGTTTTCCTCTAAAAGTTTTATACTGTCTGGACTTACATTTAGGTGTTTAATCCATTTTGAGTTTATTTTTGTGTATGGTGCTAGGTAGTGGTCTAATTTCACTCTTTTACATGTAGCTGTCCAGTTTTCCCAGCACCACTTACTGAAAAGGCTGTCTTTTTTCCATTTTATATTCTTGCCTCCTTTATCAAAAATAAGGTGACCATATATGTATGAGTTTATCTTTGGGCTTTCTATCCTGCTCCATTGATCTATATTTCTGTTTCTGAGCCAGTACCATACTGTCTTGATTACTGTAGCTTTGTAGTATTGTCTGATGTTAGGGAGCCTGACTGCTCCAGCTCCATTTTTCTTTATCAAGATAGCTTTGGCTATTTGGGGTCTTTTGTGTTTCTATACAAATTGTGAAATTTTTGCTCTAGTTCTGTGAAAAATGCCACTGGTAGTTTGATAGAGATTGCATTGAATCTGTAAATTGCTTTGGGTAGTATAGTCAGTTTCACAATGTTGATTCTTCCAATCCGAGAGTATGGTGTATCTCTCCATCTGTTTGTATCATCTTTAATTTCTTTCATCAGTGTCTTATAGTTTTCTGCATACAGGTGTTTTCTCTCCTTAGGTAGATTTATTCCTAGGTATTTTATTCTTTTTGTTGCAATGGTAATGGGAGTGTTTCCTTAATTTCTCTTTCAGATTTTTCATCATTAGTGTACAGGAATGCAAGAGATTTCTGTGCATTAATTTTGTATCCTGCTACTTTACCAAATTCATTGATTAGCTCTAGGAGATTTCTGGTAGCATCTTTAAGATTCTCTATGTATAGTATCATGTCATCTGCAAACAGTGACAGTTTTACTTCCTCTTTCCCGATTTGGTTTCCTTTTATTTCTTTTTCTTCTCTGATTGCTGTGGCTAAAACTTCCAAAATTATGTTGAAGAATAGTGGTAAGACTGGACAGCCTTGTCTTGTTCCTGATCTTAGAGGAAATTCTTTCAGTTTTTCACCATTGAGAACTATGCTGGCTGTGGGTTCGTCATATATGTCCGGTATTATGTTGAGGTACATTCCCTCTATGCCTACTTTCTGGAGGGTTTTTATCATAAATGGGTGTTGAATTTTGTCAAAAGCTTTTTCTGCATCTATTGAGGTGATCATATGGTTTTTCTCCTTCAATTTGTTAATATGGTTTATCACATTGATTGATTTGCATATATTGAAGAATCCTTGCATTCCTGGGATAAACCCCACTTGATCATGGTGTATGATCCTTTTAATGTGCTGTTGCATTCTGTTTGCTAGTATTTTGTTGAGGATTTTTGCCTCTATGTTCATCAGTGAAACTGGCCTGTAGTTTTCTTTCTTTGTGACATCTTTGTCTGGTTTTGGTATCAGGGTGATGGTGGCCTCACAGAATGAATTCAGGAGTATTCCTCCCTCTGCTATTTTTTGGAAGAGTTTGAGAAGGATAGGTGTTAGCTCTTCTCTAAATGTTTGATAGAATTCACCTGTAAAGCCATCTGGTCCTGGGCTTTTGTTTGTTGGAAGATTTTTAATCACTGTCTCAATTTCACTGCTTGTGATTGGTCTGTTTATATTTTCTATTTCTTCCTGGTTCAGTCTCAGAAAGTTGTGCTTTTCTAAGAATTTGTCCATTTCTTCCAGGTTTTCCATTTTATTGCCATATAGCTGCTTGTAGTAATCTCTCATGATCCTTTGTATTTCAGCAGTGTCAGTTGTTACTTCTCCTTGTTCGTTTCTAATTCTATTGATTGGAGTCTTCTCCCTTTTCTTCTTGATAAGTCTGGCTAATGGTTTATCAATTTTGTTTATCTTCTCAAAGAACCAGGTTTTAGTTTTACTGACCTTTGCTATCGTTTCCTTCATTTCTTTTTCATTTATTTCTGATCTGATCTTTATGATTTCTTTCCTTCTGCTAACTTTGGGGTTTTTTTTTTCGTTCTTCTATCTCTATTGCTTTAGGTGCAAGGTTAGGTTGTTTATTTGAGTTGTTTCTTGTTTCTTGAGGTAGGATTGTACTGCTATAAAGTTCCCTCTTAGAACTGCTTTTGCTGCATCCCATAGGTTTTGGGTCATCGTGTTTTCATTGTCATTTGTTTCTGGGTACTTTTTTTTTTATTTCCTCTTTGATTTATTCAATGATCTCTTGGTTATTTAGTAGTGTGTTGTTTAGCTTCCAACTCTTTGTATTTTTTTACAGTTTTTTTCCTGTAATTGGTATCTAGTCTCATAGCGTTGTGGTTGGAAAAGATACTTGATATGTCAATTTTCTTAAATTTACCAAGGCTTGATTTGTGACCCAAGATATGATCTATCCTGGAGATTGTTCCATAAGCACTTGAAAAGAAAATGTATTCTGTTGTTTTTGGATGGGATGTCCTATAAATATCAATTAAGTCCACCTTGTTTCATGTGTCATTTAAAGCTTGTGTTTCCTTATTTACTTTCATTTAGGTTGATCTGTCCACTGGTCAAAGTGGGATGTTAAAGTCCCCTAATATTATTGTGTTACTGTGATTTCCCCTTTTATGGCTGTTAGCATTTGCCTTATATACTGAGGTACTCCTATGTTGGGTGCATAAATATTTACAATTGTTGTATCTTCTTCTTGGATTGATCCCTTGATCATTATGTAGTGTCCTTCTTTGTCTCTTGTAATAGTCTTTACTTTAAAGAATATTTTGTCTGATATGAGAATTGCTACTACAGCTTTCTTTTGATTTCCATTTGCATGGAATATCTTTTTCCATCCCCTCACTTTCAGTCTGTATGTGTCCCTACATCTGAAATGGGTCTCCAGTAGACAGCATACATATGGGTCTTGTTTCTGTATCCATTCAGCCAGTCTATGTCTTTTGTTGGAGCATTTAATCCATTTACATTTAAGCTAATTATCAATATGTACTTCCTATTACCATTTTCTTAATTGTTTTGGGTTTGTTACTGTAGGTCTTTTCCTTCTCTTGTGTTTCCTGCCTAGAGAAGTTCCTTTAGCATTTGTTGTAAAGCTGGTTTGGTGGTGCTGAGCTCTCTTGGCTTTTGCTTGTCTGTAAACGTTTTAATTTCTCCGTCAAATCTGAATGAAGTCCTTGCTGGGTAGAGTAATCTTGGTTGTAGGTTTTTCCCTTTCATCACTTTAAATATGTCCTGCCACTCCTTTCTGGCTTGCAGAGTTCCTGCTGAAAGATCAACTGTTAAACTTATGGTCATTCCCTTGTATGTTATTTGTTGTTTTTCCCTTGCTGCTTTTAATATTTTTTTTCTTTGTACTTAATTTTTGATAGTTTGATTAATATGTGTCTTGATGTGTTTCCCCTTGGATTTATCCTGTATGAGACTCTCTGTGCTTCCTGGACTTGATTGACTATTTCCTTTCCCATATTAGGGAAGTTTTCAACTATAATCTCTTCAAATATTTTCTAAGTCCCTTTCTTTTTCTCTTCTTCTGGGACCCCTGTAATTCAAATGTTAGTGCATTTAATCTTGTCCCAGAGGTCTCTGACACTGTCCTCAATTCTTTTCATTCTTTTTTCTTTTTTCTGCTCTGCGGTAGTTATTTCCACTATTTTATCTTCTAGATCACTTATCCGTTCTTCTGCCTCAGTTATTCCACTATTGATTCCTTCTAGAGAATTTTAAATTTCATTTATTGTATTGTTCATCATTGTTTGTTTGCTCTTCAGTTCTTCTAGGTCCTTGTTAAACGTTTCCTGTATTTTCTCCATTCTATTTCCAATATTTTGTATCATCTTTACTCTCATTACCCTGAATTCTTTTTCAGGTAGACTCCCTATTTCCTCTTCATTTGTTTGGTCTGGTGGGTTTTTACCTTGCTCCTTCATCTGCTGTGTGTTTCTCTGTCTTCTCATTTTGCTTAATTTACTGTGTTTGGGGTCTCCTTTTCGCAGCCTGCAGGTTCGTAGTTCCTGTTATTTTTGGTGTTTGCCCCCAGTGGCTTAGGTTGGTTTAGTGGGTTGTGTAGGCTTCCTGGTGGAGGGGACTAGTGCCTGTGTTCTGGTGGATGAGGCTGGATCTTGTCTTTCTGGTGGGCAGGACCACGTCTGGTAGTGTGTTTTGGGGTCTCTGTGACCTTATTATGATTTTAGGTAGCCTCTCTGCTGATGGGTGGGGTTGTGTTCCTGTCGCTAGTTGTTTGGCATGGGGTGTCCAGCACTGTAGCTTGCTGGTTGTTGAGTGGAGCTGGGTCTTAGCTTGAGATGGAGATCTCTGAGTGAGCTTTCGCCATTTGATATTACATGGAGCTGGGAGGTCTCTTGTGGACCAATGTCCTGAACTCAGCTCTCCCACCTCGGAGGCCCAGGCCTGACACCCAGCCGGAGTGCCAAGACCCATCAGCCACACGGCTCAGAAAAAAAGGGAGGAAAAAAGAAATAAGAAAGAAAAAAATAAGCGAAAAAGAAAGTTATTAAAATAAAAATTATTAAAAATTAAAAAGTAATAAAAAAGAAAGAAGAGTGCAACCAAACCAAAAAACAAATCCACCAATGATAACAAGCGCTAAAAATTATACTAAAAAAAAAAAATGGACAGACAGAACCCTAGGACAAATGGTAAAAGCAAAGCTATACAGACAAAATCACACAAAGAAGCATACACATACACACTCTCAAAAAGAGAAAAAGGAAAAAAATATATATATATATTTTGGGAAGTCTGAGGTCTTCCACCAGTGTTCAGTAGGTGTCCTGTAGGAGTTGTTCCACATGTAGATGTATTTTTGATGTATTTGTGGGTAGGAAGGCGATCTCTACATCTTACTCATCTGCCATCTTGAAGGTCTCCCTGTAGAACTACTTTTTAAGGTAGGCATTATTGAATCCCATTTAACAATTAAGGAAAATGAGGTACAGAGGCTGAATAGCTTAGTTAAATCACCATAAGTCAGCAACTGAGAATTTTAGCTGAGGACTCAACCTCTTAGTTGAGTGCTTTGAAATGCGGTGCATTAAAACAGAGGCTTGTTCAAAATAGTGGACATAGAGTTACTAATGCACAAGCACAAGTAGAGATGCTAGGGCCCAGGGAAATCAGAAAACTATTGTGTTTGCCTACAGTGTCCTTGAAGTGGAAGCTCATGGGAAAATCGGAGATGCCTCCACATCTGGCCACCAAAGAGTAAAATGGTAGCTTGCAGAGAAGTCTGAAAAGCTACCATTTCTGGTCATCCAAGCCGCAAAATAGGAGCTGAAAGAGATGTCTGAGACGCCATCATGAGTGCGAAGTTTCAATAATCTCCTGAGAATAACAGACTTCCTTTCTCTGTACCTTCCAAGTATTGTTCAAATACCTATCATTGGGAAATCCTAACTCATAACTATCTTGTAAAGAAATCTTGCTCAAATATGCTTCTTGAATGCAGAGAAAACCTTAGAAGTGAGTGACAGCAGTGCAAAGTTGACAACCAAAATCCAGCCCAACTACTTTTTTTAGGGAAAAGTCAGCCCTGGGACCACTGGGACTATATGTGTCCCTGTAATTATAGAACGACACTTGACCTACTAGTGTATTACATTTCTCCCTATTGAGTTGATGTTCCAAGCAAGGTATAAGAACTCTTCCAGAATTTCCCCTATTATCATGATACTTCTTCCTAAAAAGTTACCTATCCATGGATATATGGTTACCATTGAGTTCCGCATATGTTTAAAAGTTATTCTTCCTACATTTTATACAGTGAAGCTCTATTTCACATTCATGCTTGTATTCTGGAGCCTATGAAATACAACAAAAATAATTTATTAATGGTACTAGAATATTCAAATAATTGAAAATATAAGTTGTTATTCATAAATAAAAATAAAATAGAGGCCTATTTTAGTGAATAATTCTTTTTTTAACATCTTTATTGGAGTATAATTGCTTTACAATGTGTTCATTTCTGCTGTATAACAAAGTGAATCCGCTATATGTATACATATATCCCCATATCCTCTCCCTCTTGCGTCTCTCTCCCACCCTCCCTTAAAGTGAATAATTCTTAATCCTAAAATTCAAAACTGTGACAGGAACTTTCATTATAAAAATACAGCTTAAATCTGAATTCTTAAATATCTTACTAGTCAAGCGTTCTTGGGCAAATGATTTCATCTCTCTTAGCCTCTACTTTCCCATTTGTAAAATGGTGACAATAACACACCCTTTATTGTGGAGATTAAATGAGATAACCTATGTGAAAGCACCTAGGTAACACATGTAAAATTAGTAATACTAATTAGTAATACTAATTAAATAAATGTGAGATTCTTTTTTAAAATAAAAGGGAAACTATGGTCCATGCTTTAAATTAAACAAAGAAGAAGAACACACACACACGCACAAAACAACAAAAACCTTATTTTGGCTTTCGCCCAATCACAATACTAAATCACCCCCATGCTATTACTTAAGTTAATATAATTATGTACAAGGAAAGGAAGAGGCATTTACTAAGCATATAATGCATGAAAACATGACCTCCGCTAATTCATTGGATCCTGAAAGCAATTTAGGTTTGGTTTTACACCACATGCAACCTCTCAGACTTCAGAAGCTTTGAATCAGCACTGTACCACCTTGCCATAGATTGGGCACAAGTATAAAAATAAAGAGAAAAATCAAACCATAACTCTGGACTCTATCCAGGGTCTTGTCTTAAAGTCTTAGAAAATGTCTCTCTTTGGCAAAATAAAGGAGTAATCATATCCTTGCCCATGTGGGACCTCTACAGTCTCTTCAAGGTTGTCCTGTTCTACTGTATCTCCCTGACCCCAAATCGTGACTCCTCTGGTCTTTGTGATGTTCTTCCCCTCTGGCTTCAAAAGTATATTCTCACTCCCTTCAGTTTAATCAAACATTTTCCTCTCTTCCCTTTTATTCCAATCACCCATCAGCAGCCATAGCTGTTTCACAAGTGTCTAATATCCAGCATACAAAACAGGACAACTGAACACTATCACCAAGGGAAAGATTGAAAATTGAACTTTAGTAAAATTAAGAACTTCTGTTCATCAAAAGATATCACTAAGACAGTGAAAAAGCTACAAAAATATATCTGCATTACATAAATCTGACAAAGAACTTAAATTCAGATTTTTTTTTGAAATCTACTTTATATTAATAGGAAAGGACAACCCAAGTTTTTTAAATAGGTAAAAAACTTTGATAGTTCACAAATGAGGAAATCTAAATTCCAATAAGCACATGAAAAGATGCTCAACATCACAAGGCATTAGAGAACTGCTGATTCAAATCACAGTCAAAAAGTCCTACATACCCATTAAAATGGCTAAAATTTAACAGTAACAATGGAATGGATCAGTGTTAGAGAGTATAGGAAACTGGAACTCTCCTATCTCACTGGTGGGAGTGAAAATTGTCACTACTTTAAAACTATTCGATGCTATCTACTAAACCTGAATAGACACACATATTCATGACCCAGCAATTCCTCTCCGGGGTATATTCCTAATAGAAAGGAATGTGTCCACATAAGAGAAAAGGGTATATTTAAGAATATTCAAAGGAGTCATCGTAGTAGCCAAAAATGAGAAAACAATGCAAAAGCTCATAAACATTGGAAAATAAAATCATGGTGGTAGATTCATATGATAGAGTATTAAACAACAATAAAAAGGAATAAACTACTGCTATACACAATGGCATGGATGAACTTCACAAGCATAATAGTGATCAAAAATACATGTTCCATGATTCCTTTTTTATAAAGTTCAAAGAGGGGAAAAACTAATCTAGGGCAATAGAAGCCAACAGAGTGGTTACCTTTGGTGGAGGAAGGGGCTGACCAGGAGATGCACGGGGATATTCTGTGGTATGGGCAACATTCTCTGTTTATATCGGGAGTATCACTTGAGTATTACACGAATACGTTCACTTTAGGTAAAAGCTAATCAAGTTGTAACTTAAGATTTGTTCAGTTTACGAAATGTAGTTTATACCTCCATAAAAAATACACACACAAAAATCCACATCCTTCTTCATACCTCTAATTAAGACTCATGGATTCCATATAACCAACTCTGTGACTTTAGAATAAACATAAGTATGATTGGAATTCACCCGTCCACACAGAACATTTTCATACTCCATACCCACAAGACCACCTTTTTCCAAAAAAACACTTATAAATATAAGCTGAACTGTCTGCAATTCAGCATTCTCTGGTCAATGGTTTGTGGAAATCATCATGTACAGAAATGGAAAGCAAGAGGTCAAGAGTTTCTAAAACAGGCATCATAATAGTGGCAAATATGAACAGATTATTTACTCTACATTAAGCAATGTGCTAAGGCCTCTGGGTGTATTATTTCATTTAATCCTCACAACAAACATTTGAAATAAATACCATTAGTACTCCCATTACAGAGGCCAAGGAAAGTGAGACACAGAGATGTTAAGTATCTTATCTAGGTCCACACAGCTGACAAGCAGCTAATCAGGATTTAAACCCAAATATGTCAACTTACCCCGTCAACTCTGTGGACACTGGCCTACCCTGCCCTCCTCCTTGGGAAGCAATGAGACAGAGGAGGTGGGAGATAAATTCTCTCCTCCCTCTCTGCCCAGGGAAGAACTTCACAGTTAGGAAACACAAAGAAAATAGTGTAGATATTTCAGCTTCAGAGCTCCATTCTGGCCAAGAGCACATAGTCTGGGACTGGGGGTGTCCTCCTTGTGAGAGGCATTTCTGCACAATGGAATGGAAAGAGAATACCCAGCCTTTGGAGTATGAGAGATCTCAGAGCTCTCCCTCTTATATGCTCTTGAACAAGTCTGTTTCTTTTTCTACAAAATGAAGATGATCTATCTTTTTCATAAAGTTATTAAGTGAAAGAAAACATTGGTTATCTTAAACCACTGCAATTTGGGGAGTTTTGTTTGTCTGTTTACCACAATGGAGCAGAGCCTATGTTGTCTAGGACACTTTCCTTTCTGATGTCTCTACTAATCCTCATCACAGTCCTGGAATGTACTGCAGAGAGGTGATTAACTTAAAGACCATGCAGTTTTTAAGCTAAGGTCCTTTCCTATGCTTAGCCACTGTACAAACTGCCCTAAATTCCTTTTCTCCTTCCTTTTTATGTGACCTAACCTGGGAAATTTGGAAGAACACTCAAGTATCTTTATTTCTCTCCTTTTAAATTTAGAACCAAAACTAAAATGTTAATTTCTGCTTCCTTCAATCCAGACCTTATTTTGATCCTTTTCAGCAAATGAGAATCAAATAATTATAACTACCACTTCAGCATCACCTCCTTTAGGACAGATCTAAACCTCTGATCATTTTTGCCCCAAACTTTATTGCTCTTTCCACTCCTTTTTTTTCACAGTGTGCTGCCATCATCCACACAGGTCCCCAAAATTCATATCCTCAGTTATCTTTCATCCTCTTCTCCCCTTCAACCCATAATACATTGTTTCAAGGTTGATTGAGTTTAGCCCCCTGCCTCAAACCTTACCTACCACGGGTAGTTTAGGAGAGCTGGAACTTTTTACCTTTTAATTGTATGTACCATCTTCCCAACTGGTCCCTCTGTTTCTACCTCTCCTCTCTCCTTGTTTAGGGATCTCTCATCTATATTTCCTGTAGAATAAACTCCAAACTCCTTAAATGACAGGTCAGGCCTGACACCCTCTTGACCTTCTTTTCCAAGTGCATCTAGCTCACTTCTCTTATCACAGTCTATACTTCTGCAAACCTGACATCAGCACCATTCCTTTCACGATCCTTTGTACAAGCTGCTCTTCCGTCCTCTTCCCAATCCTACCCCATCTGCCAATCTCTTACACATTCTTCAAAATACTGCTAAATGTAACTTCCTCTACAAAAGCTCTTTTTTCCCACTCCCGGCAGCCCAGTTGGTTGATTTCTACTCTGAGTTCCCACAGCACTTGATACGTTGAATTGTGATATCTATGTTTCAATTCCTGCCGTTCCTCAGAGTAAAAGTTGTGTTATCTTTATCTTTGTAACCCCAGTGCTTGGCACTCTACCTGGCATATATAGCTTTTATGAAGATTAGAAAAGGTATCTGAAAGAAAGTACATATAGCACGAATGAATGAATTAAACAAATGTAAAAGTTGCAAAGGAGAGTAAGAATCTGATTTGGAGAAAGAGCACTGCATTAATAATCCATACACCTGAGCGTTACTCCATCTATGCCGTTCACTAGCCATGTGGCTGTAAAGGTGTAATTTTCCTCCTCAGTACTCTTAAACCCAAGGTCTCTGACATCACTTCCTATTCTAACATTCTATAGGGCTTGAAAGAGATCAACAAGCTAACCAATGACCTAAGCCTCTGTGTGCTGCAAGAGTTAACTCACATGCTAATGAAGTTCTAGGGTACAAGAATCCCTTTCCTAACTGAGGCCAGGAGGAAAGAGCCACAGCATTTCTAAGCAACAGCTTTAAAGACATAAGAAAAAGAAATATTGGCTCAGAAACAATATAAAAGGATACTCTCTGGATGTGGGACAAACCACATGAAGTAAGAGGAAATACTTTTTTTATGAGGAGATTCGAGCCAACCCCTCAAAACAAAACAAAACAAAATTCAGACAAAGTAAAAGTCCATTCCAATGCAAAGCACTTTCATTTAGGGGAAGGCAAATGGTGCAAGGTTCTTGCCGAGTTGGACCCAGAAGCTCCACTCTCAAAATAGACAGGAATTTTAACTTTACATGTGTGGTTTTGCTATTGTCAATTACGATATTTGTAATTAGCCTTTGTTGTCCTTTCTGGCCTGTGTTAGAACATTTTGTGGTTTCAAGAACAGGGACATACTGGTTCATATTTTGGAAAGGGGAAGGGATGGCACTGAAAGGACGCATAGAAGGAAGACTGACGAGGATCTTATCTGTGCTACCAGCATTAGGGAGAGCAAAGAAGAGGGGAAGTCAAGTTTCATGGGAACCCAGGAAGAACCACCATGACGGCCTCACCAAGATCAGGATATACATAGATCTCACTTAGCAACATCTCTAGTAGTCAAGTAAATTGCTTGTATTTTCAGCAGCCCAAGTTTGCTAAACCATGCCCTATTAACCACTGTTAGCATGGCTCAATTATATCCTTTGCCCCTTTTTCTGTCTGACTTTCAACTTCTGCAAACTCATTACATTATCTCCTCATGTATCTAGGTCAGATATTTTCCAGGGAGGATCTGAACACTCCAGTGGTAACATCTTGTCTGATTAGCAAAGCATTTACACAATGCCACTAAGTAGGCTGCTGGCCAGCCTGCAGATTGCTCACACTTGAGTCTCTACCCTGATTCTATCAGCTCTGGCCAGAGTAAACTGGTCAAATGAATCAACATCAATGTCTACAAAAGAAATCCCTGGGAATGATATTTTGGGTGATGCAGGTACTCTCAAATTTGGTCTGTCCAGGACATAATAACAAGGCCCACTTAGACACTAGGGGATAGCTTTCCTTGTTTTAAATTGGAAGAAGCTGCCAGTAACTCCAGAAACCTCTGAACATATCTTTAGTGTTCAGCAGTCACTTGAATGACCCAGTTACTCAGGCCAACAGAAGGCCACTTTTCAATGAGTTTTCTGCATCAATCAGCTGTATTGATTAAACTTCTGTTACCAGTTGGCTGAGCTGTGCTGTAGTAACAATGGACCCCAAAATCCTAGTGACTTACAGAGGGCGATTTCTCTCTCATGTGTGTCCATTATGGCCGGCTCTGGCCCTGCTCCCTGCCATCTTCTCTCCAGAAACCAAGCTGACAAAGCAGCCTCTATCTGGACTCCACATTCCAGTTTATCCAACACAGTCCTAGCTTATGTCTATGTCCCAGAGTAATTATTAATAGCATATCTTTTCACTCTCAAGAGTTCATCTTCTCACTTTCAAAAATGCCTGGTTTGGACAATAAATCATGTGTCACTTTTCCTATCTGGGTTATTGATGATTTCCTGGCAAAGAAAAAAAGAGATGTTGCAAAAACACAAGCTGGCTCTTAAAAGTTTCTGTTCAGAAATGATGCATGTCACTTCTGCCCACCTTTCATTGGCTAAAGCAAGGTCTCATATCCATTCCTGAGTTCAGTAGGGTGAGAAAGTATAATTGCCCCCAAGGAGGGGCAGCAAGTATTTTGAATAAAATACAGCCTTCCACAGTGAACAATGGCAAACATAAAGAAAAAATAAAATGATATAAATGGTGTACCTGAGGCATGTGTGTGGAAGAGATAAAAGGGTACAGTTAGAGTTACTACGATTGGGGGCTTCTATAATTTTATCAATTCCTTAGTCTTGCTCAATGCCCTCATTTTTTGAGAGGAGAAGAACTGAAGCCCGGGGAGGAGAAGTAACTTGCTCAAGGTCCTGAAAGTCTGTGGACCGGTACATAACCTGCTAATGTGTCAGTTAAGGAGTGTGGTGAACAGAAAGGAAGGTCTGGTGATAATATAAGTCATATATGTCTAAATATAAAGCAATCCCAAGCCACTGAATTTGCATAGCGTTAAGACAGATGTAAAATCAACATCGCACAGAACACAGCAAATGAGAGAGTGCCCAATAACATGAGAAACTTTGTAAGGACTGGAACATAATCCTTCCTCTTTTAGGAGGGATGATTTTGGAGAAACTTCTCCCCTTCTATTCAGACATTTATGGCATATGAGTCTCACTTCCTTCTTGTCACTAGGTGACAAGTCACTGACTACCTCCTTCTACTCCAGGGCCCAGCTGCCCAGAGATCAGTGGTTCCCAACCTCGGCTGTAACCCTCAACCCTGGTCCCCAACCTTCTTCCAAGATTCTGATTCAGTTATTGGGAGAAGAGGTGTTGAGGATTAGTACTATTTAAAAGCTCCCAGGTTATTCTAATTTACATCCAAGATTGAGAATCACTAACATAGGATTTTTTATAATATTCCATGGACCAGGATAATAGACATAATTTTTGGTCTAGCAAACCACTCTGAAAATAAGGAGATTTACATACTATTTCTTATGGACTGAATGTTTGTGCCCCCCCCCACAAAACTCATATATTGAAGCCCTAACTCCCAACATAATGGTATTTGCAGATGGGGCCTTTGGGTGGTAATTAGGGTTGCATGAGGTCATGAGGTGGGGCCTGCAAGACGGAATCAGTACCTAATTAGATGAGGTCATGAGGGTGAGGCATCCACGATGGGATTACTACCCTTATAAGAGACACGAGAAAGCTTGCTTTCTCTCCCTCTCCACACTCCCACAAATAAAGAGGTCATATGAGCACAGAGAGGGACAATGCCCATCTACAAGCCCAGAGAAGAGGCTTCAGAATGAAACTACCTGTTTGCACCTTGATCTTGGACTTCCCGGCCTCCAGAACTGTTAGAAATAAATATTTGTTATTTAAGCTACACAATCTATGGTACTCTGTTATGGCAGCCCAAGCTGACTAATATACACCAGTTCTCTTCAAAACTTCTCAAGTCCTATTTCTCACTGCTAGTACTTCCCAAATACACACACACACATACATATGCACAAACACAAGCACTTAGTATGTTTTACTTGTTTGCCTATAATGCATTTTTTAACATATAAGTAACATATAATTTATCACCCAAACCAGACATTTTTGAAAGTGAGAAGGTATACTGTTTCATTGGTGTTTTTAGCTTGAAGATCCAGTGTCTCTCTAATGAGTATAATAAGGCTACAGGTTAGGAGACCTTTGGTCTAGCGTTGGTTCTGCTACTTAACTGGCTTGGACACTGGCTGAGTCACTTCACCTCTCTGGATGTCACTTTCCCATCATAAAGGAGAGAAACAACACAGACACTTTTGTAAGGTCCTCTCTTCCAGGGTAGGAGTCACACAGCCATCCATAAGGCAGAAGTTCTGATCCACTTTATAAAATTTATTGAGCTTTCCAAAAATGCCAATACCCAGGACTCTCCTCTTCTCCCCAAACTGGTCATTGGTCCAGGGCAGATGAAACCATTCATTGTCTTGGTGGTTTTTAAAAAAACTTCTAACGAGCAGCCAGGATTGAAACTATGAGCTATTTTACAAATTTTTACCACTGAGAATACAGACTCAGGTGAAGTCATTTGCTCAAGAGCACGTATCTTTCAAGTGGCAAAACCAGAACACAAACTCTAGTTGTCTAGCTGCAAAATTCCACCCACTGCACGTGGTACAAGAACTCCTGACACATTATCAAGTGCCTGATGCTATTTCCAGAGCTTTGGCTGCTCGTATTTGAAAAGTTGCTTAGCTGACTGACCAGCCACACTCACCTATCAGCTGCTGCAGGTGTCAAGCACAAAAACTGGTTTCATTGTGAAGCTGGGATAGGGATATTTTTCCATCTGTGCCCAGTTGGATATACTGGTCTTCCATATCTGCGGTTCAAAGGAGAACAAGATGCACCGAGATTAATTGTGAATTATAAATAGGAATGTTTATAGATATAGAAACGCTCTGGCTTGCATTTCCACATAGAAACTTTCTGGTACACTATATGGACGTTTTGATTAATGTTACATTCTTGGCTCATTCTTCAGTTACTGCAACACACAGATTTCCGTCTACATGTACTATTAACTGTCATCTGAGCTTCCCACTCAATACAGCTGATAATTACACATTCTGGAAGCTGAGTGTCACAACCAATTAACTTGACAGGCTTCACTGATTTGGGTAGAAATGGAGACCGTACAAATCTGTTTTGTAGTATCTCGGCAGATATAAAGAAGTGATTAAGTGCAAGGACTACAATAAAATAATACTGGCTTAAACCCAGGCACATGAGGAGTGAGTAGAACGATTTTGAGCTTTGGAGCCAAAGAGACCAAAGTTCAAATCCCAGTTCTGCCACTTCCTAGTTAAAAAGCCTCCAAAAAGTTACAGTCAGCACCCCGTATCCTCAGTTGCAGAACCAGCAGATAAAGAGCGCCTTCTGTACTGTGTCATTGCATATAAGGGACTTGCGCATCCTCGGATTTTGGTACCTGTGAAGGGTCCTGAAACCAATCCCCCGCCGGCCAAGGGATGAGTGTACTTAGCCCTACTTTATCTTAAACTATATATCTACCCAAAAGTGCATTTTTAAAGGTGTCTGCTTCTTCCCCGCCCCCGGCGACAGGGTGGGGCAGGTGGGCAGCCAAGCCTGCTGCCACCGCTCCACTGTCTCCGTCACCGCCACCGCTATGGCGGCCGCTGCAGCCTCGCGCAACCTCCGCGGGAGAACGGGTCGCCTTGTGGGACAAAATACAGCAGCACTCAGCCTTCGCCCGCCGTAGCCCGGGAGGTGGAAGGGGAGGAAGGAGGAAGAGCACTGGTTCTTAAAGGAAAAAAATAAATTTCTGTTCAACCTCCCAGCTTAAGAAATGGAACTGATCAATACTCTTTCTTTTTTTTTTTTTTTTGTGGGGGGGGGGTGGTCAGTAGTCGTAGCTCGCGGGCTGTAGAGCGCTGGCGCAGTAGTTGTGGCGCACGGACTTAGTTGCTCCGCAGCAATGTGGGAACTTCGCGGACCAGGGCTCGAACCCGTGTCTTCTGCATCAGCAGGCAGATTCTTAACCACTGTGCCACCACGGAAGCCTATGTGATTTGAGGGTTTAAATCACTGATTTAGGAGGTAGATTGAGTGATGAAGGAATGATAACACTTCAGTCTCTGATTCTGAATTCAGACTTTATGTATTAACTATTTTGTACCATGCGACTGCACGTGAACTACCTGTGTGTAAAAGGACAGTTTATCATCCTCTATCAGAAGAGTCTGAAACATGAGATTTGAAAGGTTTGACTCTACCTAAGACTAGAAGAAAGTCCACCTTCTTTTTTTTTCATTTTTTAATTTAATTTTATTTATTTTTTTATACAGCAGGTTCTTACTAGTCATCAATTTTATACACATCAGTGTATACATCTGACCAGTACTCTTGAAGCTCCTAGAATTTGACCCATTCTCATATTCCCTTCCTCCGTGGTGGTAACTCAAAGCCTCTCTAAATCATTCCCTTCCTTTCCTCTATAGTTTCCCCACCCCTATATCTATCCCTAAATACACTTATAGTCGGCTTACCTGCTCTGAACTGTAGAATAATGTTATGCGTGCCTTACTGCACTTGTTCCACGCTGTGTCTAGAATTAGTTCACATTGATGTATGTGGCTGGAGATCACTTCTTTTCACTGCTATCTAGCATTCCACCGATTGAATATAAAACAACATATGTAACCATTCTACTGGTGATGTGGTCATTTGAGATCCTTGTTCTTATGATCATTATTAAAAGAAGCACTTCTGTACAGCTTTTCCCAGTGTATCGTTGTCAGTTGTTCTAGAGCAGGAGTCAGCAAATTACAGCCCAAGGGCCAAATCCAGGCTGCCATCAGTTTTTGTAAATAAAGCTTTATTAAAAAATAGTCACGTTCATTCATTTACATATTGTCTATGGTTGCTTCCCACCAATGTATCACAGGATCCCATTTGCTCTCCTGAACAGTGCCTCCTTCCCCCAGACCGCAACACAAAATCTCTGTATCCCTCCAAACAGTCTAGTTTTTTTCCCTTTTTTGAAAAAAATCACCATCTTTATAGTCTCTTAAAGAACCACCCGGAATAATTAGCAATTGCTTTTAAAAACTAATTCCCTTTTCTTGAAAGCAAGAACATTAAATTTCAAATACTCTGAAAGGTAAAGGGAAATCCTTGTGTTCATCTTGGGGATAGTAATTTAGACATGACTGAGAGGAATGTTTATGCTGTTTAGAAATAAAATGGTTGTTCTTTTTACAGATTTCTATCTCCTGCTTCCTATACTTCATACTCATTCTCACCCAGAGGCAATCCTTTCTAGGAATAATTCTATTCCATCTCCCTGAAGCAACTTGGTCTAGAAACAGTCAAAAGATGATTCCTTAGGAAACCAAATGTGTGGGCTAGTTTGGCCAAATGTGTGGCTAGCTACTACAAGAAGAATGCCAAGAATCTCTCACATCATGTGAGCTTTTGGAAGGAAAATCATTGCCTCCCATCTTTACAAGTGATTCCAATCCCATGCCTCAGAGCTTCACTGGGCAGTCCCAGAGGTAGCTTCATTCTGAAGCCTGTTATTTGCTTCCGGTAGAAATATGTTGCTCCCTAATAAGTAGTAAATGTGGTTTTTGGAAAATCCTTGGAACTTAATGCCATAGAGACTAGACCTTGGGAAATCTTATTTCCCTTGATAGCCAGCCTTCTCGGATGGGTTCAAAGCCTATTTTCTGCTTTGACATGTTTTAATTAAGCAAGTTACTTGACTACTCATTTCCATGGTTTTTCCAACAAGCATTTTAAAATAGGCAGCAACTAGGAGAAAGGCATAGTGCTGGTACAGATAAAGATGAATCTGAAATAGCCCTTCTCCATATGGACAGCACCACTTACAATATTTGCAGAACTCGGTGCAAAATGAAAATGCAGGACCACTTGTTGGAAAATTTTTAAGATTTTCAAGATGGTGATAACATAGCATTCAACTAAGTGTGAGGTCCTTCTAAACACGGGGTACTGTGCAACTCATGTCTATGAAAGCCAGCCCTCATAATCTAGTGGATGACATAGACACAAGTTAGTTACCTGATAAAGCAACAAAGAACTTATGTTAAACATCTGCACAAGTAACAACTTATCGTATAGACATGTAATTCTAAAGGATAATCAGGGTAAGCAACTGACAATAGGAAGTAGTTAAACTGGACTTTAAATGAGTGAAGACATTTTTATAGGGAGAGAGGGTGACCAAAAGCATTCTTGGCTGGGAAACAACACAAGAAAAAATTTGTGATGTGAGAATGTTGGCTTTGATAGAGGAGAGGCAGGAAAGCTACAGTGATTAGAATGCAGAGTGCTGTAGGTGACGTGGTGGTGATGAACCCAGAAAGGTCATTTAAGGTCAATTACTGGGGTGTCCTGGGAGCCTGAATTCCTTAAATTTGGACTTTATCTTGATTTGGATATACTAAACCTTCCAAGGTTTTTAAGTAGGAGAATTATATAATCAGTTCTAGGATTCCAGAGAGAAAAATAACTCCAGTTGTAATGTGGCAAATGGATCAGAGAAGAAAGGGACCAGAGACAGGGAAAACTATCAGGAAATAGTTAATAACGTCCAAGGGTAAGAAGTTGGGGCTCCAGGCTACAGATAGAAAGGAGACAGATGGAAGACACTGCAGATGGAAAATGCACTGCAGTGCATTTTCTTTGAAAATGAAAAAGAATTGCCAAGAGTGCACGTATTTCTTTTTTTTTTTAATTTTTTAAAACCACTTTATTGAGAGGTACGATTGACATGTAAAGATCTGTACGTATTTAATTTATACAACATGACGAGTTTGGGGATAAATATATACCCATGAAAGCAATAAGGCCATAAACACGTCCATCACTTCCTAAAGTTCCCTCCTGCCCCTCTTTAGTAGCGCGTATGTGTGTTGTGTGTGTGTGTGTGTGTGTGTGTGTGTGTGCACCCGTGCGCTAAGAAAACTTAACATAATATTTACCCTCTTAGGAACTTGGGTGGATGGGTTATAAATATTCATGCAGCTCTCCTGGAGAACTCAATGCCAAGATTAGAAAGATTGTTCTTGTGCCTTGCCAAGCAATGAACAAGCACAGACCCCCACTAACAAGATCCACAGGGGAGCTGTCAGCAAGGTACAATCATGGCTGTCATGGTGGAGAACAGAAGGACCTACCCTGAGCTGCCCATGTTTGTTTCAGTCAAACTGCTGGGCTGCTGAGGTGTAGATGGGTCTGAAACACCTAATCCTTGCCAAGAGCTGGGCAAACTGGGTGAACTCACCCAGAAAATCTTTTTACATAATTTCCATAAAAGACTAAGGAAAGCATCAATTTTTTAATTGATAGATGGGTAGGAAGCAGGAAAAAAAAATTTTAATGTCCTTGCAGGATCTGTTTAAATACCCAAAGCATCATTTGTCTAGGAGGAATATTTTTTAAAATCGTAAAATTTTTGATACAAAAATAGATGACAATTATTAAAACACTGGTTTCTGGCCATAATTCAAATCAATATAACTGCAGCATCAGAACAAAGTTGTATAGAAAGATTTTGGTTCAAATCGTGATTCTGCAACTTACTATTAATCTAATCTGAGACAAGTAATTTAGCTTCTCTGAGATTTTGTTTCCTTGAAAATGAACATAATTTTATTTGCTTTGCAAACTTCCCAAAATCATTATATGGGGCAGGAGATGAACAAGTACACAGCAAGCCTTGAGGGGCTCCAAAGTGCTCTAGAAATCAAAGATCTTATTAGCAGTGCTACAGACCTTAGTGGTCTGTAACTTTTAATCCTACAGAATTAATTTACTTCCTTATAGCAAATATACTCCCAGAAAAATGTGGATTAGAAACCACTTGAATTGTCATCCTTGTGTGTATGTGTTTTGTTGTTGTCAGTTTTTGCACAAACATATAACAAATATTAGCAGACATCATAACAAGGAGTAAATAGGAAAACCTGCCAGAGCCTTCAGTATGTAACCAAGAAAATATATTCCATGTATGCTGTCTTCTGAGCATATGGGAAATGTTAAAATAAGTGAACCCAACAAATACTTGTAAATCACATTTGTTTTTCTTGCTTCCCTGCCCCCAACAACAACAAAAAACACTCATAAATCATCCATTTTATGTATAAGCACAGTGGTTACCTCCTACTAGGCTGCTTCTGATGGTGCAAACTGGCCATGTTAAGTCCACCTGTTCTGGCATAAGGAATTCGGCTGGCTCTGGCTCAGATATGCCTTAGGTTCACTAGGTGTATATGTGTCCCTCTCCCACTAGAAAGAAAAGACCTTCAGGTCAGGGACTGACTTCTTCCTTGTTGTATCTTCAGCATCTAGTTCAGCGCCTGACACACAGTAGGTGCTCATTCAACGATGAAGGAATGAATGAGAATTTAAGAGTTCTCGTAAAAGGATGCACAGCCAGTTTTCTTCTCCATATGATTATCCAATTTTCGTGGGTAGATTTTTTCCTCTGATGTGGGTATTTTTGCAAAGACCACACACACTAAGGCATCCTTTTGCATTTTTTAATAACCCAATTTCAC
The DNA here is from genome assembly GCF_964374135.1 of Grampus griseus. NCBI lineage: Eukaryota > Metazoa > Chordata > Mammalia > Artiodactyla > Delphinidae > Grampus > Grampus griseus. The sequence goes on from NC_139011.1 coordinate 17,876,017, forward strand.
CTAATGTACAGTTCTTGCAATGAGTATGAAATGAGTTTACACATGTAGGGAGTTTAGCGTTTACATGATATGTACTCAATAAGCTAAATATTACATTATTTATCTACAAGAGGCAGAAGAGTGACTCTGAAGCCAGATTACCTAGAATCACATCCTAATTCTTCCATCATTGCTATGTGACCCACATGTAACTTAACTGCTCAATGCCTTATTACTTTATAGCTCTGTAATAGGAAAACAATACAGCTCACTTTACAGCATTGCTGTGAGGCTCACATGAGATGCTATGTTTGAAGATAATGCAAGAAAATGGAACACACGTATGGTGGTGGGAACACAGTAAATACTCAATAAATACTAGAAAATAAAGAAAGCTGAAGAAACATTTGTTAATCACCTGCTTTATGCCAGAAACTCAGCTAGCTGCTGTGGAAGAGAGACAAGACCCAATCCCTCATAGAATTCAGATTCTAGGCAGAAAGGATCTCAATCTGGGTAACAATGATAACAGGGATAGTTACACTTTCCCTCCATTGTTCCTTCAGAGCTCTGGACCAGCACACAATTGAGAGAAAAAGAATTTTTACAGCAGCCATGTAAATGGACTGTTAAATGGCTTCTAACACTTCAGCTCCTGGATGTAATTTGGATACAAATAATAATAGTAATAATAACCTTACCATGCTGAAAATTCTATATTTGATCTCATTTAATCCTTACAACAAAATTGCAAAACAAGTATAGTTACCCTCTATTTACAGATTGAAGTTCAGAAAAGATAAATAATTGCCCGAGGTCACATATCAAGTGTATCCCATAACTGCACTAACCATGCCTGGATGCTTTCCCTGGCCTTTTGCTGGAACTTGGCAGCTAAGCCGATAAGCTCAGCAGGAGTATATTCTCTCATCATGAACACTTCCTGAATTAGGGACTGCCCTGTTGGCTGGCACGGTTGTTGCTGTGCTTTTCCTTTCCTTTGTGTTAGAAATCAGATGGCCTGGGGCCAGCACAGCATCTTCCCCTTTGTTCTCCTCACTTTCCCAGGAATTCCACCTCCTGGCATCCCAATCAGGCTGTGTCACAAGGGCTCAGACCTTAATTCGAGCGGCTTTCGCCCTCCTAGCTTTGCAAATTGGCACACCGAGGTCTCTGACTTATCAGCCTGTTCTCCCACCTTGTCTGCCAGCCCAAAGCTAGCAGAGCGCTGGACACTGCCGGTCCTTCTCCAACCTCAGCTTTTCTTCCAACCTTCTCACAAGATCTTCAGCCTCTAGTTGGGCATCAGTGGCCACAGAACTGCCCACAGTGGAGGTCAGCCCACCGCCCAGCCAGTCATTTCCCTTCTTTGCCTTCCTGCAAAGAACTTCTTGAAGTTCCTCAAACAAGCACATCAAACCAGCCAACATTTTTGGGACATCCCAATACCTGCTCAGTGGTCCACAAACATCTGACATACTGGCCACCCCTCCCCACAAAGAGGTTGATGGCCAACTCGGGATTTTCCCTGTGGGTGCATCTATCCCAAGACCCATTTCTTGTCTCCTGGATGAAGGAATTCAATTGCTGGTTCACAACCTTGGGAGCTTCCTGGGTAAAATCTGAAAGTGACCCCATATACAGAGGGCAAAGGGAGACCAAAGAAAGAGACAGAGCCCTCCAGATTGGTAGGTGGCAGGTGTAATAATCAAGGGAACCTACATACAAGGCTCGTCTTGGGTGGCTACAAGATGCGTAGATCTCAGCACCCGCCTTCCAAAATCTTAAAAGTTTATTTATAGAGAGAGAGGCCTTAACCAGTTTCAGTCACATATACCAGGCAGATGGTCCCGATACCTAAACTCTCTCTAGGCTCAGTCCCTGAAATGGCTCCAGTTATGGGAACTATGGGTGGAATGTATATTTCAAGGACAGAGAAGGGGTGAGGAGCCTCTGATTGCCCAGGTCCAGCTCTCTGGTCAACCAGCAGTCTCATCCTCTTGATAACCTCCTCCAACTCTAAGTGTAACCAAGTTACATATCAAGTGTAACTGCTCTAATAAATAAACTCGAAATTGTGTAATGTCACAAACACAAGAGAAGTTTCACTCTTGCTTACATAATAATACTAAGTAGGCGAACAGGAAGGCAGAGACACAGGTTGCCAGAAGCTCTGTCAACATGTATATTCTAATAAAATAGAGAGGAGAAAGAGGATTTAGAAGGGTACGTGGGAGGGCTTTCCTGGTGGCGCAGTGGTTGAGAGTCCGTCTGCCGATGCAGGAGACACGGGTTCGTGCCCCGGTCCGGGAAGATCCCACATGCCGCGGAGAAGCTGGGCCCATGAGCCATGGCCGCTGAGGCTGTGTGTCCGGAGCCTGTGCTCCGCAACGGGAGAGGCTACAACAGTGAGAGGTCCGCGTGCCAAAAAAAAAAAAAAAAAAAAAAGAAGGGTACTTTTGGGAGATTTAGTGGGCCAGACCTGAAAGTGGTGCACATCCCTTCTGCTAATTTTCCATAGTCTAGAATTTAGACACGTGGTCACTCTTAACTCCAGGGAGAAATGGGGAATGTAGACCCTGGCTGGGCAGCCACCTCCTGCGCATAATTCTGTCCTATGGAATGGAAGCACAAATATTTGTGTCTTCAGTCTTCCCTAGACAAAAAGTAAGTACCAAAGGCATGATTCCAATCCAGGTCTGTTTGTCTCCAGAGTCCATGCTTCTAAACACTGGTAATCACAAAGCCAGCCAAGAGCTCAGTATTGCCCCTATGCTGTCCATGTTTCAAATCACTTCATCCTTAAAACAACTCTATGAAGTGAGTCCTATTATTTGATAGACAAAACATGACCCAGAAGGATCAAACAGCTTGTTCTGTGTGACCTTGGGCAAGTCACTGAACTTCTCCACTGCTCAACATTCTTATCTTTAAATGGGCTTTATAATAACACCCTTTAGAGTGTGTGTTTGATCAGAACCTGCCCCCACCCAGTCCCTGATCCTAACAACTTCCCAGGACCCTTCCAACTCTGCGTGCAACCAAAGCCAAGTTCTGAGGTCAGCCTCAAAGGATGTCTTCTACCAGTTATCCCAGGAGCAGAATTGAGCTGTCCCCCAGGATGCCAGCCTTTGCTGGCAAGACAACCTATGGGCTGTTATTTTGGCCTGTACGATGCTGTCTCTAGATTATCTCACTTTCTAGATAATCCTTGCTGTGGGTTATCCAGGCATTCCACAATAAAACACCCTACTGAGAGAAAAAGGTTTTTGGCTTTTGACCCAAAGATTTAATGTCCTTGCAGCTTTTGGAACACAACATTTCTCCCTAAAAGTTTACCATCAAATGGTGACATCTGTCAAGAATAAAAAGCTATAATTCTATTCATATACTACTTTGAAGTTGAAAACTAAAATTACATTTACTGGACATAGATTTAAAAACCTCTATTTTCAAAGTAACCACAGACCAATTTTTTACAGTGGAGCCTCATATCAGAGTAAATTTCACAGGGGTTGCTGCTTCTGAAAGGATTTTATGTCATTGTGCTTACAAGCCCAGGCATTGGAGCCAAGTTGCATACACTTAAATTCCAGTTCTGTCACTCCCGCTAGCTGTGCAACAAGGGCAAAGGGATTTACTTTCTCTAAGCCAGTATTTCCCAATCTGTAGAATGGGGACAAATCCAGCGCCTGCTTTAGAGTGTTGCTGTGGAGATTAAAGGACTGAGGGTAACCGATGTGATCACTCAGCATAGTGCTTGGTAAACACTCCCTGGATTGTGTAAGGTAAGAAGGCATTTTATTTTCCCATTTGTTTTCTTAGATTTAGGGCCTGCATAATGGATCAGACAGAAATTTCCTCTTTCTAATATCTTGAGCCCATCAATCACTACAGTATGATGATCAACCTGTGGGTAGAATCTGCCTCTCATCCTATATCACGAGGGTGGCCATGGCTCCAGAAAGTATATCTCCCCAAGTAGGTTTATCCTGTTCACCCAGCATGTGATTAGTGTGATGCTAATTTGTACCTCCAGAACTAAAAGAGGGAAAAAGGCTTTACAGTACAGTTGTTAAAAGCTTAGTTTTGGAGCCAGATAGACAAATATTAAGAATCCCGCATTCTGTGTGGCCTTGGGCAAGTCGCTGAACTTCTCCACTGCTCAGCATTCTTATCTTTAAATGAGCTTTCTAACAATACCACTTTTATAGGTTTACTATGAGGATTAAATCTGATGTGACAGACACTGTGCTAAACATTTTATAAACATAATAAGTCTTCGGTGAGTACAGAAATCCTTTAAGCCTTGTAACGGATTCTCATTTTTTCTTCAAATAAAGACATGGTCAATGTAAACGTAAAATGATGCAATCACTATGGAAAACAGTTTGGCAGTTCCTCAAAAAGTTAACTATAGGATTGCTATGTGATCCAGCAACTCTCCTGCTAGGTAAATACTCCCTCCAAAATGAAAACATATGTCCACACAAAAACATGTACACAAATGTCTGTAGGAGCTTGAGTCATAATATCCAAAATGTGAAAACAACCCAAATGTCCATCAACCGATGAATGAATAAACACCATCAAATACTATTCAGCAATAAAAAGAAATGAAGTACTAATACATTCTATAACATGGATGGACCTCAAAAACTATATGCTAAGTGAAAGAAACCAGACACAAAAGACCACATATTGTATTATTCCATTTTCTTTTAACTGAAGAGTAGTTGATTTACAATGTCATGTTAGTTTCAGGTGTACAGCACAGTGATTCAGTTACATATATAAAGGTTTTATATATATTCTTTTTCATATTATTTTCCCTTATAGCTTATTACAAAATATTGAGTATAGTTCCCTGTGCTATACAGTAGGTCCTTGTTGGTTATCTATTTTGTATGTGGCAGTATGTACATGTGTGATTCCATTTGTATGGAATATCCAGAATATGCAAGTCTACAGAGATTGGAAGTATCTACAGATTAGTGGTTGCCAAGAACTAGTGGCGGGGAGATGAGGTGTAAACTGGTGCGAGGTTTCTTTTGGGGGTAATGAAAATATTCCAAAATTCTATTGTGATGATGGCTGCGTAACTCTGTAAGCACACTAAAAACCATTGAATTATACACTTAAAACAGGTGAATTGTATGGTATGTAAATTACATCTCAATAAAGCTGTCTACAAAGAATATATAGGCACACTACAGAGATGTTTCAAGTTTGGTTCCAGACCACCACAATAAAGCGAATATTACAATAAAGCAAGTCACATGAATTTTTTGGTTTCCCAGTGCATATAAAAGTTACGTTTCCACTATAGTAGTCTGTTAAGTGTGCAATAGCATTGTGTCTAAAAAAAAAATGTACGTACCTTAATTTAAAACAATTTATTGCTAAAGAAAGTTAACCATCGTCTGACAACTCAGGGTTGCCACAAACACTTAATTTGTAAAAAACGCAGTATCTGTGAAACACAATAAAACTAGGTATGTGTGTATTGAATGGTAACTATATCTACTGTAGGTTCCTGGCTGGGATGTCGAATATATTGGTTTGTGTGTTATAAACATTCAAAATGTAGCTATTGAATGAAGAGCAAGATAGAGAAGCCTAACTTTTCCTCTGAAATGTCCTGCCATTGCCAAAGAGTCTTCCTTCCCCTCCTAGCCAGAAATCAAGTTGAATCAAGTGCCAAAGCCAACCTAAAGAAGTTGAAAGTGGGGACATTTTTCTTGCAGTAGGTGTTGGTGTAGGAACTAGACCCCTTGCTGGCTGGCTCTTTGGTCTAAATAAGCAATAATCTCTCACCTACAAATACACACACTGTCTTCCATACACAACCAAACAGTCTGAAGATCAGAACGTTGTTTTAACAAGGTGACCAGACTAAAAGATTTTAATGACTTATTCAGTCACACCATTGTTTGAATGAATTTTTCCTCAGTGTTTATGGGTTGTTTAAGAAAAGAAACATAACATAACTTATTCATTCATTTAGTTAATATTTTTAGATCACCTACTAAGTGCCAAGCACTAGTCCAAGTGTTGCATATACTCAAATTATTGATCTACTTGGACCACATCAAACAGAAGCATTTTATCTCCTCAAGATGACCCTCATGTGCTCCTGGAGATCAAATAGGAATGCAAATTTAATTAAATTAAGGTCTGGTCAGCTATCCAGAAAAAGTAAAAAGCATACTCTAGTTGCTTAAGATTTTTAAGCAAAGAATGATGACACTTGACTGTCCATTGAGAAACCATTTCTTATTACTCTGGTCCTATGTCTTCTGTACACACTGAAGTATTTATCCAGGGCTTCCCTGGTGGCACAGTGGTTGAGAGTCCGCCTGCCAACGCAGGGGACGCGGGTTCGTGCCCCGGTCCGGGAAGATCCCGCATGCCGCGGAGCGGCTGGGCCGGTGAGCCATGGCCGCTGAGCCTGCGCATCCGGAGCCTGTGCTCCGCGACGGGAGGGGCCGCGGCGGTGGGGGGCCCGCGTACCGCAAAAAAAAAAAAAAAAAGTATTTATCCAAAGAGAATGTTGAAAGGAATTTATTCTCCAATGAATTACCTGATTCTCCAAACACGAATTTCACTACAGTTTCCAACACAAGAAAGAGGGAAAAATGGCACAGAAGGCGATAGCATGACACACTGAGGCACCAAACTTGAGTCCTCCAGCCTCCTCTGTGCTCAAAGCTTTACCTTGGCTGTTCCCCTGAGCTTTCAACTGGCTTCAATTACCTCTAGATTTAGCTTCAACAAACAACCAAGTATTGAAAACTCAATTTTCCATTCTTCAAAGTGCATTACCAGAAAAAGTGAAATGCAAGGCAACAAAGAGCATTTAATCATTAGGATCTTGCCCCTTGCTGTGGTGAAACCACACGGCTTGGCCCACTTCCAAGGCTAGAATTAATGAATGAGCAGGAATCTCAGGGAAAGCCTTTAACTACAGTCTGCTTAGCCCGCAGAGCCTGCCCCTTTATTGCTCTTGGCATGTCTGCCTCTGTTTCTAATGGATCACCTTCCCGGGGGAATACGCACAGGGGGAAAGGTGCAGCCTTATGAATTCCTCTTTCCATTTCTTTTCTTCTCTTTAGAAACAGACTTAAGGAGATTTAATTATGCTGAAGCAGAAAAGTCTTGAGTCTTAAGACTAAGACAGCAATCAACTGTGTTCCCTCTCTGCCATTTCTCAGCTGTGGGGAATCTGACGCTTGCTTGCAGCCATACTCCTAGGCTGCAGTATCCCAACATCTAACCTTCCTTCAGCTCGGACCTCATGGGCCTCACAGCATCAGCATCACAGATCCCTCTACCTATACTCTACCTTCTTGAAGAGGCAGTGTGTTGTTGAGTCAGGGTCAAGGGCAATGCTGGCTACATCCTAGGGCTGGAACTTCATTAGATAAGCTATAGGTTAAGAGCTTCTTGGCTTCTATTCTAGGTCTCCTCTCCTGATCGCTTCTCTCTGTTGGGCCAGCCTAAAGCTAGAGCAGGAAAACAGGCCTGAGGGTGCTTTGTGACATTTACTGTATGTAGGCTACCCAATAATCATATCCTTCTTCTTATACGAATGTCACCTCAATAGGCTTTTAAGGAGTTCCCTCTACCCTCTCTAGACACAGACTGGCAACTGGCAACGAATCACCCTGCCCACCTCTAACCAATGGGTGAGCACATGACATAAGCTGGGGCCACATACCCTCCCGCCCCCAAATTTTACTCTTCAGCAGGATGATTAGAAAAACTGAACACAGGTTTTTTTCTTGAGGAAGAGAACTGTTTAGGGGAAGACACATTATCAGTTCCTGCTCTAAAGAGTCCACTTAACCACCTTCTACTGCCCCCAGCACACACAGACGCACGCTATTGTCCTTTTCATCAGCCCCCCTTCTGTTCCACGAGTAACTCCACATCCTTCCAATAAATTCCTTCTTTGCATCAGTTAACCAGAGTCAGTTTCTGATACTTGAAACCAAGCAGCTGCATAATAGGTTCATTTTTTTCTCAGTTTAATAAAGCCAACTCAAGGATGTAACTGGTCTCTGAAGATGGTCTATGCTTCCAATCTTCAAGGAAATCTTTGTAAATGTACATTGTATTTGTGTGGCACTTCCCAGGCTTTAAAGAACTCTCTCCACACACACACACACACACACACACACACACACACACACACACACACACACACACACACAGCATGTGCATATATATAAGTACGCATTCATATATACACGTGCATGTGTGTGTGTATGTGTGTGTGTGTGTGTGTGTGTGTGTGTGGAGAGGGATAGAGAAAGAGAGAATCATTCTCAACTGAGACTAAAATAAAACAAACAGCTCTCCAACTCTGTGACATAAATAGCTATTGAACACAGAAAAAAGTGAAATGAGGTGCTTAGAAAAAGAATGGCATTGTAAATGTCCTCAGATTTTCTGGCTCCAGCCCAGAATGCTTTTAAGTAAACAACACACAAAAGCATAAAACCAAATGCTTTAACACTTACTAATGAAGTATTATAGACCCCTTATCTCACTGAATCCTCTCCATAGCCATCTGGGATACTATTAGGCTTATTTAACACTATGAAGTAAATGAGAATTTCAAGTAAATTGTCTTGTGTCTCAGCTAACAAATTAGAAAAACAAGATGATGCAACACCAGATCGTTTGGAATGCCAAGTCTATGTTCTTTACCCCGCATCATATCCATCCTCTACAATGGGGGAAGAAACATACCCTTAATGGACTTAAATCAGAAAACACTTTTAATAAACGTTACTTGATAATAAACGGTTTAACTATGGGAGGAAGGGGTACATTTCGGCCTCTGAACATATATCAACGTAAATTCAAGGTAGATTCAAGAGTTCAATGTTTAAACATGAAGCAATAACCAAGTAGAATAAAATATAGGCAAGATTTTTCTGATCTCAGGGTGGGGAAAGCCTTTCTAAGCCAAACAAAGGAAGCATCTTAAAGGACATTATTGATATATTTGACTGCATACCAATTAAAAACATCTGTAGCACAAAAAGTACTATGAATTGAATCCAAAGACAAACAGGAAAAATATTTCCAAAATACATTATGCAAGATAAATAGTCTTAGTATATACATATTTCTTCTAAAAGAAAAATTAATTAATCAACACTTCAATATAAAAATATAGTCAACAGTTGTACAGTCAAATCACAGAAGTAATAGATAGGGGAAGAATACATCTAATTTAAAAATACAGGTTCTCTAATAATAAAAGAAATACAAATTAAATAAACTATGAGTTTCTATTTTCACACACCACATTGACAAAAGTTTTTTAGTTGTATCAATACTATTACAACACTGAATGCACTGAGTAATTCTGTAGCAAAGACTTTAATAATATGTAACAAACACCTTAAAAAATGTCATTATAACTTGTCTCAGTGGGGAAGTGTTTTAAAAATACATTACATTTATATGATAAAACGCAAGGCAGTTATTAGGTGACAGGATAATTTTCATCTTCTTTGTTTATACATGTCTATATTTTCCAAATTTTTACAGTGAGTATCTACAGGACAATGTGTGTGTATGTACATACATATAAACACATATATTGCTATACATACACACATGTATATATATGTACATACACATAAATGATTTTTTTAATTTTGCACATTTAAGTTTGTATGTATTCGTGTGTGTGTTTATTGAGAATTTTAAACTCAATGGGGCATAAATAAGAAACCATTTCATTCTTATCTTATTTTGTCAAATCTCCCTTTTCCCTCCCATGTTGATACCCTAGGCAGAGTCCATAATTTCTGGATTCTTTCAGTGATTTGGAAACTCAGTCTTTTCATTTTAAAACAGAGTCTGTTCTCTGCTTTGGGGCTCTCTCCAGCTCCAACCCCAGGCAATGCCCCAGCTTAGAGGCCCTCAGATGGAGAGGGGGCCGTGGTCTGCACTTGCCCTTTCTAGGCTGAGGTGGGGAAGGACGTGGTGGCTCCTGGGATACCCCCTGCTCTCCTTCTTATGGACGCAGCTTTTCCTCTCTGAGGGGCAAGGAGCCCAGGAGGCTCCCCTGGTGGACCCCGCAGAGCCATCTTCACCTGGCTCCCTGCTTTGCAAGATCCGCCCGTGCACCCACTTCTTCTGCACCCTTTCTCCTCTCCGCCACTCTGATGCTCCCAGAGCCTTTTGTTTCTGAGGCTTCTATCCGAGCAACTAAGCCATTCAGGATAGAGGTCTCCGGGGCTTACCCATCATGGGGAGCGGAGAAAGAGTTAGAATACAGAGCAGGCAACTAAATGCCTCTGGACACCTCGATTTCTCTTCATACCTGTCCCCATGAGCTCTCGCCCTCCAGCTCCCTGCCTCCCACCCTCCTCCAACTCATTCTCCACCCTGCAGCCCAAGGACTCCTTCTAAAACCCACACCCAACTGCTTAAAAACCTTTGAGTGATTTCCCACACCCTGAGGGTAAGCTCCAAAGCTCCTCACGGGGCTGTGAAATGGCATCTGGTCTCTCCTTAGTGTCTGCCTTCATTTGGTCCTCCACTTCTTCTCCCATCTTAGCTACACTGAATGTTTACCCATCTCCAACTAGCCGCACTCTCCCCATTAGGTCTCCACACACGTGTTCCCTTTTTCCAACGTACGCTCAGCCACGCCCAGTCCTCTCACATCCGCCTCCCCCTTCACCTAATCAGTGTCTGCCCATTCTTCAGATTGCAGTCTAATCTATTACAATCCCTCAGGGAGGTCCCCCTCCTGAGACAGGGCAAGGGCCCCGTGGACCCTTCCATCACCTGTCATACACTCATTATACTATTTTGCGATCATTGATTTAATTTCTGTGCTCTCTCGTAGGCCATAGTTCTGCTGAGAGTTAGAATTGCACCTGCCATATTTACAGGAGTTTATATCCTCAAGACCTAGCACCTAGTCACTTAACCCAGAATAATAAATACATAATGAGGATTTAACTATAAACGAATTCCTAAACTTGGATTGAAGGCTGCTTAAGGGTATCTGGCATGGTCCTCTGCAGGACACAAGCTGAATAATCAAGAAGAATTGAATAAAAGGTGTATTTTTTCCAAACTGTGGGCACAGCCTAAGGAAAGCAGCAAGGGTGGAACAGCATCCTAAGACATGTACCTCAGGAAGCACTTACCACCCCAAGGCACAAAGGGGAACAGGAGGGAGCCTCGGTCAGGATCTACTCAGAGATAGGGCTGCACAGAGAAGGATACCTGAGCAGAAGCAAAGCTGATATGAACCTGCAATTCAGCAGGGAGTCAGGGAATGAACACCTGAACTTCTCCCTCCTCTCCACCCCCATCTCCTGTTGGTGTCTTCCATTGCCTGAACAAATCCAAGGCCACAGGACAAGGAAGTACAGTGATGTGGTCCATCTAAACCAGGTTTCCAGGGTGCAGAGCAGGGTGGAGGAGAAGAGGGGGTAGATTTGGAGTGGTACCACCACCAGGAGAGCTTTTCCTAGCTCTACAGTTCTTTGTATCCCCCTCAGTGCCCGGCACAGAAACAGTGGGCCATAAACACCCATGAAAATGGATCCACTAAATTGAATTGAATGAAACAGAATGGAACTGAATTGCTTTGAACTGAATGGAGCGAACCAGACTGCTAAGTAGTTTCCAAGTCAAGAGTTGTCTTATCTTTATGGTATAATCATGGATCTTGCACCCCTGAATTCCAGTACGGTCTCTCTAAGCCTCCTGGTTTAGCAGAGTTTGGAATGCACAACATCCCGTGTTCTGAGCAATTCCAGTGAGTCCTGCAATTCACTGTTACACGACACTGTATGTAACTTCATATGTTATCTTTAATTCCTGGGTCTCCCTCCCCACTAAGTTTATAAGGCATGGTAAATTGGGCAAAGAAATATTGTTTGTCTTTAGGGTTTCAAACCCTAAGAGGTAGTAGACTGTTAGAGGTTTACACACATGCATTAAAAAATGAAAAAAAGGAAAGTGCTACTTTTACGTGGGATTTCCAACATTTTGCAGCAGCATCTGTACAAGCCTCCAGGTGCTGGTATTGGCTCGTACAGAGCAGCACGTTGTGAACACGAAGCTAGTAATTTACCTGGTGCAGCGTCTGGGAGCACAGAGCCATTTGAACAGCAGCTGATGCTGGGGCAGGTGGTGTGCCCAAGGCATTACTGGCATCCCTTTAGGAGAGCAGTTAGAGTCCTGGAGTTAGAAGGGTCACACGGGCCGAGTCAGGCTGACTCTAAAATAACCTGTCCAAAAATCAGTCATTTTAGTGGAAACAATTGCCAAACTCTTAAAGTAACAATCAGATGATTAGATAGTCCCCTGTTTACCCAATCATGTTATTGATATTTTAGTGTAGGCCCAGTCTTAAAAAAAGACAATTTAAACCCAGTAATTAAACTTGAACACAATGCAGGACTTCCCTGGTGGCACAGTGGTTAAGAATCTGCCTGCTAATGCAGGGGACACGGGTTCGATCCCTTGTCGAGGAAGATCCCACATGCTGTGGAGCAACTCAGCCTGCAAGCCACAACTACTGAGCCTGCATGCCACAACTACTGAAGCCCACACTCCTAGAGCCCGTGCTCCACAACAAGAGAAGCCACTGCAACAAGAAGCCCGCGCACCCCAATGAAGAGTAGCCCCCGCTCACCACAACTAGAGAAAGCCTGTGCACAGCAACGAAGATGTAACACAGCCATAAATTAAAAAATAAATTTAAAAAAAAAAAAGAAAATTTGAATACAATGCAAGTCCAAAGTGTCTAGTTGGACTAGAGGGTCCTTTATGACTCCAGTAGGGGAAGAGAACCCAACCTAGCTGCTATAGGAAAATTATTCTTTGTCAGATTTTTGGTATAATAATGAAAATCATAATAATTTCACCCACAGTTAAAACAGTCTGTGTAATTAAATCATGGTATAATGGGATTATACGGCTATACAGAGGCTGAAAAATCACTGATCTTGATGTCAAGATCTGACAGAACACAAAAAAGAAACCCACAAAAACCTCACAAAAGTAGTGTTTATAGAGTCAACTATAAAATAGCACAGTGATGTGAACAGTTGTGTAATATGGAAACTCAAAAAAAAAAGTTACATCATTCATTAAAACCTACCTAGTCTGTTCATTCCAAAAGAGAAGTTATTTTAAATTAGGTTCAAATAGCATAAAGGGAGGTGGAGATTTGAAAATGATAAGGACACACTTTAAGCCAAAAGATTTTACGTCACTTTGCTGTGCAGCAATGATCGGCACAATGTTGTAAATCAACTCTACTTCAATAAAAAAAGGTTTTTTAAATAGCTATCCACTGATGATGAAAAATCTGAAAGACAAATTAAGGAAACACTCCCATTTACCACTACAACAAAAAGAATAAAATACCAAGGAATAAACCTACCTAGGGAGACAAAAGACCTGTATGCAGAAAACTATAAGACACTGATGAAAGAAATTAAAGATGATACCTACAGATGGAGACATATACCATGTTCTTAGATTGGAAGAATCAATATTGTGAAAATGACTATACTACCCAAAGCAATCTACAGATTCAATGCAATCCTTATCAAATTACCAGTGGCATTTTTTACAGAACTAGAATAAAAAATCTTAAAATTTGTATGGAGACACAAAAGACCCTGAATAGCTAAAGCAGTCTTGAGGGAAAAAAACGGAGCTGGAGGAATCAGACTCCCTGACTTCAGACTATACTACAAAGCTATAGTAATCAGACAATATGGTACTGCCACAAAAACAGAAACACAGATCAATGGAACAAGATAGAAAGCCCAGAGATAAACCCATGCACCTATGGTCAACTAATCTATGACAAAGGAGGCAAGGATATACAATGGAGAAAACACAGCCTCTTCAATAAGTGGTGCTGTGAAAACTGGACAGCTACATGTAAAAGAATGAAATTAGAACACTCCCTAACACGATACACAAAAATAAACTCAAAATGGATTCGAGATCTAAATTTAAGACTGGACACTATAAAACTCTTAGAGGAAAACATAGGCAGAACACTCTTTGACATAAATCACAGCAAGATCTTTTTTGATCCACCTCCCAGAGTAATGGAAATAAAAACAAAAATAAACAAATGGGACCTAATGAAACTTAAAACCTTTTGCACAGCAAAGGACACCATAAACAAGATGGGAAGACAACCCTCAGAATGGGAAAAAATGTTTGCAAATGAATCATCAGACAAAGGATTAATCTCCCAAATATATAAACAGCTCATGTAGCTCAATATTAAAGAAACAAACAGCCCAATCCAAAAATGGGTAGAAGACCTAAATAGACATTTCTCCAAAGACATACAGATGGCCAAGAAGCTCATGAAAGGATGCTCAACATCACTAATCATTAGAGAAATGCAAATCAAAACTACAATGAGGTATCACCTCACACCAGTTAGAATGGGCATCAGCAGAAAATCTACAAACAACAAATGCTGGATAGGGTGTGCAGAAAAGGGAACCCTCTTGCACTGTTGGTGGGAATGTTGATTGATACAGCCACTGTGGAGAACAGTATGGAGATTCCTTAAAAAACTAAAAATAGAATTACCGTATGATCCAGAAATCCCACTACTGGGCATATACCAAGAGAAAACCATAATTCAAAAAGACACATGCACCTCAATGTTCATTGCAGCACTCTTTACAATAGTCAGGTCATGGAAGCAACCTAAATGCCCATCGGCAGACGAATGAATAAAGAAGATGTGGTACATATATACAATGGAATATTACTCAGCCATAAAAAGGAACGAAGTTGGGTCATTTGTTGAGAGGTGGATGGATCTAGAGACTGTCATACAGAGTGAAGTAAGTCACAAAGAGAAAAACAAATATCGCATATTAACACATGTATGTGGAACCTAGAAAAATGGTACAGATGAACCAGTTTGCAGGGCAAAATTTGAGACACAGACGTAGAGAACAAACGTATGGACACCAAGGGAGGAAAGCCACGGGGGGGTGGGGATGGTGGTGGGATGAATTTGGTGATTGGGATTGACATGTATACACGGATGTGTATAAAACTGATGACTAATAAGAACCTGCTATATAAAAAAACAAATAAAAGAAAAAAAATAGCTATCGAAAATCACTGGGAAGTCCTGAAACATTTTGAAACCAAGAGAACCAAAGCAAGATGGGAGAAGCAATTATTAAGCTGCTGAAAAGTCCAGAGACAGGGACTGGACCCCAGAGAACAAAGAACAAGATGGATGAACCCACTTCAGAGACAATCAGATCATGCATTGCTCACGTCAAGGATCTGAAAACCCAGGGGGCGTCTCTGATAGAGCCATCTTGGGAAGGTCAGTGTGACACCACGCGTGTGACACCCTCCTGCTCTTCCCCATCTGCTCGTCCTGGACCCAACAACTGGAGAAGAAAGAAGAGAACCTGATAGGCAGCAGAGTCGAGGGTGGGGTGCCTCTACCCGTCATATGACTGTGGACCAAGTCTGAGCTTGATGGAAGGGAAACAACTCTGATTAGGATATAAGATTGAAGACTTGACTTAGACCAGACTATATTTTTCAATACCTGAAATCAGACTGTTTCTTTCTGTTAAAGTGACTTGGCAGCTATGGGATTTTTTCCAAGCTGTTATCAAGGGACAGGGAAGAGAGAGCTGACACATCAAAGAAGGCAGCAGTAAGCAGAAAAGAATGTTATTTCCTCTTTGTCTTCAATTAATTCAATCAAGAAAACAGTTACTTGTGGAACTAAGTGTTTACAAACCCCAATCACACTAATATTAATGCCCCCCACCGACACACAGAGTATTTTAAGAGGCATAGAGCCCACACAGAAAAGTTTGTCTGATTAGTCAGTCTGAGTCACTTACACATTCTCAAATTGAAGGAGACCAAGCCCCAGGATTGAGGGTCCTGATGGTCCTACCATAATTATGTAAAAGTGGTAAAGAACATTTCCCCGAAGGAAGGGGTGCTGGAAAAGAGAAACAAACAAAAAACAGTGGATGGACATTACAGTACCAAAGTGGAGCATATCACAGCAGCTGACCTACATGTTTTGGTTTTGTCTCAGTTGTCAGTAATCATCTCCTTCTGTCTTTTTCATTAATCTACTTTTTAAACTTCTCCCTTGAATATTAGGATTGATTAAAGGAATCAAAGAGCAGGACATCTGTGAGGCAGAGGGAGTGTGGGGCAGACTTCAGGTCAGCGGATTCTTCCTGGAAGCTGTATGAACTTGGGACAAATGACCTCATAACTTTTAAGCCTTAACACTCCTTTAAAAACTTACAAGATTGACCTAACAAAGGAAAAAAAAAAAAAAACAGTCAATGGTCACATGAGTGACTTCAGAAGCAACTTAATTAGGTATTGGTTTTCCTTAGAGGAATAAAATATATAATCTATATTATGGTGCGTCCAGTGGGTTTTAAAGATAAGATCAAGAAACATGAAAGTCACCTTTTATGTTAAACAATAAAGAGATTTATATAATAAACTGCCCAGGTAATAAGTAAAGGCCTAAATAGAAGGGAAAGAAAGAGGATAGAAGAGAAATAGAAACGGAGAACAAAAATTTCAAGGAAAAGGCAGAGGCAGAGACAAACACAAACAAATTACAAAGAAAGAAAAACCAGGCAGGGTGAGCGAAATAAGCTAGGGGGTGGGGTGGGGTGGGGAGCGGGAAATACAAGCTAATGTCTGTATGATAGCAGCGCCATCTTGTGGCGTAAAAGGATAGTGCAGCTGATGGCTTCTGACGCCTTCCTCTCTCTCAACTGTACAGTAACTGCGAACAGTAATTTCACTTTCTTGGTACATTTGCAACGAACCAAGTGAAATCAAATAGCGGGAAAAGCCCAATGTATGGACTGAGGTTTCCCAATTCTTCCTAGGGGAAACAATGGCTCATAGAACATTCCAAACATTACAAAGATGAGATACACCTGAAAACATTCAGAACAAATCTAAAAATAATGACATTTGTAAGTAAAGTTTTCTTAATATTAAGTTTCCTGTGACTTACTTCTGTTTCATTTACCTCAATTAATTCATTTATTCATTCAACAAAGAATATTTATTGAACATACATGATGTGCCCCAAATAGCACTCTGTGGGTGGGAGATACCGCAGCTCCTGACCGATGAAGCTTCTGTTTCAGTGGAAGATAAACAATCCAGAAATAAACAAGTAAATATAAAGTGCCAGTTGGGATTGGGTGCTACAGTGCTAACCAAAGTGGCAGATAGGAAGCATGGGGGTGAGAAGGCATTACTGCTTTATCTGGGACGGATAGAATGAAAACGAGCAGAGACATGAAGTGAGGGAGTGAGTCATGTGGCTTTAGGGGGAAAACAGACCCAAAGGGGACTAAGAGACAGAGGTGCTCAGGCTCTGGAGTCAGACACACTTGAGCTAGAACCCCAGCTTATCAGTTACCAACTCTATTACTTGATCTCTCCAAGCTTGCATTTCTTCAACTACAAAATGAGAATTAAAATGCTTTCTTTGTTATACTCTTGGAAGATCAAATGGGGATAAAATGTTGCAAAGGTTTATGCATATAAAGTGCTTTGCACAGTGCCAGGCACATGGCTCGTATACAAAAGGGGGGAGGGATAAATGAGGAGTTTGGGATTAGCACGTACACACTACTATATATAAAATAGGTAACCAACGAGGACCTACTGTGTAACACAGGGAACTCTACTCAACATTTTGTAATAACGTATAAGGGAAAAGAATCTGAAAAAGTATATATATTTTTTATATATATGTATATATATATATATATGAATCATTTTGTTGTATACCTGAAGTTGACACATTGTAAATCAACTATCTTTCAATAAAAAAAAAAACAATAAACATTAGCTATGTCAGTTTTTTTGGGTTTTTTTTTTTTGCGGTGTGTGGGCCTCTCACTGTTGTGGCCTCTCCCATTGTGGAGCACAGGCTCCGGACGCGCAGGCTCAGAGGCCATGGCTCACGGGCCCAGCCGCTCCGCGTCATGTGGGATCTTCCCGGACTGGGGCACGAACCTGTGTCCCCTGCATCGGCAGGTGGACTCTCAACCACTGCACCACCAGGGA
Source organism: Grampus griseus (assembly GCF_964374135.1). Classification (NCBI taxonomy): domain Eukaryota; kingdom Metazoa; phylum Chordata; class Mammalia; order Artiodactyla; family Delphinidae; genus Grampus; species Grampus griseus. Next base: position 17,894,134 of record NC_139011.1, read on the forward strand.
AGCCCCCTATGTCAAGTTTTGATCGATGTGACATTATAGACACAGATTTGAAAACACCTTGATTCTTACGTTTTTATGGGATTGTTCAATTATAATAGCTACTATCAATTGAGTGCTTACTCTATTAACCTTATGTTAAATCGTCACAATATGTCAAAAAGGGGTAATATTGTTTCCATTTTACAGATGAGGAAACTGAGGCCCAAAGAAGTTAAGTAGCTCGCCCATGTTCATTCATGCAGTCTGTGTGAGCCAAAATTCAGACCCAGGCAGTCTGACTGCAGAATCTGTGTTCTTAGTCACAACAGGAAACTAGCCCTCAATTAGCTGTGCACAGAAGGCAAGTGTTGGAAGCCAGAATCCGAACCCAGACTTCTCATTTCTTCCCCTCCATGTACCTCTCATTCGGAATTGATTTAATCTCTGTGATTCAAATTTGATCATTACACCCAAACTGCACCAATATGATGCCAAAACAATTGATCAGTGAAAAATAAGATTTCAAATCACCTACCCAGTTGTTTTTCACATTAGGGGAAATAACCCATTAGGGGGTTGTGAAACCAATTTGGTCAATGGTAATCAGCTTCTTTTAAAAAAATGAAATAAGGCTTCCCTGGTGGCAAGAGTTGAGAGTCCGCCTGCCGATGAGTGGTTGAGAGTCCGCCTGCCGATGCAGGGGACACGGGTTCGTGCCCCGGTCCGGGAAGATCCCACATGCCTCGGAGCGGCTGGGCCCGTGAGCCATGGCCGCTGAGCCTGCGCGTCCGGAGCCTGTGCTCCGCAACGGGAGAGGCCACAACAGTGAGAGGCCCGCGTACCGCAATAAATAAATAAATAAATAAATAATAAAGAAAGAAATGAAATAGATAAAATGTAAAACACCATATAGGTACACATAGTATGGATAAGTATTTTCAAGTAAACCTTTGTTTCAGGCGCGCACGTGCGCCCACGCGTCTATTTAAGTCCTCAGCACTCTCTGTATTGTGATGTAAAATGCATTTCTTACAGTGCGCCTCAATCTAAATATCTAAAAAAAACACTGATTTAGGTGATATTCTTTAATCTTCTCCAAAAAATGATTAGTTGCTCAATTATACTTTTTGATTTCCAATCTAGCCTGTTGAAATCAGGTATGTACATCATAAGATGAATTACCAGAATGGAATTTTCATGCCTTGTTCAGATATGTTGCTGTCATGGACAGACCAAGTCTTTACCTATATGTTATCAGCAAATCTGGAACAAGAGTACAATTTTTACTCTTTAGTGTTTATTATTCTTCCCAAAGACTTATTGGATATTTTTTCTTTCATTGAGGAGACAAGTCATTTTAACCTCCAACATATACTGCCTCAGTTTGCTAATCATAAAATTTATGTCACACGCTGAAAAAGAATAAACAAATTACAAGCCTTAAAGAGACAGGTTGGATTTTCAACCAGTAGGTGAGCTTATAGACCATATATTCAGCCATCCTCAGGCATTTTTCGAAGTTGGAAATGTCAGGCATTTATATGGTTTATTTGTAAAGCACTAACAATAATTGAAACGTTATGGTCTTATTATTTGCCAAAGAAATTTATCTAAGCAATTCAAGTGGTTGAAGGTTAAGGGTGTAGAAAAATGTCATGTGACACCAAATAAAATTTTATTACTGTTTTTGCGCTTACATAACTTAGAAACACCTACTTAAAATAAATAAATAAATAGATTCCTCCCTTATGACAAAAGTTTAATCTTAGCTCACACTTTTAGAGACATGACATAGGGCAAAGGATGTTTTGATAGCTTTAGAATTTTTTGTATAAAATATGATTTGGAGCCAAAAATATCAATACTCAAAACTTATCTATAATCAAAATATCAATCAGTTCTCGTAGTATGGACTTTGAGGCCAAAAACAAGCAAAACCCAGAAAACCTTCAATGTGTCTGATAGTTTAGTTCCATGGTTGGCCTTCCTTGGTGTCCTTCAGTCAGTATCAGAGAAATTTCTGAAACTGAAGAACAGAGGTGATCAGAGCTCCTTCTCTACTCACCTTCCATATCACCACCATCTCTAATGCTACCACTTCCACCATTACCAGACCTACAAAGTCTAGAGCCCTCTGTGGGGAAAGCAATGAGTTCCTAAGTCTTGTCATCAGCCCACCAGCCTTCATGTAATAATCATTTGCTTCCCTATCTCTCTGCATCTCCACAATTCTATTCACCAACCACAGAACAACTGATTTCCAAGAAAAGACTTAACACTTCTATGGCCCTGATTTTCCTGATCATTTCTGGTTTCGAATACTTTGCCCTCCGATCCTCAGAAACAGGATTGAAATTGTGCCACACCTCCATGGTTGCAGCCTCTGTGACAGGTATCACTTATCGCTCTTTCCTGCTGAGCCCAGACACAGCTTCAGAATCCTCCTTAACCCTGCAACTGCGGCAACCGCTAGCAGCTAAACAGAGTTGACATGCGATTGAATGTATTTGACCTTCGTGTTACACACCATCATAATGTCTAAAACCAACACTTTGACGTTCAAACACTATATCTCAGACCGTCCCTGGCATTTGAGAGGGGAACAAAAACCAATGTCAGACAACATGTTTGATTTTAAAGTTTGGAAGAAAAGGGTTGCAGAATTTTGCATAATAAGGAAACGAATAGCTTCCAGGGAACAAAAATGGCCATGATTAATATGAACAAATAATGGGAAATCTAGTTCATCCCCATGTCTAGCATTTTGCCCCATTGATCAACCCAAAATCAAACGTTTTGTCAAATAAAGAGCTGTTAGTTTTTAGATTTAAACAAAATTGACACTACAACTATGACAATGTATTCCCTTTCTGGAGGACATTTGCAGTAGAAGTCACATCTCAAAGGGGAACCAAAGGATTTCACTTTAAAAGGATTTGACTTTAAAGAATTTCAGCCAGGAGAAAACTGGAAATCTTTGGTTATGGCAAGATAATATATGTAATATATTAATTTATGTCTTATACTAGTCTAAACTAAGGTACTTATCCCACTCTGGGCTCAAAAAGGAGCCAAGCTCCCACGTTTTTCCCCATGGAAAGTGGGCAAGATCCCCACAAAAGACACAGAGTATCATCTGAAGAAAATATCTGATCTACCCAGACATCAGCATTAAGCTGAGAGGAAGTAGTATTTGAGTATCTTTTAGAAGGGATCAGTTTAATTGAAAGAACATATGTTGGAGGCTCGCTTCGGCAGCACATATACTGAAATTGGAACAGTACAGAGAAGATTAGCATGGCCCCTGAGCAAAGATGACACGCACGTTCATGAAGTGTTCCATATTTTTAGAATCTGAAAAATAATAGATATATATACATATGTATAACTGAATCACTTTGCTGTACACCTTAAGCTAACACAACATTGTAAATGAACTAGACTTCAATAAAAGAAAAAAATTGGGTACGTTGGGTGGGGGGGGAGAAATTGGATCCCCTTCCCCCAATTAATGACATTAAATGCAGGAAACTGACAGGCTTCTTTAGTAAAATAAACATAACTAAGTTAAATAACAGCTCTGCAACATAACACACTGTGTTTGTAGTCAATGCATTTAATCGGAGTTTTTGGAGTCTTCATACTAAAGTGGAATAAAAATTGTTTTGAGGATTAGAGATGGTATACACAAAGTCCTTAGCACATAGTAGGTGTCCATGCAGTGCAGTCAGGGCAGCTTCAGGGGCTGATGTCTTCACGGTCATGACATCCTTTGTTTACTGATATAGCAGGTGACGTTATTTGTCCAAAGTAGAGAGAGGAAAAATATATTGGTGACATGTGGGACAGTTGAGGTTGTTTCCTCAGGAATTGGTGGGTATTGATCCTACTCTAGCACGTGCCATGAAGGAAACGTACTGTCTTCAGCTGATACGAGCCCTTAGGGGATATGTTAGCATCCCATTGACACAGGGGTATTCTTCCCAAAGAAGATGCAGAGCTAGAAATGCAGAGCTAGAAAATCAAAGCCCAATGTTGATCTACCTGGCACCAATCAGTAGGTACAAATGGTGTTTAGGGAGTTTGCAGCTTTCCTATCACCCTTAAAATGACATCATATAATCAGTAAGTCTTAAGTCTACCCGTATTCGGGGGAACAGAAAATCACCCCAGGTCTTTACTTCATCCTGCACTACTACGTATCACCACTAGATGACAGCAGTTGGCAAATAACTGCGTAGTCCAGGCTGGGACTGATTTTTTTTTTTTTTTTTTTTCTTTTTAAGGCAGAGCCAGATCCACACTTGGGAAAGTAAAGCGTGGAAGGTGAATCACACGAAATAGTCTTTCAATAGGCTTCCATTTTCATTTTTCTCCATTGTTCCCCATCTGATAGCCCATTTGGAAAAACATGCCCCTGGGTATTCAGTATGTGAGGATTCCAAAGAACAATTGTCAAAGTGTTCTTCCATTGCTGTATCACAGGCCTTTGACTCTTCAAGTGATACTGGAGGTATAAAGAAAGTACTGTAGCAAATATGGCCTTGCAGTAGATCATGCATCTGATTTAAGATTAGGTAAGTAATGATTTTAGGTAACTCAAGGATACATTTGGTGAAATGTGACCTAAGTAACATTTTGACATGTATAGACTTAACAAGACTTAAGTTTGCTCCCTTTGAGTGGAACCAAGGACGATGTTACAAGAGGAGAAGGGAGACATTTTCAAAAGTAAAGCTGGAACGAAATAAAATAAGGCCCGCTTGAAGAAGAAAAACAGCCAGTGTAAAAAGAGAAAAAGTGATTTATCCAAAAGATCAAAATCGGTAACTGCTGTTTCACTGATTTGGGCTGAGTTCTCTTAGCCAGCATTCTGCTCTAATTGACCAATCACAATCGTCCCTCTGAGAGAGAAAGGAGTGTGCAAATAAAGCCTATGTAGAAGCAAGGACAAAACCCCTGGCTCCTATTCTCTCTGAATGAAGAGATCCACAAGTTGTCTCTGGCCTTGGGAAAGCTCTCCTGGCACTGAATGTGCTAAACACTTGAATTCCATCAACTCACCTGATACTCCCGAGGACAGCATGTTAGCAGCAGGGGTTATGGGTTGGATCCCTGGTCCGCGGAGCTAAGATCCCACACGCCTCCCGGCCAAAAACCTGAAACATGAAACAGAAGCAATATTGTAACAAATTCAATAAAGACTTTAAAAAACAAGGAAAAAGAAATGCAGGGTCTAAGACCAAGACTCTTTCCTCCTCCAGGGCAAGACGTGGCAAAGTGAGAGGAGATAACACCAGCCGCTGAGGGCTCTGAATTCAGCGCAGGCACCTGCCCCTGTTCTCCATTCGGTTCCGCTGACGGAAAGAATTGGAAGAGTGGGAGGTGGAGAAACATGGGTCCTACCCGCTGCCAAACTGAGACCACAGCCTGCAACTGTTCCCTACCACCACCCACGATGATTGGGCAGCTCACGTCTGTGCTTACAGTAGAGACAGCCATTTCTGTGCTACAACCTTGTCTGTTGTAGTAATAAAACTGCCTGCTATTTGTTTTGTTTTGAGCATCACATGGCCACTTCCATCGTAAAGCTTCTCATAGGTCTTCGCTTAATGGTTTTGGCAGACATTGATGACTGGGATGGAGTCATCAGAATGGAGGGTTTTTTTTTCTTTTTCCAGCTTTATAGAGATTTAATTGACATATAACATTCTGTAAGTTTAAGGTGGATGCCTGTTGAGTTGATACATTTGTATGTTGCAGAATGATTTCCACCAAGAATGGAGATTTTTTAATCCTATCATTCCTCCTGCATTTATTAGCTAGAATTATCCAATAAAGAATGTTCTCTCAACAATTGTTGAATTACCTGAAACAAAAGAGGCGGCGTAGATGCTTCTTTCTTACCGTCTATTTTCAGAATAGTGAGCTGGTGCCCACGCAACCTCCAAACTAACTTGTTGATTTTACATACTTGATGTGTTTCACAGTGTTGTAATCATTATTTGTTTTTACATTCTTCCCAAATTTGGCCAGTGGGAAATCCTTCAAGTTTGCTCATATAATCTTGCTCTGGGGCATAATAATATGCCCCTAATTCATCTCAAAACACTTTCTTCCCCAGAAGTAAAATTAGGCATTTTTCCAAGGATCCCTGTTCCCTTTAAGATGGAAGTGGTACTTAGGTTTTACGTTCTGGGTACCCAGAGTAATCATTTAAACTGAGTTGGTCATGCTTCTAGGCCTTTTCAGTGGACAGGGCTAGGAAATTTGTAGTTTTTAGAAAGAGAAAAATAAATCATAAATACTGATATTTCTAATTCAAATCAAAGATTACAGAATTTTTACTTCAATTCTTTTATTTTAAGTTTGTCTTTTTTTACTCTGAAAACCTTATCTCCTAAGGGTATTAACTTAATTTCTTAGTTGCTTTACCTTGCACTCTATATAATGGTATTTAAAATAATAATGTGAATATTACCACTAACAACTAGCTGAAAGAATTCAATCTAAAAGATCTCTTTTAAAATTTATTTTATTGAAGTATATTTGCTTTACAATGTTGTGTTAATTTCTACTGTACAGCAAAGTGATCAATTATATATACATATACATTCTTCCATATTCTTTTCCATTATGGTTTATCACAAGATATTGAATATAGTTCCCTGTGCTATACAGTAGGGCCTTGTTGTTTATCCATTCTCTATATAATAGTTTTCATCTACTAACCCCAAACTCCCAATCCATCCCTCCCTCACCTCACCTCCCCCTTGGCAACCACAAGTCTGTTCTCTATGTCTGTGAGTCTGTATCTGTTTCGTAGAAAAGTTCATTTATGTAAGAGATCTTTATACTTTTTTTTGTCCTTAGGATATATCTCCCTAGGAATGTGAAATCGAAATATGTCTTTTAAAATCAGTTGAAATAATTCTTGAGATGGTTATGCCACAGAATTGATATAAAGTTAAGTTCACTTTTTTCCAGTTTATTTTAAAGTTTTAGGGCTTGTTGTGTTTTGGTTGCTTTTCTCTTTGATTTAACTTTGTTTTTAACTATGTAAAATATTTACATGATTCCAAAGTCAAAAAAAACCAAAAAAAATTTCATAGAGAAGTCTATGTCCCCTCCATATCCTCTAATTCCTTGTTCCCTCTATCCCATTTTTTAATTAATTTTTGGTTTATCCAGCTACTGAGATTATAAATAAGTATTTCCTATGTCTCCTCCTTTCTTATCTAAACTATAGCATTGTGCAAACATGCATGTGATGCATTTTGTTTTTGTTACTTAACAATATGTCTCGGCCGTCACTCTACATTACGACGCAGAGGTCTTCCTGATTCCTTTTCACAGCTACATAATATGGCATTGTGTGGATGCTCCAAAGTTTATTTAACTAGCCTCCCTTCGATAGACATTTGGGTTGTTTCTAGCCTTTTGCTAATTGGTTCTCTACGTTTGTCTTATTTTGCCCGCCCAAGAGTCCAGTTGGTTTGGCTTCGTCTTATATTATAGAAAAAGAAACTACTGCATAAGTAGTTAAGGACTTGACCAAAAGTCACAGAGTTAAGTGGGGAGGAGGGAACCAAGGATTCTCCCGCTTCCATAATTTCTGTTCTTTGCACAAATCTATATAATTCATACTTCGGTGTAAATAGCTGGTAACACCTTTGTTTTAGAGTGAGAAGGAAGGGGAGGAAGTGAGAAGCACATGCTTTAGGGTAGATTGTGGAGGAAAATTTAGCCTTAAGTTCAAGGCTGGAATTTCAGGTCTCAGCCAGACTGTGGGAGGAGTATCTGAGGGAACAGCTGGCCTCTCTGGCATTGTCCCCAGTCAAAGGAATGCCACACATCCACAAGCAGGTGGGTCTATTTTTGGCAGAAGGACCTTCTCTGTGCCTGCTAAAATCACATCTTGTCCCCTTCTATCGCAGGGCACTCAAGACTCCCTTTAAAGGATATAAAACAGTCCCTTCTCCACTCTTCCCTCATCTGTGACTACCCCCTTTGTCTTCTTTTGTACTCTGCAGACCAGGGGGAAAATGTTACATATACTAAACCACACAGAGCAAGCCCAGTTCTGATAAGTAAACATCATTTTACAGTCTTCTTATGGGAGAAATTAAGCTGATATTTACAGGAAGACTTAAAGACTTGGAATAGAATCTTTCATTAATTTTCCCTTTTTCAGAAACGAAATTGAGCTATTTGTAATGAGGTGGATAGACCTAGAGTCTGTCATACAGAGTGAAGTAAGTCAGAAAGAGAAAAACAAATACCGTATGCTCACACATATATATGGAATTTAAGAAAAATAAATGTCATGAAGAACCTAGGGGTAAGACAGGAATAAAGACACAGACCTACTAGAGAATGGACTTGAGGATATGGGGAGGGGGAAGGGTGAGCTGTGACAAAGCAAGAGAGAGGCATGCACATATATACACTACCAAACGTAAGGTAGATAGCTAGTGGGAAGCAGCCGCATAGCACAGGGAGATCAGCTCAGTGCTTTGTGACCACCTAGAGGGGTGGGATAGGGAGGGTGGGAGGGAGACGCAAGAGGGAAGATATATGGGGATATATATATATGTATAGCTGATTCAGTTTGTTATAAAGCAGAAACTAACACACCATTGTAAAGCAATTATACTCCAATAAAGATGTAAAAAAAAAAATTTCCCTTTTCCCATCACTCTATTTTTTTAAGGGACAGTGTCAATTCTGAAGGAACATAAGCCCATATCATTATGTTATTTTAAAATGAGCATCTCAAGGTAGTGCCTCATCTAAGAATATGTTTCGCCCAATCTCCTCCCACCTTCTCCTCTCCAAAATAATCATATTTAGAATAAAGCACGGAGACCACTGTAAGACAGGAGGGTCAGCAACTTTTCAACTTCAAGACACAAACCATATTCACTGCACAGTCCTTCCCAAGGCGAAACAGCGGCCACTACATCTTATAGAGATTTTCCAAAAGGGTTTAAACAAAGGAGATTTCATCTCTGCCTGAGTAGTCGGAATACGCCATTCCCTCAGTAGTCTTGTTAATAAAGGTTGTATTGTGCCATTGCTACACTTCTGAAACCAAACAGCATAAGTAAATTAGGCACATTATCATTGTACTGCAGACGAGGCAGCAGGGGGGATCTGATCTGACCACGTGAGGATCTGATCTCATCATGGATCTGACCAGCTTTCCAAGCTAGTCTGGCTCAGGACTCTCCCCAGCTCAGCTGGGTGGACCCACTCAAGTAAAGCCAGTACCCCATAACTCTGACCTTTGTCTTGTCAAGACCCCATAACTCTGACCTCTGTCTTGTCAACTGCAACATGTGAGTCAATGCCTGAAAGTTCACTCACTCAGCATCAAGGAAGTTACTTTCTGCCGTGTGTCAGAGATGAGGAAGAAAGTTGTGAGCAACACACACACACTCCCTGTTATCTGAGAGAAATGGGGAGAAATAGGAATATAGAAAGACAAATCTATACAAGTTAAGTGTTACAGCAGGACCTTGGGTACATTTTAAGCTCTTTGTGCCTGTTTGTAAAGGAGGATGACAAAAGTAGCTAAATCACAATGTTGTTATGAAGAGTAAAACACCTAGTATCAGGCACAGGGTAGGTGTTCTATAAATGTTAGATAGAGTTAGTTATTAAGTGAATTTGAAGTTAATGTGAAGCTAGGTCTTCTCCCTATCCTTTCTGAAGCATATCTTTCTCCTCCAGGGTTTCATTTAATGAACCCAACAAGCCTGTAACATAGATGCTACCCACATTTGGAGAAGTTGAGGCCACAGAGATGAATGGGCTTCTCCAAGTCTTACACTTCACATAAAGTAGTGGTGGAACCCAGATCAACTCACATCAATTCAGCCCCCAAAATTCCTTATGCTTTTAATCCATACCTTACGCTACATTCCCTGTGAGAATCAAAACTATGAATAAATACCCAGAAGAGAGAGAGATTAATTCTATCAGGAGGCATCTAGAGAGGCTTCTTGAAGAAAGAAAGTGAGCACATACTGCCCTGCTAATCCTCCCATGGCTCCTTACTGCTTTACAATAAAGTGCGAACCCTTCACCAAAGCCAGAAATCCTCTTTTCCTTTCAGCCCTTGTATCGGAGTCCCCAAAAAGTCCTATAAGTTACACCCACGAATTTTATCCCAATACATCATTTTTATCTATCTATCTACTGCTACCACCCTAACCCAAAGTACCACCATCTCGTGTTCAGTTTGGTTTCCCTACTGATCTCCCTGCACCCCTTCCTGCCAACCTAAAATCCATTCTCTGCACAACAGCAAGGGTAAGCTTAAAATGCAAATCCGACTGTGGTACTCCCCCACTTTAAAGTCCTCCAGTAAATATCATTTGTATTTAGAATTAAATCTAACTTCCTTTCCGTGACTCTACGTATACATGATCTGGTGTCTGCTTATTTCTCCCACTTCATCTAGTCAATGTCTTCTCTCCACTCATCATCCTGCAGCCGTAAATGCCTCCTTTATTTTATCCAACAGAAAACATTTTTGATCTCATCTCATGGCTTTGCACTTGCTGTTTTCTCTGCCCAGGATGCCATGGTCTTTTCTTCCAGACTTGTTCCGCCTTATTGTTCAGATCTCAAATATCACCTCCTTAAAGAGATCTTCCCGAGACACTTTATTTAAAATAGGACCCCATTCCTCCTGCCCCTCCCACCCGCCCCGTTTTTTCCTATTACTGCACACTGTCTAATTCCTTTAAGGTGCTAATCACACTCTATAATTTTTAATGACATATTTATTTGTTGACTGGATCCCCATTGAGATGTGAAACTCCAAGAGGATGGGGATCTTGCCTATATTGCTCCATATGATATCCAGGGCTTGTAGTAGACATTCACGACATAGTTATTAAAAGGATGCAAGGAAGGGAGGAAAGCAAGTTTCAACAGCATTTTTTCAGAAGCATAAGACTTGAGCAGGTAAATGTATAAGGAAAGTAGGGAGGCAATTCAGAGCAGAAGGGACAGCTTGAACACAAATCTTGAGTCAGATGAGTTCAAGATTTGTTTAAAGAAGGACACGTGTACTAATGTGCCCAGAAAGTAGCTGTATAAGGAAACTAGGATCTTCAATCAGTTTACAAATGCTTGTCAAATGCCTGTGATGTCACAGATACTGTGCTGGACGTTCCCGTTACATACTGCTGCATAGTAGATTATCCTAAAACTTAGTGGCTTAAAACAATCACAATCCTTTATCTTCCTCACAAAGCTGCAATTTGAGCAGAGCTCAGCAGGGGCAGCTCATCTCTGATCCACGTGACACTGGCTTGGTAGACTCAACTAGGGGCTGGAAGATTGACTTCCAGGACGGTTCACTCCCATGGCTAGTTAGCACTGGCTGTCGCCTGGGAGCTCGGCTCCCACTGTGAGCTGGGGAACACGCTTCCTCTCCCTGTGGGCATTTCTACAGATTGCTTGAGTTTCCCCACGCCACAGTGGTTGGATTCCAACAGCAAGGGTCTAAAGGAGAGACACAAACGTGCGTGGCATTTTTATGACCTGCCTTTGGAAATAACGTATCATCCCCTTCAGCTCTACTGTTTGAGACAGTCACAAAGTTCCATCCAGTTTCAAAGGGAGGAGACAGGGAATCCACCTCTGGATGGGGAAGTGACAAGGTTCTAGAAGAATACTTGAAATAGGAGATATTGTTGCAGCCATCTTTGTGAAATAGCAATACAATCTACCACTCAGGGATACAGCAGTGAGCTCGGAATTACAGTACCTGCCCTCAGGAAGCTCGGACTGTGATGAGGAAGACAAATCCATATGGTTTTGTAAAGTGTAAGTTCAGTGATGGAGGAAAAACAAAGTGTTAAGCTGAGACCAAATGACCTGTTGCTACGCTCACAATTTAACAGCTTAAGATAATAATCAGTTGCTTTCTCACAGTTCCAGTGGGTTAGGAATTCAGGAGTGACCTAGGTGGTTCTGGTTCAGAATCTCTCATGAGGCTGCAGTCACCACATCAGACTGGACTGCAGTCGTTTAAACTCTTCCGCTTCCAAGATAGTTGCTGGCAGGAGGCCTCAGTTTTTTGCTACATGGACCCCTCCACAGTGCTGCTTGAGTGTTCTCACAAAATGATAGCTGGCTTCCCCTAGAGTGGGTCATCCAAGAGAGAGGGCAAGGAAGAAACTGCAACTCCTTTTATGACCTAGTCATGGAAGCCACACACCATCACTTCTGTTATATTCTATTCATTGAGCCCATACTCAAAGCCAGAGAATTAAGCTCCGCCTCTTAAAGGGAGAAGAATTTGTGAACATGTTGAAAGCCATCACAGACCTTATCTATTATGCAATGGAAAGAAATTTAGGAAGAAGTAATAATTGGGTCAGACATACTTTAGATAGATCACCCTGCTGGTGATACGCTGGATAGATTTGAGAAAGGTAAGACTGAAGGTCTGCAGACAAGTTAGAAGAGCCCTGAAATATCCCAAAGAGAGATCAAACAAGTCTAAGTGACTTGTAGCAACAGAGGATGAGATGGGTTTAAAAAATGCTAAGGAGGCAAAATTGTGTTATGAAAGAAATAAAAGCATTCAAAAATTAAATGTCATATTTTAGACTTGAGTGTCTGATTGGAGTGATGGTTACCAATCAAGATGGAAAATCCATGAGACAAAGCAGATGGAGGAGAAAGAGAAAATTCAGCATTAGATATTTTGAGTTTGAGCTTCCAGTTTTAGTAAATGAACAGTGGTAGGTTTTTGTTTGTTTGTTTGTTTTTCTCTTGCCACTGCAGCATTTATTTTTGTCTTATTTTGTTAACAGCCTCATTTTTACAAGGTGATCCTATCCTCACCCACTCTGCTTGGACAGGGCCATACCCCATGATGTGCTGGTAAATGATCTCTCCAAAATAAGTAAACAAATAAAGCCCTAGTTTGTAGTGTGGATACTCCCACCTTTTCAAATTTAATGCTCGCAACAGTTTAACAACCAACTCAGAAAATTACTGGAATGTTATAATCAACTGGTCCTGGTACGATGGGACTATATCTCTGGTTTAGCAATGAATCACATGACCCAGATCTAAGCCAGTTAGCACACTGAATTGCTTCTTAACATGGTGACTGGTTCAGAGATGGCATTTTAGCCAATCAGAGCCAATGAGATGCAAAGAGATTCTTGTTATGCATCTGGGAAAATACTTTTATTTTTCCTTGATACTTGTAATTAAGAGATAATGCAACAGCACTATTACACCATGTGAAGTTTCAGAATGGAGCCAGCCCGCCCTGTGCAAAACAGAACTGAGAGATGGAAAGAAAGTAAATCTAGATGACATTATTTAAGCCATAAATCTAGGTGTAGCTAAAACTAACTCTATTCATAGACTTTCCAATTCAGTGAGCCAATAAGTTCTATTTTCCTTTTTCTTCTTTCTTTCTTTCTTTTCTTGTGTAAGTAAATTTTGTTTTTCCTTTCCTTTACATTCAGAGTTTCTCAGCTGATATTATGTGTGACATCCAGATCCTTGGTTATATACATCTGAAGCGCAGCAGACAAGTTCAGGATTGACAGAATTTAGTGAAATGTAATCCATGAGAAGAAACAAATTCACCAAGGGAGAGAACCATCCTGCTAATCATAATTTTCTTAAAATTCTATAGAATGAGAGATACGGGAGCAACGTTAGAGATCATCCAATCAAACTCCTTCACTTAACAATTATGAAAACTGTGTCTCTAAAAGGTTCAATACTTTCTTCAAGATTACTTGGCTCTTTAGTCTTTAGAGCCAAGACGAAAACCTTGATTTCCTGACTCCTATGTATCCCTTTTCCCAATCATGGCAAATTCTGAGCTATAGGATCTAATTTAGCTGAGCAACTACATATCGTATTTATATTATGAATAAGTAAATGTATCATATACTACTTTTCAGTTTAATGGATAGCACTTTACTATTTCAGAGCACCTTGTATAATTTAACCTTCTTGCCAACACTGTAAAGTAGGTGGGACAAGTATTTTAGAGATAAGAAAATCTAGGCTTGGACTATTTGAATGACTTTTCAAAGGTCAAATAGCCAGTGAATAGTAAAGCCAGTAATAGAATCCAGGACACTTGATTCCTTCCTCCAATGCTCTTTCTTCTGCCTCTCTTTCAACTTAATGATGTTTCATTGCAAGTGCTTAAGGTGTAATTTAGATAGCACAACTTCCCGGGATTTGAGATGGCTTCTCATAATCGTCAGAAAAATATATTCTAAGATGTTCGTTCTCTGCACTATTTCTGTAATTCTCCAGGCTGCGAAGACTCAATCTGCTTAGTAATCAAGGTGTCAGCACAGATGGTTTCACAAGAAATGTATTTGTTTCCAGGGCTACTGTAACAAATACCACAAACTGGGTGGCTTGCAAAAATGGAAATTTATTCTGTCACAATGCTGGAGGCCAGAAGTCCATAACCAGGGGTCCTACTCCCTCCAAAGGCTCTAAGGGAGGATCCATTCCATGTCTCTTCCAGCTTCCAGTGATTGCTGGCATTCTCAGCTTGTAGCCACATATCACACAAATCTCTTCCTCCGTCTTCACATAGACTTCTCATTGTGCCTGCCCTCTGCGTATCTCCTATAAGGATACTCAGCATTGGATGTAGGGCCCACCCAGATAATCCAGAATGATCTTCTCATCTTGGTATCTTTTACCTTAATTACATCTACAAAGATCTTTTTGCCAAATAAGGTAACCTGCCCAGGTTCTGGGGATTAAGACATGGATATATCTTTTGGGGGGCCACCATTGAGCACACTATGAGAGGCAAAGGAGAAGGATTATTTATTTATTTATGTGTTGACAAGAGAAGAGTTATTTATCCGAAGGTCAGAAGGCTTACAAGTGGAGTGAATCAAAGATCTGCTGCACCACCAGTGATGACAAAGCACTCTTTCCCAAAGGTGACCTTCAACTCATTTACAAATTTTGAAAAGATCTAAGTGGTCCATAACACATTCTCTGAAAAGAGCCCTTGCCATCAGCTTTGTCAGCTAACTGTGGGTCACGGGCTAGAGGGTGAAAATGTATCCAACAAGTAGTGACTTGCTTACATGCTTAGGCATGTGCCCTGTTTATACGATACCCTCTGCCAGAGTTAGCTTCATGCCAAGAGGCAAACTTGAAAAGCCACTATTGAAACAAGAGCTCCTGTTTTTGTCTGACCAGAATATCAGATTCTTTGCATCATTCACTCTCTTGGAGAATCAACCACTAGACCATCTGTGCTTCTCCCATTGTCCTTTAAGTGAAGATTAATATGTGTTTGTTTCCAACTCCAGAGCTATGTCTGTGATGTGTCATAATCTATAGAACTCACATATAAGGCACAGTCTTTCAGAGGCTAGTGGCAGCTCTACTGTATGCTTATTCTTCCAAGGGAAAGACACCTTCTTGTTTACAGTCTCCGAAAGAGAAAAAGAAAGGAAATACGTTTACTGAGCATGCTGGGCATGTTCCATTTGCTCCCAGATCTACTCTCCATCCTTCTCTACTCTGCTCCCCAGATCACTTCCTGTGACCTTAATGGACTCTCTTACCAAATGGCTTCAGGTTGGGTTTGGCCACTAGAGAATTCTGAAGGAACTGGAGGGAGAGAAAGCAAGAGGGAGGGAGGGAAGCTACTCTGTTCATTTCCCAGGCCCCCAGTTGTTGCCAAGGGCTGGCAATATCTCTCACGGAGGTCTCAGCACCTCTCTGGCAGCTCCCTCGGCACAGCCTTCTCCATCTCCAAGTCCCAGGAAACACTGCTTTTACCCAGACTTTCAGGCCTGGAGCTGGTATCCCTAGAGTATTGCACTATCTTTTTTGTTGTTG
This sequence comes from Grampus griseus, assembly GCF_964374135.1. NCBI lineage: Eukaryota > Metazoa > Chordata > Mammalia > Artiodactyla > Delphinidae > Grampus > Grampus griseus. The sequence continues at coordinate 17,909,995 of NC_139011.1, forward strand.
TTGAAGTATAGTTGATTTATAATGTTGTGTTTGTTTCAGGGGTACAGCAAAGTGATTCAGTTACACATATACATATATATATTCTTTTTCAAATTATTTTCCATTATAGGTTATTACAAGATATTGAACATAGTTCCCCATGCTCTACAGTAGGTCCTTGTTGTTTGTCTATTTTATATACAGTAGTGTGTATCTGTTCATCCCAAACTCCTAATTTACCCCGCCCATCCCACCCCATCCCACCTCCTGCTTTTCCCTTTTGGTAACAATCAGTTTGTTTTCTGTCTGTGTGTCTGTTTCGGTTTTGTAAATAAGCTGATTTGTATCATTTTTTAGATTCCACACATAAGTGATATCATATGATATTTGTTTTTCTTAGTACGATAATCTCTAGGTCCATCCATGTTGCTGCAAATGGCATTATTACATTCTTTTTAAGGCTGAGTAATCGTCCATTGCGCGTATGTGTGTGTGTGTGTATATATATATATATACACACACACACACACTACATCTTTACCCATTCATCCGTAGTATATATATATATATATATATATATATATATATATATATATATATATATACTACATCTTTATCCATTCATCTGTTGATGGAAACCTGGATTGCTTTCATGTCTTGGCTATTGTAAATGGAGTACTGCACTACCTTTTGTGGTTTTCCTACACTTCGCCTATACATCTTTCAAATAGTCCTGCTACTACACTTTCCCCAAATTTTCCTACTTTGAATGGACCACCTGTTTCCTAAAGGGGCTCAGGCTGATGAAGCCCAATCCTTTCAAGGTTTTCTTCTAGACGTCCCTTTATTTCAGTGATTACAACAGTCCTACAGGGTAGGTACTCTTAACCCCATGTTACGATGAGGAAATTGAAGCTTACTGAGGTGACATAACTTGTCCTAGGAGACAAGCTAGCAAGTGAGGAGTTAGGATTCAAACCCAGATTTGTCTGACTTCAAAGACCTTGGATTTTTAGCTGTTTCTCCTCAACACTGAAGAAATGTCTTTTTTTATTATTGAGTTATAATTGACATATGATATTAGTTCCAGGTGTACAACATAGTGATTTCATATTTTTACACATTGCAAAATGATCCCCATGGTAGATCTAGTTACCATCTGTCACCATATAGGGATATTACGATATTATTGAGTATATGCTCTATGCCGTACAATACGTCTCGTTACTTATTTATTTTATAGCTGGAAGAAATGTTTTAAAGGATGCCTGGAGAAACAAAGCGTTTTAAGGCACTAAAATGCCAGAATGGCTTAAATGCTTTATCAAGGTTAAACTTTATAAAGCCATTCTGAGGGCCCATCTCTCCTTAGTATTGCATAAGGAGAAGAAAAAAAAAAGACAGCCCTACCCAGCAGCCACAATAATTGGAATGTAATTGACATCTCTACTGTATTCTCCTAAAAAAAGGCCAGGAGTAAATTACATTTTCAGTGCAGAGCCAGACTTCTTAAAAGCCTCTTTCTTTCCTTCATCATTCTTTCTATGTATTCCATATATGGCAGCTACTCACAAAATCTTTTCCAACCCATCCCGAGCTTTCAAGATTTCTCCCAACAGGCTCCCTGTCTCCATCTTTTCTGGACTCCTTTATGCTTTCTGGATATTTTCCCTCCTACCAGTAACTCTGCCCTTTCCAATGAAAATCCCTGTTGTCTCTTCCAGGCTTTTCCAGATTTCCCTTTGGCACCATGTCCAATTAACACAGCTAAAGAGCTAGATTGATTTATCTAGCTTAACAAGCGTCTTCTGGGGAGAGTGGGAGTTACGTTAATATTTCAAATAATTTTTTCGCTACATAATATAGATGTACTCAGTTTTCAAGGAGAAAAGATTTTGGTAGCACATATGAAATCTATACTAAGGATGAAGGATAAACTATAAGTACTGGAGCATGGGAAGGGTAATGAGAGGGGTAAAGGGAATATTCAATTCACATCTTATTCATTCCCTCAACTTCCCAGTGGGCTGCCAATGTAGTACAAATATTTGTTTCAGTTCAATTGTGTGAAACTCCAGATGTATTTTATTTGAGAAACAGCATTATGGCTACCTATTTTATCCATCATAAATTGTGTTTGCACTTAAAATTATAATTACTAATTAATAATGATATTTATTTCCCTATCAATCGATTTACCATTAGTTCTTCTGTGTCCCAATTTCTAACCAGGTAACTACACAGTCATCCCAGCAATACCCCCAAAGCAACCTCTACCTCCTGGAGAATGATTATAAAATCCACTACCTTTCACATCTTTCCTTAAACACCTTAACTGATGGAAATTCAGGAAAAGATAGAATGGGTCTACAGTCAAGACAAGCTATTTGCAGTAGGTGCTTTAAAAAAAAAAATCATTTATGGGTTGAAAGTAGTCCATCTGGAAGTATTCTCTTTGGCAAAAGGTAAAAAAAAAACAGTTGACTAGCTCTGGGACTTAAACGACACACCCTCACAGGAACATTAGACAATAACCCAATTCATCCTGAATCCACAGTTCATAAGATGACAAGGATCTTCATTTTTCTGGCCTCAAGAAAGGCATCAACCAAACTGAAAAGGAGACAGTTTGTTCTTTTTCTAGAGCCCGGTAGGGTAGGGAGTAGAGGAGGTGAGAAAGCTATCATTTGCTGAGCCCTGCTGTGTGTGAGACACTATTGCATAAGTTAATAACTTACCCTAGGGCACAAAATAAGAAAAGAAAGCAAATACAGAGGCCAAGAGTTAAGGAGTATTTGTATGTTCATTATCTGGTCTCTCCACCTCCACTGTTCTAGAAGTTGTAACATCTAGGGGAGCAAGCAGCTTGTCAGTCTGTTGCGGAATCCCCAGAGCCTCACATAGCACTTGGCACATTAAAAGGAGCTCAATGAACATATGCTAAGTAAATGAGCAAATGAATGAGTTCTTTCTTACTTCATAGCCCAGGGTTATCCTACTCCACCTTACTTGTGGCTAGAAAAACAAAACTCAAACGGCGCTTGCTCTGAGATTTTAAGATGTCTCCTCTGCGGTGTATTGATAGCAGGATAGAGTTTCTTCCTTTACAAACCAAACCTCCCCGTCCAGATAAATTATCATGGAAAATGGCACAGTACCATCAAATTGGAAATGAAAACCACAATTCCTGTTTGCAAACAAACACAATACCCTTAATGGTCATGGGAACACCTAACTTCGACTCCCACAGTTAACTTGAGAGCGAATTGGAAAGTTCAGCAGAAAAATTACATTATAATGAAAATTCCCATGAACTAATGCTGCTTTAGGTTTGCTCTGGCTGTATCTGCAGCCAAAACCCAGTCAATCAACCAATTGTTCACCCTACACTATACCAAAAGAGTGGTTTGTCTGATTTTTTTTTTTTTTGTCATTGAATTGATGAATTGCTTTGGCATCAGGTAGCCAGCTTTTATCTTGGGAAATAATAATTTTCTACTGGGAGAGCTATTCAACAGTGTGGTAGTACTTTATCACCAGCTGCGCATAAGTGGTGTTGTTTGCAATTTGATAAACGTGCACAGAGGCTCAGAGGTCCCCAAACACAAGTCTGATATGTAAACATAATCAAATCGTACTATTAACCAGGGGATCGAGTTGTCATTGCTCATCCTTCTCTGTCTTTTTCAACTTCTCGGTAAAAAAAATCCTCATACTTCATTCTGCACAGGCGAAGGGAGGGATAGTTTTCAGTCTTAGATGGCACTAGAATGAGAGTTAAGTACCTTCCACCTGTTCTAAACTGAATTTGTGATTGGAGAAAACCACATCAAAACAATTTCATAAGAAACTGGAGCACTTCCAAAGGCTTTTAAGCTCATTTCAAAATACTGAGCAGTACCTAAGGAATGCAGAAGAATAGCTTATTCTTTCAACTTTTCTCTACAAAGACTTTGGAATCATAGAATTTCAGGTTAAGAGGAACTAGAAATGCCAAACACACACACACAAATAATACACACACACACACACACACACACACACACACACACCTCCTTTCTAGACAACTAAGAACTAAAGTTAATTATTTAATTTAAGCCTTGCCAACAATTATGCCTTTTCTTCATTTTAAAAATTATGAAACTGAAGCAGAAAAATGAAGCAACTTACTATGTGTCTTATACTTGGTAAGTGCCAAAACTGGAACTCAATTCCATCCCTAAGTCCCAACGAATACACTGCACCACTTTGTTTTTATGATACTGCTGCCAACCTATGCTTGACTTCCTTTTTTGGCCATGAACTCAGCCCATCCAATCCTCAGACATCTCTGTTTGAGTCGTCTGCTCTGTGTTAAAAGTTGCCTTTCTATAACTCCTACCTACTGAACCTAGATGTGGCCTCGGGCCATACTGAATAAGTGTAATCTCTCTTCCAAGTGACAGGCTTTGGAATATTTGAAGCTGACAATCGTGTCACATGGAGCTCTCTTTCTTGTGGGTTAATATTCCCAGATCCTTCAGCCATCCTTCATATAACATGGTTCACTCTCTTAATTGTTTTCTACTTTATACATGTTTCTCTTCAACTGTCATCTGGCCTCACCAAGAAGACCGGAAATCTCACCATCCTCAATCTATTAATGCAGCAAAAATCGAATTAAGATTTCTCCATTCTGCACCAATCCTATATCTTGAAACCTCCACTTTATGGGCACCCAACCTTGCCTCAGAGTCTCGCAACCCTCACACAGAGTGTGAAATCTCTCACAATGCTCGTCTGAAAACACTAAGCAAAACCTCTATGAAATTAATCAGAGATCCCAATGGGCCTCTGTATTATGCATCCTAATCCACTTGAATGTCCTGTCTCTCTCCTCAAAGCCTCATGGCCCAAGGATACCCTATCTCTAAGGAGTTCATAAATTCTTAAGTGCCTGCCACAAACCCAGTCACTCTTCTAGGAAAGTGGTCCCAGGTGGCCTTCCTTGCCAGAGTTGTCATTAATGTCAATAAGGTATAGTCACCTGTCACCCTTGCCATTGCTGACAAGACTGTCCCAAGGGGCTGTACAAGGTCTCGTTACCTTTGGAGCAACTATCATGAACTACAGGAAAAATGATGAGATTCTTATCAAAGGTGTCAAAACAACCTCGTTATATACTCTCCTTAGAAAATATGTCAGAAAGGTAGTCTCCAAGCTCCAACGTGTGAGAAATATGTTTGCTTTAATTTCTTGACTTTATTTCTATTGCAAGTTCCCAGATTACTAGAGGTTTAATCCTAAGAAATTGAGGAGTCCCTCTCCTTTGGGAGGGGTTACCTCTAATTTGAGGGGATTTATGGAGTGCTACTGCATCCTGCGACGTTGGGATGAAGGCATCTGATTTGGTTTATTTAACCTCACAGGCATCAACTGAGTTGTCTCCCTTTTTAGGTCCCCTTTCCTGTCTTCGATCATTGATTCAATCACGTTTGGAATATATGGTCTCCATTCTTTCTTTTTTTATTTATTTTGGCTGCGCCGGGTCTTAGTTGCAGCACGTGGGATCTCCGTTGCGGCATGTGGGATCTTTTAGTTGTGGATTGTAGACTTTTCGTTGCGGCATGCAGACTTCTTAGTTGCAGCATGCACGTGGGATCTAGTTCCCCAGCCAGGGCTCGAACCCGGGGCCCCTGCATTGGGAGCACAGAGTCTTACCCACTGGACCAAACAGGGAAGTCCCTATGGTCTCCATTCTTGACTCTAGGCTTTCTCCTGGCTCACTTCCTAAACACTCAGGGTCATTCTTCATACTTAAGCCAGACAGAACTACAGGAAACTCAGTAGGGCTGTTTATGACTCTTTCCTCCTTTGCATTTTCCCAAATCTCTGGGATAGTCTGTTCATACGCATCCTTTCAGATTCCCTCTGAATGCATAGACTTTTGAAATACAAATATCAAGGAAAAACTCCTTCTTTCGCCTTCTGACGTGCCATCACATTCCTGAGACAATGAGCTCAGAACCTCTTTCCTGTTACGTAATAGCAGAACGAAATTCTAGGAATAAACACGTTTAAAATGACATTCCAAAAAGCATTAGTCTCTTGCAAGTAGAAGATGAGGGCACACAAAAAGATGGAAAAATCACTCAAACTCAGCAGCTGCCCCAAATGAGAATACAGGAAGTTTTCTGGTTACCATTACTATCCTTATTTCATAGGTGACCAAACTAAGATTACGGGAGGTTAAGAAACATGCGCAAAGTCACCTGCCTAGTAAATAGTAGAACCAGGATTTGAGCCCAAAAGTCTGACCCCAGAGTAATGCTCTTAACTACTTCTGTGACAAGGAAAAGAGGCAGGAAGGAAAACCGTAATGAAGGGCAAGAGTGAACTAATGTTATGAAGAAACAGAAAATGTATAGTGCCACAGAAGTGTGTAATGAGGGTCAAAGGAAGAATCGGGGGGATCTGATCTAATCTGAAGCTTAAGAATAGATCTCTCTGAAGAAGTGACCTTTGGGCTGAGATCAGGAAGGTTGCCTAGGAGCTAACTGGTCACCAGGAAGAAAGAATAGCACGTGCAAAGGCCCTGAGGCAGGATGAGCACAGCTGTGTGTAGACCTGAAAGGAGGCCAGGACGCCTGGAGCAGAGGGAGTGTCAGGGAGACTGGTGAGTGATGAGGTTAGAAAAGGAAACAGAAGTCACTTCTGGCTGGGCCTTTTAAACTATGTAAATGAATTTTACTAGAAATGGCCATCCCATCAGAAGAACCTCAAGTCCTGCGTTTATATTATCTCTTCAAGCATTCATCATGAATGAACTAACAAGACTTTGAACTCACAAGGTGTAAAATCTGATTGGTTCAACTTGGCTGACGTAGTCCCCACTTATCCAATCAGCAGGAGGGGCAGGATCACATGGTCTTCAGAGTCAATCATCATGAGGAAGAACGGGCGTTCTCATACAAACAAATATATGTATCTGGGCACAGGTTGCTGCATTGACCAGCATCTCTGAAATTACAAGATCCCCAGACATAGGTTTCCCCTGGGCAGTGGATTTTATTGTAAAGATAAAACGGGACATTAAGTAAACCCTGATGTTCATTCAGAAAACATTAGCTCTAGCAATGCACTGCACACAGCAAAAGCACTAGCCATTCCATCACGTGATCAGCCTCGCAGCAGCAGGCCTCCAGTCTGAATGCGCTGCCGTTAAGGTTTCCTGGCATTGAGTCTCAGGGTCCGCTTCTTCTCCTCCTGTTATTATGACGTAACTCTCTCTATCTTCTGGTCCAGTTCCACAAAAGCGAGGGTCTGACTGAGCCGAGCAGTCACCTTCTAGTATTAGGCTTCCGTGTTGAGGAGCATGATTCCCATGGGTCATTTCTGGACAAAAGCTAAAGAGACCTGCCATCACCCCAATGACATTTCCTTCCCGGAGAGCAGAAGGCGGCACAGTGGTGCTGTGGGTGGAGCATGAAAGCTCACACAGTGTTGTTTTTAAGTTAATGTGCAACCAACATTTTTAAATAGAAAGCTTTCTTGTAAAACTCCAGATTTCCAGCTGCCCTTGAAAACCTGGAATATCAGACAACACTAGCCACAGTCAACAGATACTGCATAGTGAGTGACCTGTGACCCCTTAAGAGGCCCATAAGCTCTCAGTTCAACATAGTCTCCAATATCCCTACGGTCAACCAGCTTCACTGATTTAACTTACATGCCTGACCCTGGTAGGCATCTGAGTTGGCAAGCACTAAAGTATGTAATTACGTGCACTTTTCTCAAAAGGGAGTTCATGGTGAGGCAGGCACTTAGAGTCACTGACTACAAGACTGTCACAGTATCAAGTTCAGAAACTCTACCCTAGTATAATTTCACTGCTGCTGGCAACCCCTGAAACAATTTTGAGATAGTCTCTGAACGCAGTTAACTGGGGTCCCTGCCAACTGCTGCGTATAAGGCAAGTGAATCTTCACTCTACTGTGATAGCCTAACCAGACTCGACCTGACGATTCTGAGAAAGGTTAAGGATAGAGGAATGGCTCCTAGACATTGGACCAATTCCATTCCACATCTTAGGTCATCCCGCACTGCCCTAATAACACCTGTTACAAAACACAGTAATAGGATCTCCTTGCCAAGCTATGTGCTCCTCCTGGCTATCAGATGGCCCAGAGGAATGGATATTCATGCTGGTAAAATTGGGCACTTAGCCCCTAAACTAGCACGTTCAGGCTAGCATGTAGCATGTCTCAGTCTTGAGATGTTACGGCTTGTGGTAAAAACGCATCTTACGGGCCAAACTGGTGTCCACCTACCTGCCAACCACGTGACCTTGGCCGAGCCCCTTCATCTTTTTCAGCTTCAATTTCTTCACCTACAAAATGTAGATAATAATACGGACCTCAGTGAATATTTTGAGGATTAAAGGCAGTGATGGGTGTCTTCCTTCTTTACCCAGGTAGGGTATAAAATAACTTCAAACCCAGCAATTTGAATTACATTAAACCTCTCTAGCCACCCCCACCCCCCTCACCTTATCATCTTAAGAAGTTTCTTCTGGCCTCTTTCAGGTTACCACTCCTCCCAGGGCTTTCCCCAGTTCAAATATTTAGCCCTCGTTTTACAGAGAGAAAAACCGCTCGGTCCCACAGGTGGCTGCATACTTTCAACAAGGCTGCAGCTGCCACTGTTTCAGAGTAAAAGCCGCCTGCCCCCCTTGGCTCATTCACTACCATAGCATCCCACTGTGCTGCCACATGCCCCTGACCACCAAACCCGCAAGGCCAAGATGGGGCCCGGCTCAGTGCAGCTGCTGTGGTCAGCAGGCGTGCAGCATGGGTGCAGAAAGAACCTCTGTGGATGACACAGGTGGGACCTGTCTCCCCTGGAGGCATATGCTGCTATGGAAGCTTCATTTGCCTATCCCATCTCTTGGGTCAGTTTTCATATTCCTGACGTTTAGGCTACCTGGCTGATGTTTAGGTTATAACTGATGTCTTCTCTCCCCTATCCCTGCCTTAACCAAGAATTGGTTCAGTCAGCACTGATTCTCCTTTGCTTTACTCTAGCATAGAGACAAGAACACTAAGTATTCAATTTTCCTAGCTGCAATCTAGCTAGCAGTGGTGATGTGACACAGTTCTGACCAATGATATGTAAGTTTAGTGACACACACTGTCAGCCACTTTCCCAAGACAGACCTCCCACCCAGCGTGGCTGAGTTGGAAAGCATTTCTGACACAGCGTCACCCTGTGACAGAACCATTCTTTCTCATGACTTCCTTAGTCTCCCAGGTCCCTGGAGGTAGAGAAAGACCTTCCATCTCACACTCTCCAGCCCGTCTCCTACAACGGGATGAGTTTGTTTCATCCATGAGAAAACATCACAAACGGGTAAAAGTCCTGGTCCAGCAGCAGGTACAGAGCAGATGCTCCTCTTGACCTTTTGATACCATTTGAAAATTCAACCACGGCATATACTATCTTCCTGACTAAAAATTTACTATCGTTAGTGTCTAACTGAGGCTTTTTCATTGTGTTATTAGAAAGAAGCAACAGAGCACTTAGAGGGAAATATATAACTGTCCCAAGCATTTTGTGTCTGAAACAAATACTTCAGGATTTGGATAAGTAGGAGGAAATCTAGATTCTATTTCCAATGAACACAATGCTTGACTAAGCCATAGAACCAAGGATGTAAGCTGTCTGGACTTACACTACTTTAATCCCATCTTGGACACAATGCCCAGTATGTTTTTGGCCTTCGACCTGGGCAAAAGGCAATGTCTGTGACCCATTTTGAGTCACGACAGCTTATTGGCTCATACCGAACATCTCTTCTGTTCTTAAAAAGTGGATTAATGTGGAATTTGCTGTCTCTGCTATGATCCCTTAAAAGGGCTACGATTACGGAGCCAAGCAAGGCCATCCGAGGTGGAGGCTCATTCTTGCTGTTCGTGCACTTGACAGTTTTCTCTGAGTGGTTCCCCAGTCCCATGCCTCTAAGGCCACAAGTGCGCTATCCTGCAGGGCCCAGCCAAAGAACTCCGGGTCGTGCCTTTCATCAGTACATTCAAGGCCAACGCCACGCGAAATTCATTTCAGCTGTCTCCCAGCTCAGTTCTCACTTCTACAGAGAGAAGAATCCACTAATGGAGACCTTTGGTTTCAGTGTCAGTATGAGATTGTGCTGAAAGAAGAGACTTTTTAATGTAAAAATAGAGAGAAATTATTTAATTCATCATCAATCAGCAACTTTTCTTTAAGAGTTTGCTGAGTACCCGGAGCGGGGCAACACGTGAGTGCAGTGATAAATAACATGGGCTCCGGAATCAGAAAGACTTGGGTCTGAGTCCTGCTTCTGTCAGGTATTTAAGGTCGAGCCACACGATAGTTCCAGCATTCAGTCATTCTGAAATGTAACTCTAGGCAATGAGGGGCACATTCTCTCTTAGCATAGCAAAACCAGATGATTTGCTTATACGAAATGGGTTCTGTGTTATGGTAGTAGGAAGAAAACTAATCTCTCATGAAGGATAATAAAAGTTTTTTTTCTGAATGAACCTTTCTGCCTGCCCGATATCATTGAATATCCATTCTATGGTATTGTTGGGGACCAGGCTTTTTCTATCCTCTGGTCCCACCATCCTTATGACATGACTCTCATCCTCATGATGGCAGGAGATGTGTTGCACCTTCAGCCATCATGCCTGCTTCCCAATCAAGAAGAAGGTAGGAGGACCACAGGTCTTCTACCTAAGGGAAGCCCTTCCCGTCAGATTGAATTTACGTACCATTGGTCAGAACTGTGTCATATCTCCACCACTAGCTGGATTGAAGCTCGGAAAATTGAATACTTAGCTTTCTTGTCTCTGTGTTAGAGCAAAGCAAAGGAGAATCAGTGTTGAGTGAACCAATTCTTGATTAAAGTAAGGATGGGAGAGAGAAGACATCAGTTATTTAATGAGCTATTCATTTATGTTATGTTTATTTCCACAATCAGATGAGGGACTAGGGTTCAGGGAAACGGCAACAATTACCCAAAACGTAAAGGTAGGAGTCCAGCCCAAGTCATTCCTACTCCAATATTTTTGCTCTTAAAAAGAACTTTCCTTGCTTTGGACAAGAATCTAGAGTTTCCCTTTAAGCACCTCAAGCCAGAGTAATGGTCTCCATTACAATGTAGAAGTAACAAGCATGTTTGCAATTGGCAAGATACCTCCTTTACTGGCTTTAGGACGCAGTGAGATTGACAATTTAGTTGATTATTCAAGGTAGAGGCTTGCAAACCCTACTAGGCACTGCAGCTACTGATCTCTTAATACAATAGGCAAAAATACATCTATTTTTGGCCAATGATAAGGTCTCCAACTTGATTTAAGTACCAGTAACTTTCTCCACTTCTTGTAATGGTTTAAGTGGATGAACTAATATGACTTTTACAGTCATTTTCTTTTAAGACGTAAGCAGAAGGATGTTTAAACCATTTCCTCAGAAAGTAAAAAGCAAAGAGATACGGTTCTTGGGGCTTCTACAAAAAGGTGATCGACAAAGCATATAAATTGTGGCTGCTAAGAGATTAGCGATAGCCAGAGTTAGAAGGATTTGAGTTGGCTTCCAAATAAACCACAAGTGCAAGCGTCTGCGTATCATTCGGGGGACAAGGTCTTCTGCTTACTTCAATGCCTGATTCTTTAGGTGGAAGGTTTATCTTCACAGTGTGTTGCCTAAGACCAGACTTCATAGAATATAGAGTTGCATCATTTCAAGATAATACCTACCTTCAGAAGGCTCTGTGTCACCACACAAAGGTGAGCCATGGACAAAAGCATAGCACTCACTAAACTGCATGGTCCATAGAGTAAGGTGTGCAGCTATAGTGCTGGGTATCAGAGAAGTGACAGAATCAGAGAATCGGCTTTGGAAATTGGCCCACGGTAAATGACTCACTCACTCATTCCACAAACCTTCATTGATCACCTACTGAGCTAATTGCTGTGACCCTATTTGGAATAATCTGATCACAGATGAAAGGGGACAGTGACCTGCTTTAGTGTGAGTGTCCAGTTAAACCAGGCACCATCTCGCTTATTAAGAGCTACTTTGAGAAGAAACCTTCACCCTTCCCAGAAACAAGGGGGAGATGAGCCCACAATGACTAAGAGCATAACAAACTAATTCTTACTAGGACTTTGGAAGGTTTTGAAGCCTTAACAGGCAAGAACTTTTTGTTAAACAAGCAGTTCTTTCTGAGAATCACACAGGGCTTATCCCAAAGTAAGTAAAAAGCTATTAGTCACCTGATGGGTTAGCCAATTGTTTATTCAACATGGTCTTTAAAGTAACCAAATGTGTACAAATTGAACTTTTGGAGCTATTGATGGTCATGATGGGGCATGAACTGATGACCAACTCCACTTAGCAGTTTTCTGAATTGAGCTGTTGAAACAGGCACCAAATTCATGATTTCACGTACCCCAGCACTCATCACACCTAGTGGCAAATTTTGAATTATATTGAAATAGTCTCCTGCATTATATGTCCTCTAAGGGCTGAAGATGTTCCTTATTCATCTGTGTATACTCAGCAGTTAAGACAAAGCCTATATATGAATACCAAGTTCATTTTTCTCTCAAAGGTAAAATTCACAACTGGTTAGGAAAATCACTTATGTCAGAGGTATAAAAATAAATCACTTTAATAAAAAGACAAAACAGGTGGATGAATACTTTTATTTGAAACCTTCTGTTACATTCTTCTTGGAGCAAAACAGCAACAAAATCTCTCCGTGTATTTACATGAAGAGGTGAAATCACGTCTCATTGTCAGTTCATGCTGCTATAACAGAATATCATACTGGGTGGCTTAAACAGTAAACATTTGTTTCTTACAGTTCTGGAGGCTGGAAAGACCAAGATCAAGGTGCCAGCAGATCCAGTGTCTTGTGAAGGCACTTTTCCTGGTTTGTAGACAGGTATCTTCTCGTTGTATCCTCATGTGGCAGAAAACAGAGAGTGGATGTCTCTTCTTATAAGGGCACTAATCCCATGCATGAGGGCTCCATACTCATTACCTAATTACCTCCCAAAGTTCCCCCCTCCTAATACCATCGCATTGCAGGTTAGGATTTCAACATATGAATTTTGTGGACACAAATATTCAGTCCATAGCAAACAGTTTTCTAAGGTGAAGTTTTGAGTGATACCTTTTCTCCTAAGAACCCTAGGCATGATTTACAACTCAAACAATATATGGGAACAAGTCCACAATGCCCTGTTCTATCATTTCACTGCTTACTTGATAGATTTCTGTACAGGTTCACAGCAAGACATGCAGGCGCTCTCTGTAGATAATAATTTGGTGTTATTTCAAAGAAATGTTCAATAGTTACTTATTTGGGCAGGGAGAAACAGATTTTTCTCTAAATAAAATTTATACTGAAACAGATTCACTTACTAATTCAAATTCACTTATCAAAGCACTGAAATAATTTGGCAAAACCCTTTTATTTCTCTGCAATTCTTGTTTCTCTTTCATTTTCCTGTGATACTTAAGAAACAAGTCACCTTATTGGGAGGCATATTAATGTGTGCAAAACTTAGATAATGAAACAAATTCTGGGACACAGTACTGTATCATGCATTATTCATTTTTAGAATTTCAACAGATTTTCAGCGATGCCTGGACATGTGAGTCACAACACTTGACAGAGATAGGTGGGTGATAACAAGGAGGGCCTTTCTCTTTTTGACTTGAGGAAGCTCTCTATTTTGTCAGGAGCAGAACTCATTAAGCCTCCCAAGTTCTGTGTGGTAGGAACTTGAGACACCATAATTCTGATTTATTCTAAAGATGCTTTACCCTCCCTGACCCCCAACCTCAGACTGGGCTCTAAGATGCTGCATTTTGGGCATGCTTCTTTAAATTCATTAAGACCCCAGAAAGATCTAAAACAATCTCATTTAGTAAAACAATAGGGCTTTGAAGGAATTTAAAGCCCACAGCTGTCTCAGCAGAAGGCTAAAGGAAAGAAGACGTTATCATAAAGATATTTGTAGAGGTGGCCTCTGTCTAATGAAGTGAACCCCAGTAAGATTCCCAGGAGATTCACAAAGCTTTTAAGAAAAAGGAATCGGCAGAAATAGCAGCAGCTTGGATTGAAAGGAACAGATAGAGACAAAATGAAAAGAGGTCTTTAGAACCACTGAGAAGGCTACAAACTTGAAAACATGGCTACCTTTCATGAAAGAGAGAAAAATAACTCAGAGGTAGAAACAATAGCCCAGAAAGTGGAGCCAAGAGTCATGAGGGATTGTTTCCAAGTCTTTAGTCTTACTCACGCAACTACCAACCTGCCCTGCTGAATTTCAGAATTGCTATGAATTTACAACTCCTATATACCTTCAATTCCTCCCTTTTGAGAACAGAAGCATTTATAGTAGCTTTAGAGTAGAGAGAAACAAACTACAGAATACACAAAACCAAAATTTGGTTCTTTCAAAAAATCAACAAAATTGACAAACCTTGACCTAGACTGACCAAGAAAAAAAAAGAGATAATACTCAAATTCCTAAAATCAGAAATGAAGGTTGGGATATTACAACTGACCTAACAGAAATTAAAAGATAGCAACAAATTAGATAATCCAAATGATATGGACAAATCCTAGAAGTATACAAACTGCCAAAAGAGACTCAAAGAGAAATAAATAGAAAATCTGAGTAGATCTAAAACAAACAAAGAGATTGAATCAGTAATTGAAATCCTTCCAACAAAGAAAATCCCAGGACCAGATGGTTCTACTGGTGAATTTTACCAAATATTTAAGGAAGAATTAATATCACCCTTTCACAAACCCTTCCAAAAGTAGAAGTCATAGAAACACTTTCTTACTCATTGTAGGAGGCCAGCTACTATTAATCTATTACCAAAGCCAGACAAAGACACCATGAGAAAAGAAAATAACAAACTAATACCCCCTATGAATATAGATGCAAAAATCCTCAACAAAATGCTAGCAAAGCAAATCCAGCAGCATATTAAAAGAACTGTACACCATAACCAAGTGGGAATGCAAGGTTGGTTAACATCCAAAACTCAATTAATATGTTATACCAATAGAATAAAGCTACATGATCATCTCAAAAGATGAAGAAAAAGCATTTGACAAAATCCAACATCATTTCATAATAAAAACTTTCAAGTAGATAGAAATAGAAGGAAACTTTATCAACCTAATAAAGGGCATTTATGAAAAATCCACATCCATCATACTTAATGTTAAAACTTTACATCTGGGCTTCCCTGGTGGCGCAGTGGTTGAGAGTCCGCCTGCCGATGCAGAGGACACGGGTTCGTGCCCCGGTCCGGGAAGATCCCACATGCCGCGGAGTGGCTGCGCCCGTGTGCCATGGCCGCTGAGCCTGCACATCCGGAGCCTGTTGCTCCGCAACGGGAGAGGCCACAACAGTGAGAGGCCCGCGTACCGCACAAAAAAAAAACAAAAAAAAAACTTTACATCTAAAATCAGTAACAAGATAAGTAATCAACATTTTACTAGAAGTTTGAGACAAGACAATTGTTGGGGGGTGGGGGAGAAGATGGAAGAAAAGAAGGAAGGGAGGGAGCGAGGAAGGAAATGAAAGGGTATCCAAATTGAAAAGAAAGCTGTAAAACTATCTGCAGAAGACATGATCTTACATAGAGAAAAACATAAAGAATTCACAAAGAAGCTATTAGTGCCAGTCAACTGGTTCACCAAAGTTTCAGGATACAGTATTAATATACAAAAATCAGTTTTATCTCTACACACTAGAAAATGAACAATGCAAAAATGAAATTAAGAAAACAATTATATTGATACTTATAATAGCATCAAAATCAGTAAAATACTAAGGAGGTGCAATACTTATACATTGAAAGCTACAAAACATTGTTGAAAGATATTAAAGAATGGCTAAATAAATAGAAAGACATCCTGTGTTCATGAATTGAAAGACAATATTGTTAAGATGTCATTACCACCAAAAATGATCTACAGAGTCAATGAAATTCCTACTAAAATTCGAGCTGCCTTTTTGCAGAAATTGACAAACTGAACTTAAAATTTATGTGGAATTGCAAGGGACCCTGAATTCCAAAAGAATCTTGAAGAAAAGAGAAAAGTTGAAGGACTCACACTTCCCAATTTCAAAACTTACTACAAAGATAGTCAAAACAGCATATTACTGGCATAAGAATAGACTTACAGATCCGTGGAAAAGAACTGAGAGTCCAGGGATAAATCCATACATCTATGGTTAATTGCTTCTTGACAAGCACGTCAAAGATATTCAATGGGGAAAGAATGCAAAAGATTAAAGTTGGACATCTACTGCACACCTTATACAGAAATTAATTCAAATAATGAATCAAAGACCTAAATTTAAGAGTCAAAATGCTGGAGATTGGTTCAAGATGATGGAGAAGAAGGAGGTGCACTCACTCCCTCTTGCAAGAGCACCGGAATCACAACTAACTACTGAACAATCATCGACAGGGAGACACTGCAACTCACCAAAAAAAATACCCTACATCCAAACACAAAGGAGAAGCTGCAATGAGACAGTAGGAGGGGTGCAATCACAATAAAATCAAATCCCATAACTGCTGGATGGGTGACTCACAAAATGGAGAACACTTATACCACAGAAATCCACCCACTGGAGTGAAGGTTCTGAGCCTCACATCAAGCTTCCCAACCTGGGGGGTGTGGCAATGGGAGGAGGAATTCCTAGAGAATCAGACTTTGAAGGCTAGCAGGATTTGATTGCAGGACTTTGACAGCACTGGGGGAAACAGAGACTCCACTCTTGGAGGGCACACACCAACTAGTGTGTGCATAAGGACCCAGGGGAAGGAGGAGTGACCCCATAGGAGACTGAACCAGACCTATCTGCTAGTGTTGGAGGGTCTCCTGCAGAAGCGGGGGTTGGCTGTGGCTCACCGTGGGAACAAGGACACTGGCAGCAGAAGTTCTGGGAATTACTCCTTGCCATGAGCCATCCCAGAGTCCGCCAATAGTCCCACCAAAGAGCCCGGTGAGCTCTTTCTGTGTTTTAGTTTTGTGCGCTATAAACACAGGAATTCTGATGACTTCTATTTTGCATTGTTTCTCATTTAACAAATATATTAGTGGGGAAAAAATCAATGGAGAAAGAAGGAATTATATAGACCAGCATTCCATAATGGCAAGAGGCAAAAAGAGTATTGTTAATCTATTCAGTGGCTCCAAAGACAATAGGACTTAAAGATGAAAAACATAGAATGCCTGCCCTCAAGATATTCCCTGTCTAATAGGAAAATAAATAAATGAATAATGTGGTTGATGCTATACAAAAGGACCATAAGAAGTACTGTTGGACTGGAGTGGGGAAAAGTTCAGTTAACCGTAGCTGGGGAGATAGTATAGGTTAAACAGTGATTAGAGGCACTTTCACAGAGGCAGTGATATCAGAATTTAGAGGGATGAGCTGGATTTCGCTGAACACAATAAAAGTTAAAGAACACTACAATCAGAAGAAAGTAAATATATGGGCAACACACACAAAAACATGAAACAAGATGTTAAGTTCTTGAAACTGCAACAACCTCAGGAGGACTAAAATACATATAGTAGAGTGATGAGAGATGGAAATGAAAAAACAGGCAGAGACCAAACAAAGCTCATTGCATTTCTTGTTCCATGAATAATTAGTTGCATAAATTCATTAGGAGGAAGGATAAAGATGTATTTGTCCTTTAATCCAATCATCCCATTTCTGATCATTTATGCCATAAAGATAATCCAAAAGAAGAAAGATACTTTATGGGTGAAAATGTTTACTTCAGATTTAACTATAAATGCAAAAAAAAAAAAAAAACCCCAAACCTATAATCAACTCAAAAGTCTGATGGGAGGGACTTCCCTGGCAGTCCAGTGGTTAGGACTCCACATTTCCACTGCAGGGTGCACGGGTTTGATCCCTGGTCGGGGAGCTAAGATCCCGCCTGTGGCACTGCACAGCCAGAAAAGAAAAAAAAAAAAAAAGTCTAATGGGAGATAGAGTGACTTAAAAAGTCTTCCAATGCAATTAAATGCAACTATTTAAAAGGTGATAGACATAAGACTGCAGGATATAGAAAATATGATACAATGTTAAATGGAAGAAGTAGATAGAACAAAATATATAGTATGATTGCAAATATGTAAAAAAATTCTGTCCCCGCTATGGTGGGATTGGCATAGGACAGGGGTCGATTTCTTGACACGCAGAAGCAGCCTCACGAGTACGATGATATCTGTGCCTACTTATTAATGTGCATAATTATTCATCACACTCTCCCTTCAATTCTCAAGAGGCTCCCAGAAGGCACATGAAATTCTATGGTCATCCTCTCATGGGAAGAAATTTTACCCCAAGTAAAGAGTCCCATAGTTCTGGAAATGATAGTGGGTCATTAGGGAAGGGGGTAGTTTTGAGCACAAAATGAGGTAGATTACTCAAATTGTGTTTTAGTCCCACACCTCACTCTGTCCCCTAAGCTGTTGAGGGTATTACACAACCACATTAACTTTAAAATTAAAGATTAAAAATTTGTGTCTCTAGTAAATTGAGATCACAAGGCAAGTTATGTTTTAGGTGTCACAGTGCATACTGCAAAAGCGTGGAAAAAATATTTCTCCCACTTCAGTGATGAATATTCGAGCAAGAAATAGAGAGGCCAAAAGTCACCTCACGTGGAATGGAAAATCAGCAGAGAGAATATCAGATATGAGGTGACCATAGAGGTAGGAGAGTCAGGGCAAAAAAGAAATTGATACGTAGGGATGCACAAGTTTTTGCACTCATGTTTTTGTTTTAATGTATACTTGTGGAAAGGATGAGAAAGTGACGTACAGAAGTGAAAAGCAGTTGTTTTAAGGCAAGGGGAATTTAAGGGTCTTTTTCCCTTTCTCTAAAAATTTTTATGTAGTTCTGCATTTGTGACTTTCTCATAATAATACTTTTGTCTAAAATGTTGGCAGTTCTCTTAGGGCACTATTAGAAAGCAGAACCACTAGGGTGTACACATGTGTGTGCACATACACACATATATACATACATTTTTTACAAGAATTTGACCTTATACAATTTTAGGAGTCGGTTAAATAGTCACTCTAAGGCTGTTGTCTTTGTGTCTGATGCTGGAACTTGAAGTCCTCAAGGTAGACAATCAGGAAGAGAAGATGAATATAAAGTGAGTTCCAGCAAGATCCAGCTGGAATCCACAAGCATAAGCTGGAGCCTAGAAGGAGAGGCTGAAACCCATCAGTTCTTACCTGCATGGATGTTCTGTAGGATCCAAGGCCCTTCTTCACAGTTAAATACACACAGCTGGCCTGAGAGTTGGAGTAATGAAAGGAAGTTTCAGGAGAAGCACAAGTAGTTGCAGGCTCACCCCAGCATCACCCCAAACGGGTGAGCCAGCAGATCAGTGACAGCACTTGCGAGCTACAAAATGGCATCTGCATCACATCACCATCTATATGTCACCCAAGAATATCTCTTTTGTTCAACCCTAACCACGAACATACAAGAAATGGGAATTTGGGGAAATGTAGGTCACTGTGGCCAAGGTGAAACCTGACAAGGCCACCACAAAGCCAAATTGTGCTTTTTGTCAAGAACATCAACAGTTTCCATAACAAGACTGTGAAAATCTGAGCTCAAAGGAATCTCTCTTTTGCCGGGCTATCTTTGGTAGTATTTATTTAGAAGCATTTTATTTAACCTCATTCAGTTTCTTCCTTCATTATAAAACGAGGTTAGTAGTATCACCCGTTTTAAGTAAGTTTCTTAGTTATAAACCAATAGAGACTAATTCGGACGCAGAATTTCTCAACCTCAGCACTACTGACATCTTTGCTAGATCATTCTTTGTGATGTGGGACTCTCCTGAGCATTGTAGAATGTTTACCAGCATCCCTGGCCTCTACCCACCATGTGCCAGTCCCCTCCCCAAATGTGACAGCCAAATATACTTCAGACATTACTAAATGTCCCCTGGGGGAGGAGGGCAGAGTCACCTGCAGTTGAGATCTACTGGTCGAGTGGATTTAGGCAGAGAGGAAATGACAAAGATTCTTTGCTTGGCCAAACTTTAGGCTCCTGAACCTTCTCCTAGCCCCATCTGTGTACTTTCTTATAAAATCTAGTTTTAGTAAGAACCCTGCTAAGTCAGTTTAGCCAAAATCCCCCAACCTTAATATCTAATTAGGTTCCTCACTCACCACCATCACCCAGGTGATATCTGATCAACCTGGTCTGTCGTCAGAAGAATCCTTTTAGGTTGGCTTAACCAGAATCTCCTTTACCCTTGATGTTTCCTCTCAGTAATTTTCCATCTACTGACCCCCACCCTGGTCCTTGGTTGTAAATTCCCATATGCTCATGCTACATTTAGAGCTAAGTCCAATCTCTCTTATTTACTGCAAAATTCCATCACAGTGGTCCCTAAACCTACCACAGTAGCCTCCCTTCCTTGAATAAAGTCTTCCTTACAGTGATTTAACAGTGTCATTGAATACATTTTTTTCCTTTAAGGGGAATTCATTATAAAAAGATGTTGAATAGCTCACAGTCTTGCTGGAACAGTAGATAACCAGGTTTGTGTCTAGAAAGCAAGGAACAATGTGAGAAATTATGCCACAGAAATTTCCTAGAGAGGAAATTACTATTGCTGCTTCTAGGCTCTGCCCACTATAATCTGCACTGCTGACACCACTGACCCTTGACATGGGAACCTCCCTCCCACCCCGCCCCAGAGTCCCACTCCCTCTGCTGTTCAGGGTTAGTCTAACCCTAACCCTAACTCTAACCCTAACGATGGCTGCTGCCCCCACTAAAAGCTTCGTTGTGCTCCCCATTTCTTCTGGTTGCTAATTCCCTTTGCGAGTCTGCAGAGCATACATATGGTCAGAGAAGACTGAGTTTATACCTATCCCCCTCTTAGCTGCATGAGAGGCTGGGGAAATGATTATCCAGTATCCTTCTGAGTCTCACGAGTGGGAAATTCTTCACACACAGGATACACTTCTAAAGCTGGATGGACCAAATGAATGAGAATATCCACCAGACATATCAAGCCAATTGATTTGAGGATTATCTCTGATCATGAACGTGAAGAGTGTAGCAAGTTCCTGGCTTTAATTATAGAGCATCTACTCCTTGCCTAGCAGAAGGCTAAGTACTATGATGGGTCGAAAGAAGTCAGGGTTCCTGAGCGCCAAGAAATGACAGTCAACTCCGACAATGGTCCAGAGTTGACCTTCCTCTAAGGTTAATCCCTTTAGCGCTGTCCTGTGTCCAGGGAGAGCAAACTCTGCCTTTTGGTTTCAGAAGACCTCATTACTGCTATTGGAAAGAACATTTTGGTCAGAGATAAACAACGTTTCCACTTTCTTGTTTGGAAAGCTATTTAGAGAAGGGGAAATGAGTGAGCAAGGGTTTCTGGTGATGTGATGGATGACAAAAGGCTTCTCTCCATGCTGCAATGGCCCAGAAAAGGCAGCAGTCACACACGTAATGCTCGTTACTGCTAATGGGAGTTGAATCTGGCATCCGGAGAAGAACATGCCCTTGGAGCTGTGCTTCCCTCTGTGGACGAGTTGACATTGAGGGAACCTTTGTCATAAATAATGCCTGCCATTCAAGAGAACATTCAGCCCATTGCTGAGGAGGGAAGACAAAAGAGTCACTGAAGTTTCACAGACTCTGGGAGCTCTCTTTAGGAAGACGAAAGAAGGCACAACAGGCCTCAGAGCTGCAGTGATGGATAAAAGAAGTAAAGAAGGGGTTCTGAGTTGCTGGGCCTTGTGATGTCTGTACTATATACATATATGTCAAATATCCAGGTACAAAATGAAAAATTCAGTTCCTGTTCCCAAAAGCTACAGTCTACTCTTTTGTGTTATATATTTTGACAAAAAGTAAAACAAAAAATAAAACACTATTTCAGGGTCGCAGTCCATTTAACCAAGAATTCTATCCCTGGAAGACTGTTTAAAGGTATCTTGGTGAAGGGCCCATGTTATATAAATTGACAAATAAATGAATGAGTGAAGGCTAAATGAAGGATAAATAAATAAATACAAGGCTTAACAACCAGCCTACTTGAACCTGTGTGCCTGTCATCCACCTCCAAGCACCTTTCAGAGAGTTCATTTTAAACTCTTCCAAAAGAGTTGACGACCAATGGCCTAAACGCTCCTCAAACCTAACTGTTCAGTTTGGATGGTAAATCTCATGAGACAAGTACTATAGAGCGTTGTTTCACAAAATGTTGTCTGAATGGAGTCCAGTTTACTGGAAACTTCAGTTTAATAATCTGTGCCAATCCTTTCAGCATCCCCTTGTCACAGGCCCCCCCCCACCCCCCCCCCCACCCCCCGCCACCACCTGCAACCCATGCCTCTTATGCTCTGACCATATTGGGCTTTTTCCCATTGCCTAAATAGACCCAGCTCCTGTCTGCCTCATGGCCTTTGAACATCCTGTTTCCCCTAGCTGTGCTCTAGCCTCACCACCATTCAGTCAGCACCTCCCTAATGAGACCAACTCTGGCCTCACCCTAAGTGCTACCACCGCTGACAAAACCCCTCTAATCACTCCATTCACAGTAGACCTTTCCCCTCAGTCCAATCCTTTGCTTGTCTTCATAGCACTTCTGATCACTTGTACTGAAGGAGTTCAGAACCTGCCACCTTAAAATAGGCCACTTTAGCATATGAAGTATTTTGAGGTAAAGGTAATCAGAACAATCAGATGCAGGAAAAGCTCTTTATCTCCCCCTTAACTGCCTAAAATAAAGTATAAATTTCCCCTTTTCTAAAGGAAATTTGCATTTATAAAATAATTTTCCATTAGTAAAGGCATCTGTGTGAGGAGAAAACTACTCCCAGAGACAGTTGGGGTTTTTTTTAGCAGTACGCGGGCCTCTCACTGTTGTGGCCTCTCCTGTTGCGGAGCACAGGCTCTGGACGCACAGGCTCAGCGGCCATGGCTCATGGGCCCAGCCTCTCCACGGCATGTGGGATCTTCCTGGACCAGGGCACGAACCCGTGTCCCCTGCATCGGCAGGCGGACTCTCAACCACTGCGCCACCAGGGAAGCCCCCAGAGACAGTTTTTTTTTCACCCAAGAGACTCTTAATTGCATAACAAGGCAGCCTTTATTTACCAGATATTTCCTCCCCTCCCCTCCCCTAATTCACTCCCCCACCTAAGTGTCAAACCTCTATTTTCCATAACTCAGGATACTATACAAGTCTCAGCTGGACACCTCCTTGAGTCTTATATTTTTATAAAACTCTCCTGTGTAGGTATGTAATTAAAATTAATCTTTTTCTCCTGTTAATTTGTCTTGTGTCAATTTAATTTTTAGACCAGCTACAGAACCTAGAAGGATAGAAAGAAATTTTTTTCCCTCCCTTATGCCATCCTTATTTGTATATGTTCTTGTTTTTCTTTTTTTCTTACTACAATTCAAGCTCCATGAAGACAGATGCAGGGTCTACTTGACTCCTTATCTTATCCTCAGGGCTAGCAGAGTAGTTATCACATGACATGAGATAAACAAATAAACGCTGAATAAATAAATGAACATATTCCCACCCCTCTCATTACAATTTTAGGAAAATGAGGAAAAAATAAAACAAGTTTATATTAAGAGATACATTCAAAACAAAAATTTCCAGCATGTATCCTGTGGGCAACAAATATTCAACCTAAGTATTACCTCTTTTACATTTATAACCAAACAAAATACCTCATTCAATAAGAAAATCTTGGAAGGCAGTAAGGAAACCAACATTTATTTATCTCTTACATATTACAGGATCTATGTCATTTCTTGCAGTTCCTCCAATAACTCTGGGATAGATATAATTAGAAAAACAAACCATAGCACTTTATAGTCTTTCCTTATCTGCAGATGCGAGACATAAATAACAATGAGAAATAGCCTGTGCAGGTCTCATACCTCAGGGAAAACTGGGATTGGTACAGATTAGAATGGTCAGAAGTGGCTTCATAGGAGATGTGAGGCTTACATTGAGTCTTGAAGAATGCGGGACATTCAGAAGGTAGAGAAGAAAAGGATGGTAAGTCCATGCAGATAGCAGAGCTTGAACAAAGTGTAAATAGTACAGGAGTCAGCACAAAGCATCAGAAAAAAATAGTGGAGAAATCAGAATGGCTGGTGGATCATGACAGGGAAAATTTAGAAAGATGGATTCTGTCGGCATGCTGGAATTCCTTAAATACTGGGCTGAGGAGACTGCATTTTATACTCCACACAAGAACAAACCATGAAAAGATTGCTTATGATGAAAACTGCATTTAAGGAAATTTAAGTTGTTTATGAATAGGTGAACTGTCATAAAGAGAAGCTAGAAAAAGTTAGGAGATAAATAAGTACTGGGGTTGTAATGTACAACATGGTGACTACAGTTGCTATATGGTATATTTGAAAATTGCTGAGAAAGTAAATCCTAAAAATTCTTATCACAAGGAAAAACATTTTTTTCTTTTTTTTTTGGTAACTATATGAGAGATGGATGTTAACTAAACTTATCGCGGTAATCATTTTGCAGTATATGTATGTTGAGTCCTTACAAGGTACACCTGACTCTTAGAGCTGTATGTCAATTATATCTCAATAAAACTGAAAAAAATATTGTCTTCCAATACAGAAAAAAAGAAAAGCTGGAAAAGGGGAGGCTTCTTAAAGAGCTAATGTTCTTATCTAGGTGCTTGGCAGCAGAAGTAAAAGAAAAGTGTTTAATTGTATTGTCAGAGTGTTACTGAGTCCAAGCTCACTCTGCTTGCTTCGAGGCAGGCCAATAAACTGGGAAACGGGTGTTGAGTCAAGGAATATTGACTTTATTCAGAAAGCCGGCAGAGGGAGGAGATGGCAGACTAGTGTCCCCAAAAAACATCTTATGGAGGTCTGGATGCCAGTTTCTTTTATAGAACAGAGAGGGGGAGGAGATGAGGAAGTAAAGTAAAAAAGCCATTAGTCTTGCAAAATATCTCCTGGCTTGGCCAGCATCAGGGGGAGGGGATGTGTTAATTTCTTCTTTTCTGCAGCTATTCACAGGTGGGCAGGGTCAGATTGTCTCCCTGTGAGCTGAACAAAGGCACTTTAGTTTAACATTCAGGCAGAGGGGCAGAGTTCCCTGAGGCAGGCAATTATGTATGATTTTAATAACAAAAGCAATGAAAAGCAAAGGTTAAAATAAAAGAAACAGATCCAACATGGAGTCAGATTTTGCTCTTCCCTGTTACAAGGGTCCATTCAGAAAAACAGAAGCCACTCCAATCATTTTAAACAGAAGGTATTTAATGCAGAGAATTGGCTACACAGATGATATAAGAACTGAGAAGTAAAACAAGGGACAGTGAGGCAAACCAGGAATTAACAAAATCTGGAAGCTGTTACCGCCACCAAGGTTGGGGCAAAAATTGGGAAATAGGGTCTTACTGGAGTCTAGGTCTGGGGCTCTCTCAGAAGCTGAAGATGAAGACAGCCTGCCAGGACATAGATGCTGTTTATCAGAACATGGAGCCATGCAGCAGCTCTATCTGCTGCTGGTGATGCTACTCATGGAGAAAGAACACAAAAAATATCATAGTCTCTCCTTCCTTCAATCTCCCATTAGTGGTTCCTTTGATTGAACCTAGACAGAAGGCAACTGGCCAAGATAGTTTGAAAAATATATTTTCCTACATGTCAAAGCAGAAAAGGAGGTTAGGGAATGTTTCTGAGAGTTTACAGGCAAAAAGACCAACATGTATCAGTTAAAGAAAAGAGCAGCTGGGACTTGAGGACTAGTAAGCCATAAAGGGTAAAAAGTGTCCAGGTATATACTTCAATCATGCCATGAAAAGAAATGAAAGAAATTAGGAGAAAAGGTTTACAAAGAACAGCATCATTTTGCAGATTATGGAGTTGAAAACCAGAAAAGTGAAGTTATCTGACTAACGTTATGCAGCTTTTTCTTGAATGAATCCTAGGTTGAAACTGACCTCTTCTTCCAGGTAATGTAGTACTTTTTCCATTATATTCTATTGTTCAAATTTTGTACATGTTCCTCACATTGAAAGATTTTTTTTTAATGTAGAAACAAATACAGTAGGTGATTTTCAACTGAAAAGAGAATTTATCAGGCTTAATCATTCAAAACAATTTTTTTTAATTTTATGCAACAAGTCTTAATAGAAGTTCTCCTTTATCCACATTTTCGAATGCATAATTCTGTCACATGTAGAGAAAAAGATGGCTTCTATGAACACCAAGGTTCAAACTGTGTGCTAAATGCTTGCAAAAATATTACCATATGAAATCAAAGTGGCATGCATCGTGAGGGACACCTTTCCAACTTGGCTTCAGAAATTTTTTCAAAAAAGTCTATCTCCTGCTGTGTCTTTATGCAATTATACACAGCATGATTAGATGGGAAAAAAAGATTCCTTAAATACCATGTACAGCTAGAATAAAGTTCTAATCAATTCACTGATTTTAAATTGTTTCAAAATATATCCTGGGTACTAAGACGATCATCCTTAACTTTTCTTATTTTAGTAGAAATTAAGTTCTGTTTTTTTGACCAATACATTTCTGCTCAAGATAAAATATCAAGAGGCTTAAAATTCTAATCAGAAAATACAAATTTAAGTGAGATACTATTTTTGTCTGTCAGGTTGGTAATGATTAAGAATGAAAGTATCTAGTTTAGCAAGAATGTGGGGAAAGGGGTAATCTCATATTCTTCTAGAGCAAGTATAATCACTACACTTTAGGGCAAGTGTAGGCACTATAATCATTTTGCAGTCCAACTTGGCAATATGTATTTAGAGTCTTTAAGAAATATTTATGCCCTTTGATCCAGTAATTCCAATTCTAGTGATTTGCCCTAAGGAAATTATCAAACAATACAAGAATGTTCATCACAATATCATGTATAGTAGGGAAAAGAAAGGATACTACTAAATATCAAAAAAGACAGTGTGATTAAATAAATCAGTGATGTCATATATGATACAATATTTTCGGACCTCAGTAACCAAGAATAAAACATTGGCAAATAATATGTCGGTATGATATATCATTTTTTATATATGCCATTTTATAAAAGGTAGAAAGATACTACAATAGTATAATCCAATTCTCACAAGCTTTGTATAATATAAGTATATGCAGCTGTGTACACACATACATACACATACACATGAGTAGAGAAATGCAAATACTTTAGAAGTTTAGGCACCAAAAATATTTATAGAGCTTATGTCTGCCTGGAGATGATATCAACTTCAAAATGTTGCTGTCAGGATTCAATTACAAATATATATATAATTGACATACATAAAATAAAAGGTTTTTATTTACATTAATGAGTAATACAGATGTGACACAACTTCCTTGTATGTCAAAGCCTCACTTGGGTAAATCGGATAACAGTTTTCACATAATGGGAGGATATTTCCTCAAATTTTGAGCTAATCACAATGTAATGGCTACAGATAAAAATGTCAGCATTCATGGCAGAAGTATATAGGTTGGCTACAGATACAAGAGCTTGATAAAATTCAACAAAAGCATTCTTTGAGAATTAATTGGCTACATGGAATTTACAGTAAAGAGTGTTGCATATTTTATTATTACTCGTAAATTGTGCATCCTGTATCTTTTATACTGGTAAAAATTGTAATGAACATACACACATAAAAAACGAATATTTTGTTTATTTTTATATTTTACATTCATATATCATATTGTATATAAACATATAATATTATATATAATTAGTGTATTATACATATGTGTGTGTGTGTGTGTGTGTGTGTGTATACACACACACACACAATCTCCCTATCAGAGGGCCTGGGAAATAGTAGACCTTCAAAGAACACCAGTTACTTTCTTGCCTTTACGATGTTTTCCTTATGTAGCACTCACCCCACTCTATTCTATGCCTAACATGATCTGGCTCCAAGAATACAATCAGGGGGCTTCCCTGGGGGCTTCCCTGGTGGTGCAGTGGTTGAGAGTCTGCCTGCCGATGCAGGGGACACGGGTTCGTGCCCCGGTCCGGGAGGATCCCACATGCCGCGGAGCGGCTGTGCCCGTGAGCCATGGCCGCTGAGCCTGCGCATCCGGAGCCTGTGCTCCACCACGGGAGAGGCCACAACAGTGAGAGGCTCGCGTACCGCAAAAAAAAAAAAAAGAATACAATCAGGGATAGAGAAATACCTCAGGAAGGGAAATAAATCAGGCAGAAAACGAATAAGCTTCTAGAACTCTTTGCAGTGTCTCTGCACATATCCTGTCAGGCCAAAGCTTTAAGCTGATGCCAGCTTCCAAATGACAGCAGGATGACAGGGCTTCATCACCCAGTGCATGATCTTAAAGGCTACCTTACTGATGTACATAGACTGAGGATAACCTCTTTTTGAGAAAGTGTTCTCTTACTGCCTTTTAAAAGCATGAATCAGACCCTGGAAAGGCTCAGGTTCATTACTTTAAAATAACCATATAAAGGAACTTATATCCACATATCCAGGCCTAATGGATTCTGCCCCCTGAAAGAGGCATAATTTTGGACTCTGCTTCTAAGCGCCTGTTGGGTTTCCATGGGAACAAATGTCTGGGGGTCAACTCTACTCATCTTGGGGTTGGGGAGCTATACGAATGGGTGAGAGAAAAAATCTGTCCCCTTTGGGAGCTGATTGGGTCTAACTATGAGCATATATTTGGCCATTACAGAGGAAGGAAAGGGCTTGATGTGATATGGGGTTTTAAGGCCGGAGCCGTGAACACCTCACAGAAGTGTGACATAATTTTTAGCCCCTCCAAATGGCCCCCTGGCAAGCTGTTGCCTGACCACCTTTAGTCTGCTTTCCCTTTTGTTCAACGAAAGGGTAGATGCTATCTTTTCGGGCTATTCAAAACGAAGAGAGAAAGGACTCTCAGACCCCATCCTTCAATCTGATTTAATGGAAATGAAAGTCAAACTGAATGGAACAGTATCTGACATATAGTAGCATTACAACAAATATCTATCCAAATAAATATTTACAATGTATTATTAAATGAAAAATAAGGCTTTTGAGCATTGTGTAGTATATAATATTTTAAAATATACACTTATCAACTAAAGTATAAGTTCCAGTTCTTTTGCTTGCTGAGTAACTTTGACCAAATCGCTTAATTTCTCAGTGACTAAATGTCTTCATCCTTAAAATTGGGATAATATATAGTAACCACATAGGGCATTTTCATGAGAATGAAATGTGAAAATTCACATAAAGATTTAGCATAATCTTTAATATTTAGTAAATGTCCAATATGTCTGAGCTTAAAAATATGCATATAACTGCTATATATTATTATCACATAAACGTGGACAAAGAATACATTAAGGGTGTAGATCAGGTTTAAAAAGAGAATTATCTGGCGGGTATATGAAGAAAGAAAAGAGGAAAAGGTAATCAAAAAGACAAAAACAACGAATATAATAAGACAACATTTATGAATTATAAAATTATGTCTATATATACATTTTAAGACATATTTTCAATAAAAATAAATGTCTTGGGCTTCCCTGGTGGCGCAGTGGTTGAGGGTCCGCCTGCCGATGCAGGGGACACGGGTTCGTGCCCCGGTCCGAAAGGATCCCACATGCCGCGGAGCGGCTGGGCCCGTGAGCCATGGCCGCTGAGCCTGCGCGTCCGGAGCCTGTGCTCCGCAATGGCTCAGAGGCCACAGCAGTGAGAGGCCCGCGTACCGCAAAATAAATAAATAAATAAAATTGATAAATTTGACTTCATTGAAATTTAAAGTTTTGCTCATCAAAAGACACTTTTAAGACTTAAAAAGGCAGTCACAGACTGGAATAAAATATTTACAATGCATATATCTTACAAAGTACTTTCATCCAGAATACATAAAGAATTCTTACAATACAATAATCAGAAGACAAATAACCTGATTTTAAAAAATATATGTATATGCAAAAGCTTATACTTCATAAAATAAGGTGGCAAATAAGCCCACGAAAATATGCTTATCATTCATCATTAGGCAGACTATTAATAAAATCACAGTGAGATACCATTATATACCTATTAAATGGCTAAAATCAAAAAGATTGCCAATACCAACTATTGACAAGTATGTGGAACAATGAGAGCTCTCCTACATCATTAGTGAAAATACACACTGGAAAACAGTGGGAATTTCGTTTAAAATTATGCATAATCTTACAAAATACACAGAAATTCCATTCCTAGGTGTTTATTCAAGAGATATGGAAACATTAGTTTACACTGATACTCAAAAGCAGATTTATTCACAATAGCTCCAAATCGGAAAGAACTCAAGTTTCCATCAAAATCTGAATAACTAAACAAATTGTGGTGTGTATATAGAAACAATGAAGTACAATTCAGCAATAAAAAGGAATGAATTACTGATAAAAGCAATAACATGAGTAAATCTCAAGAACACTTTTGTTAAGTGAAAGCATCCAGATACAAAAGACTACATACTGTATGATTTAATCCAAGTAAAACTCTAGGAAAGCCAAAACTATAGTAAAAGACAGCAGATTTATAGTTACCAAGAACCAGGCGTCAGGAAGAGAAAATTGACTTTAAAGAAGCATAAAGGAACTTTATAGGATGATGAAAATAGCATGATGACTGTAGAGGTTACACAACTGTATACAATTATCAAAACTCAACAAATTTTGCACTTAAATTAGTGGATTTTTATAATGTGTGAATTACACTTCAATAATGTTTATTTTTAAAAATAGAGTGCAGGAAAAAATCGCCTATGGCCCTAGTGATTTAATCATCAGTGGAAATATTGTGTTGCTGTAATTTAATTATCAGTAAATACAATTGCCTTAATTATAATAATGTAGCATTTTTCTGATTAGTAAATTGCATGTAATCTGACACATGCTATGGTAATGAAACAGAAGGTTCAAAATACAGATTATTCTAAAGAGCCAAGGTAACAATACCAAGTATCACTGAGGATAGAGAGCAACAAGAACTCTCCTACACTGCTGTGGGAGTGTAAATTGGTACAACTGTTTCGGAAAATTCTTTTGCATTATTAACCTTGTTTTGTACGATTAACCCTATGACCCAGCAGTTTTATGTGTACGTATGTATCTGATAAAAATAAGGTCTTATGTCCATCAAATAAAATATACAGTAATTTCATAGATGCTTTATTCATAATACCTCCAAATGGGAAATTCATGAAATGTCCAAACACAAAAATTATTATGGAGAAATAAATTGTGATATATTCACCAAGGAATTCTATTGAGAAATTTACAATGAACTACTGTTACCCACAACCATACAGATAAATCTCATAGGCAACATGGAACAAAAAAAGCCAGACCCCAAATTCCATTCCAACCGTGTTAGAATAGGCAAAACAAATCTAAATTGGTAGAAGTCAGAATGGTGCTTCTTCAGTGGGTAGTATTATCTGGGACGGGGCATGAGGGAGACTTCTGGGGCACTGAAAACATTCTGTCTTGATCTGGGTGGTGGTAACACACACACATGTAAAAATCCATCGAATTGCACACTTAAAATCATTGCACCTTACTGTGTGTAAATTATACCATAATTTTAACATTTTTCAAAGTTTAAATCATGCTTTTAAAAATTATGAAAAACATAAAATAATTATGATGTATCACAGCCTTGGAATACTAAATACTATTCTTGTTCTGTGGATAAGAGACTGAGAGAACATTCTCAGTCTAAAAGACTGAGAGTCTTTTAGAACATCCTCCATATAAAAATCCTTCTGGAAGGTATTAGGGAATTCTCAGGATCAGATAAGATGAACCTTCAAGCCATATGAGAAAAATGTGAGCTCTCAATTTATTTAAAATGTCAACACTTTCCTTACTCTTCCAGTTGTTATTTCTTTTTAGTTTCCTGTAAGGGTTGAGGACAGACCTGGCTTGATTGGTAGTCATCAGGTTGTACTTTAAGCCCCTGCTGCCTTCTGAGTAGTAGTGTGCACCTGGACAAGTCAGGTACCCTCCCTATGATTTCAGATTCCCAAAATACTATTACTAGCAATAATGGGAACAGCTTCTGTCTACTGAATATTTGTTATGAGCTGGACACTGTGCCTTCCTCTTTGCACACAGTATCTCCAGCCTTGTGTGCAGGGTCTTATTATTGAGAAGCAGCACAAGACTGTGTTCTCTGGAGTCAGATTCTGAGTTAAAACCCTGGCTCTGCTTCTTCCCAGCTCCGTAAATGTGGGCCTCAGTCTCTTCATCTATAAAATGAGAATTAAAAAAACATTCCTCCCAGGACTGTTGCTAGGATTAAGCAGATTTATATATATAAAGCATTGAAAATATGCCTGGCACATACGAAGGGCTATAAACATATTTGATAAATAAAAATGACAAAAATAATTTTAAAGATGAGAAAACACAAGCTCACAGTGGCAATAGCATAGATGGAGCAGAGTGCCACACTCTCATGTGTAGACAGTGAGGGGATGCATTGTATGCTGGATTTTTTTAATAAGAAAAATAAGACTTTTTATTATCATAATGCCCTGACAATTCAAAACACTATTGAAGATAAAATACTCTCCAACTGTTCTTGGACCACACCCACCTTGGACAGCCCTGCCTTGAGGTTAAATAACTTGCCCAAAGTCATAGAACTGCAGATGAGGAACTGAGATTCAAACCCATATCCATCAAATTTCAAAGTCTTCACTGACTAAACCTCCTCTAAGGGCCATCCTTGTTCTTAGAATGTATCTCTTAGAATCCCTATCTGCTGTATATAGTATTGAGGTCTTCTCTTGAAACATTTTTTATTCAAGAAATAAATAGTAGTACCTACCATGTATTGAGCTCTCTTCTAGCCACTGGGCATACAGCAGTGAACCAGACAATGTCCTTTCTCTGTTAGAGCTTATAGTCTAGTAGGGTGAGACAGAAAAATGAATCCGAAGTGTTATGTTCAGATGGCAATAAATCCAGTTGACCCATGTGCAAGGTTGGAGTTAGGGGTGCTGAGTCTCTGTGCAGTTGAAAACCTGAGTATAACTTCACAGTCAGCCTTCTGTATCCAGTTCTGAATCCTCAGATTCAACCAACTGCAGATCCTGCAGTACTGGAGTACGGCTTTATTGAAAAAACCCATGTATACGTGGACCCAAGCAGTTCAAACCCTGTTGTTCAAGGGTCAAATGTAACTGAGCAAATAAACCAGGCTGATGGACCAGAGCTGTGCTGCCCAATAGAGTAACCATTAGCCATATGTGGCAACTGAATACTTAAAATGTAGCTAGTCCAATAGTTGAAATGTGATGTAGGTGTAAAACACATGTGGATTTCAAAGATTTAGTACTAAAAAGAGAGAGTAAAATATCTCATTTAGCTTATATTTCTCTTTAAATCCTTGAAGGTATTTATATTAGCTTTTTTTTTTTTTCTTTTTTTTTTTGGCGGTACACGGACCTCTCACTGTTGTGGCCTCTCCCGTTGCAGCGGAGCACAGGCTCCAGACGCGCAGGCTCAGCGGCCATGGCTCACGGGCCTAGCCGCTCCACGGCATGTGGGATCCTCCCGGACCGGGCCACGAACCCGTGTCCCCTGCATCGGCAGGCGGACTCTCAACCACTGCGCCACCAGGGAAGTCCCTACATGTGGCACTTTTAGTTCTCACGCAACTGAGCAAAGTGGTTATCACCAAGGAAATTTTAAAAATGGAAAAATCAAGGCTGAAAGCATTGAGATCACACAAGAGGAGCCACTATTCTCAAATCCATACATGTCTGTTCGAACCTTCAAGCACTTTCCAGTAGGCCATGTGGCCACTCATGAAATTCACAGGTTTGCTGAGCCATTCACTCACTGGTTAATTCGAAGGCATTTATTGATCACCTCCTACACACTCACTATCTCAGGCCTGGCCCTGAAGCAGGGAGCTAAACAGGTTCTATCTTCATTTTATCTCTGGCTCATCAGCTTACATTCTGAGGGGCCCCAGGCCTTCATTTTAGCCAGTTGTCACGCAAGCATTTCCCTCTGACATATCAAAACACAGCAAAAACTAATTTGAAGTCATTTCTTTTTCTTTTTGGAAGCATGCCCCTCTTTCTGCCACTCAGCCCACAGACACCTGCCTGTTTCATCCGGCAGCCTCTCCCCTTTCCTGCTACCTCTCATCTTTCCCTTCCAAAGCCATTTCATTCCCTGAGTTCAGAGCTGCCGAGCTTTCCTTGCAAGTCAGACAGACACCTCACGCGTTCTATTCAAAGGTTTCAGATGCCTAAACGACCAGCAGCTGCTCTTGGGAAACCTGAGCCCAGAGCCCTTTCAAGCAGTGGCTCCAGGAACTCCCCTCCCCTCTGGGCCTGGGATGGACAGAAAGTCAGCCCAGGCTAGAGCTCACTTTCACACAGGACACATGTCTGAGAAGCCGGTCTTTGTTACAAAATGTCACAGCTACGTGAACAGTGGGAGCATAATTCAGGCCACTTTCTTGGTGGTCATTCACAATGGATTAGGTCACTGGTAAAACAGAACCCAAAGGTCCCCAGTGTAGAAGGGCTCCCTTTGGCTTTAGCAAGAATGCAAAACGTCAAGAGGGTGTACCTCTACAGCTCGTGGAGACTATTATTTGCTTCCTTGTAAACTGGGGTAAAATTCATTTGTTTTGAGCTACAGTGATGTGACTGTGCAATGCTTAAACAGCAGGCCACAGAATCCTAATCTTTTAGACCTGTAAGGACTCTACCAAAAAAAAAGAAAAAAGAAAATGGTAACTATTGAGCTGATGGATATGTTAATTAGCTTGATTGTATTGATTATTTCATAATGCGTACATATATCAAAACATCAAGTTGCGGCTTCCCTGGTGGCGCAGTGGTTGAGAGTCCACCTGCCGATGCAGGGGACACGGGTTCATGCCCTGGTCCGGGAAGATCCCACATGCCGCGGAGCGGCTGGGCCCGTGAGCCATGGCCGCTGAGCCTGCGCGTCCGGAGCCTGTGCTCCGCAACGGGAGAGGCCACAACAGTGAGAGGCCTGCATAACACAAAAAATTTTTTAAAAAATTAAAAAAAAAAAATCAAGTTGTATACCTTAAATATTTACAATTGTCGTCAGTTATATTTTAATAAAACTGGAAAAAAAATCATATGTCCCATTCCTCTGCTTTCAGACAAGACTCCACAAGATCCGTAACATTCAAATCAGAGAAATCCAGTCAGAGCCCAAGGGAAGTGGGGTGGAGCTTCCCACCTTTCCCCTCAATCAACCAGTCCAAGGTTTAAGGATACTCAGCTCTCAAATACATTTTTCCTGGGGCATAAGTGAAATCCCTCACACCGGAGCCTAATCCTTTCCCCTTCCTCTTGTTCTGTAATTGCAGAGGTGCCATAAGACTGGTCAGTATCTACTGAAGTGTGACCCATTGCAAATACTTAAGCACAATCTCTAAATATTCTCGCCCCAAATGTCTGAAACTACGCGACTGGTATAGGTAAACCGTGAAGTTGAACCGTGAAGTTGAACTAGAACCCAGTGAACTTGTCTCTGTAAACTCCCTGGGGGTCTGAAACGGGAAGCTCTAACTAACCCGTGGGGAAAGGCATTTTTACTTCCTCCAGAAGGACTGACAGCCAGGCTCACTCTTATTATTCCCAGACCAAAGGCCAGGAGACAAATGGAGGCCCACATACCATATAACAATATATTTTAAAGGTATAAATCAAGCTGACAGACTGTTGGTTAAAGTATGTTCTATCCACCTTCCTTGAAAAGTACACCTTCATAATGACAAAATTGAACAATATTTTTAATACTGTTAAGTTTAAATGATTGTAAGTCAGTATAATATCAAGATAACTGAATTTAATTCAAGTTACAGTGTTCTGTTGGTAAGCCGCCAATGTCAGAATGAGTTCTAAAGACATGCCATTCATAAATTATTATGTTTTTCATAAAAATATGCCTTGCCTTGGGCTTCCCTGGTGGCGCAGTGGTTGAGAGTCCGCCTGCCGATGCAGGGGACACGGGTTCGTGCCCCGGTCTGGGAAGATCCCACATGCCGCGGAGCGGCTGGGCCCGTGAGCCATGGCTGCTGAGCCTGCGCGTCCGGAGCCTGTGCTCCGCAACGGGAGAGGCCACAACAGTGAGAGGCCCGCGTAATGCAAAAAAAAAAAAAAAAAAAAAAAAAAAAATATGCCTTGCCTTTATTTCAGCACATCACTAATTACACTGTTAAAGATTTGTCACATAATCTGGGATCTACTGCCAGCAAAGCCAAATTAGACAAACTTTCTTGAGTCATCAGAGTTCTTAGTTTTTTAAATTCAATTCAATGTAGAGAAATTTCCCTCTTCCGAGACAATAGCAATTAGCATTGTCAATGAATTCTTTAAGCAAAACAGATTCAGAAAGTAATCATAATTTTAACATGTCATTTAAAAATTTTTGATGTGGTCACATATAATAAATTATGATCACAAAAATATCATAAAATAATTTTATCATATAAGGCACAAATGCACTGTAAATTTAGCATCTCTTTATGAAATATTCAAATTCATAAGACATGCGTTTCATTTCTCTCTTCTAGTGAATCTCATATGTTATCTAAATTTAATTTTGTTGCTCTAAGAATGATTTAGTCATTATTCTCAGCATGTGTCTGAGAGTAGTTATGATGTCAGACTTGATATGTTTCATCAACATGTTCCTCCATTGCCTAGATCCAGAAAACATATGTAATCTCTGATTTGTTCCCAGTGTCATTGCTATGAACATCGAGACCATTCTCCCAGTAACAAATTCAGATGATGTACCTTACATGCCACACGAAATATTTCTGTATTTCAGCCAACATTCTACTTTGCACACTTTATCACCTTACCCACCATTTGGTGCCATTATCTTAGGCCTTTCCTGATTGATCTTTTAATTACTTAAATAAGTTGAATCGTTTTTTTGAGAATTTTGTTAAATTATATTAAATATTTTTATAAAGTACAACTTTTGCAATCCTAGCTTCGGTACCAATCTAATTGCCAATGTGAAAAATCAGTATCATGCTCCACATTCATTATATCTAGACCAATGCTGTCCAATAGAATTTTCTGCAATGATGAAAATGTTCTATATCTGAACTGTCCAGTATGGTAGCCACGCTCCACGTGTGACTAACGAGCACTTGAAATGTGGTGAGTAGGACAGAGGGCCTGGATTTTTTTTTTTAAATAACCTCTCTTTTTTTACAAAAAAATCTATTTATTTATTTGGCTACACCAGGTCTTAGTTGCAGCATGCGGGATCTTTTAGTTGCGGCACGCAGAATCTTTTAGTTGCGGCATGCGGTATCTAGTTCCCTGACCAGGGATCGAATCCTGGCCCCCTGCATTGGAGGCGCAGAGTCTTAACCAGTGGGCCACCAGGGAAGTCCCAGGACCTGGATTTTTAATTTCGTTTAATTTTGGTTTATTTAAATCTAAATAGCCACCATATTGGACAGCATAGATCTTGACCTGCATATAAACAAATTTAAAAGTAATATGAATTTTTCACACTGTAAAATATTTCTCATTTGGCACGTTAATGTATGCCTTCTTGTCCCTACCTGGAAACCCTATCTCCTTATGTAAAATTGGCTTCATGCTACCTGAGAGAAAGAACTTGTTAATTAATTTTTCTTTCTCTTAATTAAGAGTTCTGCCACTCAAATTATTTCCACGCCCTGATACAGTGTCTGTCTCCACTATCTTGTCCCATCCAGGAGAGGGAGTGGAAAAATGTTTTGTTGATGCCTGGGTTGTGTGTGTTATGTGAGACTTTCTAAAACGGTCTTAGGTCAAAGGCTCCTCTTGCCCAAATCTAGGATGAGGCATGTGGGTGAAAAGGAAAATCTTGAGTTGAGAAAGGAGGTGGGGAGAAGAGAAAAGAAAGTAGGGCACATAGATTGGTTTATCCTCACCCTCCTTCTTGCTTTCTCTCTTCAGGATGCCCAAATGTGGAGAAAAATGGTAGTCAGCAGCTTCTGACCACAAATTTTTTTCCATGAAAATGTTCACTGTTCTGAGGGAGGAGATCA
The DNA here is from genome assembly GCF_964374135.1 of Grampus griseus. Lineage (NCBI taxonomy): Eukaryota > Metazoa > Chordata > Mammalia > Artiodactyla > Delphinidae > Grampus > Grampus griseus. The sequence continues at coordinate 17,948,171 of NC_139011.1, forward strand.
GAACTTTGTGTAACCAACATGCAATAAGTAATAATTGATTGAATGACTCAGTAAGGCCCACATCCATATATACCACCCCCACCAACACTAGGAGGGACTTTGCAATCAGCCACTCTTTGGGATCCAATAATTTGACACATTTAACTGTCGTCCTGAGAACCTCTTGACAAACTACATCACCTCCCTGGGATTCAGTTTTATCTCTAAATCAAGAAGTTTGCATATTGGAAAACAGAACCCATCTTCTCGATCTTCACTAACGTGCTATTCTGTGTACTGTCCGGACTTCTAATGGAATTGTTGAATCTGTCAAGTGAGAGGACTATAAAAATGGTACATCCAGGCAGTCCTCATTAAAGGAACACCATTTTAGGGGTATTATATTTGTTTGCTAGGGCTGCCATCACAAAGTACCACAACCTGAGTGGTCTAAACACCAGAAATTCTTTGTGTCACATCTCTAGAGACTGGTAGTCCAGGATGAAGTAGTTGATAGGACCATGCTCCCTCTTATGGCACTAGGGAAGGATCTGTTGCGGCCTCTCTCTTAGCTTCCGGTAGTTCCTTGGATTGTGGCAGCATAACTCCGATCTTCACATGGTGTTCTCCCTGTCTGAATGTGTCTGTGTCCACATTTCCCCTTTTTATAAGGACACCAGTCATACTAGCTCATAGCCCACTCTACATCTTGATGACTTCATCTTAACTAATTACAACTGCAATGACTCTATTTCCAAATAAGGTTCTATTATGAAGTTCTGGAGAGACCACAGCTCTGCCAACTCCTTCGATTTTGGCTCAGTGATACCAATTTCCCACTTCTGGCCTCCAGAGCTCTGAGAGAATACGTCTACTGTTTTAAGCCATTAAGTTTAAGCCATGATAATTTGTTACAGCAGCCATGGGAAAGTAATTCAATACATCTGAATCCAAGTTTTTCATCTGTTGAGTTGGGGATGGGAGACAGAATAGATAGGCAATTCTCAACTCTTGCTGCACGATACCATCAGCAGGAGAGCTTTCAAATTATTCTGATGTGGGGCTGGCTCCAGAGATTCTGGTTTAATAGTCTGGGGTGAAGTCTGAGTAGCAGTACTTACAAAAGCTCTCCAAATGTTTATAGGTTGCAGGGAAGCTTAGAAGCCACTAGACTAAGTGGTTCTTCCTGAATCTAACATGCTTTCATTCTATATTCTCGTACTTTAATACCATTACCTGTTTGAATGTGGGATAAGAAATCCCCAGAGAGGACAGGAGGAAAGAAACCTCCAGGAGAAACCAGGACAAAACTGAGTGATATGAAAGAGAACCAGAGGGACATAACAGCGAGTTTCAACATGTCCCTTTGGTGTTCAATAGCCTTCCTCTCCTGGAGAGAGTGAAATCACTCCTAGCAGTGAAGAAACACTGTAGAAGTAGGTGACTTTCAGAAAGGCTACATCCAAATGGCAAGCCAATTTACTTCTGTGCTTCACCAGAGTGAAAATCAAAGGACCAGTGGGAATTCAAAGGACTCCCTTTCTTAATGATTCATTTATCACTTTATGAAATATTTATTACAGTACTTTCTTGGATGCCATCCAACCTTTAGTCATTCAACAAATACATACAGGTTGCATACTGTGTATCAAGCACTGTTCTAGGTATTGAGATCCAGCCAATATCCAGAAAGATCCTATACTTGATGAGATCCTGGGGAAAAAACATGGTGTGAGGAAAAATAAATCAGGGATGGGGAACATGAAATGGGGTGGGAGGTAGTGCACATGTCTGGACAGGGAAAGGCTCCCAGGAGATATATCTGAGCAAAGCTCTGAAGTGGGTGAGGGAAGAGCCTTGGGCATTCACTTAAAGAGCTTCCCCAACAAAGGGAGTAGCAAGAACTCATGGCTACTTTAATAAATCTAGAGAATCATCTGTCTTCGGAACTTGAATACTTGATTCAAGAATCAATGTATTCTCTTCTGCTTTGCCCTATTTCAAAATAATTTGGAAATGGAAAATAGGAGAAACTGTTTAAGTAAAGCTTGAGTATGGGGGACACTGCATTGGTGAAGAATTGGTTCTATGAATAAGACCCTTTTATACTCTTTTTAGCAATAAAGAGAGCAAAAAGAGCCTTTTCAGGCAAATACCCCCAAAGCAAAAGTTGAGCCACTGTGGGGCTTCAGTCTCCAAAGGGCAAGTTCCTTGACAGGAAGCTCAAGGGAAGAACAGTGACCAAGGCAGTAGACGCCCCTAAGCTCCACGCTGTTTTTCAGCACTGTGCTGTGATTTCCCTTTATCATTTTTGGACCAGTCCCCTTTCCAATTGGGGATCACAGCTGCTAAGAATAAAGTGGTGTCTGTTCTACTGGCAGAAGGCACAATGGCCCACTCATGTCATCAATGGGAGTCATTGTTTGGGAAATATTGCCATTGAGATATTTTTAAATGTTAATGAATTAATTTCTGTTTCAATGCTGATTGTCACTCAGTTCCTTTTGTTTTTAAATGCAGGAGAGTTTTTTTAAAAAAACAAATTGTTGTGGATCAAAAATATTTCTCATGAATATATAAATTCAGAATTTCAGGAACCTCTAATATTATTTATTTAACCAACTCACTTAAAGAAGAGAATGCAGCTCAGAAAAGCTGAGTACTTGGCTAAAGCAACAATGCTACTTGATGACAGACTTGGAATTAAGAACCAGTCTCTGTGCTCCATCCAGCATTCTTTTCACTATAGCAGCCTGTGCCATCAGAAATATTTTTGTTAGAGGGATCTGTAATTCACCATTAAATTTTCTTGCCAAGTAAGTATATTCTCCCAGCAATTTTTTTCTTACTACTCAAATATGGAGTCCAGTCAAATTTCTCATGGCCTTCTCGTCGAATCAATGCTATCTTTTCCACTCAAGGAAAAATAGTCCTTGTACACTGGACAGTCTCAGGGAATCAAAGGAATGTGTTGTTCTTTCAGATACAGGCATGTTTCTTGATGCAGCCTGTTTGGTGGCTTGTGTGGACATTAGCTATAAAGCGTCCACCCCCTTTAGGTGTCCTGGTCAATGGTTTGTTGCTGTTAAATCACTCTTTCCAGAAGCTGAGGGTACATCAGCCATCTCAATACAGTGCCCTGAAGACTGCATACTCAATGAGCCTCATTGGGAAAAAAAGGGGGGTCCCTTTAATATTGTGGAACATATAAGTGTGATTCAGTCCACACTTACATCAAAAAAGCTCTGCTTTATCTGAATACCCATTATTCTGCTGTCATTAGAAGAAAACACGACCCTGGTTTAGATATGCAGATTGAGCACACAAAAAAAATAGCAATAAACTTGGAGTTCAGAGAATTTTTGCTTTAGGTACTTCATTCAATCATCTATTCAACAAAAATGTTCTTAAGACCTATGAAAAGTCAAATCCTATTCTAGGTGTTAAAGAAAAAATTATTCATGACACTTGGTAAAGATGAAAGGCAGACTTCATTCAGAGGGGGGCTACTGAGATCAGTATGGGGACCACTGTAATAGGGTCTTGTAGTGGAGAAGAGATATTGGTCTCAACTTTGAACACAACCTGGGCAAGTGGAAATTTATAGCCAAGGAGCAGGGTGGGGGTCAGTAGATAGAAAATTACTAAGAGGAAACATCTGGGGTGAGGGAAGATTCTTTCTTAACCAACCTAACAGGATTCTTGCTGAAGGCAGGCCAGGGTGATCAAACATCACTTGAGGGATGCTGGAAGGTGAGGAACCCAATTAGATATCAAGAGTGATTGGGGGGGACCTTCAAGACGGTGGAGGAGTAAGACGCAGAGGTCACCTTCCTCCCCACAGATACACCAGAAATACATCTACATGTGGAACAGCCCCTACAGAACACCTACTGAACACTGACAGAAGACCTCAGATTTCCCAAAAGGCAAGAAACTCCCCTACGTACCTGGGTAGGGCAAAAGAAAAAAGAATAAACAGAGACAAAAGGATAGGGACGGGACCTGCACCTCTGGGAGGGAGCTGTAAAGGAGGAAAAGTTTCCACACACTAGGAAGCCCCTTCTCTGGCGAAGACAGGGAGTGGGCGGGGGAAAGCTTCGGAGCCGCAGAGGAGAGCACAGCAACAGGGGTGCAGAGGGCAATTCCTGCACAGAGGATCGCTGCTGACCAGCACTCACCAGCCCGAGAGGCTTGTCTGCTCACCCACCGTGTGGGTGGGGGCTGAGAGCTGAGGCTTGGGCTTTTGAGATCAGATCCCAGGGAGAGGATTGGGGTTGGCTGCATGAACGCAGCCTGAAGGGGGCTAGTGCACCACAGCGAGCTGGGAGGGAGTCCAGGAAAATGTCTGGACCCGCTGAAGAAGCAAGAGACCATTGTTTCGGGGTGCACAAGGAGAGAGAATTCCTTTCCCGTGTGCCCACAGAAGGCAGAGTACCACCTAAGCAAGCTCCAGAGATGGGCGCAAGCAGCGGCTATCAGTTCGGACCCCAGAGACGGGCATGAAACACTAAGGCTGCTGCTCCTGCCACCAAGAATCCTGTGTGCAAGCACAGGTCACTACCACACCCACACCCCCCAGGAGCTTGTGCAGCCCGCCACTGCCAGGGTCCCGTGATCCAGGGACAGCTTCCCTGGGAGAACACATGGCATGCCTCAGGCTGTTGCAATGTCATGGCAGCCTCTGCCGCCACAGGCTCGCCCCGCATTCCAATTATGACTACTGTACCCCACCCTCTCCCTGGCCTGAGTGAGCAAGAGTGCCCTAATCAGCCGCTGATTTAACCTCCTCCTGTCTGGGCGGGGAACAGGTGCCTGATGGTGACCTACAGGCAGAGGCGGGGCCAAAACCAAAGCTGATCCCCAGGAGCTGTGCGAACAAAGAAGAGAAAGAGAAAGGGAAATTTCCCACAACCACATAAAAGGATGCTCAACATCACTAATCATTAGAGAAATGCAAATCAAAACTGCAGTGAGGTATTTCCTCACACCGGTCAGAAGGGCCATCATCAAAAAATCTACAAACAACAAATGCTGGAGAGGGTGTGGAGAAAAGGGAACCCTCTTGCACTGTTGGTGAGAATGTAAATTGATACAGCCACTATGGAGAATAGTATGGAGGTTCCTTACAAAACTAAAAATAGAACTACCATATGACCCAACAATCCCAGTACTGGGTATATACTCGGAGAAAACCATAATTCAAAAAGAGTCAAGTACCACAATGTTCATTGCAGCTCTATTTACAATAGCCAGGACATGGAAGCAACCTAAGTGTCCATCGACAGATGAATGGGTAAAGAAGATGTGGCACATATATTCAATGGAATATTACTCAGCCATAAAAAGAAATGAAATTGAGTTATTTGTAATGAGGTGGATGGACCTAGAGTCTGTCATACAGAGTGAAGTAAGTCAGAAAGAGAAAAACAAATACCGTATGCTAACACATATATATGGAATCTAAAAAAAAAAAAAAAAAAGTTGGTTCTGATGAACCTAGGGGCAGGACAGGAATAAAGATGCAGACGTATAGAATGGACTTGAGGACACTGGGAGGGGGAAGGGTAAGCTGGGATGAAGTGAGAGAGTGGCATGGACATATATATACTACTAAATGTAAAATAGATAGCTAGTGTGAAGCAGTTGCATAGCACAGGGAGATCAGCTCAGTGCTTTGTGACCACTTAGGGGGGTGGGATAGGGAGGGTAGGAGGGAAACACAAGAGGGAGGGGATATGGGAATATATGCATACGTATAGTTGATTCACTTTGTTATACAGCAGAAACTAAAACAACATTGTAAAACAATTATACTCCAATAAAGATGTTAAAAACAAAAAGAAGAGTGATCAGATATTGAGGTTTGAGGATTCTGGCTAAACAGACATAGCAGGATTCTTGCTAAAATTAGACAATGCAGAAATAAACATGTAAATCCAAGAGTTGAAGCCTAGTTGAAAAAGAGTTTAGGAGAGCGTGAGTAGTTCGGTCAAGAAGAGAATCTTGGTTATAGGTTATAAGGGATGATGCTGAGCTAAGGCAGGTTTCCCGCTCTGTCATGATTTGCAACATGAACTTTGAAAAATCAGTTTTATATGTCTCGCCTTGGTCTTCTCATTTTAAAATGGGAAGTTTTAATACTTGCCTTGAGATTTACACAGAAGAAATATCAACACTTTATAAACTGTGAATCACGTTTCAAATGCAAACAACGATTTTAAAGACAGTCCTTGTGAGGGATGCTAGTAATAACAATAATGTGCGAATTCCTGTACTAGGATCTTTTAATCATCCCAACATCCTGCCAGACAGGCAGCATGATTTCCTTACAACCTGCCGTAACTGAGGCACAGTGAAGTGAAATGTTTGCCCAAGTTCCCAAGGCCAGAAGGTAGAGGATCTGGGATTCAAACCATGTCTGTGACTTGTTAAGTTCTGAAGTGAAGACCATGCATATGTGACTTCTACAAAACAGAACTGACTTCAATTTAGCAAGAAAGAACCATAAATGACTATAAAACTCTTGGAGCAAAGTAACCAAACTGGTTTGTAAAATTTTATGCACATACAGTGACCTACTTCCCCTACCCCCAGCAATAGAAAATGTCTCCCAGACCCCGATGTCTTATCTCTTGATACAAATTCTAGAACCATCAAAAGCAATAATTGAAATCATATCTCCAGGTCAATCAGTCTTCAAATTTGACAGCTTAATCAAGAGATGTGTGGTCACCACTGTCAAAAAAACCTTTTTTTTTTTTTTGTATCTAGGCCCAGGCAATTTCAGGACGATAAACTCAGATAAATAAAGTTTACCTGGAGTTCATACAAATACAAATTTCAGGAACTGACCTTTGCCGGCCTAGACACTTTTTTCTTTCTTTCTTTTTTTTAACCACAAGCAAAAAAATCAATAGCAAAATCAAAACCAAATCAAACAAATGAACTGAAAAAACAAGCCTGAACAACTGACCACAAAAATTTCTAATTAGAAATTTAAACATCTAGGAAGAATTACCTAGAAAAGAAATTTTCTGTGGGTTTGCTCTCATCTTTCCTTTAAGGTGTCATTTTGGTTCTATGTGCAAAAGTGGATTAAAATCAACTTCACAGGCAGCCTTGACTTAAATCAAGGAGACAGTTCCATCATTACCTGGAAACTTTGCAGCCACAGCCCTGCTCCCATGTAATAATCCAAACCTTAACCTACGGCAAATTTGAAATGTTATATATATATGTTTTAGGTAGACGTGTGTTGGCGGAGAAAAATCAACTCATCAGACGTGCTCATCTGCCACCTGGCTTCCTCTGGGTGCCTGAAACATCCCTCAAATTAAGAACATATCAAATGGAAAGAAAAAACAGCAAAGACCAAAGCTGAAGGCTCAATTCCAAACAACTGTCCAAAAACAATGTTAACATCACTCTTTCTCAACTCTAAAAATGGCTTTTTTTTTTTTTTTTTTTTTTTGCGGTACGCGGGCCTCTCACTGCTGTGGCCTCTCCCGTTGCGGAGCACAGGCTCCGGATGCGCAGACTCAGCGGCCATGGCTCAGGGGCCCAGCCGCTCTGAGGCATGTGGGCTCTTCCCAGACCAGGGCACGAACCCATGTCCCCTGCATCGGCAGGCGGACTCTCAACCACTGTGCCACCGGGGAAGCCCTAAAAATGGCTTTTAATTAATTTATTAAAATCATTAAATTATGCCATTATAAAAAATTCATATTTTTAAGATATCTTTTCTGTGCTTTGTGTAGTCCATCCTCCAGTTGCCGAGAGAATGCTCACTTGAGCACAAATCTTCACTTCGCCCGCACGTATGTCGCCTGTGTGTTATGTTTATCGTGCCATACAGTACAAAGTTGGATATAAATGTGTTCATTACTGTTCCATGAAATGTATAAAGACATCTGGGTTGCTTTTCACTCATAGCAAACCCCTTCCATGTCCTGTCTCTTTCTGCTTAGCCTTAAAACAATCCTGTAAAGTAACTGAAAAAGGTACCATCACTCCCGTTTTACAGATTAAAAAAACAAAGCCTCCAAGAAGTTAAGTGACTCGCCTGGCAAAGGCTAACAGACTCAATGTCGTGTTGCAGGAAGAACAGGACACTGGAGCTGAGCAGACAGACCTCTAGTATTTACCACCTGCTTTCCTTCCCTTCTCCCTCCCTCGGTCCCTTCCCCTTCTCCCTCCCTCAGTCCCTTCCCCCTCTTCCTCCATCCTTCCCTGCTTTCCTTTCTCCTAGGGGTCAATAATTATTGAACTCTTTGAAGTCCAGGCAGACATCCTGTTCAGTCACTGACTAGCAAATTCATGGCCATACTCCCATTCCCGGCATCCAAAAGCAGAAACCCCAAATCTGACCAGTGTCAAATTTGAAATTGCGGCTCCTTCATGTCTTCCAAATCCTGAACTTTCCTTCCATCTTAGCTATCATAGGTATTTTTGTTGGCTAATTTGGATAAACATGTATGTTGTTTACCAGTCCACATAATTTGCACAACTGTGTCTGTTGGGATCGCATGAATATTCTTTTGTCTCCAAGTATCCTTGAGAACAAAGATTTAAGCAACAAAGTTTGGGGTAATAAAAAACTGAGCAGACTTCCACATATGAGAAGGACTCAACTGGAAGATTAAGGAAGAAGGAAAGAGAAGTTTCACCCCTTGTCTCCAGCAAGACCACATTTCTTACAAACACCCTCACAATGCAGCTGCTATTTCTTGTTTCCAGCAATAATGCAGGGTCATTACTGTTGTCTTTAGTCACATGATCTCAGCTTCTGACCCCTCCATCCTTCATTCATGAAGTGAAGAAACATACCAATTGCTTCACTGTGAAGTTTGAAGGAGACTCCCTGGAGGCAATCAGCAATTTCATGATTAATGTCAATAGCAGAGATCAGTGAGCTATGGAAACGGGAGCTGGAGAGGGAAAGATAAAAGAGAAAGAAGCAGCAGTTGCATGGGAGACTACAAAAATCTACTTGTAAGTCAATTACCAATTTCCACATTTAGGTCTTCCTTGAAGGGAGAAAAATCAGTCTTTCCCAGAGTATGTGTAAAGACATGATGTTAATAGGCTTCACCACCAAAAAAAAAAAAAAAAAAATGAGGGGTGGGGTAGGAAGTCTTATAGTCATTATTGGGCTAAATAAAATTTGAAATTTTGTAGACTTTAATATGTGAATGGAAGTGGTAAGACAAGATGAGTACAGAATACATTGGTTTTACCAGATTTATGTGATCATGGAAACAATTTTCTTACAGTCTATGACACAGAATGTTCTGTGGAACACACTTTGCTCAGTTATACCTGTAAAAAAAAAAAAAAAAAAGAAAGAAGAAGAAGAAAGAGGTAAGAACTCCAGATAAGATATAGTTGAATTTCTCACATTCACATAGTAACTTACAGTTTATCAAACACTTAACTAACATAATCTCAACATAGGATGTTTTGATCTCACTGTCTCCTTGAATTTTACCTAATCTCATATGGTCCTCGATTAAAGCAGCTCATGACCCTTGTAAACAAGGAGAATTCTTTCTCCATCTCCCTCCAATTTCTCCCATTCTTTTCATCCAGTGTTCTCTCCTCTTTCCCCCTGGACACTAAGGTCCAGCACTTTCTTCTCTTCCAGTAGGATCCTAAAAAGAAGGGGAGTTCTAGGAGTGCAACTAGTTATCAGTTCAACTGGTGTTGAGTACGTACCATATGATTAGTTACTAGTTGGTGATGCTGAGGTTGTCCCATGTTTCTGGCACTTGGAAATGCTAGGGAATAGCAGCAAATCAGGTTGCTGTATGTATAAAGGTAAATTCCAATTAGATTGACATCCCAGCTTCACTGCTGCTGTTGGACAAAGGAAGGAGACAAAAGTATGTCTTCTGCCACTTTACATTGTAGACATTGCTGGTGATTGGATAAAGCAGGTAAAAATAATTATCTAGTAATCTCTGTGTCATTTTTACTAATATGGAATCTATAGGAGCGAGTTGGAAATTTTTTGAACATGGCTTCTCTCAACTCTTGGTCCATGTGATATGGAAAGGATGAATTTCATCCCCCTGATCCAGGGCGTGTCACATGGCCAGACAACTCCCTCCGTTGTTCAAAGGGATCAATTGAGGGATGGGCACATGACGTCAGTGGGTCAATTAGTGTTGACCCTCGGCACTTTGCTGAAACTCTCAGGAAAGAGGAGCACTTTGTTCTCTGTGATCATTAGCTGTGAGAATGATGTAAGCCTAGAGATTTTGGTGACCAAAACCGCCACATTACTTCCATGAGAATGAACCCAAAACTGGGGAAGGCAGGGCCAAGATAGAGAGAGAGAACAAGGTGACTTACTGGTGGCATTATCTGAGCTACTGGATGCCTTCCTGAAGCTAGAAACACTTCTGAATTTCTAGTTTTATGAGCCAATAAATCCTTTTTTCCTAGAGAAGTTTGATTTGAGATTGTAACTAAATGGATTTTGATTAATGCACGTTAGAATTCTTAACCCCTAGAAAGAGACTGAAAAATATATCCTTTTACTCATTTTGCCAAAGATGATTAGAAGGATTTCAAAAAATTAATGTTTGCCTTCGCTAGAAACTTAATATTCAGAGATATTTAAAAATTTTTTTTAATTGTTAACTTGGAAAAATAATTTCATTATCATTTTTAGAATGGTCCATTTTCTCTTAGTTTAAAAATGTATTAGCAAAAAATATTCATTGTAATTAGTTTTTTTAATCTCTCTGTATACTTATGTACCCCTTTTCTCCAGTCATGTATACTTGTTTATTCACTCTTTTTTTAATCAATTGACTCACAGTTTTTTCTATGTTATTATTACTCTTCACATTGAATCAATTTGGTAGTTATTGATCCTCTCTAGTTTTTGTTTTCTACTTCACTTATTTCTGCTTTTAAACTTATTGTTTTTCTTCCCTCTACTTGTTTTATGTTTAAATTGCTGGTTTTTTTCCAAGGGCTACAAATTTCCCTATAGTACAGTTTTAGATTTTTGGTAGGAAAAAACTCATGTATTTCAGTTCTAGGTATTTTCTGAGCTCCATAATGACTACTACTTAATCAATGGGTAAAAATGAAGTTTAATTTTTTTATTTGCTCATTTTGCTTTCCAATCATGTCTGGTAATTATTTAGTTTTATTTTTGTTTTAGTCTTCTAGTTGCATTGGGGTTATAGAAAAGAGTCAATATATTACTACTGAAACTTTGGTTTTCACTAAGGCATGCTTTGGAGGTAGATACATAATTGGTTCTGGCAAATGATCAATATATATTCACAGTGTAATTAGCAAATGTACATCTGCTAATCGTTAAATACAGAGTTTGTTGTAAATCCATTAGATAAAGCTTCTTAGTCGAGTTTTTTAATTTTTCTATGTTTCTCCTCATTTTTATTTTGGCTTGATTCATTCATTCACTCATTCACTTACTCAACCAATGCTCTGAGTGACTACTACCGGCCAGGCACTACTTTAGAACCTTGAGATACTGTGGAAACGATAAAAACAAAAGTTCCTGTCATCAGAAGGCTTCCTATGGGGGAAACCCTGATAATTTAAGAGAGAGGGAAGAAAGAAGGAATGAAAAAGAATGGAGAGGTATATGGTATCTGAGGGTTCGATTCACCCAGCTGCTGATGTGGAACCCACAAATCCGGAGGGCTGACTGTAGTGCCATTTTTGATAAGGGACTTGAGCATCAGTGGATTTTGGTACCCTTGGGGGTTCTGGAATCAGTCCCTCTCAGATACTGAGGGATGGCTGCAGAGAATTACAGGTGGTGATAGGAACAATGGAAAAAATAAAGAAAAAAGATAAATAGTGCAAGGATGGGAAAGGGAAGTGGTCTGGATTATATGTGGGGTTCACAAGAAAGGGCCCACTGAGAAAGATACACTTGAGAAAAGACTCAAGAAAGTGGGGGTGTGAGCCAAGTAGATTTCTGAAGTCAGAGAAATTAGCAAGTAGAAAGGTCCTACAGTGGGAGCACACTTGGTAGGATCAAGGATCACGACGGACCAGTGAAGCTACCACAGAATAAGTAAGGGAGAGGCTAGGGCGTGATGATTTCAGCAAGGAAGGCTGCTGGGTTACAGTGAGGAGGGAGACTGAACGGGGACTTTTAGCTATTTTCAGGACTTTGGCTTTTATTCTAAGTGAGATGGAAAGTCATTGGATGCATGTGGAGTGATTAATATGAGTAAAATCATAAACAGGTCATTTGGATATCTTTTGGTGGGGGGCAGGAGGGAGAGTGAACAGCTGCAGTAGGCAAAGGGCAGAACTAGGGAGAACAGTTAAAAGGTAATTGAAATGTACATGTAAAAAACTATTGGATGTGGCACATATATACAATGGAATATTACTCAGCCATAAAAAGAAATGAAATTGAGCTATTTGTAATGAGGTGGATGGACCTGGGGTCTGTCATACAGAGTGAAGTAAGTCAGAAAGAGAAAGACAAATACCGTATGCTAACACATATATATGGAATTTAAGAAAAAAAAATGTCGTGAAGAACCTAGGGATAAGACAGGAATAAAGACACACACCTACTAGAGGATGGACTTGAGGATATGGGGAGGGGGAAGGGTAAGCTGTGACAGGGCGAGAGAGTGGCATGGACATATATACACTACCAAACGTAAGGTAGATAGCTAGTGGGAAGCAGCCACATAGCACAGGGAGATCAGCTCGGTGCTTTGTGTGAACTAGAGGGGTGGGATAGGGAGTGTGGGAGGGAGGCAGACGCAAGAGGGAAGAGATATGGGAACATATGTATACGTATAACTGATTCACTTTGTTATAAAGCAGAAACTAACACACCATTGTAAAGCAATTATACTCCAATAAAGATGTAAAAAAAAAAAACAAAAAAACTATTGGAGCCCAGGCCAGAATGGTATCAGAGAAGGTAGTAAGATGAATGTATTCAAATACGGCTTAAAGATATAGCTAGCAAGATTTGCAAACAGATTAAATACACTTGGAGTATGAGATAAAGAAAGGAGTAAAACATGACTCCAAAAAAAGTTAATCTCTTCCTTCTTTCCATAACACTAAAGAGATTTTGAAAACTTTTCTTATCATGCCTCTCCTTTTTATATGTATTAGTTTTCCAGTATTTTACTTCCATCTTGCTTTACACCCACCAAATGAATCACTGTTCTCTTTATTGTTTTATATACAGCCGTTGCCATTTAGATTTGCCCACAGTACTGTCTGTTGTTTTTTGAAAACACACCTAATTTCTTGGATCACACTTCTTTCTTCTATATTCAACTTCCTTTTATCTAAAGTTTATTATGTCAGCTATCAATTTATTGCTTCCTAGCTCGAAATTCACCCTTCAATATTTGCTCTGCAATAGTGGAAGAAATTCCTTTCAATATTTCTTCTTTACAATGAGTTAAGCTTTCTGGATAGAGGGCATGGATGGGCACTTCAGTAGGGAGGAGAGCTCCTGTTTTATCTGGATATACTGTCAGTGAGGGGTATAGGCATTAAGACATTCAATGGTGCTTGGCCCTAGCCACACACCCAGAACATATATGGCTTTTTGGTCTAGCCTAGTGATCACTTGTCATGGTCTCAATAGGGACACTGTGAGTTCTGCCCACACTGGCACCCTAACTCCCTCTGCAATACTCCCTCTCCCTGAGGTTTGTCTCCTATGACCTGTGGCCCATGTACCAGACTTCTCACACACTCTGGCATCCTGACTCTCACTGCTTGCCCCTGCTCTGAGAAGTTTGTCTCCAGCAGCCCTCCTGATGCCACAGCCCTCCAGACAGGAACAATATATGGTAACCCCTCACCCACGCCAGCGCTCCACCTGTCCTGCAGACCTGCATGCCTGGCCACCACCTGTAGCATGCGTGTGGCTTGCCTCTGCATACTGGAGTGTTTAGAGGATGTTCTCTTATTGTCATTCTAGCTGCTTTTTTTTTTTTTTTTTTTTTTGCGGTACGCTGGCCTCTCACTGCTGTGGCCTCTCCCGTTGCGGAGCACAGGCTCCGGACGCGCAGGCTCAGCGGCCATGGCTCACTGGCTCAGCCGCTCCGCGGCACGTGGGATCTTCCCAGACTGGGGCACGAACCCGCGTCCCCTGCATCGGCAGGCGGACTCTCAACCACTGCGCCACCAGGGAAGCCCTCTAGCTGCTTTTAAGATCATTTCTGTGTCTGTGCTATTCGGCAGTTTGACAGTGATGTATCTAGCCCCTCCCCACTTCTGTTGAAACCAAGCAGGTCCCTGTGGGACCTTCCTGGGGACAGACTCCCTGTGTCTCCCTCTTCTTATTTGTAGAAAAACTTTAGCCTCCTAGGCCTTCCACCAGTTCCAAAGAGCAAACTTAATCAGAGAAGTGAGAAAACGCAGAAACAAAAGAAAACAGTCAAGCAAGACAAAATTATAATACTTTAGCCATCAAGCAAGTCAAGGACATTTAGTTCCTCCTCAAGGGCCATAGATAATATCCTTAAGTTGTTTTGCAGATACCAAAACCCCCCACCAGTGGAAGAAGTTAACTGCATGCTGATCACCAGCGCATAGACCTCAGAGTGGTTGAAACTAGAAGGTTAATGATTGAAATTCTCAAATCATCACCCTGTTACCTCATGATCAACCAATCGAGAACTGTGCATAAGCTGATCACACACCCTGTGACCCTGTCCCTCACACTGTCTTTAAAAACCCTTCCCTGAAAGTCATTGAGGAGTTCAGGTCTTTTGAGCACAAGCTGCCTATTCATCTTGCTTGGCACCCTGCAATAAATGCTATATTTTCCTTTATCACAACCCAGTGTCAGTAGATTGGCTTTACTGCATGTTGGATTAGTGGGCCCAAGTTTGGTTCAGTAGCACTGTTATGTCCTTCTTGCACTTTCAAATATGAGAATCTGTGCCTTTCATCAATTCTGGAATATCCTCACCCATTTTCTCTTCAAACATTGCTTCTTTCTTATTCTCCCTCTTTTCCTTCTGTCCTCCTTTTTGACATACGTTAGGCCTCTTCATCCTAACTTGCATCTCTTTAACCTCTCTTTGTAGTATCTACTTACCCCTCCGTTCTGATAATTTCCTCAGCTCTACCTTCTACTTTCCCCTATTCTCTCTTTCAATGTAACTAATCTACAATTTAACCTATCTATTGAGTTTCTAATATAAATGACTCCAGGTTACATTTCCAGAATTTCTATTTGATTCATTTTCAGATTTGCCTGTTATTTTTTATAGCTTCTTATTTTTAGTTTTTTCTAAAGTTCTTTTGTAGTTCTTTAATTATCTTAAATGCTCTTATTTCATCATTTGAATTCCTGCTATTTGTTGTGTCTGCTGATTCTCAGGATAACTATTTTCTTAAATTGATTTATGATTTATCATTGTAAGTTTTTCTTCAGAAAAAATTTCTCAGTAAAAATCTTATGCATCACAGTTGAGAGTACATCCTTCAGAAGAAAAATTTGGCCTTCTGAAAAATGCCAGAACTATTTTTGTGTTAATTTGTCATCATGGAATCCTCAAACCATGCAGGCAGTAAAAAGTACAATCTCTCATCCAAGTGCGAACATGCCAATGGTTAAATTTATCAGAAGGAACTTTGTTCCCACTCAGAGTCCAGGATGACAGACAAGGTTCCTTTTCATCTTACTGTGCCAATGGTTCATTTGTGTCTAATCTACCCTTTCACTAAAATGGTAGCCCTTGAAGGGTCAGACTTAATACAGTGGTCTCAGTTATAAACTTTTTTCTCATGTAGGTTCATTTTGTCCTGTCCCAGTATGTGCACCTAACGCCCTAGTTTACTAAGACTGACAACCACCAACTTCAGGACTTCCACAGTCCTATAATATCAAGTCACTTTTTTACAGCTCCATTGACACCTCATGTCTACCCTTACTCATTGAAAACCTAAGCTATGAACTCAAAAGGATGTTGTCTATATATTTTTTTAACATCTTTATTGGGGTATAATTGCTTTACAATGTTGTGTTAGTTGCTGCTGTATAACGAAGTGAATCAGCTATACGTATACATGTATCCCCATATCCCCTCCCTCTTGAACCTCCCTCCCACCCTCCCTATCCCACCCCTCTAGGTGGTCACAAAGCACCGAACTGATCTCCCTGTGCTATGCAGCTGCTTCCCACTAGCTATCTATTTTACATTTAGTAGTGTCAATGTGTCCATGCCTCTCTCTCACTTCAGGCTATCTGATATTCCACCATGTTTCCAGATGTAAAAGTATGACTATTATTTTAAAATATTTTTCCCATAGTAAAATGTAAGTTTTCCTCATTCTGACACAAACAGTTGTAAAAAAGTTGTACTGCAACTGGCTTTACAACTGACAAATGAGAAATGTAATTTTCCTATTGCTCATTCTTTGCTTCCCAAAGTGCTTATGTTAAACTAAAAGTCTAAGAGCAGAGAACATATTTTTATTTGAGTCTTCTGAGTCATATTAATTAGGCAATGTTTTCAAAGTGCTTTTTGAGATGAAACCATTATTCATCAGCAAACCCAGTTTTTTGTTAACATAATGATGGCTCCTTTTAAAGATGCTAATTGGCCCACCTGCCATGAAAGAACAATTTCACCTTTGCATTAATGACTGGAAACATCATACCTAGGCATCCTACTTATGAGTTCATAAATAAAGACTTCATAGGCAGAAATATATATAATTTTACTGTTACAACAGCGATGAAAAGTCACTGCAATGAAAGTGAACATTTTGGCAATGCTGTGCACCTCCTGAAAATAGAAAGTTGCTTGTGTGGGAACCATAAGAGAAAACCCATTATTCTCATTGTTTCCATATCATTGTTTCTATACATAAGAAAAATATTTTCATATTTCTCAGCAGACTAGACCTTACTGAAGTAGTCCATTCCCAACAACTGGCCTATGAATATGGTTTTAAGCTAGTTCTATTCTATGTCTATAGAGGGGAAAGAACGATTAAATGATTTTTTTCAGCATTTAAATGAAAATAACAGTAACGAGTAACTTAGCAGTAACAAGAAAGTTTCTCTCAGGTTCTTCTCTAACATGCAAAGAGAATATTATGCTCTCTAAAATGTTATCCAAAGATTCTTTGGCATTTTTTTTCAAAATTATATTTTTATCCACTCTGTATTTCATTGGATATCAAATATTTGATATGGCATTTGAACTGACTTAATTTTTTCCCAAGGGCTAAAATGATTTTTTTATAAATCTTCCCTACAGAATCAAAACTATTTGGAAGGCAACATTAATAGCCTTCTCTTCTGAGAAAAGTGAGAGGGCTATAAAAATCTAGCATAGAGAGCCAAGTACACTACAGCTCTTATAAACCTTGAATCTAAAAATAAACCTTTTCATGACACTTGTTTGAAGAAAAAAAAAGGTTGTTCTAAGAGAATATTCTAGAAATAAATTTAATCCAAATGTCTCTTTTCAAAAGAATTAGTTTTGAAGTCGTTGTTCCATAATAAAACAGCCTAGTATATGAGCAATTTGATAGCTGTAAAGTAGGCATTTGGGGGTGTTCAGTTAACTTTTTTGTGGATCCAGAGGCCCTTGAATGGGCTAAGTACCCATTTATGAAATGGTGCCCCAGAGTCAAAAAACTAAGAGAGCAATGAAAAACACCTAAATAATTGTCAACAATCAGGTTCTATCCCAGGATAATCTACATGGTTCATATATAACATAAATCTAAATGAAATTTTTAAAAATCTGATGATATATAATGTTGAGAATCTGGTTTCTAAACAGAAGTCTTATTTCTTAATTTCAAAAATCGATCAGGTTGGTTTATGAGGTTCCGTGCTATAATAAATTTCACTGTGCCTAAATAAGGAATGTTAAATACCTGGGCCAAGAAACACTCTACCATCAAGGAAGTTAGTTAGTTGCATTTTAAGGGGCTGCAGGTGTGTCTGAAATTCAAAATTTGGATGTTTACCTTTACATATGGCACTAGGTGTTGGGTACATAAGAGGTGAATATAAGATAATGGTCCGAAGTTCAGAGGGGAGGCTGACATGTAGATCCGCAGTTATAAAACAGTGATGGCAGGAAAAAAACGAGCGATCAATTCTACTTGGGAAGCTCAGAGAAGATTTCTGAAGGAGGTATTTGCAGTCAGATTGAAAGCTGAGTAGGAGTAATGTAGGTGGACAAGGGGAACAAGGGGCATCCCAGCAGAGGTATGAAATAGGATTGCAGATTTGGAGAACTGTATAAGTTCAGTATGATTGGAGCATTAAATATACCTGGGAGAACAGTGGGAACTGAGGTTCCCAAAATACACACATACATATATTTACACGTTAACATTTCAGCCTTTTAAAAAAGGTGACTTAGAATCAAATTATAAGAAGGGTGTATTATGTACCTTGATGGCTGAAAACAACATATATTTATTATCTTACAATTTACATGGGTCAGGAGTCTGGCCAAGGCTTAGCTGGGTCCTCTGCTCAAGGTCTGACAAGGATACAGTTAAGGCATCTACTGCCATGTGCTCACCTGGAGGCTTAGCTGGAAAAGAATTCACTTCCAAGCACATGCAGGTTATTGGTAGAACTAATTTCCTTGTGGTTGTATGAGGAAGGGTCCCAGCTCTTTGCTGGCTGGTAGCTAGATGTCACCCTCACACCCTAGAGGCTGCCCACAGTTCCCCACCATATGGCTCTCTCCTTAGGCAGTTCACAATATGGCGATTTGCTTTTCAGAGTCAGGAAGAGAGTCTCTCTCACTGACAAAGTCTTATATGATGCAGCCTAATCAAAGGTATGATATCCCATCACCTTTACCATATGCTATTGGTTATAAGGAAACCACTACTTCTTCCTACACTCACGAGGAGGGAATTACATGAGTGTCATTCATTGAGGTGTCACCATAGGGTGTGTCCACCTCAGAGGGCTTGATGGAATCTTCATGGAATCAAATAGAAACTGAGTATCTAAACTGTTTTGATGTCATTTTCAATTCCTAATTTTCCAATGACTCATGTTAGAAAATTGGAGGTAAATTCCTTTGGAAAATGATCGGCCCTAAGATATAACAACACAACACACAGAAACATAACAAACATTCTCAAAACAAAATAATAGAAAATAAAGCTTTGATGAACTAACAGTGCTCAAAATAGCTCATAAAAATTCAGATATTACAAATAATATTAATTCTGTATTTGATATAACAAACTAAATATCCAAAGGATAGCAAAAATGGCACATTGGATTCGGTCATCACAACCCCTCTTCCCGTGGTCCACAGCGAGGTAACAGGTGCTGAGAGCTATTCAGAGCTTTGTGAAAACTATTTGGTCTCTGGGAGTGATCATGACTGAATGAGATACAAAACAAAGCAATAGAAGTGGCAATTCCAAATGCAGCAAGTGATTACATGGAGTGACTTATTTACTAAAACCAGAGACAAGAAACTTGAAAACTCCACTTATTCACTCAACAAGTATTGACACCTCCTACATGCCAGGCATTGAAAAAGGCACTGAAGACATGATGGCAAACAAGGCAGACTCAGTTCATGTCCTCAAGGAGTTCTCGTGACCTTGTGGTGTGTGGGTATAAAGTGAGCTCCTGTAGACTTGCCCTGCCTGGTATGGTACCCACTGACCACGTGTGGCTATTGAACATGTAAAATGTGGCTAGTAATGATTGAGATCATTATATACTATACTAAACTATAAGCTTAAGATGTACATTGGATTTCACAAATTTACTAAAAAAAATATATATATATAAACTATCTCAGTAATTTTTATATCAATTACAAGTTAAAATAATATTTATGCATTGAATTAAATAAATATATATGTATACATAAAATATATTATTAAAATTACTTTCATCTGTTTCCTTTCATGTGGCTTACATGTGTGGCTTGCATTGTATTTTTACTGGACAGTGCTCTAGACTAGGGACTTCTCATTTCTATGTCTTTTGTGCCAAAGATGGTGCCTGTCACATAGTTTACTCCACACCCATCAGGAAGCAGTAAAAGCAGAGAGAGAGGGACCACCTGGGGCTGTGTAACAAAGTAAAGGAGAGTTGTTATCAAAATTTCTCTCTAAACACTGCTGTTCTTGGAAGTAGACAGTGGTGATCTACCACTAAAATATATATATATAAAATAATTGTTTCTTCTCAATTTTCAGAGGGGGAAAGTCAAATAAAAGAATTTTCTTTAACTACTTTGTTTTTGTTTTATTCATTTATTTATTTATTTATTGGCTGTGTTGGGTCTTCGTTGCTGCACGCAGGCTTTCTCTAGTTGTGGCGAGCATGGGCTACTCTTCCCTGTGGTGCGCGGGCTTCTCATTGCAGTGGCTTCTCTTATTGCAGAGCACGGGCTCTAGGCACATGGACTTCAGTAGTTGTGGCACGTGGCCTCAGTAGTTGTGGCTCGCAGGCTCTAGAGTGCAGGCTCAGTAGTTGTGGTGCACGAAATTAGTTGCTCTGCGGCATGTGGGATCTTCCTGGACCAGGGCTCAAACCCGTGTCCCCTGCATTGGCAGGCGGATTCCTAACCACTGCACCACCAGGGAAGTCCCATTAGTATATTTTGTTCATGAATTTTTCTTAAATCTCTGTTACCAGTTGTTGCTTTTGTGCTATAAAATAAATAAGAAGTTAGTGTGATCAGTGGAAAAAACTGAAAAAGAGCCTCCATCCAGCCTCCATTCCAGCTTCCCTGGAAAACAGTTTTCCAGATTCCTTTGCAATTTATTTCCAAACTTCTTTCAAGTCCAGTTTACTTTTGGCTTCTGATCTTTAGTATCATGTCTTGTTTGGGATCCTCTTCTGCCCTTTGGACAGAAGTCAATATTTGCCTTTGCTAGCTTTGATGTTTGTTGCTACTAAAGATATTGGTTCTGTCCTTTTCTGGACTTGGGCAGGAGGAATCATAGCTCAGTTTTAGCCTCTTAGCCTTCCCAGCTAATTCTAAATTGTACCCACAGAAACAAGGTGTTAGACTGAGGAGACATTATTGCTTTCCACAGGATGAATCATTCCTAAGGAAAAAAGCATCAGCTTCCATAGTCCACTTGATACCACAGATGACCTTGTCATACTCCCTATAAGAAGAGGAACATTTTTCTGCCCCAAAATCCATGGCGGTGGGAGCTTTGGGAAGTTATTGAGAATCTAAAAAGTTACCTGTTCTTCAGATTACTTGTCAGGAGAGTGGGATGCTGAGAAAGAAGATGTACATGATGCAGAATGCATAGAATAAGAACTGTAAGAAATATCAGTTCCCTTGTTTTTCTTAAATTCAACTTAATTTGATTCTCTACTCCAACCCACCAGGTTGGCAGACTATTCAATCTCAAGCATTATTGGGGTCTCCTCTCCGTCCCAGGTTTGCACCACAGTATGGGATCTAAAGATACAGGGAAGGTCTTCTAATCGCCAGTCTATATGAGGACCACTGATGTCTCAGAGGTCAAGTTTATTGTAGTTTAATGTGCCACTCATGGAGTCTGGGAACTCTTTCTAAAGCTGAGAACCTTCACAATACAGTTTCTACCTCCTTATGCACTCATCATAGTCCTAACTTCTAAGTCCTTGTCTCCTCTTTAGGGACAGGCACAGAGCAGTGTATGGTATACAGATGCCCACTGGTCTGGGGACACACAAATCTTTCTCCTTTTCCACTTTCAGGGGAATCTCTTTTCATTTCCTGGCCCTCAAAAACCTTCATCATCTCACCTCTTTCTGTGGGGCACGATATTTTTAAATACTCACAGTATTTTATAAACGACAGAAGGCATTATTGACTTCAGGCTCTGGCTCCTACCTGACACAGGAGGCAAGATGCGGTACAACAAGTAGGAAAAAAAAGAAAATTAAAATTTTAACCAATTAACCTGGGACCAACACTGTGAAAACCACAGATTTAAATAATGGCGCCTTTGTTTTTTAATCTGTCTCTAGTAACCAGTATTGGACGTGGCTCAATAAATATAGATTATGTAAATGAGTTAATGAATGAAGAGTATTCAGTTAGATTTATATCGGCCCCACCTTTCCCAAGGTCTGCCAAATTTAAGTTATCTCCGTCACTTTCTCAGGCTGCCCATCTAAATTTGTCTATCAACATGGCTACTATCTCAACAGCAAACAAACAGACCTCGTAGTCATGGTCTGAACCTTCAATGGTACATGCATCAGACAAGCAGAATGCAATCCAGGACATTTCAAACATCTTTTAATCAAACAAAAAGTCAGTGCACCTATTTTCTTTACCCTTCTGTATGAGGAATTTTGATGGCAAGACTGTTCATTTCCCTACCAATTCTAATGTGAAAAGAGTCTGCAAATTTCTGCTCGTCCCACGAAGCCTGCAAAATCAGCTTCCATTTGAAGAAAAATAAATGCAAAGATAAGACAGAGTGGGGGTGAGACCCTGGTGCCTTCAACACATCTCCATGTTGACAGAACTCAATTTTTTGCTTCACCCACTAAAAAAAGTATTTGTATCCATTTCTAGCCTTCTCTCCTTTGATCCTCTTCAGCTGAGAAGCCCTTCCCTATATTTCCCATACAGCTCTATGGCTTACGTGACTGCCTAAAGGGCACCGTGGGTTTTCACATGGCAAGTGTGACAAATTTCTAGAGCACAGTGAAGACGATGAGGTAATGTAGAGTCCCATTCCGTCGGAGTCATTTATTTGGTTTTCATATAAGGAGCAGCCACTTGCTAAACAGAAACATTATCCTCCACGACTTCATGTTTCCACAGAAAGGTCGTCCCACTAAAGTAACACCCCTGGCCTCCTTCCCTACCCTTTTACTCACTCCTTCCCAGCAGAGAAATTATTTATGCAACTGAGGAACGTGGGAGAAGAGACAGGACAACTCCGTTCCTTAATAACTATTGGGTTAGCCCTGCCTCTGTGATGGGGATTGGAGAAGCTGTCTTGGACCAAAGACTCTGTGGTTGAGTGAGTACGTCTGTCTAATCCTAGAGTTCAGTATTAGGAAGCAACATCTTCCAGCCTGGCTGTGGGGTCCCTTAACAGTCCAACACTACTGTGTCATGTTCACTGTGAGCTATTGGGAATACAAATACCCATAACAAATAATCATGGTCCCTTCACTCAAGAAACTCATGGCTCATAGGAGAGACCAGGCACATAAACAATTACAATGTAAAGTGGTAAGGAGTGACTGAGAAAAGCACTGGGTACTAGGGGAACACAGAAAAAGACATCTCGTCCAACTTGAGGGGTTCAAAGAAAGCTCAAGAAGCAAGCTGAGTCTTCAATGAGAATTAAAATTTAGCATCAAGGCAATAAATAGCAACAAAAACTACCATTTATTGACAATGCGCCATGTTCTAGGCACATGCTTTACATGAATTATCTCATTTAATCCTCATGACAATCTATGAAGTAGATTATTACTCCCATCTGAACACGGAGGACACTGAGACTCAAAAAGTACATTATGTTTTTCCAGCTCATACATCTTGTCAGTGATGAGGCATATGCACTTTTTTTTTTGGTACTTAAATCAGGATTCAGCAAAATTTTTCTGTAAAGGGACCGATAGCAAATATTTTAGACTTTGCAGATACTCTCAACTCTGCTGGAATAGTGTGAAAACAGCCAGAGAACCTGCATAAATCAGTGAGCATCGCTGTGTTTCAATTAAGCTTTATTTATGGACACGGAAATTGGAGTTTTATATAATTTTTCTGTGGCACTAAAATCAATTCTTCTTCTTATTCTGAATTTTTTCAGGTATTTAAAAATGTAAAAGCCATTCTTAGCCATAAAAATACAGGCCATATTCAAACAGGTGCTAGGCCAGATTTGGCCCTTGGACCGTCCATTGCCAATCCCCGCTTTAAATCATTTTCTACCAGACTTCCTCTCTGATGCTTGCTTGCAGTTTTCCTTCTCCTTTGTGATGGTGGGGACCTTTGTTGGTTTTAGTTGATTTTTATTAAAGTGTGAGTTACTGGATTTTCTTTGATGTCTTCTAAGGTAGAAAATAATTTCTCACCTTCCCAAAGTGCCCCATAGCTGAAAGTAAGCATGTCACGGCTGGGACTTCCCTGGTGGTGCAGTGGATAAGACTCTGTGCTGCCAACGCCGGGGGCCCAGGTTCGATCTCTGATCAGGGAACTAGATCCCACGTGCATGCCGCAACTAAGAGTTCACGTGCCACAACTAAGGAGCCCGCCTGCCACCACTAAGACCTGGTACAACCAAATAAATAAGTAAATAAAAATATTTTTTTAAAAGTCATGACTGATGCTGGCGCCAGTTAGAACCCATCACAGTCTCTCTGCCCTGATGTGACTCTGAAACACTTGGCAGAACTTTACTTCTTGCTCTTCCAGCCCATTTTGTTTCTACCTTGTTATTCCCAGGCACATTCCTCTGAGTCAATAAGTTCATTCCTTTATAAGTCCAGACGGGGAGACTGATAATAAGCAAAGTGATGACTTCAGAAAATGGCCCTTCATGGAGGTGTTGGGTGAGCCCTAAAACATTCCTTCCATTTTCCAAAGAGGAGAAGTTAAAGGCTCTAGTAGACAAGGTGGTATGGAAGCCTCCTTGTAGGAAAGGCCCAAATAAAGTAAAATTGTCAAAGTTCAAGTCTGACACTTGTGATAATGGTGAGGGGGTAGAACCTACTTTCTGAGCGCTTCCATTCTTTCTTAGAGGCTGTTGTGCCTGCTCAGCCCCTCTTACCTATCTGCACACTTAGGTGCCCAGGGTCCTCAAAACGCCCCTTGCTCAACTACTCAGATCAAAGCCATTGGCAGAATGGCCTTTGGTATTTCGAAACTATAATGATGAGAACTCCATTTTTTTCCGACACCCAGGAATGGATCCTTTTTGGCAGAACTGCCAGTCGCTTATCCTAAAGTCCATTCTCCCTTTCTTTCTTAGTAATAGAACCCAAAATTGTTACTCAGGCAAATGACTGTCTAGAAAAAAGATGAATTTTCCTAGCTTCCTTACAGCCATTTGTGAAGAAATGACTATGTTCTGAACAATGATATACAAGGCAAACTGTATTCAGTAGCTTTCAAGAAGCATACTTAGGTATCTGGTGTGCACCCCTGCTCTCCCTTCTTATTGTCTCTTTCTTCTTGAAATAAAGATGCTATGCCTGTTGCTCCAGTAGCCACTTTGAAAATGACTATGAAAGCCACACACAAGGGATGCTGGGTGGAGAGCTGAAAGGAGCATTCGTCCCTAATTTCATTTGGTCATCAAATTAGTTCTGGACTACCTCTGGATTTTTTATACATGGGCAAAAAATAAATCTTTATCTTACTTAAGCAACCACTTTATTGGGTTACTATTATACACAGCTGACCACACACACACACACACGCCCCTCCCCGAAGTCTAACAATCATCATTTGTTACAATTGATACAATCATCATGTTAGCCAAACTCATACAGGCAGAAATATTGAATCTCTGACTTTTGAGGAAGTTCAAATCATGGACCACCAAGTACTTAGCGGTGAGTAAAGATGATCAGGGGCACCTCTGAGACAGTTACGGCAACTTCCTGGCTCCCACTCGTCAGATCAGTTCTCAGCTCAGCTATGAACTTCATGGTTTTCCATCTTACATAGGGACACAGAGTAGGATAGAGGTCAAGAGCAGAAACCCATGACCCACCCATACCTGCTCAACCTCTTACTAACCGTGTGTCCAAAAGTAGGTTAACCTCTTTAAGCTTCAGGTCCTCATCACTAAAATAGTAACTACTTCATAGGATTATTGTAAGGCTTAATGAGTTAATGTAGGCTAAACAGTGTCTGAAACAAAGAGGTGCTATCTGTGTGCTGTTATTATAAATATTATCATCATTAGTATCTTTGATGCTTTGGACTTGATGCTGATAGCACTTGATCTTCCTAGTATAGAGTTACTATTTTATCCTTTGTAAGTTCATTTAAAATATTGTTTAGGGCTTCCCTGGTGGCGCAGTGGTTGAGAGTCCGCCTGCCGATGCAGGGGACACGGGTTTGTGCCCCTGTCCGGGAAGATCCCACATGCCGCGGAGCAGCTGGGCCCGTGAGCCATAGCCGCTGAGCCTGCGCGTCCGGAGCCTGTGCTCCACAACAGGAGAGGCCACAACAGTGAGAGGCCCGCGTACTGAAAAAAAAAATTGTTTAATTATAAAAGAAATAAACATTCTCTATTAAAAACAGTTAAACTGCACATAAGTCAATAAAGTAAAACTCAAAATGTTCCTTAACATGTTGGTTTCACTATGATTCCTAGGGTCAATCATTATTTTTTTTAATTTATTTATTTTATTTATTTTTATTTTTTGCTGCGTTGGGTCTTCATTGCTGCGCGTGGGCTTTCTCTAGTGGCGGTGAGCGGGGGATACTCTTCCTTGAGGTGCGCGGGCTTCTCATTGCGGTAGCTTCTCTTGTTGCAGAGCACGGGCCCTAGGCACATGGGTTTCAGTAGCTGCAGCATGCAGGCTCAGTAGTTGTGGCTCACAGGCTCAGTAGTTGCAGTGCATGTGCTTAGTTGCTCCACGGCATGTGGGATCTTCCCACACCAGGGCTCGAACCAACGTCCCCTGCAATGGCAGATGGATTCTTAACCACTGTGCCACCAGGGAAGCCCTCAATCATTATTAACGGTTGTACATGTATCCTTTCGGATATGTTCCATGCATGGAAAAATATACATAGACATATGTAGAGAGAGAAAGAGAGACACATATGTAGAGAGAGAAAGAGAGACACATATGGATATGCATATCCTATTGTTTTATACAAAAAGCTCCTACTATAGCTACTATTCTATTATTTGCTTTTTTGACAATATTATTATTTTATTGAGATGTAACTGACATATAACATTGTATTCACTTTAGGTGTACAACATAATGATTTGATACATGAATATATTGTGAAATGATTATTACCATGATAACTTTAGTTAATATCCACCACTACACATAGTTACAAATTTATTTTCTTCTGATGAGAACTTTAAAGATCTACTTTCTTAGCAGCTTTCAAATATACAATACTCCATATTGTACATAACATCCCCAGGACTTTGTCTTAAAACTGGAAGTTCGTACCTTTTGACTTAATATGATCTTGACATCCTTAAAAATGTTTGCATTGTATTCCCTATTCATGGACAAATATGTTGTTTCCAGTTTTTTACTATTATAAAAAACACAGTACCTTTGTGCATTTGTGTGAGTATATCTGTCAAAAAATTCCTGAAAAGAAAGAGCTGGGTCAAAGTCCACAAGCATCATAAGTAGTGCTGAAAAGCTCTCCAAAAATTTTGCTTCAATGTATAGCCCACTGATAGGGAAAGGAGTTCAATCTCCCTACACTATCTTTAAGATTATTATCAAATGTCTTAGATCTTTGCCAGCCTGAGAGATTAAAAACAAAATGCTTTATTGTTTAATTTTTATTGTTAGTGGAGCTGAGAAGCTTCTGCTAAATTTATCATTTATCTGTTTTTTCTTTAAAAAAATTTTTTAATGTGATGTTTTTTGTTTATGTCCTTCCACTATTTGAATCTTGCCGTTTCCTCGAGGACTCTGGCTCCGTGTGCCTTGGGTCACCATGCATAGGGACTCCTGCTGTAATTCAATCTCTTTCTGACTTCTGACACCAGCCACTCAGCTGGCATCTTGGCCTGAGTGCCTTGGTTCCAACTGCCCTCGTACGTAGATGGGAGAGGGGCTCTGGTGGGCAGGTTTGGACACACTCATCCAAAAGGGTTAAGTGACAGAATGAAAAACTATAGCCCTTCTTTCCTAAGTCATATCTCCTCTGTGAGTCAGAGGAATAGGTTGTATAACCCTAGGCCTCTCCAAGCTGGTGTGAATCCTCACCCAGAGTCCAAGATCTCCAACAGCACCACATTTCCTAGTGAGAAACCATTATTCTTAAGTGAAGACTTTGCAGAAAGCCCAACAAGCTCTACCATCCTACTGTCATGCTATGTCAGAGTTGAATCCCTTTAGGAATGGTTGAGAGGGGCAGGGTCCTCCAGGCAATAAGGTTTCCCCAGCCCGGGGCCGTCTTTAGCTCAGAAGGTTGACTCTGGCTAATACATTTCTTAGAGCTCCTGGAAGCACCTCTCAGAAGCAACTGAAGCCTCAGAATACAAAGGAAATACTAGAGAAAGTGGAGTCTACGAAACCAAGCTCTGGCTTTGCAAAGTGCATCTGTGGGCCATAATTTTGGTAGGTACACCATTTGAAGAACTTGTTTGTAAGAACCTATGCAAAGCCCGGTGTTGTGAGGCAAGCATGTATAAAACCCTCCAGAGGCCTCTTGTAGGCTCCTTCACTGTCCCCTAAGAAACAGCATGGTTCAACCCACTCTGCCTTATTCAGGGAAGCTCCTTCCCTCTTCTCCCACGGATGCTGCAAAATCTTGCTTTTCATCCCCTTCAGAGAATACCTGAACTCAGGAAGCTGGGGCACTTGGCAAAAGCAACAAAGTCCCCTTTAGAACAAAGAGGCACAGCTGTAAATGCAGTTCTGAGAACACGCCATACTAACCCACAGCGCTCTCCAGCGAGGAAAACCACTGACCTCTGAGACAGACCGTGCATCACTTAGTTTGAACCAATCACCCACTTATTACTCATGCTTTTCCAACCCCCCTGTGCCCTCCTCGAACCACTGGGTCTGCACCAGTCCTGCTCTCCGTTTCTTTCAAGTTCCAACACAACACTTACTGTTCTGACCCTGTCCTTCTCTGAGGGTGCCCACCTTCCACATTTTCCTGGACACTGAAGGGTTCGGTCCCTATCGCGATGGGCTCCTTTGTGTTCACAGAGTCAGAACGGCACGGTGAAACTCTCCAGGACTTTGACATCCGGCAGAGGTGCAGCTGAATCCCAGCTCTGGCATTTGCCACCTATGACCTTGGGCAAGGTACATAATAGTTTCCTCCGTTGTCGGGTGGATAATCACAGTTGCCCTGGAAAGTTGTTCCAATGATTAAATCAGATAATTATGTAAAGTGCTTAGCTCTGTGCTTGATTCATGCTATGAGATCTAAATATTATTCTTAGCTTGACCTCTCTTTTTTGGTAGTTTCACATAATCCTTTTCTTTCAAATCCAAATTGTCTATCCTTTGAGATCACAAACCAAGTCCTATGTTTTTTTTAAACCCCATAAAAGTGTCTAGCCCAGGCTGTTTATGGATTAGTCAATAACTGTTTCTGAAATTATTGGAATATTTAGACAATATTATGGTAAAAGGTGAGAAAGACGGGAATCACGTGTAAGAGTTGATGGCCTCAACAGAACTGGTACAGTGCTGTACAGAGCATGATTCTCCAGATACTGAAGAAAAATGCTCAAGTTTGACTCAGAAAAGCTGAGTTATAATAACCTTGGCAACCTTGGTAAAGTCACACAACCTTGGGTTCTCGTCAGAAAATAATGCTTAACAAAACCTGCCTACCTTTCTGGGACATGTTGAGGTTCAACTGCCACCATCTATATGAAAACATTTTCAAACAGTAAAATATAGTATAAAAATGAAAGAGCTGAGAATGGCTGGGTAAATTAGACTCCTTAAGATTACCTAGGAAAGGAAGAAAGAGGTAGGCTGTTTCTCCTGGAAACTGCCCAGTGTCTGAACATTGTTAGGATTTGTAGCCTTGAAATGTGTACATAATCTGATCCTCCCCTGGATGACAGAGGGTCAGGCTGTACTTCCCAAGACTGCTCAGAACCAGATCTGCTAGCCCCTTCCACTTTGCTCCTGTGCCCAAGTTAACCCTGCAGTGGCTAAAAGCTAATTTCTAAAATATTAGGAGACTTTATGGGGAGCAAAATCCAGGTACTTACCCAGAAATGTTCTCTGGGTTGACTCCATTTACAAAGAATGTACAGTGCAGAGAATTCTGAGACTCCTATAGATTCAAATAAACCCCCAATTTATCTCTATACAAGTCCCATTTTTAGCACTTTTTGGGTCAGGTTGGTTTCTTTTCATTTGCTTTTGCTGCAAGCTTGTGGAAGTGTTTGCTTCTTGACAAGTAGGAGTTGGGAAAGAGGTGGAAAATTACAATCTGATAGCCACACCATGCCTTTTGGGCGAGAACCTAATAGAAAAACATCGAGTCTGGTGTTGAACCATACAGTAGAAAACAGAAGGTCTAGCATCCTATTTCTGTCACTAGTTTGGACAGTGGTATAGGCTGAAGGCGCATACCATGAAGCAGAAGAAAGTCCAACAGGCTAGTTGCCATAAAACCTATCTTGTAGCATTACACTTACTGTATGAGCAGGGATGGGACCTCCTTGGAGCTCAGAGGTTTCATTCTATGCTGTGAGAACATGAGATTGTAACAGATTATGTACTGAAGACTGAAGACAGACCAAACATATGCCAACTTCCCAGAGACTGATATAAACACCCAGAGCTCCAATTCGGTTATGTATAGTGGGAGGTACCAAGTCATGACCCAAAGTTCAAATCCAGCCTGCAGCAGTCTTTGTTTTGCTTGTCATTTATTTTATTTCTGGGGCTAAATAATATTTTATGCAAATTTGAGCCAAAGGTTTTTCCAGCTTTACTGTGGTATAACTGACGTATAACACTGGGCAAGTTTAAGATGTAAAACATGATAATTTGATATACATTTATATTGTGAAATGATTACCACAGTTAGGTTAGTTAGCACATCCATCACTTCACAGAGTTATCTCTTTTTTTTAATGGTAAGAACTTTAAAGACCTACTCTCTTAGCAGCTTTCAAGTATGCAATACAGTATTGTTAACTACAGTCACATACTATACATTAGATCCCCAGAACTTATTCATCTTATGTCTGAAAGTTTCTACGTTTAACCTCCTTCACTTATTCTTCCCCACCCATCTGGCATCCACCAATCTACCCTCTGTTTCTATGAGTTTGGTTTTTTTAGATTCTACATGTAAATGAAATCATAGAATATCTTTCTTTCTCTGTCTGGCTTATTTCACTTAGCATCATGCTTTCAATGTCCATTCATGTTGTTGCAAATGGCAGGATTTCTTCTTTTTTATGGCTGAATAATATTCCATTACACATATAACTCACATTTTCTTTTTCCAGTCATCCATTGATGGACATTTAGGTTGCTTGTGTATCTTGGCTATTGTGAATAATGCTGCAATGAACATGGGGGTGCAGATATCTCTTCAAGATAGTGATTTCATTTCCTTTGGATATATATTCAGAAGTGGGATTTCTGGATTATGTGATAGTTCTATATTTAATTTTTTTTTTTTTTTTTTTGCGGTACTCGGGCCTCTCACTGTTGTGGCCTCTCCCGTTGCAGAGCAACAGGCTCCGGACGCCCAGGCTCAGCGGCCATAGCTCACGGGCGCAGCTGCTCCGCGGCATGTGGGATCTTCCTGGACCGGGGCACGAACCCGTGTCCCCTGCATCGGCAGGCGGACTCTCAACCACTGCGCCACCAGGGAAGCCCTATATTTAATTTTTTGAGGAACCTCCATACTGTTTTCCATTGTGGGTGCACCAATTTATATTCCCACCAACAGTGCACAGCATTCCCTTTTCTCCACAACCTCTCCAGAACTTGTTAGGTCTTGTCTTTTTTTTTTTTTTTTCGGTACGCGGGCCTCTCACTGTTGTGGCCTCTCCTGTTGCGGAGCACAGGCTCTGGACGCGCAGGCTCAGCGGCCACGGCTCATGCGCCCAGCCGCTCCACGGCATGTGGGATCTTCCCGGACCGGGGCACGAACACGTGTCCCCTGCATCGCCAGGTGAACTCTCAACCACTGCGCCACCAGGGAAGCCCCAGGTCTTGTCTTTTTGATAACAGCCATTCTAACAGGTTGAGCCAAATTTAGAAAGTCATTTAAAAGTATATTTCTTGATGGTTTTGGCAAATCAGAGCATCTGGCTCCTATGCTTTTCCCAAATGACAGCAATCACTGCCTGTTCCTGAACAACACTGGCTCTTGACAGGGAGCTTGTGCTCTCCAGGTTTGCATATCTCTCACCTCTGATTATTATCCAACACGGGGATCATTTATCATGGTGTTTGCAGAGAAATATCTCATCTATACTTATGTCTCTATCAAAATTTGGAAAATTTAATAGAAAACTAGAGGGCAGAGTATTTTAAGAAAACTGAAAGAGGACATATTTCCTTTTGGGGGTAAAGAATAAACATCCTCATCAAATACATATATATATATATATATATATTTATCTATCATCATCATCCTATGGTCATAAGCTTCTCTCTTCCCCAAGGTAAAATCACTTTAGCCTTGAAAAACTTGCAGAGCTTACTGATTATAATTGACTTTTTGTGACAGAATCTAAGTTCACTCTAAGTTGATTCTTTTGGGGAAAACAAAATTCTCTCTTAAAAGGAAAAAAAAAAAAAGAAGATAGAAGAAGGAAAGAAAGAAATCCCCAACCAGCCTGAAACACATTTTTCAGTCACTTGATTTTCTGGAAAGAAAATAAATGGCAATAAAGTGTTTTGCATTGG
Organism: Grampus griseus; assembly: GCF_964374135.1. Lineage (NCBI taxonomy): Eukaryota > Metazoa > Chordata > Mammalia > Artiodactyla > Delphinidae > Grampus > Grampus griseus. The sequence goes on from NC_139011.1 coordinate 17,980,710, forward strand.
TGAAAAAAATAAGACTGCCTTGCTCTGACTGTAACCTACAGCTGCCTTTACTTGGGGGCATTGGTGCTGGTGACATTGAAAAGAATAGCCATAGTTTTTTTAGCCTTTCAGAAAGCCAGTGAGACAGAGTTTAAAACATACCAGCGTTAGGGCTGCCAAAGACTCATTCTTTGGAAGAGAGGTTGATCCTCTTGTGGGTTTCCCTTTCAGAATGATTGTAAAGGCCCTCACTCAGAGGACCGCAGATGTAAAATCTGAGTTTCTATCAACTGAAGCTTAAAATATAGTGAAGGTGGCAGGGTGACCCAGTGGAAAGGGGACAGGATGTGGAGTTTGTCAAGCCTCAGTCTGAATTTCAACTCTTCCACCCAAAATTAATGTGACCTAGAATGGGCTTATTTCTCTGTGTTTCAATTCCCTATTTATGAAACATGGATAACTTCTGCTTCACAGAGAAAACATAAATTGACCCATTGTAGGCACATTCAAGTGTTGATTCTGATTCTTTTGTTTGTTTGTTTCCTTTATGTATAATAATGTTAGCTAACATGGACTGAAATGTTTACTATCTGCCAGACCGATGCCCCTTCACCTACATTCCAGTTTTCTCCTGCTTTTAAAGTTGCTCTAGTCCCTTTCCTAAATTGGAATACACTAGAGCAGGAGTCGTTCTTTTTTTCTGTAAAGGACCAGGTTAGAAATATTTTTATATTTTTGACCATCTCTACTGTCAAAGGGTTCAAAGGTCAAAGGGCTCTATAGTTTGTCAGATTATTCAAACCTGCTATTGTAGTATGAAAACAGCCACAGATAATATATAAACAAATGTCTGTGGCTGTGTTACGATAAAAGTTTATTTACAAAAAAAACAAAGAGCTGGACCAGGGACCATAGTTTGCTGCATCAGAACCCCCTTGATAAAATGTAAATTTCCAGACCCTACCAAAGACCAGAATCATCAGAATCCTTTGGAGTGAGGCTTACGTTTCTGCATTACTATTCCCAACTCTATTTTGAAGAAAAAAAAAAAGTATTAAGCCTATCAATAATTTGAAAGAATCGTACAATGAATCCCCATTTATCTTTCACTAAATTAACTTATTATTAATTTTGCATCATAGATTTCCTTCTCTTTCTCTTGTTCTCTGTCTCTATGTTTGAAAGTCAGTTGATACTTTGCCACATTTTCTTGGTAATCCCTCCCTTTCTCCATCTGAAAGTCAGTTACAGGCATCAGCACGTATCTTCTAAGAAGAAAAACTTTCGACGATTATCACCTGCAAGAAACTTAATTAACATGGATACAATTATATGATCAAATATACAGTCTGTATTTAAATGTCTTTAATTGCCACACACAAAAAATTCCTTGTAGTTTTTCTTTTATTATTGAATCCAAGGTCTTGCAATTTATTTGGATTTCATGTCCCTTTAGCTTCCTTTCTTTTAGAAAATTCCACCCTGTTTTTTGTCTTCCATGACTTGACACTTTTGAGAAGCCCTGGTCACTTATTTTATAGAATCCCTGCAATCTGGATCTGCCTGTTTCCCCATATTTAGATATTTAGATGGTAGATTGGATCAAGCATCTGTATGGTGATCTGTGCACCTTTACTGAAATATATTCTAAGGACAAAATGAACTGCAGAGAAATTTTGAACTTACTAAGTAGGTTTGTTTTTGGTACTGCTATCGGGATGGTAATAGTAATTCTGAAACAATTTCTTTTTGTAATGTAGGACACACCAAAATGAATAACTCTATTGACATGTATGAAAACCAGATTTCTCACATATTGGGAGACACAAATATGGCATAAGGAAAAGTAAGAAAGTATCTCATGGTGTAGAATTTGAAATGATAATAGGAGTATGAACTCTATCTACCTATCATCATAGTTTAAATCAGCACACCTAGTCTCCAGATCTTGATTTTTAAATCACATTTCACACGGAAAGGAACCAGGGGTCCTTAAGGAATGGCTGATCCCAGGGCTAGGCAGATAAAATACAAGTTGATCCTGAAATAGCTTGTTATGCCAGAAAGCAAAAAGCAAAAAGCAAAAAAAAAAAAAAGTGCTTGATAATGAGGACCTGTCAAAAGAACACAAGAGGCAGCTTGAAGAGGTTCATACTGGCCATATTTGATATATTTAAGCAGAAAATAGAAAAATGATAGTCATGAGTTAGAGCGCATTAGATAATAATCTATATCACAGTGAAATTCAAAACCAACAACAAAAATCACTGTATATAGAAAAAAGTTCCTTGCTTCAGAAGCAATAATAAATGTGGAAGAAATTATTGAATATGATACCTGCTTTTTTAACATGTTCCTCAGGTGGTTCTAATTCCCTCCAACCACTGGGAACAAATACTAGGTGTCTCCTTGACACTGTTCAATTTTATAATAGCCTTGAATCTTAAACATAGCCCCAGGTCTGGAGAACCTAATACTTAATAGAAATATATGAAAAATAGAAATTCTAGTGAACCTGTGACAATTTGTTTTCTCCTTCAAAACACTTCTGAAAGTATTTTCCCTCGCTGTTTAATATATCAGTCATTCCGGCTACTCCTGAAACCTGCCTTTCTATTGTAGTGTGGTCCTAGGAGAAGTCCTGCTTACTTTCTCCATAATCCCCTACCCCTGCAGTGCAAAGTCTTATCACCCGTGGAGACCGGAAAAGGAGGCAGCTGCCTGGGATTGCCTCCAGGCTCAGCCTCTTGCTTGCTCTATTTTTTTTTTTTTTTTTGTCCCTTCACCAGGCAGACCAGAGCTTTCAGGCAGTGATTGCCAACTTCGAGTTTAGTCCAGTGGACACTGCGTGTAAATACTGTGTCTTGCAATGCCTCAGAGGGCTTGAATTTTCATTCCAGAAGTAGGGTAGTAGCCCTTTGCCTTTAAATATGTCTTCCGCCTCTGGGTTTCCAAGTTTTGCAATTAATTGGGGCTACTTTTGCATAGTTCTAGTTTAATTATGCAGAGAAGCAATTCAAAAGTTAGCATATAGTTATGAATTTCTCTCCCCTTAAACACTTTTCCTTTGCTCCCATATTCAAATCGATTGCTAGACCCTATCAATTCTGCTTTCAACATTTTTTAAGCATCATCCTTTAACTTTTCACTTCCTTGCTACCACATTTTAAAGACGTGTATGGAAGAAATTTTGATTTCTTATTCCTCTTTACCTTTGCACCGGGACGTCTTCTATGCCTACTTAGGCCAACTTGCTAAAGTTTTAGTATGTGGTGGGATATACCTTGCCTACTAGGATTTCAGAGTCATTTTATTCAACATGTCTTCAGTATGGGATCTCACCTATCCTTCTACAGTTATAAAAAAGAATCAAATTTATATCCCTTAGGAAAAGTGACTTAAATTTACAGCATGGATATTAAAAGACTGGAAATGGTTGGTTTCAGCAGAAGTAGTTATGGAAGAGAACGAGAGAGAGTGGAACTCAATAAGAAAAGAGAGAGGATAAGCATCTATAACTACAATTCTGCCTCGAGCTAGTCTTGTTGCCCAAAGTCACCACTACAACATTCTAAACACAGTGAGCAATCAGATAACTCACCTGACCTACTGGCTGAGAGCCTGGGTGGTCGTCTATCTAGTTTACCAAGGATCCACCCAGCTATCCACCAGGTCTATGCAATAGAGTGTGTTGGCCAACGCACTTGAAATGGATGATGTGCCTGTAGGCCTCCTGGGGCACGCCAGAGAAGAAGGAACCTGCTCAGCCTTCTGTTCAAGCGCTGTGCCCCAGTCTCAGTGCTTCATCTTTAAAATAAGAGTCACTCCTCCTGTGCCTTGAAGAAACTTTGAGAGCCAACGTGGAGTCTTCCGTGGGTCTCCCCTTCTTGCAGCAAGTAGCCTCAAGGGTCCCCTTGGGCTAAGAATTGCATCTGGGCAATTCCTCGTTTCTCAAGGTGGTCTCTGTTGCCAGTTAAGACTCCTCAGTAGGTCTCTGTGAGGTTTCAGTGGCCTCAAAGCAGAGGGTCCAGATGGGGGCCTGACTGAGCCCTCTGCTGTCAATCTCAGCTTGCTCTAGCTGCAGCCACTAATGACAACCTTGTTTCCTTACAAATTCCAGCCTGTGACTTTCCAGCCATGTCGTTACTTGTAAAAAACCTATTCTTCTGTTGTCTTTGATGGGGTCAAAAACATTCATGTAGTTACATAAAAATATCTGATTCACAGGGAAGCCAACTATATGTCTTGTGTTGGGACAGTTCAAAATGTAGTTCCTAGACGACTTTTGCAAATCGTTCTTGTTGCCAGACGCGCTCAGACATTGCTGTGCAGTTGTGGGGGAGGATGGAGGGAAGGGGAGGGGAGATACTTTTTTGGTCTTTTTGCTTTTTACCTTCCCCAAGAGGGGACAGTCTGGCCAGCTTGCTCCAGTAATGCAATAAAGACATTGCAATAAATAAAGCAAAAAATAGTGAAACAGTAGGGAAAGGGGCAGGGCACAACCTTTAAAGGAATGACATATCCTGAGGACACGACATAAACTGATTACAACCAAATAGGTCCAAGATGGTGGACGAGTCAACTTCCTCCAGACCTTGAGCCCCAGTATACACTCGCTGTAACACATCAGCACTCTAAATGACACATCCACAGGCACCATGACAGTTCCAAGGCTGACCATAAAGGTCAAAAAGTAGGTGGTGGCCCAATTCCTGGGAATCTCCACCCATTATGCAAAATAGCTAGAATACTCCTCCCACTCATTAGCCTACAAATTTACCCACCCCTATAAAAACTGACAACCCCATACCCTGGGGCTGCTCTCGCCTTCTGAGATGGCCCACACACTGTCCATGGAGTGTGTTTCTCTCTAAATAAATCCACTTCTTACCTGTCACTTTGTCTCTCACTGAATTCTTTCTGTGATGAGACATCAAGAACCTGAGCTTCATTAAGTCCTGCGACCAGGTGTGTGATCTCAGTTGAAAGACTGTGGGTTTTGGCCGGGTTCAAGTCCCAGCTACGTGGATGCAAGTCCCAATCAGGGTTTTGGCCAACTTTGAGTCTTGGATGCGTGGGTTCAAGCCCCAGTCTGGGTTTTGAGTCCCAGCCTGAGGGTTCAAGTCCCAATCTGAGTTGCACAGTTTTAGTTTCAATAGTGAGAAGAAGAAATAAAATAAGAGTCACTAACCAGAATTATGATTCAGAGTCTGGAATCTGGCTGCTTCCATTCATTTCACACTCAGTACTGCAGCCCTCTCATTCTCCCCATGAGCTCTTTATGTACATGTCTGTCTTGCTGTCTTAATTATCTTTGTATCCTTGGGTGTGCCTGTCTCCAGCACCTTCCACAGTGTTTTATAAGAGCAGGTACTCAGTAAGCATTTGGTCAACACGTATGTACACAGGTAGGCCTCAGCTTAGGAGCTCTGCATTTCAAGCACCCTCCTGCCCCTCTGTCATTCTGTTCTCTAATTTCCCCTCAGATGTCAAGGAGCTTTCTGCCTCCTCTTCTTCACAAGGTAAATACCTTATATCCAAACTCCATTCTGTAATTGGATAAATCCCCCTAAAGATGCTCAACCTATCTTCAGGAAACAGCATCAAAAGTACAATGATCCTATTTTCCAAACGTTAACACTGGAGCATGTGTTCTAACCAGTAAAAATTGACTCAGTAGGTATTAGGAAGTAATACAGTCTCTCGCTATCCGAGGGGGATTAGTTTCAGAACCCCAAAGGATACCCACATCTGAGGATGCTTAAGTCCCTTATATCAAATGGCATAGAGCAGTCGGCTTTCCATACTGCAAGTTCCACATCCACGGATTTAACCAACTGCTGATACAGAGGGCCAACTGTAGTTGTAATTAAGACAGTTCCTGACAATCCAAAATGTATGATGGTTGAGGCTCAAAGAGGACAAGGAGAATGGATTGTGCTGTAATCCTCCAAGGCCCTCCTTTGTGGTCTGGCCCAGTCTATCTCTCTGATCTCCCCTCTGGTCTCTCTCTTCCTCCCAGGGGCTGCTCCAGCCATGCTGGCCTCCTTTGGTCCCTTGATCCAGGCAAGCTTAGTTCTATCTCAGGTGCTTTGCTCTGGCTCTTCCCTCTCACTGGGACCCTCTTCCTTAGATCTCTGCAAGATTCCCCTCTTCTTACCATCCATGTCGCAGGCAAAAGTCACCTCCTCACAAAGGCTTTCCTTAACAGTGGCCTTGCCCCTCGTCACTCTAGACCCTGTTGCTCTGTTTTATTTTCTTCCTGGTATTTACTTCTCCGTGAAAGTGTCTTAAGTTTGCAGTCTTTCTCCACCTCCACCCTACCGCCCACTATGATGTAAGCCTCATAGGGCACATCCTACCATTTGTCTGCTCGCATATCACAGCACCTAGAACAGTGCCTGGGACAGGACAGATGCACCACCAAACTTTGTGGAATGAGGGAGGAACACTGCCCCTTCTTGCTACTGCTCCATCACTATCCTCTGCTCTGTGCTGCTGAGGATTTCGTGGCCTGTTTTTGCAAGCCTAAGTCCACCCAAACATCTGCAGGAAAATGCACCTCCCACAGCAAAGGGGCACCCATGGGAAGATCCCACTTTGGGCTGGGTGGAAATGGAAGTCAAAAGTTTAGGACAGAAGGAGGAAACAGAACTGGAGACAGAGCTAAGTAAAAGAAATCTGGTTAAAAAAAGGAGGAGGGGACTTCAGCTGTAATATCTGGAATGCTCAAGTTGGACTGGGATTCATAACCCAGTTGTGTCTTTGTCACAAACCCACCACGTGGCCTTGGATTTGTCACTGCTCTTCTCTGAGCTTCAAAGGCCACACGCATAAAGTGAGGAAGCTAGTAGTCTTTTCAGACCTGTCCAGTGACCATTCTTCAAAAGGGGAGACCTAAGAGAACATAATCTGTCCTAATTGTAAGTATTACAGGGCTGCGGTGCAGTAGTCCCATCTAGAACCAAGAAATGAGGTAAGTAAAGTTTACCTTTGAGAGTCAGCCTTACTGCTCAGGGGCCAGATATGCAGAGCTGTGTGAGGGATAAGAAAGGGCTTTTAGGCCAGCAAGACCACAGTAGTCATCAGCTTCAACTTACTAACATGTCTAAAGAAAAGAATGTGTCAATTCTGGAAGGACCGGGTGTGCTCTAACTTTGGAAAGCAGGAGAGGCCAGAGAGACAAGGCTGGCTGCCCCTTTCTACACACATCTAGGGGAAGGGTCTAAACCCTCAGGGCTTTCCTCCCAGTGGAAAGGCTGGCCTCAGTCCAAGGTGAACACTGGGGCTGACAGGTTCTGAGCATTTTTAGGACAGTGTAGGACAATGATTAAGGTCCAAATTCTTCACACCTGGGTTTGTATCCTGACTCTGCCATTCATTAGCTACAGGACCAGAACAAGTTTTACAATCTGTACCTCCGCCTTTCCACCTGTGAAACAGGAGAGATGATAATAGTAAGTATCCCCAAGAATTACTGGGAGGATTAAGTGAACATGTATAAAGCACTTAGAATAGGGGCTATTATTCTAATTCCATTGGTGAAGGCATCTCTGGCTGACATGTATGCCTCAGGCCTAATGATACTGAATATTTGCTCTTCTCCTTCTGATGCCACTTTCAACAAGCAACCTACTGCTTCCCATGTAGGGCTGCTTAACCGGAAAAAAAATGTGCTTATCACAGAGATTCTGAGAAATTCCCATCCCGGAGCTTGCAATTTCTTATGGCAAATTGATACATTACTTCTAGTTATGCCTGGGCCTCTGACATCGCTTGACCACAGAGGCAAGATACAGGTGTGATATGAATGGACGATTTCAGTCCAAGGGCGATCTGTTTTGATTTCTAAATCATCACACTGGCATCCTGGTGCCTATCTCCACCTCAGTGCGTTTGGCAGCACTCAGGCTCCTGAAGAGCGACGTGTGTGAGTCCTCAGCCTCTAAAGCAGAGGGCAGCCCCCAGACGGTTTTCCCACCCAACACTGGAGCCGCCTGTGCTGTCCCGGCCGTGAGTACCTTTACATGAAAGAATAAACAGCTTTTGGAACACTGGTGGGTTAGAAATATAGGAAATAAGGTTGCTACCAGCAGAAGTATAAATCTAAGCATTCCCCTTGACCTACCTGCAGTGACTTCTTTTCCTCAAAAACAAAAAAACCCAAAACTCAAATGTTTCCATTTCATTCTGGGACCCTGCCTGGAATACCAACCACCCGATCTCTGGGGATTGGTCTGGGTTTTTAAACATTCTCCATTAAAAGTGTGAGTCATTCTGGAAGGGTCAGAGAGCTTCCAATGATAATACACATCAGTGGGAATGTGTTCAATAGATTTCTTTCCTCCTGACACCTTGCTGGGTTGGGTTTACCTTTAGGAATTCTCAGATCTGTGAATTTTGTTTTGGTTTTTGGAGAGAGGGCAGAGAGAGGAGGGAAAAGGAGGGAAAGGAGAAGTGTGAAACACTTCCAGAGTTCCATGAGACCTGCTTAGGATCGGGGAGAACTTGAGAGGTTCAAGGACCAGGAGAGTTCTGGGAGGTTCATCTAAGACATGGGTTATGTTGGCATTTCCGCATTGGCCTGGGAAAGTAACCAATGATTATAATATCATTTCCCAGGAAAAATGCAGCTAGAGCTCCACATATGTCACTCATAAAGGAACTTTTGAGAGACAGTCCATTGCAAATGAGTTCTTAAATGGTGGACTTTCTATATTGGATCTCGGGAAGAAAGAGAACGTCACAGGAAGCATTTGGGTGGCACTGGGGGGAAAAAAAAGATAGGTCAGAAGCAGAGAGCATATAATGTGCCAGAAATGGAAGAACATCTGTCTCTGGGGTCTGGGGCAGGCAGCGACCTGCTAAAAACCCCAGCCAGCAAAGACACCTCTCCAGAGACCCGGCAGAAAGATGTCCTGCATTTAAAAAGAAGTTTCCCGCACTCGGGTTATGCTGACGTTTCATTTTGGGGTCTTGGGACAGCCTTCCCTCGTGACTCTCAGGGAACCCAGGGCCTCTGCCTGAGTCTACCTGACAGTCCCTGCGAAAAGGAGAGACAGGTAAGAACTCAGCAGGAGAAGCCGAGATTTGGTTTGAGGAAGCCAGAGGGAGGAGATTTGAATCTAGACACCCCTGGGGGGTAGGACTGAGAGGCGATTCTACAAAGGGTGTGAAAGGGGAGGGGGCTTGGGAGCATCAGGCAGGGGACCAACGCAGGACACACAGACCACGCCAACGTGCGGTGTGGGCGCCCGCGGAGAAGGACGGGTGGAGAAGAGACGCCTGGGGCGGGGTGGAGGGGAAGCTGTCCCTGCGGCGACGTGCGCTCGGAGGAGGGAGGCGGGGAGGGTCGAGCGGGCGCGCGGCGTGTGACCGCCGAGGCTGCGGCGGCTGGAACAGGTGAGCGGCCGCCGGGCGCTGGGTCCCCGCCCTTCCCCGGGAGCGACTCCCCCTACCGACCCTCGCCGGCGCTTAGCCGTTACGCGGCTTCCCCTCGGTTTGGGGTTTTGCCACTGGCAGCTGGTTTTTTTCCCCTTTCCTGTTTCTGTCTCTCCTTCTTCTTTTAGGTTGCTCCACCCCGCCCAGGATCAGGCCAGGGGGAACCGGCCGCACCGCGGTTGCCAACTCGCGCAGGGCGCTTTGGCGAAGTCCCGGAGTGGAGTCCCGCGTCCCGCCTCCCGCCTCCTCCCTGCGGGGCGCGCTCTCCTTGCTCCCCCCGCAACCCTTCCCCACTTTTCCCCCCTTTTGCAATCACATGGCATTTTAAGAATGCCGGAAAGATGGCGGTAGCGGCGGCGGCGGCAGCGGCGGCCGGGCCGGCCGGCGGGGGAGGCGGCCGAGCGCAGCGGAGCGGGCTGCTGGAAGTTTTGGTGCGGGATCGCTGGCACAAAGTTCTGGTGAACTTGAGCGAGGACGCCCTGGTTCTGAGCTGCGAGGAGGGCGCTGCGGCGTACAACGGCATCGGGACCGCCACCAATGGCTCGTTCTGCAGGGGCGCCGGCGCGGGGCACCCGGGCGCGGGCGGCGCGCAGCCCCCGGACTCGCCCGCCGGGGTCCGCACCGCCTTCACCGACCTGCCCGAGCAGGTGCCCGAATCCATCTCGAACCAGAAGCGCGGCGTGAAGGTGCTGAAGCAGGAGCTGGGCGGGCTGGGCATCAGCATCAAGGGGGGCAAGGAGAACAAGATGCCCATCCTCATCAGCAAGATCTTCAAGGGGCTGGCGGCGGACCAAACGCAAGCCCTGTACGTAGGGGACGCCATCCTGTCCGTAAACGGGGCCGACCTGCGGGACGCCACCCACGACGAGGCGGTGCAGGCGCTGAAGCGCGCTGGCAAGGAAGTGCTGCTGGAAGGTGAGGGGTTAACGCCGGGCGGGCCGCTCCGGATGCGCAGCGCACGCCCCCCCCCCCCCCCCCCGCCCCACCGCAGCCGCATCCTCACACCCACCCGCTTGCTGTCACCCACCAGGGGGCCGCAGCGCGCTGCTGGCGGAGTTTTGACAACTTTTGCCCACCTGGGGGCAACTTGTTCCCTCCCTAGGGTTGTCCCAGGCGTTGACCCGTCAGGGGTGTAGGAAAGGGCTAGGCGAAGAGGGTTTCTGTGCCGAGCACCGGGTCGGAGGCGTAATGATGTTGACTCATTTTTTATCCGCGCAAAATCCTTGTGTAGTGTAGGGGCTGGAAGTGAAACTGGCAATGAAGTGTACGCGCCCGCGTTTCGAAGCGAGCTCACTGAGTAATAGCAACTCTGACAGTTTTCTGCTTTGGCACAATTTTCTTCTCAGGAGCCTGGGCTGCCCAGCTAAAAAAAAGGGTTGAATCTCAAAGGGGCCAGAGAGGGGTGGCAACGTGTGAATGCTAGAACTCCCACCACCCTTCCCGATTTCCTCCTTTCAAATTGGAAACTGGGCTTCTGGCTCGGGAGCTGTGCCCAGGGCTGGGAAGTGAGGTGCAGCTGTATGCAAAAGTTCACTTCTGCTGCCAGGTGTTTGGCCGGTGCCTCTGGATTCCAGGTTGCTCCGGTGGAGGGCTGGTGAAGTGGTGTTTCTGCCTGCATCTTCCCCCGGTGTTTCCCCTCCATTCCCCCGGAGTGATGTGGAAACAACTTTGCATTTGTAAACAGTTTCCCCTGCGTGTGAGGTGTCTTAGAAACTACTCTCTTGCGATCTTATGTCCCCATTCTCCTAGTTACCGAATGTGAGCAGAATAGGTAGCACCGTTTTCTGCGCTTTTGTGACTGTGGGGCATTACGTGGGGCAGAAGGGCAGTGGTAAGGGGATGACACATTCTCCTTTCCCACTACAGCTGCATTTTTCACTGGATGCCTGCCACTCTGCCCCTTAGCTTGCTTTGTACATAGCTCTTTCAGCACTAATGTCATGGAAATATCTATTTATTCAGCTTTTCCCCTGCTGTAGATTGAGTTATCTGGGGTCTTTGATTTAGTTTGGGTCATCTCCCTTGAGCTCCATGACATGCTTGCTGAGTCAACGAATAAATGAACCCATGGCCATTGAAACAATGTTTCAACTGAGACCTTGTAAACCAGGTGGTTGATTTAAGCCTAAATTAAGAACTTAAGTCAATTTCCTGCTCATCAGTTGTGGTGCTGGTGTGTGAAACCCAGAAAGTTCGAAGTTGGGAAACCAACTGTTCCCTGTAACAGCTGATGCAACTCTCTGGTACATGGCCCACATCCTAGCCTAGAATACAGGTCCCCCCCCCTTATTTGTCTAGAGGATTTGTGATGTCTTCATATTTAATTGCTACCCAGGATCCAGAAAGTGGAAGGCTATTTGCTTTGGCTTTATGGTTAACATAAGTAAACAAAAAAAGTTTTCTTGATTCAAGTGTGTGTCGGCTTCTGTGACAAGGTGCAGGTGGAATCTGGAGCAAGTGTAGTTTAGACTATAAACGGCTGAATACCTGCTTGGCTTGTAATATTTACTGCAAAATATCAGGGGGCACACAGGCAGGTTGCTTCTATTTCAGGCACTGCCCTTCATTATGTCTCTTCTTCTCCTCAGTTTCACTTTAATGAATAGTGATTTAGCAAAGAAGTAAAAAAAAAAAACAAAACTCTCTCACCCCAAAAGAGGAAGAAAATGTGACTCTCTACAGTTTAAAATAAACTTAGACAAAGAAAAAAAGTCAAGCAGTTGTCTGACTTTATTGGTGCAGCAACTGAAAAGTGAGCTTTGTAAAAATCTCTGAAGGTAACATTCTTACAACGGATTGTTGTGTGTTCCAGGCAGGACCTCTAGGGGCAGACCTATGGGCTTCTTAGACACGACCCACCTGGGCTTTGGGCAGCAGTCTTATTCCAAGCCTGAGTTTTCAGAAATTGACTGCTATTAAGATAAGCAAGAAACCCTCCCCCCCCCCCCAAAAAAACAGTGTCTTTTCTTCTGAGAGTATTGGTCCGAAATGAGGTGGGAATGATCATGTATCATCAAATCAAACAGCACACAAACCTCTCTTTTGTAGCTTGGCCTAGTACAGGGATTCCCAGCTGAAGGTACTTTTCAGAATCACGGGAAGGGCTTTTTAAAATCACCTATCGGGACTTCCCTGGCGGTCCAGTGGTTAAGACTTCGCCTTCCAATGCAGGGGGTATAGGTTCAATCCCTGGTCCAGGAGCTAAGATCCCACATGCCTCACAGCCAAAAAACCAAAACATAAAACAGAAGCAATATTGTAACAACTTCAATAAAGACTAAAAATGGTCCACATCAAAAAAAAAAATCTTGAAAAATATTTAATAAAATAAAATCACCTATCTACTTGCTACTGCACTGAAATGCCATCTTGATTTCAGAATTTCTACATAGGAAAGTCTTTGCTGATGTAATCTAGTTGGACCAGAGGGCTAAGGGAGATGTATTAAAGATATATTTATATGGCAAAGACACTGTTTTCTATTTAGATTGCTTTTTTTGGTTTGTATGATTTTTGAGGGAGCGGTTGGAGACTAGTTTCATCCCTCAACCGCAGCCAATATGACCCCCATTACATGACATGCGCCCCCTAGTGGAGACTGACTGCCTCTACTAATGGTACATCCTGTGAAATGAAACCCCGCCCAGCAAATTTCAATGCCAGCGTTCTAGTCTTAGATTCTGCCACAGAAGGATGTCAACCTCCCTGAGCCTCAGTGTTTTCTGAAAAATGAGAATAAAGAAATGCTTACTTACTGGGCTGCTGTATGGAAGAGCACTCTGAGAATTTAAAAAGGCCTGGGGAGGGGGGCGGGACAGAATGTATCAAATGCCTGCTGTGATTATTTTTACAATTCACATGAAGATGAAATTGCCCCTTCTAAGGGACACACCTTTCCTATTCCTTTACTAGAGTTTATATTTTTTAATTTTTATTGTTTTTTTGTTGTTGTTGTTTTTGTACTATAGAACTGTAATGTTAGGAGACCTTTGCTCTGGGAAAAGAGAATCACAGCAACAGCTAATATCTCTTGAGCACTTAATATGTGCCAGGTTTTACTTATATTTGTTCGTGTACACTTCTGGTAACCCCATGAGGTTAGTGCTACTGTTGCTTACTTTACTGATGGGAAACTAAAGTTTACAGACTTTACACGTTTAAAGTTTACAGGTTATTTGCATAAACTACCAGAGCTAGAAGGCATCCAGGTCTATCAGACTTAAAAGCTCATACTTAAAACCTCCAGGTGAAATTGATACTCTGAGCTTCTGCTCCAACTGCGTGCTTGAATCAGTTGAAATTCATCAGTTATTGGGCTCAAGATGTCCTTCCCCACTACTCGAATGTGCTGACATGCTTGGGACGGCTTTGAGCAGGAAACAGCAATTGTGTGGACCGCTCAAAAGGGAGAGACAGGAAAGAGGACTGAGTCTCAAAGCCCTCATCACCAAGTGTCTGGCTATCAAGAGGGAGCGGCTGCGATATGGCCCAAATTTACAATGTGACTGAGCCTCCATCATTAAACACATGGCGGGCAAAGAGACGAAATTGCAATTCAGACTTAAAGAGTGAATAAACTATGCCAGTGAAGTCAGTGTTAACCCAAACGTGCATCAAAGTTAAGATCAGAAATCTTCACACTGTGAACTCCTTTCCCATTTTAGGGAGGTGGGAACAGGGACCCTGCATTCAGCCATGCAGATATTCAACCTCACAACTCCAGGGGTGCACCCTCTGGAGTTGGGCAGGGAATACCTGCATAGACGTCTTTGGCAGCTTTGGGTACAGAAGGGGGGGTGGGGGAAGAAGTTTTTGCCCTTATATTAACAGTAAAATCATAATTTGGCCTATATCAACCTTTTTGTAACTGAAGTGACAATAAAATTGGTTTCTTCAGAACTTTGTTGAGATCAAGGAGTGCAGAATGTTCTGGAAGTGGAGGTGAGGGGTGGACAGAATTATCCTTGGGTACAGAGGTCACTTATGGAACTAGACTAGAAAAAATAGAAACGCAAAGGAGAAAGTCAGAGACAGTTGTTGGCATTAACCTTCTCCATCAGAGTTCCTCCCTCAGTACTACTCTCAGGAATGCTTGTCTGCTGAGATCATCTAAAATGTCACTTTCATAATCACTTTCTCCAGTGGTGGAAGTAGGGATGATGGGGCAGGGAGATGGCAGGGTGCAAGGGAAGGGAGGTGATATTGCTGGCATTCAGTCTCAGGATTGGATGAGAATTTGAAGTTTAAAGAATATTAATTTATTTAGGATGTACAGATTCTTAAAGAATACCCAAGAACCCTGGAATTAGAATCTTGAAACTTGAGTTATCTTTTAACTAATAATTATACTTTTTGCAATATACTTTATTTCTTTGGACCTTAATTTTCTTCATTGGAAAGCTAGAAAGCTGCAGTAAGCCATCTCTAAACCTTATTTCACTTCATAACTTATAAATTCAGACCCAACACACTTTTATTAACAAATCTTTCTAACACCCCTTTTATTATCATGAAATGAATTTCATAAATATAACCTAACTCTAATTTAAGTTTAAAATCAAAATAATGCCCTATTATTAACATGAAAAAATGGAGAAATGAAGTGAATTATAAAAAATATGTTTCAACAGATAACTACATGGTACAACTACACCAGAGGTCATAATGAAGGCGGTAGATGCTAGGACTTGTATGTAAAATTACTGTCGATGCATAGCTACAAATGAAGATGGGTAGGGGTATGTAGTATCACTTGGGATCTGGAAAAATCTTGCACTGTGAAGGACTGGCTCAGACGTTGCAAGGTGTCTTGGATCCCTGGCGGCTATCACTAAATGCTAGTCGTATGCCAGCATGACCCACCTTGACCTCTAAAATGCCTCCATAAGTTTATGAACTGCTATTGGGGAAGGGCAAGAACCAACCTCTTAAGAACCAGTGTTCTGTAAGAATGCTAATTCTACTTTATAATGCCTAACCTCTTGTAAACTTTTTACACGTGTGATCGTACCTAACACTTATATAATATTTACCTGGTACCAGATGCTGTTCTTAGCACTTTACCTGGACCAAATCAGTGGTATCTCACAATACCCTGATGCTATCAGTATGTCTATTTTACAGATGAGAAAACTGAGGCCCAGATCAATTAAGCCACTTGCCAAAGAAACACAGTGAATAAATGCTGAGGCTGAGATTGAAGCACAAGCCTTAAAGCCTTTGATCCTCATGAACAGCTGTATAAAATAAGCGGACTAGGGATGCTTATCCTCGACTTGTTGATTAGGAAAGTGAAGCTCCAAGAGGTGGAATGATTTGTCTTTATGAGGCCTTTCTTCTACTTTCTTGTTTGAAATATTCGTTTTCTACTATGGCTGTAACAAATAACTAGAAACCCTGGTAAATTAAAACACACGTTTACTGTCTTACAGTCTGTTAAAGTCAGAAGCCCGATGCTGATCTCACTGAGCTAAAATCAACGTATCTGCAGGGCTGCATTCCTTTCTGGAGGCTCTTTTCCAGAAGCTTCTAGAGACCACTCTCCTGCCTTGACGCATGGCTCCCTTCCATTAAGCCTGGGGTAGCAGTTTGAGTCCGTCTCACCTCTAATCACTCCAACCTCTATTATACCTCCGTCTTGCATTTTAAAGGCCCCTTGTGATTACATTGGTCACATCCAGATAATCCAGGATCATCTCCCCATTTAAAGTTAATGTTTAGCAACCCTAATTCAATTTGCAACCCTAATTCCCCTTTGCCGTGTAAGGTAACATATTCACAGGATCTGGAGGCTAGGCATCTTCTTTTCAGGGGGTGGTGGAGAGGGATAATTTTTCTGCTACCACATCTGGTTTGCTAAAGTCATAATGGTGCAGAGTTCCCAGGTAGGACTTCATGAATACACGGAACCACAGTAAAGAATCACTTCCTGTCTCACTGCAAAAGAGTTCTTCATTCATTCATTTATTTATGCCTCTAACGAGTTATTTATTCCGTGTCTTCTATGTGCCACACGCCACTAGGGGATTGCCCTCAAGAAGCAACATTTGAGTGACAGACACAGATCAGCACCGGATAAGCACCGTACAGGCAACTACAGGATGGAGTGAAAAGGGCAACATGCGGGGTTTTATGGGATGCTGTGGGTTCCCGCGGGAAGGGCAGCTGAGCCCCTCTAGGGCTAGGGAAGGCAAATGCCTCAGGGCAGCCTAAAAAAGAGCTTGGCCATCAGCTGTAGCCCAGTGTGGCTGAGCGGGTAGAATGTGACCTTCAGACCTTGATGAAGGGCAAGACTGAAAAAAGACCAGAGAATTGAGCAGGGGGCAAGGCTGGTAAGCCTTGTTACAGAGTTGGATTTCATTCTGAGGGTGAAGTGTCTTAGGCAGGGAAATGTCACGCTCGGTTTCACATTTCAAGAAGCTCGCTCTCTAGGGCGGTGCTTCTAGCATGAGGTTGGCAGGGCTTTAGTGAAATGACTGGCTCCGTGTTTCCACCCAGCTGCCCTGGGACACGGCCACTTGACCCTGAATTATACTTGGGGGCAACTCCATGAGTAAGGCTTAGGTTTGCAAAGGGGCTTTACTCACATTACGATTTTGTCACCAGGTCACCCCTTTGTGGATGCTTGGACAGGTGTTACAATCTGCCTTTTGCACAGGAGGGCTAGGTGACTGGTCCCAGGTTACCTGTCAGTGACAGAGCTGGAAATCAGATTATCTAACACCCCATCAGATCTCCTGCTGCGCGCTACACAAACTCAAGACATCCTGTGGGGACCAAAAGAAGTCTCAGAGGAATAAGCCTTGGCCTCTGATTTGGGGAGCCTTACAGTAAATAGGGAGGCAGGGCATTTGAGGCTGACTGTGAAATACTTGAGATTAGTAAGACAAATAGGGTGATTTTGACCCCAGCATATATAGCATAGTACCTGGCAGACATCAGGCTGTTAAAATGTGTTAGAAAAGGAAAAAATGGAAGGACAGATGGAAGGAAGGGAGGGAGGGAGGGAGGGAGAGAAAAAATTGGGGGATTTAGCAGTGACCCTTTTTTTATGACTCCCATCCTCCAGCACTCCTGCTGTTGGACTATGGTGATAAACATCTGGCATCCGATAATGAAAACTATACCTTTTCCTGTAGAGGAGAGGAATAAAGAAGGGACTTTATAAACCTAGGAAGCACTTACTTAACATAGACCAGTCTTGAAAGTTCCCAAAAGAGGAGCCAGGCATGATTTTAACAGTGATCCGAAAATGTAATTAATTATCCTTTTCGTGTTATATTTATAACCACTTTGCCTTTGCCCTGCTGTGGCACAGGGACCTCCACAACTGAATAAGTAAGAACGCTTTCTACCCAAGGAGATGAAAACTCTCTGCTTAGATATTTTAATTGTTTCTTTTTTAAGCTTATGTATCAGCCTGAGAATTCAGACCATGTTCCTTAAGTGAAGCTGATCGGAATGGTCCTTCAGTTCCTTCTTTCTGCCGGGGTAGGGGATGTTCTTCTTGTTCAGTGGTGCATTTTAGCCGTCGCCCCGTGAAGTATGTATAAAAATAACTCGCTGCACATGGCTCCACACTTGTGAAAGACATCTAACCAAAGCTACCAGTGTTCTGTTTGGCGAAGGGAAATCATTCTCTGGCAGCTAGTGGCCTGCTAAGAATTCTACTTCAGATGATGCATTTCAAAGCAGTTCATGTTAAAGAAAAGCCAGAATTTCCCCCTGTATTTGTAACAGGTGTTTTACGTACCAAACCTCATTACCCACTTCACTGACTTTGATCTATAATAATGCTTGCCTTTAGCCCTGGTCTGCAGAGTGAAACTTAAGAGAAAATATATAATGTGCACCACAAAGTAAATATCCTAACAGACCCGCACAAATGAGCCGCATTCCCAGCGCAGAATAGACAAGATGGACAGGTTCATGATTAATAATGATTATCATGGATCTTAAAAGGATGACCCGTACTTTAGCTCAGTACTTTTAAAAACTGCTCCTCCCTGTGGACTGAAGTGTCGTTCTTAGCATGTTCATAAGTGTGGGAGACTCTGTTTAAAATGTAACGGGTTGCTGAGGATGACTGCAGCTGACATGTCCAGTTTGTTTGCATTGCTGTTCAAACTGCTCTTGTTTCTTCCTTTCGCAATTTTGTTTTTTTTTTTCAAAGTGGTAAAAGACAATGGTTCAGAGGGTGGGCCTTGGATTTATTTTGTCTGGGCTTGAATTTGCAAGTCACCTCTTTCTCCCTGTGTGATCTTGTGCAAGTTACTTAATTACAAGCTTCAGTTTCTTAATCAGTGGGTTCATTGTAAGGAGTAGAGTGATTATGTATGTAAAGTGGTTAGCTCATTGCCTGGAACCAGTAGTCTGCACTAAATAATTAGTAACTGTGTAATATGTCAGGTCTCATGCTTATCTAAGTATTATTTTTGGATAGAGGGTTCAATCCTATAAGTAAAACGAAGGGTTCAATCATATGTTCTATAAAGCCTTTTGGGGGGCACAAGGGACAGCTTGGGATTTGCCATGTTGGGGAACCAAATGATGTAAGTGATGGCTTAGGAGAGTTCGTTTGCCTCGCAGGTGTGAATTATGATCCCACGAGGGTGTATTTCACTGATGAGTTTTAGTCGCATCAGATGCCTTCCATCAACCAAACCACAGTGTAGGGTGCTGTGGCTTTTAGTGGGCAAATGTGAACTGTGTCTTAAAATGCTGATATGCAGAGGCGTGTTTTGTGAAGGAACAATAGGCAAGTAGGGATTTAACCTACACAGCAAAATTCAAAACTCTTTAAAATTTTTTCTAGTAATTATAGGAATGTGGAGATCTTATTAACCCAAAGAAACCCAAATGTTTCTTTTACAAAAAATGTGAAATATTTATATAATCATTACTAAGTCAGAAATATACTTTAGTTTTTTATTCTATTATTTAGTACTGTGTTTCATGGTCTCCAAGAGACCATCCAGTGGAAGATATGTCATTGTTTATGTACCCTGAAGAAAGAAAAAACTGTCTAAGATGGGAAGTCTGATAGGTTACCTGCATAAAGTTGGGACACCAAAGGGCTATGCCTTCAATGCAGGAATAAATGAAAAATAAACCCATCACACAAAAAGGGACAACGAAGGCACTCATTTCAAATTTGGTACTGGTGGAAGGAAGGAAGAATATATCTCCAATAATTTTGAATTGCAGGTTGGTTCTAATAAATATTTAGGTCTGAATATACAATGTCAGTGTGAGTTTTAAAAAGTACTTAGGCAGATAATCTAAAGTGTTTTCAGATAGAGAGAGCCCCCGATGAATGATAGGAGAAATTATAAATACTCTCTGCAAGAACTTGGTTTCCATCCCCACCTTCAGAGATTTTAAGGCCCATCCCCCAATTCAAAGATGATAAAATATGAAAAGAAATGGGCAGTTTGAATTGATGAGGTATGGTGTAAAATTGTTACACAACTATTTATTAAAATAATTTTTCTTTTAATGTTTGTAAGGTGGCACCTTGTTGGTAGATTGAAGCAAAAATCTGTAGAGGGATGAGATGAAATTCCTGTTCTAAAATAGAATACCCCAGAGGGGAGACAGGTGTAGAGTAATAAACTACATTTATGTAAATTACAATAAGTTCTATAATAATAAAAAGTTATAAAGGAGTAAATGTTGTGACAAAACTTATGGACTATCTGAAGGTACTAAGGATATATGAAGTGGAAAGGAATGCTTCACAGAAAAGGTGACTTGAGAGTAGGATTACATAAGCAAAGTGAAATTTAAAATATAGGTAATTACATGGCTATCTGGGGCCCTGCATTTCAAATACTTTCATCTGAAATGTCCTTCATCTGCAATGAAAATCAAGGTTAATGATTTTTCTTTTTTGCTTGCGATATCCATATACTGTCCTCTGTTCTGTACTTCATTTTTAGAATTTGTCTAAATCAAAATACTACATGTTTATAGCATTCCTTCGCCTACCCTCCCCCATATCTTCTCTCCTGTTCCCCAGAATATTAGAATATATAGCAGTATAGGCATATTATTTAGAATATTCTAATAGCAGTATGGGCATATGATTTAGAATATTGGAATACTTTTTTTTTACATACTAGAATATATATTCTAATATTCTGAATAATATGCCTATTACTGCTATTTCTTGATATATCAGATTTAGCCATTATTGACTAAATCAGTCTCTGTTTATAAAATTATGATAATGTCAGTATTGCTCCATTTTCCAGCCAAGTAATATTCTATGATCAGGTCTTTTGCAGTTACTAACAGCTTTTCTTTTTTTTCCATTTGCTTAGTTTTCTTATGCCTAGCTCAATTTTTTTTTCCCCAAATGCAGCACTAATGTATCAAATTTCTAGCAATAATTATTTTTCAGATTTTCACACATATCAAATAATCCACCCATTCTGTTTATTTTTCTCTTGGAGCCCTGCCACTCTGGACTGGTTCTGTCTTGGCCTGGTGTGTGGCCATCTTCCTCGGGTTGTCCTTGGCTTTATCCTGTGTCTGTTTTCCCGAATCTACTATCACCTTCATTTCTTGTTTACTCCCTAGTTTTGCTGGAGCACTTTTTTTTTTTTTTTTTTTGCGGTACGCGGGCCTCTCACAGCTGCGGCCTCTCCCGTTGCGGAGCACAGGCTCCCAACGCGCAGGCTCAGCGGCCATGGCTCACGGGCCCAGCCACTCCGCGCCGTGTGGGAGCTCCCCGGCCGGGGCACAAACTTACGTTCCCTGCATCGGCAGCGGGACTCTCAACCACTGCGCCACCAGAGAAGCCCCGGAGCACATTCTTCAGTGGCTTTCTGAGAAAGAATGTTTCGGAGGTAAATATGTGATAATATCTTTAATTTGTTTTCTCACTGGGTTGGTCCTTTGATTGTGGTGGTCTGAGGTAGCAGTCATTTTCCCTCAGCAGTTTTCAGGGTTGCTGGTGAGAAGTCTTAGGCCATTCTCGTTCGCTTTCTTTTATGTGTGAACTATTTCTTTTTGCTGGAAACTTTTTTTTTTTGTGGTACGCGGGCCTCTCACTGTTGCGGTCTCTCCCGTTGCGGAGCACAGGCTCCGGACGCGCAGGCTCAGCGGCCATGGCTCACGGGCCCAGCCGCTCCGCGGCACGTGGGATCTTCCCAGACCGGGGCACGAACCCGTGTCCCCTGCAAAGGCAGGTGGACTCTCAACCACTGCGCCACCAGGGAAGCCCCTTACTGGAAACGTTTAATACTTTTTTTTTTTTTTTTTTTGCGGTACGCGGGCCTCTCACTGTTATGGCGTCTCCCGTTGCGGAGCACAGGCTCCGGACGCGCAGGCCCAGCAGCCATGGCTCACGGGCCCAGCCGCTCCGCCGCATGTGGGATCTTCCCGGACCGGGGCATGAACCCGTGTCCCTTGCAAAGGCAGGCGGACTCAACCACTGCGTCACCAGGGAAGCCCTAATACTTCTTTTTATCTCTGATATTCTCAGTTGTATAGACTGCCTTGCCTTGGTGTGAGGCTTTTGGTAATCAATTTTCCAAGCACTTAATGGACAGCAGTAGGCTGAAGCCATAGTTCCCAAACTGTGTGCCAAGATATCCTAGGGTGCCCCAGTGAACTCACAAGGGTACCATGGAATATTTTAAAGTTTCAAGGAAAACAGCACCATCTCTTGGATACCAGGCAAACTGTTAAAGGGAGTTTCAACATTAGATTGCTGCATTCCTTCAATAATGTGAATATCTTTGCAAAGCCGGGTTTTCTGCGATTACTGTGATAAGAAATTAAATTAAATTAAAAATAAGTACCACATGAAATGAAGGTGGCAGTATCCACATGATTCCAAAGCTTTAGAAGTTGTGTAGTGCCCAACAAGTGCTAAGTTTTTAGGACTTAAAGATGTACTACGTTGTTTGGACTTAACTGCTTAATAAATTGAATTGGTAGGTGTTTCTTTGGGCCTATGAGTGTTATGAAAAAAATAACTAAGACATTTAGGGTGCCATTTACCGAGTAGATTGGGGTTAGTGGTCCAAAGGCTCTTACACGTCAGTTCTGGAACAGTTTTCTTGTATTATTTATTTGACAGTTCTCCTTTGCCGTTTTTGCTCTCTGTGTGTGGAAATCTTATAGCTGGATGTTGGACCCTCTGTATGGACACGCTAAGAAACTAATTTTTGTTGTTATCTTTTTTTTTCTTTTTTTCTCCAGTTGTCCTTCTCTTTCATGTTTGTTCATTTTCATGAACAATTACTAGATTTGTATCTACAACTCTTGTATTGAATCTTTAAAAAATTTTATCTGTTCTATCTCTAAGCTCCAGAACATTCTCTTGGTCTCATTGTTCATTTTCTTATAGCATTCTCTTGTTTTGTGGATACAATATCTTTGCTGCTAAGAACCCATGAATAATAGTTTCCTGAAGACTCTTTTTTGCACTAATATTGGCTCAGATGTCTCAATGTACCTTTCTGTCCACTTAATTTTTCAGTGTGTTTAGGCATATCTGATAGTGTCACGTATTCTGAGATTTGTTCCATTTTTGTGTTCCCCGAGAGGCAGAGCCTGATAAGAGTATCTCAGTGTAAGAAGTTTATTTGGGGTAGAATCACAGAAAACACTGGTAGTAGAGTGGGAATGTAAGACGGTGATTGGAACAAATCCATAAAGACCCCACCGTGAGCCACTAAGCCACTCTGGAATGCATCAGATCCTAACTGAGGGGTGAGGAAGGGGGTGAAACTTATTCACCAGCTCGCCATCATCATTTCGTTAAGGTTGACTGCTGAGGGTATTACCTCTCTGATACTCTTGCTGGCATCTCTGTGAGGGTCACAAGTACCCTCCTGCCAAAAAGATGCCCTCCAGGCAGAGAACTGCAGGTATTCACTCTAAGCAGCCTTCTCTGCATGTAACATTGACTGCAGAGGAGACATGATATACTAACTTGGGCTTCATCAGAACCTCATTTCCTGATTTAAAAGTGTTCGGAGGAAATCGTGATGGAAGATGTACTGTGCTCAGACCCATTTCTGTCCCAAAATCTTTTGTAAAGGCTGGTTCAGACACAATCAAGATGGAGTATATTATCCTCGGGAAGCCTTGTAAGGCAAAATTTTGCCCACCTTTACCTGATTTTTAATTTCTTTGAGTGTGTGGTTAGCAGAGAGGCTGGCAGTTCCACTTAGTTGATTGCACAGTCCCTGCAAGTAGGCTATGCACAGGTTAGATTAATTGAACCAAAGGGGAGCTCTGTGTTTCTCAACCTCAGTGCTATTGACATTTTGGACTAGATAATTCTTTGTTGGGGAGTAGGGTCCGTCTGCTGTGACGTAGGATGTTTAGCAGCATCCCTGGCCTCTACCCACTAGATGCAAGTAGCGTCCTCTGCCCCTACTTATAATAACAAAAAATGTCTGCAGACATTGCCAGATATCCCAAGGAGGGCAAATAGCCCCTGATTGAGAGGCACTGGTGTACAGCCTATAGTACCGGTTCTCAGACTTGGCCATGCGTTAGAGACACCTAGGAAGCTTTAAAAAACCTCATGACTGGATCCCTCCCTAAGGGATCCTAATTTTAACTAGTCAGGGATTTATTCTGGGTATTAGTCGGTTTACAGGCTCCCCAGGTGATTCTAATGTACCTTCAGGGCTGAGAACCACTGGCCAAATCGATCTGCTCATTAACTGTAAAGTAGTGAAACAGAGTCTAAGGCAATCAGGAGTGGTGGGGCCCGTGGTGGACTGGGTTAATCCAATGTCATCTTAAGGTGGGCAACTTCGGCTCTTATTGCCATGTGGAGGAAGATCTCTTTTCTGTTTTGTCTCTGGAACTTGCGATTTTCCTTTATTGACGCTTTGGAGTGCACAAAATACATGAACAGCAAGCCCCTCTTTTGATAATACGATTCCTGTTCCAGGGACAAAGGAACTATTGAGTCTCAGAGGGACGGTCAAAAGTGTAGATGAGGCATGAGCAGAGTGGACAAACTAGCTTTTGAACAATAGCCTCACCTGTCGAGAACTTAGTTTTCTCATGGCTAACGTGGGGATAACAATAGTACTTTGTGGGGCTGATATGAGAATGGAAAGAGTGAATACAGAACTTAGTACAATATCTAGTACTGTGCATTGTATCAAAGTATCAAAGTGTGTTGGTTACTATTATGATATATTTGTCTTCCTGCATAGATTATATGATCATAAGAGAAGGGATCAGGCCTTGTCTACTTTAAGAACTTCAATGAACTGAACAGAATTGACTCATCGGTAGTTGTCTGTTGGTCATTAGCCATGGCCCTAAAACAGCAGGATTTGGGCAAAACTAAGAAACAAGCAGCTTCATTTGGTAAGATTTACAGATGGTTAAATAATGTACGTGGTGTTGGATCAACAATTATTTAACAGTGTCTCCATGTCGTAGGTCTTTATCAATACCTGGTTGAAAGAGGGGCCTAAATTAACAAAACCAGATGCTCTGTCCCAATCCTTCTAACACCTGGAAAATAAAATTTTGAAATGGATTTGCTGGTTTAAATATATTTTGAACACTTTACAATTTTTACGTGGGTACATTTTATTTTAAATTATACCTCATGTCCCAGAATCATTATTTCTCATTCTGCCAGAAAACGTACTCTCCACAAATTTATCTTTGCCTCAATAATTATGAAATGACAGGAGACTGTATTTCCAATATGGTATGTTTATCAATCTGTATTTGTCAGGGAAAAAAATGAATATAACTTTACAACTGTTCCAAGTACTGAATTAAGTTGTCTATCCTTTGAAAACGTCCATAAGGCGTGGAAGGATGATCTGAAAGAAGAAACTTTTTTTTTTTTTTTTTTTTTTTTTTGCGGTACGCGGGCCTCTCACTGTTGTGGCCTCTCCCGTTGTGGAGCGCAGGCTCCGGACGCGCAGGCTCAGCCGCCATGGCTCACGGGCCCAGCCGCTCCGCGGCATGTGGGATCTTCCCGGACCTGGGCACGAACCCGCGTCCCCTGCATCGGCAGGCGGACTCTCAACCACTGCGCCACCAGGGAAGCCCCAAGAAGAAACGTTTTAAAGAATGAATCTCAGCCACTGATTTGTAAAATTCCATTCTCAGCTGCTTAATTTTTTTATATATGTTCATATTTGTATACGTGTGGGCATGTAACGTAAAATACGCACATAAAATATATTTTGGGAAAATGGAAAGTTTCCCTGATATAGTTGTAGAGAAAGAACATACCTAGAAAACACACATGACACTATATGACAGCTTTGCTAAATGAGTGTTGTGGACAGTAAGTGCTGCTACACACATAATGAGGGAGGAGTCCTGAAAGCTGTGGACAATACGGAATGCTTTTACAGCGCCAAGGCCTGAAGTGGACACAGATGGTTCATTCTTGTCTGCCACTGCGTCCTTCCACGCTGGGTAGAAGTAGGGTGCTTGCTTGCAGGGCAGGCTTCATCTCTTTCCTCATCAGCCCCGTCCCCCCAGGCTGGAATAGTTAGACTTTTGGGGGCCGGTCCCAGGTCTTGGGAGCCTCCCACTTCCCAGGTTCTCTCTGTCAGGTTTCATATCCAGACTGGTCTCCTTCATCTTTGGCTTTCCTCTCCAGTCTTTCTAACACATTTACAGATTCCACCCCTTGTTTTAAGTTAAATATGTCCCCTCTAAATTCTTGTGTTGAGGTTCTATCCCTCAATACTTCAGAATGTGACATGGAAATAGGCTCCTTGCAGATGCAGTTAGTTAAGATGAGGTCATACTGGAACAAGGTGGGCCCTGACTTGTATCCTCATGCAAAGGGGAAATTTGGACATGGACACACACACACACACACACACACACACACACACACACACACACACACACACACACACACACACACACACAACCTTGTGAACATGAAGGCATAGATTGGGGTGATGTTTCTGCAAGCCAAGAAACTCCAAAGATTGTTAGCATGGAACTGATTCTCCCTCATGGCCCTCAGAAGGAACCAACCTGGCCAACACCTTGATTTCAGACTTCTGGGCTCCAGAACTGTGAGAGAATAAGTTTCTGTCGTTTAAGCCACCCGTTTGTGGTGCTTTGTGATGGCAGCCCTAGCAAACAAATGCACCCCCTATAGGAGGTTTTAGAATAAATTCCATTAAAATTTGGCAAGGAGTTTAAGGAGTGGGTGCATAGTCATTGAGTTCTAGCACATTTTTTTCTCTTTGTCAAATGTCTGATGACACCATCTGTCTTTTCTAAGTATTCAAATAAATTCCTCATCACCTCTAGGTGTGTAAGTCAGCACCAGTAGAGCTGAGCAATGGTAAAGGCTGTTGCAGGTTGATCTGTGCTCATGAAATAGGTGGGAACTAGCTCTCTGTTATGATGCATACAGCACTGCAAAATTTTGCTCTCATGCATCTTAGCCTTGCTGTGAGTACTGTTACTTGGAAGCAATTTCTCTACTTTCTGGCTGTGTCAAAACCTGCTATCCGCGCTACTGGAATAAATCATTAATGTCATTCCCCAAATGTTCACATATACGGTTGCTGGATGCAATACAGTTATTTGATTTAAAAAATTTAAGTATAATATGTCCCAAATACTGCGTGGGACATAGTTAGGCTAAAAAATTGGGCTGCTTACCTGAAAGCCAAGTTTAACTGGGCATCCTGCATTTTGACTTGGTAAAGCTGGGAACCCAATTTACATTGCTTTCAACATTGTAGCCTTAAAGCCAGCCAGTGACAAAACCATGAGTCACTGGAGTAAGCCAATCAGAGGGTGGATCATTTAGAAAGGGTTTTGTAAAGATACAAGTAAACCAAGAAGCTGCTCAGAAGGTGTGGCTAAAACCTAATATTACCACTGTGACCTGAAGTAGTTCTCATCTGAAAATTGAAGAATTGGCATCTTGATGCTGTAGGTGTAAAACTAATTAACAAGATTGTTATTACTAACAACCCCCCCCTTTACATCTTTACCCTGATTTCTTTCTAGCATGTCATACCCATAGTACTTCTATTCCTTAGTACAGCTGGCCTTCAGTATCCCTGGGGGATTGATTCCAGGACCCCTGTGAATACTAAAATCTACTGATGCTCAAGTCCTTTATATAAAACGGGGTAGTCTAGGCAGCCTTTGGTATCTGCAGGTTCCACATCCGTGGATACAAGGGCCAAATGTATGTATGTATGTGTGCGTGTATATATTTATATATAGTGCATATATTGTATATTGTTTATTGGTTTCTTGTCAGATTCCTTCTGTGGGAGGCTCTATTCCCAGTGCCTAGAGGATTACTTGGAATTCAGTAGACACTCAGTAAATACTAGTTAAACTGAATGAATGAATGAGTAAATGGCATTCTTTAAGTAACCCAAGGCTTTACAGAAGACCCTTTAGTTAGTCAATTTAAAAGAAAGGCTGACCCTCTGAGATTTCTATGTGAAGCTCTGAAAATTTTCTGCTGTTGTGAATTAATTTGGGCTAGTGGGGGCTGAGAGCATGGTGGGAGAAATTTAGAGATGGAAAGGTCCTTTTTTCAAAACTTTCTAGCATTCCGTTCCAAGTTTTTGAGTTGTGTCAGGCTGCAAGACATTGTATGGTCTAAAGGACTTCTCAAAGTCTCTGCAGCTTCTTGCTAACTAGTAGTGAAGTTAACCTTCTTAATACTGAATTCACCAGCCATTTCCTGGTTCCTCCAGTTGGTTTCGTGAAGGGGAACAGAGGCATATGGGAAGAAAAGTTTCATCGCCTGGATCTTACCCTATTATTGCCATAACTAAACCAGTTGCAGGATTTTTTCTTTTCCGCGGCATTAAAAAAACATGATCGTGCTTGACCTATATTAAAAATAAGTTGAAGCATATATTTATCATTGAGAAAGACACTGTGAGCTAGTCACACTTATGAAAGTTCTTTCATGTGCTTCAAATAGCAAATATATAAAGATGAAAAAACACCTAATAATTTTTTCGTTCCTTGGCAGCAGCATTAACATTCAGATTAAATCTTTGGTTGTTTATGTGTTCTAGAATCTTGTAAATAGGATTTTTTAAAAATCACCTTAAAAAAATCTGTATTTGACTAGTTAAAACAAAGTGGGGTTTGAAGTTAAACAGGCTGAGTTGCAGTTGCGCAACTCCCCGGACCCTCACTGCCTAAATCTTCATAATTCCAGTTATCAGAAGCCAAGGACTCTGGAAGAAAAAAAAAAATGTTTTTGAACTAGAGTTGGTCCCTTGAGTGGAACATTTAATAGATTGTATGCTGAGAGATTACCTTTGGGGACAGCATTTGTTCATGGGCACCCGGTGTCCTCTCTCTTAGATCTTGCCTTATCTTTTCAGCAGCACGATTAGAAGTGGCGACTGCAGTCGCAGTGGAAAAATCCAGCAGGAGGTTATCATATTTAATGTTTCGGAAAACTTCCTTTTGAAGGCGATAACAGTATTTCTTAATCACCGTACTGCTGGGCAAGCACAGGTGTGTTGCATACCGTTAAACCACTCTCTCCTTAGGACATAATGTTGTTCTTTGAAAGTATTTGGCTCTCCTTCTACCTCTTTTTCCTCCCACCCCCTCTTTATGCCAAAGAAGGCACATTTCCCAGACTTACTCTCCACACCGAGCAAGGTGTTCTTTCAGAAATCCCGGATGATTTTTTTTTTTTTAACTCATTCCATTCCAGTTGCATTTCCAAGCTCATGATGCATGTTTCTTATTTGGTTTCAGTCCACACATTTTGACTGAGCATCTCCTGTGTAATGAGCATTACAGCAGCTTCCAGAGGTAGAAGCAAGTCCTCAAGGGGCTTCCAATCAATCCCCTGGGGGAAAAGACCTACAGAGTAGCCATGTTTTTCTCTTTTCTTCCGTTAGAGTTTGTCTTGCGCTGCGTCAGGGAGAACCATGGTGTAAACAGATAGCTCAAGCCTAGTAATAAAAAGGGTGGGTTGGAATAGCATTTCAGTCAATTTTGGTCACATTCAAAGTATGAGTCTTGAAAGGCAAGTGAGGGAGAAGCACAGGACTTCTTGATGTGAGTCAGTTAAGAAACATTTTGTAAAACCAGCTACCTTTTAATTTTAACTACAGGATACAACCCTCAATCTTTGGTCAGCCGTGGGAACCTGCTACAATTTTAGCCTCAACCTACTTTCTTCTTCTTTCATGAACACTAGGCTTTAGCTAAACTCTTCTTCTTACCTCCTAAAAACACTGTACAGTATAGGATCTGCCACAATACTTGGCTAGCAGCAGGTAATTAGTCAATATTTGGAGAATGAGGAAAAAAATCAATATGAATGTAGGTATTTCCTCTTCCATTTCAATTCCAAATTTCTGAGAGAGAGAGGAAATCTGACTGGTATGGCTTGGGTGAGGTGTCTCCCCTTTGTCCAGATAACTGTGTCCGGGAAATCGTGTCCAGGGCCAGGTGGTCAGTCAGCAGGGGTTTGGAGCATCTGCTCTGGGAAGGGTGTCATGAGTATGACCTGCTGTACTTCTGGGCTTAAGGAGCAGAACTTATTGAGAGATTGTAGAGGATCAAGTATCTGGAAGGGGCAGCAGGGAACAAGGAGTCTGTTGATTTTCCTTCTTTGCCCTTGTAGTTGGACAGAGGTTGAAGGAATGGCCAGCATTGGAAAGAGTTACAAAGGAAGTGGTATTTTCAGGGGAAAGCCAGGCTTCCGTCAGGGCAAGTAGGAGGAGGGAGTGTTTAAGAAAAGTTTGAAGATAAGGAGAAAGAATCTTTTTTCACAAGTAAACATAATTCATTTTAGTTTATGCTTAATTATGGGTATTGACATTTTTTTTTCTCGTTATCTCATTGTGATCAGATATGCATTTACTGAATACATAAAACCGAGTCTGCATGGGTAACATTGCTTTTATTTTAAATGATGCATTCCAGTTCCAAACAGTAGTGTTACAAATTGAAGGGAAGTAACCCACTTTTAGGTTGGGATTTACCCATGATTGTTGAATGACTCAGTGAAAAGTGAGTGAGTGAACGAGTGAGTTAGTGTAAAACATATAAACTGAGAGTGAGAAGTGGGTGTGTTTGGAAAACTATCAGCTTTATATAATTGACTCTTGTGAGAAATATTTGCTACTCTCTGTTGGTTTGCTGCCAGAGCTTGTTTTCAAATTAACCCAGATTAGTTGTCTCAAGTTAGATAGACAGATTTGCAAAAGCTTTTTAGGCAAATGTACAATTGCATATTATAGGAGAACTATCGATTAGATAAACCAAATAAGAGGAAAATTCTCCCCTTGTAAACTTCCTGTGAAGTGCCCTTGCTGTAAAGACCTGTCCAGGAAGAGTTGAGTAGAAATCAAAGCGAAACTTGTCATCCTTGCTTTTCTTTCTGGGTGGAGAGCAAAAGGTAAACATCATGGTCGAATGGAAAAGTAAATGGATTTTAAATTTTTATGTGTGTTTCCCCAGTTTGAGGTGCTCAGGCTTCATTCAGCTGTACAGTTAAAATTGACAAGACCCCTTAAAATGTGACATAGTCACTCGAGGGTTGAACCTTCCAGTATAGCTATCGGGTGGATGCTTTTGGATGATGACTTTGTTGTATAACATTTGTTATGTTTATATATAAATGCAAGCATATTTATTTATAATTTAAATTATTATTACTTCCTTTGATCCTAAATTATCCTAGAGTATGTATTCATTTAGAGGAGGTAATGTTATGGTTAGCATTTTCCATTTTATTTAGTAGAGGAGTTAACAGTGGGTAAATGTAAAGTGAACTTCTTTCAAATCTTTTTTTCCAATTGATTTTAATTTTTAAAGGGACATTCCTAGAAAAAGAAAATATTCAGTAAATTCTGTAAATGTTGTTCGGAGGAAGGCTTCAAGGATCTGGTCATTGCCTGGTTTTGTGGATTGAATTGTGTTCCCCCAATATTCATATGTTGAAATCCCAACCCCCAGTACCTTAAAAGGTGACCTTATTGGAAATTGAGTTGTTGCAGGTGTAATTAGTTAAGATGAGGTCATACTGGAGTAGGGTGAGCCCATCCAATGTCACTGGTGTCCTTATAAGAAGAGGAAATCTGCACACTCAGCCATGCATAGAAGGAAGACCATGGAAGAGACACAGGGAGAGGACAGTTATCTACAAGCCAGGGAGAGAGGCCCAGAACAGATCCTTCCCTCACAGCCCTTAGAGGGAACCAACTCTGCTGACACCATAATTTTGGACTTCTGGTCTCTAGAACTGAGAGGCAATGAATTTTTGTTGCTTAAGCCACCCAGTTTTTGATACCTTGTTATGGCAGCTCTAGCAAATGAATCCACTTGGCTATGTAATCTGATGAGCAGGGGTGGCTATACAGGGTGCCGTGGGTCCCCCCTCGCTAGAAACTGACTTTCATTTTGGAAATTCCAGTTCCATACCCCACCTCCTGGTATTTCGCTTCTTCTCTTTAACATCAGACATTTATAATGTCTGATGAGGCTGAGTTGTGATATAATAATTTTCCAGGGAAGTCTGTCGTATAGTCTGAAACTTCCTAAATAAGAATGGATCCCTTCCCTGCGTTGCAGAATTCATAAAAAGAGGCAGATTGAGAAGGCGTTGATAAGGTACAGAACTAGTAGAGAGGCTGGATTCTTGCTTTGGCTCTAGCTGTTAGCTGTGTGGCCTTGGACAGCTCACTTCTCTGAGTCTCAGTCTTTTGATTTGCAAAACAGAAGATCTTCTCTATCTTTTTGTGACTCTGTGAATGTAAATTCAAAAATCTAGACTACATAAGACAAAGTAAGCATACACGTAATCATAACATTTAATAGCCTTTTTCCACTTTCATATTCTCCAAATAAAAATGCCGTTGGTTACAAAAAAAAATTGCAAAGTACAGAACACCTTATAATGAATATCACAGCCTCCTGCTTCAGCCTAGTTTTAACTAGTTTTAAAGTGAAGAATCCCCACCCTCCTTAACTTCCAGCTCACTTCCCAGAGGAAACCACTTTGAACACTTGCCATATTTAGCTCTTTTAGTGGTTACCACCCTATCTTTAATGATATGTTTATGCTACATTTCCTTGATGATCAGGTCCAGACATTAGCTCTTCACTCCCCAACGCTTACTAGTTTTAAAGTGAAGAATCACTGATTCAGCAGACATTCCTAATGCCTGTAGGTCAGCAGGTCCCTTTAGGAGTCTCACTCTCTGTGGATCTAATTTGAGAACAGAACTCTAGCTTCAGTCAAAGGGAAACCAGGGATTAGATGATTTCCACAGGGCATAACACAAGATGTCGGGAAGGAGTTTGGTTTAATTACTCAGCCTCAAATTGGGCCTGAACTGTTACGTTTTTACACCTTTCTCTTTTTCTTTTTTAATATTTTTTAAATTTATTTTTTATTTTTGGCTGTGTTGGGTCTTCATTGCTGCGTGCGGGCTTTCTCTAGTTGCGGCGAGCGGGGGCTGCTCTTCGTTGCGGTGCGGGATTCTTATAGCAGTGGCTTCTTTCTTTGCGGCACACGGGCTCGAGGAGCGCGGGCTCAGTAGTTGTGGCGCATGGGCTTATGTGCTCTGCGGCATGTGGGATCCTCCCGGACCAGGGCTCGAACCCGTGCCCCCTGCATTGGGAGGCGGATTCTTAACCACTGCGCCACCAGGGAAGTCCCTCCTTTCTGTTTTTCTGCACATATTTATTTTAAAAAGAAGTAAAATAAAACAAAATATTGTGTGTTATTTTTATAAAAAGGAAAAGTATCTACCCTGATAGCTCATCATTGATTAAAAAAGAAATTAAGAGATACTTGACAGGTTAGATGCTTGGTTCTTAAATACTAACCCAGCTGCTCTGAAAGGTCAATTGGTGTTCATTTGTGGCACTAGTTTGATTTGGTTTTGCAGATTCCCTTTGCTGGAAAATTGCAATTGGCTATCCAAAGAGTAAGATACAGAGTTGAAGAAACCATTACTGTTTCTTGGAAACACAGCATTTCTGCAATACAGATTTTTCTGGAAATGCTATTAAGTAAATGACATTGGCTTATAATTTAGAAAACCTCTTTTTCATCCATGATGGCAATAAAATACATTTTACAAAGGTTGTCATGTTGACAACTTGGGGTTTCTTTGAACCTGTTCAAATAATCTGACGCATCTGCTGTTCATTTCTAACTCTTGATCACGTTAGATGTCTCATCAAAGTGGAGACGGGAAACACTGATGTTAATGGAGTTTTGAATTTAACTATCATATATACCATAGCCACATATTAAGATATACATTAAGCCACATAGACCGTAGCCACATAGATACATCTTAACTCATAGCTTAAAGGGAGATATTAAAGGATGTGTCTACAAATGAGACAAACAAATTTGGTGGTGAGGTGAAAAGAAATGTAGAAGGAAGGGTTGGATTTTCAGCACTTTTTGTATTTACCAACCCTCTTTCTGGAAACTCTCTTAGTTCACCCACCAGGGATCAAACCTGGGCCCTCAGCAGTGAAAGCATGGAGTCCCAACCACTGGACCACCAGGGAATTTCCTGTCTTGCCTTGTTGACTTCATAATAGCACTCTTTCCGACTTCTCCTGTTCTACCACCTATCTTTTTTTTTGGTAGATCATCCCCTATATGTCCCTAATAGGCTTTGGCAAGTGTCCATCTGTAATCTACTTCTTTTCTTCTTCCATAGTTTTAACTGTTATTTATTTGTACACAATTCTTAGATCCCTTTCTATAGCTGCTGCTCCTATCCTGAACTTCCGGCATGCCAGCTGGACATTCCTGCATGAGTGACCCGGAAATTTCTCAAATGAGACATGCCCCAAACAAAATCGTCATTTTTCACTCTTCTGTTCAAACTTAACCTCCTCCCAGTGCCCTTCAGTTGGGTTACAGACTCATGCTTTGCCCACTTATCCAACCCAGGAAACGGAGGCTTGGGCTCTGCCCCTGCCCATCTCTCAGAGTTCAGTTCATTCTACCCACACAGGTTGCAAATCCTGATGCTTCTTTCTGTGCCCACTGTTCTTGTCCTAGTCAGGTCTTATCATCCTGTTTCTAGGTTGTAGCAACATCTTCATAGTTGGGCTGTCAGTCATCAGCTTCCGTAATCCTCCATTGTTTAATTTTATTTTTTGCCAGAACTGTTTCACTTAGTAGGTGTTGTGATCATGTCATCTCCCTGCTCAAAAATCCTTGGCTAGATCCCTAGTGACTATCAGGCTACAACCGAAACTTCACAGCCTGACATCTGCCATTTCTTCATCTGTCCCCACTGGACCTGGCACCCAGTAGACGCCTGATGAATAAATGAATAATGAATGAAAGAATGACCAAATGAATGACTCAACAGGTATTGAGCGCCAGGTATTGACACTCGTCTCATGCTGCCAGGAAAGCTATTTCCCTCCTTCTAGAATGGATGAAATGGTATCCAGTGTGTCATCACTGTGCACTTTTCATGACTATCCAGACGTGATCAGTTTCCTCTCAGTTTGTGACTGGGGGATGTGTTATTCACACCACAGTCACAGCAGTTAATATCCGTCATGGTTATTTACGTGTGTGCTGGGTATTCACCGATAATTGGACCTTTTAGGGCAATGAAGACTCAGCCCCGAACACAAAGCTTGGTGCACATGGGAAATCATCCCTCATTTGAATATCCACCACCACTGATTTCTTTCAGACTCTCAGTATATCTCTCCTGAAGTTCTATAATAACTTCATAGGCGTTTTCCCTGTCTTCACTCTCTCATCCTAAAATCTACTCTTCACAGCCCTGCTAGGTTAATTCTTTTGACCTAAAAATGAAAGGTTTGCAAAAATGTGAGAACACTGATGAAATCAGAGGTCAGGATTCTTGATTTAGAGGTTGTTGCCCTTTTGAAAGCATCTGAAGTTTTCCCTTTTTTGGTAACTCTGATGGTTTTAGAGATGTAGGCACCCTAGGTTGCAAAATGAATAGAATGTCATTTTGTGGGGCATGGGAGAGCTTTCAATAAATTTTAGCTGCCTAACCATTTTGCAGTATTTGTACTTGAGAGTAAATATAGAGTTAAGAGGAAATGTTCCTGGGAGCAGGAAGGAGACATGTCTAAGCCTAAAGTGAGCCTAATAAGTGTATTTCCCCTGCTAAGGGGTCTTGGAAATTACCTGAGTTGTAGCATATAAATACGGTTATTGCAGCTTGACGAGGTTATGTTCACATGCACATAGAGTGTGGACTGACGCAAATGACTGGACTTTGTCAACAGAGCTGAAGTTTGCAGGACAGCTAAATAAGTTGGAGACTTGAGAAAGGGAGAGTTCTGAGAAACATCCATCTCACCAAAGCGTTTCTGCTGCTACTGCAGATGCCACTGTGAATTGGAATTGCTTATTACTTCAGTCACTTTCCATAGTGCTTTGGGGGATACCATTGCCTTTGTATTATCTAAGTCTGTTCCTGCCACCAGTGACTGGAAAACCTAGGGCATTTTTATTTATTTATTTTTTTTGCGGTACGCAGGCCTCTCACTGCTGTGGCCTCTCCCGTTGCGGATGGACGCGCAGGCTCAGCGGCCGTGGCTCACGGGCCCAGCCGCTCCGCGGCATGTGGGATCCTCCCGGACCGGGGCACGAACCCGTGTCCCCTGCGTCGGCAGGCGGACTCTCAACCACTGCGCCACCAGGGAAGCCCCAAACCTAGGGCATTTTAACAGGCAGCCTGTTACTTGAGAGTTGGCTTCATGTTCCCTGTACTAAAGTAGACATTCCTCCTGGGATTTAACCTCCTGTGCAAAGCCTGAACCACTTCGGTAGGAAAAATGTGGCCCTAATCATGTTTGCCAGTCACCCGTGGCTTGCAAAGTACTTAATGCTTATTAACTCATTAATCTTCTCCATGAACCCTGTGAGGAAGGTAGATGTCAAGTCGCGTTTTCTTCCTTCCAGGGGTTGTGAATTCGAAACACAGATTTGCACAGGCTGTATAAGCACATGTATGGCCAATCTTGGGAAGTGGCCCTACCATTTTGAGCTTTGTGAAATCAACATATTTTAGCAGCTGATTCTTTTTTTTCTGGTAACTCCAAGACGGCTCTTTAAAGCCACCAAGCAAAAGTCCTCATTGAGTAAATGTAGCAAGGAGACATGGGCTGAAAAATAAAACTTGAAGCAACAGCAACTGTTGGATGGGGTGGGGAAGAGATACTTACAACATCAGGACCGTGACGCATGACCTTGACGTTGTTCCAAATTCAACATGTTTTATCAGTTTTTTGAGGCTCCTGTTTATCCAAGGGGTAAGGGTTAGTTTAACCAACTGTTTTCTAATCTCCTCAAAAATATTTATGAATAAACCATGGCAGGTGCTCTTTTAAGAGGCCCAGTCTCTGGCTTCGGAGAGTTCTTTTCTTCATTCTAAATCTGAGCAGTAGAAATGCATCCTAGTTGAAGATTGGGATTAAACGCTTATAGCTGAAACTGGGGTATTATTCCTACTTCTAGGTGAGAGTGTTATTTCTGTCCCTTAGATCTATAAATTGAAGGTGATTTCTGAGGATCTGCCCTGTCACAGGGCCTGATTTTAATCAACATGCTTCTCAGATAACCATATTGCCATCTTATTATTTTCCTAATGAAGTATGCAGAGCCCAAGGACATGCAGACTGTTGATTCATCCATGTGTGCATTTATTCATTTCGCAAGTACTTCCTTATTACCCACCATGTGACAACATGTGCTAAGCTCCTGGGGGTGCTGAGATGGCCAGGCTTAGGAGGAAGGGCAGGTGGGCTCTTTAGCTCTAGGTCTCATGTTCATAAAAGGCCTCAAATTAAGACTCCTGACCTTGTTCCCAAATGAAGTTTTATTTTGGCTGTCAATAAGGGTAATTTGTGAAATACAAGCATTTTAGACTATATGAGAGTTCTGATAATCCTGCTTTGGCAGGTCTTAATTCCATAGCATATTGGGAGTTTCGAAAGAGGAAGTGACCTGGGCCAGGTACCACCTCTGAGAGTTTTTAGGAATGGCTCTGACACCCTTCCTGTGTCTCATTGCCCCCCAGAAGATCAGGCATCCTTTCCCCCAAGAAAGAAAGAAGGTGGTTTGCCGGGATGAAGGAGCATCTCCTGGCAGCAGCCGTGGAAAATAAATGTTAGATGCAAGGGGCAAGAGACAGCCTCTGGGGAATAGAACTGAAAAGGTATGGGACATCGTAAAGCCCCCTGGGCAGTTAATGGCACAGTGAGACTAGAATGAAGGTTTCCGAATCTGATGTGCTCTTCTCTTTCCTCCATAGAAGGGGACCTTCAACGAAAGGTACTGTGCTTTACCTTGCTGCATGGTCCCCTACATCACTCCTTAGGATACAGGTTGACTTCAATTTGCCCTCCTCTCTCTCCCACACCCTCACTCCTTCTCTCCCTCCCTCCCTTCCTTCCTCCCTCTCTTCCTTTCTTCCTTCCCTCTCATTCTTTCTTTTTGTCTCTCTCACTTTCTCTCCTTCTTGTTTAATTGAGTACATCCTGCTTTATACTTATTGCCAGTGTCTTCTCACTACACTAGTCCATTGTTTCTACTAACAGTAGAGGTTGGCCCACATCAAAAGCCAAAAGCTTGGTTTTTATCAGAACAATATTTGTGTTATGTGCTTTGATCTTGCTTGACTCTCCTGCCTGGGGCCAGAGCAGGACTTTATCGCAACAGTGAACTTGAGGCTGTGTGTTCTCCTCCCTGGAGCTGGGATGGCCAGGATGCAGTTAGCCTGTTGCAGAATGAGTATCACTTGGACTAAAAACCTGCAACCAGTTTTTCTCAGTAGGTCCCAACTACGTAAGGCAGAGAGGGAGGAAAAGAAAAAAACCCCACACAAATATTACTCAGCCATTAAAAAGAATGAAATAATGTCATTAGCACCAACATGGATAAACCTACAGATTGTCATACTGAGTGAAGTAAGTCAGAGAAAGAGAAATATTGTATGGTATCGCTTATATGTGGAATCTAAAAAAGAAATGATACAAATGAACTTATTTACAAAAGAGAAACAGGCTCACAGACTTAAGAGAAGGAACTTATGGTTACCAGGGGGGAAGGGTGGGAGGAAGGGATAGTTAGGGAGTTTGAGATCGACATGTACACACTGCTATATTTAAAATGGATAACCAACAAAGACTGACTGTATAGCACAGGCAGCTCTGCTCAATGTTGTATGGCAGCCCGGATGGGAGGGGAGTCTGGGGGAGAATGGATATATGTGTATGCATGGCTGAGTCCCTTTGCTGTGCACCTGAAACTATCACACCATTGCTAATCGGCTATACTCCAATATAAAATAAAAAGTTAAAAAAAATAAAACCCACACAAACAAGCAACCCCCTTCTCCACCTAAAACACAGAGAAGACAAACTAGGCCAGAGTGACTTATTTACCTGCCTGTCCTGTTCTTATTATTTCTCTTTCTTTGGGTTTTAGACAAGTGCAATATGACAAAAGTTTAACTCTGTGTTTTCCCTGGAGTTCCAGAATTATCTTTGAGCTGCCTGGTGGATAGCACACTCAGTGTGCCAAAGGCTTTTCAAACTCAGCATGCCAAGACTGAACATACCATTTTCCTCTAGAAACCTGCTCATCCTCTTCAGTTTTCCAAATCTGCCACCAAGATCCCAAGCTAGAAACACTGGATTCAGCCTACACTCCTTTCACGCACCGTGTTCTGTCAATTCTCCCGCCTAAACGTCTGTGAATCCAATTACTGCCGCCTCTCCACCCTGTACTCCACATGGCTTCCAGGAAGATCTGTCCAAAATGCAAAGCCGAATGTGCCATTCTCCTTCCTAAAAAGCTCTGAGCATCCCCCAGACTCAGAGCATCACGTCTATACCCTGAAGCATGGTAGAGCCACGCTGCAGCCCTGTCGGGGTTACCTGTAGCCACACTGAGTGTCCGACCAGGCCTTCACGGGGTGTGATCATAAATGCCCCTGTATCTTTGCTCTAGTTAGTTGCATCACCTGGAATATACTTTTACAGCTAGTCACATTCTGCTCTTTCTTTCAGATTCAGCTCAACTCTCTCTACTCTTTATTTTATTATTATTTTTTTGCGTTACACAAGCCTCTCACTGTTGTGCCCTCTCCCGCTGTGGAGCACAGGCTCCAGACGTGCAGGCTTAGCGGCCATGGCTCACGGGCCCAGCTGCTCCGCGGCATGTGGGCTCTTCCAGGACTGGGGCATGAACCTGCGTCCCCTGCATTGGCAGACGGACTCTCAACCTCTGCGCCACCAGGGAAGCCCATCTCTCTACTCTTTATCAAGTCTTCTAAGGCCTCTCAATTCGTTGGTGGCTTCATCCTTTTACCTGGAGTGTGGCTTACTAGAAAGAACATGAACTTCAGAGTTAGACCAAACAGATCTTGAGAACGCGTTTCACTCTGAATCTCAGTTGTGAGCCCTTTACGGAAACTGCCTTAGATGAATACTTATGTGTGACTCAGCATCATAAATACAGAATTATTATCATTCAGTGGATAATTACAAAGGTGGGAGCTCAAGATGGCAGAGTAGAAGGACGTGGGCTCACCCCTTCTTATGGAAACATCAAAATCACAGCTAACTGCTGAACAACCATTGACAGAAAAACGCTGGAACCTGAATCTCAGTTGTTTCATTCAGAGCATCGACACAGTGCCAACTTTGTAGACTCATTGGTAGGATTAAACAAAATGGCACTGTTTCCAATAAATACCAGTTTCCTTCTCACAAAACTGTAGAGATACATAGCACAGCGGTTAAAAGAATATGGCCCTGAATCCAGCGCATGTGGCTGTATAAAGCCCAGCACCACCACTTACTCATATCAGTGACCTTGAGCAATGACATTCACTTGAGCAAATTACTCTTCTTTCAGTGTCCTCATCTGTGTGATTATAGAACCTACTTTGTAGGCTGCTTGGGAATATTAAATGAGATAAATGTAAAGTTATTGTGTTTGACACACAGTAGTCATGCAATGGATGTTGGCTGTAATCCTTTTTTCCCCGCACTTGCTATGCTATATCACAATTATTTGTTTACATTCTTCTTTTCCTGTTAACTTGAAGATTCCTAAAGGGAACAGGCTATGCCATACTCGTGCGTGTATCCTCAGCGACGACCAGGAAACATGGAATAAACATTCAGAAGGTATTTCTTCAAATGGATAAAGCCAGGAGCATTTCATCCGAAGTTTTCATTCTGCACCACAATTAGCAATACAGTCTGGGCTCCTTCCCGGACATTGCCCCGTTCTCCTGTCCATGCCAATCACCCTTTATGATCCATTCAAAATTGGCTCCTTTAGGAAGCCTCCCCCCATGTTACCCCAGGTCCATTCAGATCTCTCCTTTAGATCTCAGTTCCTGTTGTTTTATTACTTTTAAAGTCCATTATTATTATGATGATTTTGCAAGTGTATCCCCTGTAGGATTGGAGACTTGTCAACAGAGGGGACTGCCTTCTTCCCTGGTCTGTGAGTGCTGTTGGTACCAACAACAGTGACACACTTGTCAGTGCTTTTAATGAAACGTGTTACCTCTCAGGCTGCCTCTTATGGCAGCGTCTTTTCTTCCCCTTCCTTCCCTCTCTTCCCATTCCCTCCAAGGGCTCTTCCAGCTTTTGAAGAATGTGGTTGATCACTGCTTTTGACTAGAGAGCTTCCATTCCTGCTATGGACCCAGAGTCTGTCAGTTTAAGGAGTTTCTCTCCTCTGTCCTGTCTGTGGTGGGCACACAATTTTTAGTGTTCCCTATCCTCATTTCAGTTTAGTTGACCCCAGTTGTATTGCAGACATTTGTCTGCGTCCTTTGTTATACTTTATATTTTTTTAAAAAGTGTGTCCCTGGGCTTCCCTGGTGGCGCAAGTGGTTGAGAGTCCGCCTGCCGATGCAGGGGACACGGGTTCGTGCCCCGGTCCGGGAAGATCCCACATGCCGCGGAGCGACTGGGCCCATGAGCCATGGCCGCTGAGCCTGCGCGTCCAGAGCCTGTGCCCCGCAACGGGAGAGGCCACAACAGTGAGAGGCCCTCGTACCGCAAAAAAAAAAAAAAAAAAAGTGTGTCCCTAACCTTATATGTGAAAGGCAATCCAGAGGGTTCTGGACAGGACAGACATAGGACAGAGATAAAATATGTATTGTAACATTGTTACCCACCAGAAGTCCTGAGAGAAGCTTATTTTGGAAGATTTCTATTAGAAGGGCTAAATTCTGTTCTAAAGATGCTCAAAGAGCTTGATGTAAATTAAAGCTGTATGATTTGGGTTAAGTTTCAAAGAAGGCATGATTATATTTGTTGTACACATGTTTTTCCATTGTTTTCAAATCAGATCCTCGAGTTGAAAATGATTCTTGTTTGGGAAGAAGACACAAACCAGTCAAGGGCTTCTCCAGTTCAAACTGGTTGACTGTTAAAAAGAAGCATAAGCAGACAGCACTTGCATTTACATCATCTTCATTGTATTCACTTTCTTAGCAAAGAAACCTAAATGCTTGTGATCTAAGGGAACAGAAATTACTTGTACATTTTCCCCTGAATCTGTCCTTTTCTTTATTTATGTACAGAAACAAAATTTTCAGGTGCATTTTCCTAAAGAATAATTGTTTCTCCATTCTTCACATAACAGAAATAATAGAGACTAAAAGAGAATGCCACCCAGGGTTTCCTTTAATTCCATAAATTCTGATTTCCTTTTATCTTATTCTCTGGAGTCTGAGATTCTAATTTTTGACTGAATCCCTGGACCTTTCTCTTTTCCCAAAACATTGTTCACCTCCCTCTGGGACAAGAAGTTTCCTTTCTCAGAGATCCTGGGCGCCTGGCTCCATTCTAGTCCAGCCACAAATCCGGTATCACAGCAGCTGTCAAATATTCCTGATCTCCCCAGCTAACACCTTCCCTCACCCTTCCATTGAGTGAACAGTCTGGAAATAGATGGTCCAAAGTGACTCTTCCTGTTAGAATTCTGAGATCATTACTCCATACCTCTGTCTGTCTTTCCCATAACCCAGCTTAATGTAAACATAGGTAAAGATTGGTACCAGAAATAAATTGCTTAAAAAAATAAGCATGATCCATTTACATTAGATGAGTCTGCATTTTAAGAGGTACATCTTGGACACAGGATTTATAGTCTCCTTTTTAATATTGAAGATTAAATTGGTTTGAGGTCCAAATTTTCAGTAAGCACTTGAAATCAGGCAAAGAAATGCCCAATTATTATGCATGGTTCCTATCATGAAGGCCGGGGTGGATATAGGGAATGAGGTGAGGGAAAGTAAGGAAAAGATCCACACTGACTTGACGTTCTGCAGAGTGAATGGTGATTGTTTTTCTTGCCTTTTTGTGTCAGTCCCTTCACTGGGATCAATGTATGCTGGAAGGAAAAGCCACTTGGCAATGTAGGATTAGTAGAAGACAGCATCACAAGACTGATTACTATAGAGTCAGATGTTGCAGCAGTTATAGACATAAACTGGTAGGAAGAGATGCATTTCATGATGGAAAAGACAGCTGGGATGCATAGAAATGTTTCTCACAAAATACCATGGCTGATGATAACCAGCTGCCCAGTGATTAGCAAGAACAACTATGTGTAGCAGAGAGAGCCCTGGGCTAGGAGTGCAGACCTGCCTGTGTTCTAGGCCCTGCCCAACAGCAAATTTGCTATGTGAGTTTGGGTTGATCACATAATAATAATAACATCATAGGTATTGAATATATGGAGCATTTTGTTAGGCATTTTATATGTGCTGGTTATCTGTTGTGCAACAAACCATCCAATGCTTAGTAACTTCAACCACGTATCATTCTCTCTTACAATTCCATGGTCATCGTTTGCAG
Organism: Grampus griseus; assembly: GCF_964374135.1. NCBI lineage: Eukaryota > Metazoa > Chordata > Mammalia > Artiodactyla > Delphinidae > Grampus > Grampus griseus. Next base: position 18,023,982 of record NC_139011.1, read on the forward strand.
TGGAGGAAAACTGAGGCTCAGAATAGATGTACCAACTTGCCAGGGTCACAAGCCGACAAAGAGTAGAGCATGCTGTCAGGGCGTCATACCCTCTCTTTCAGCACCTTTTAAATGGAACATCTGGCAAACCTTACCAGCACCCCCCTCTGATGTACACTACTTCCTGCAACCCTCCCTTGCTTGTTTCTCTCCAGAACCCTTATTACCATCCGGTATAGTCCATGCATACTTGTTTCATGTGAGTGTTGTCTGCCCCTCTCACTAGAATGTGGTCAAATGTAAATGATGTGGTTGGAGTATAAAAGAGGTACAAGTACAAGCTAGTGTTATTTGCACACAGGAAGTACCACTGTGTCCCCTATAGTATTCGGTATGACTTTAGGATGTCCCCATGATGAAGTTCTGAGGATGTGGGCTGCTGGGTATCCATCACTCCTGGCCTTAGGGTGCCAGTACACAGGCGAGGGGCTAATGGTTGGTGCCGTTTTGCTAGAACTTGAGTGGCATGAGGACGATGTGTTCCATGGGACTCAGTGGTGTGACGATGTACAGGTGGGTTAGTCTCCGTTTCAGGTTAATTGTTCCGGGCTTTGCTGCTGTTTTCTACGGTGAGTTTCACAGACAGAAACAACTGCCTCACTTTCTAGCAGAGCTCTCAGAACATCAAAACCATTGTCCGGCTCTTGGGTGGATCAACAAAGCAATTGAATGCAGTTGCAGTGAAATAATGCAGACCCCAGAAAGGTCCAGCTGCTTGGCTGGGCCGTGACCATCTTCCCCAGTGATGCCTGCAGGTCTTTTGTGGGGAGTAGAGAAGTAGCATCTCTCTTTTCATTCATCAGAGTCATTAGTTGCAATTTATCGAGAATGAGAGAGGTTAGAGTTGGAAAGTGCAGAAGGATATATTAATATATATATATAGTATATTAATAATAATGCCACCATGCTCAAGAAACAACAAAGCCCGATAAAAACCTAGTAATAGAAGAAACGTTTTATTGAGGCATCTTGCAAGGGATTTCTGTGTTTTATCACATCAAAGGCTCTGAACAACCCACTGAGGAAGTAGTACCCCTGTGTAACAGATGAGAAGCCTAAGGCACAGAGATGCTAAGTGATCGGCCCAAAAGTCGCACAGTAATGTGTCAGAGCCCAGGTTTGAACCAAGATACTTTAGCTGTAGAGCCTGAGTTCTAAACAACTATACCACTAGATCTTTCTACTGCCTTTTTTGCTTTTTTGTTGATAGCATTTTCAAGGTCTAAAGAGTGTATAAGCAAGTCAATGAATGCATCTAAGATGTAAGCTCTTTGTATTCTTCAACTATATAAGCATGGTGCGTGTGCAAACAATTTATAGACATTGCTCACAGTTATCAAGTACGCTGGAGTGGGAAGTGATTTTAGAAGCAGTCTATTCCAGCTTCCCACCCAATGCAGGGATCCCCAGGGAATCATCCTTCAGGTTGGCTTCAACTTTAAGGTCAGGTGAATAAAAATACTAACAACCAGCATAAGAACTGATGTTAATAATTGCTGTAACCATGGAAACAAACTAGAACACAAATGACAAAAAAGGTTCTTAAAAGGGAATAAAACACACACACAGAGTAATGACTAGATTTGGGAACCCAAGTCAATGAATAAAGGCTGGATAATGGAGGAGAGTGGGGTTGGGAGAAGTATAGACACTAAATGCCTGGGCATCTATAAACCACGGTCAAACCCGTTTTTGTTTGTTCATTTGTTTTGGTTAGGTAAATAAGATTTTTTGTGTGTTTGTGAAGAAACTCTGTGATAACCATTCATATAATTAAAAATAAGACGCCTGTCTTTTAAGTGGATATGGGACATAAAAGAGCCTCTAAAGGAAAAAAAAAATAATGGAAAAGAAAAAGCAAGGACACAAAAGAACAACAGTAAACCCCCAAATGTATGCAGTATGGCAAGTTCATAGGTTTCAATTCTTCTATTAAAACATAAAATGTTTCAAAGTGGATTAAAAAGCAATAATCAGTCATTTGCATTCATTACCTGGTGAATTAAAATGGTCTAGTCAATTGTCACATTGTACAGTATTTTATTAGTTAATATCTTCTCTAATTACCTTGAAGACAGACTTTAAGTCTTATTCACTTTGGTATTGCCAGTGTATAGCTGGTATATTGTTGTCAAATATGTGTTAGATGATTTAATAATAAAAAGATAATATGTAGATAACAATATGAGGAAGATAGTATTTAATCAAAAAGTGTTATACACAAGAGAGTGGGTGGTTTCACATTGATAAGTGATATAATCAATGATGAAGACATAATAGATTTGAAAGTTTATGTGCCAAAGAGCTTTGCTATAAAACATATGGAGCAAAAACTGTTGGAAATGCAAAGATAAATTGGTGGTAAGAGTATGGGCTTTGTAATCAGTCGTACCTGGATTTGAATCATGGCTTCGCTGTTTATTAGCTTGGACCAATTATTTATCCTTTCGGAACCTCATTTTCGTCATCTGCAAACATGGAAATAACCTCATTGTTGTGAGGATTAAGCGAGGGAATGTAGGTCAAATGCTAACCCACAGTAGTCAGCCGTCCCTCACCACCAGGTCCCTTAATTTTTTGGAAAAAATGGAAGGGAAGGAGAAGAGGGAGGGAGGGAGGGGAAGAGGAGCCCTGTTCTGTTTAATATATCACTGCTTGGATGTACCATTATTTGTTCTCTTGATGACATCTTTTTGGATGGCCATTAGAGAGTTTCTAATATTTTGCTATCAGAAACAAGACTGTAATGAATATTCTTAGAAATATGTCACTTTGCATACGTGTGAAAGTACTCCAAGAATTAGAATTTATCCTGAGTCAAAAGGTATGTGTGCTTATGACTTGGAGACTATTGCCAGATTACTCTCCAGAGCTATGGTGCCAGTCTACTCTCCACCAGCAAAGTGCTGAGAATGTATTTTTCCTCATACTCTTGCCCATTACATTGTGTTATCAACTTTTTGATCTTTGCTTATCTAATTGGTGGAAAAAAAAACATTGAAACTTTGATTTGCATTTCACTTATTTTGAGTGAGGTCAAGCATCATATTGTAGATTTAATTTTTTTTTCCTATTTCTATTCTTTGCCCATTTTCTTGTTGGTGTTCTTTATAGTTTAAGGAAATTAGCCTCTTGTTAGTTGTAAAATATGTTTCCCATTTATCTTTTGACTTTGCTTAATAGTATTTTTTTCATTAAGACATTTAAAAAATGTTTATATAGTCAAATTTATTAATCTTTTAAAAATGACATTCAGGGTTTATGTCATATGTAGCAGGGCCTGCCTTACCTTAGATTATTTTAAAAGGTCATTTTTCTTCTAATATTTATTGGTTCCATTGTTTAAATTTACGTCTTGATCCTTCTGTAATTTATTTTGTTGAAGGTGTATTGTTTTAAAATGACCTCTACATTTTATGTACTAAAACCCAGTTGTACTAATAATCCCATGCCTTTTGGTGTCTAACACAAAGATAAGACCAGGCAACCAGTGCCAGATACCAGCAAGGTGGTTGTTGAAGAGAAATATGTTAGTGCTGTTAGGACAAAGACCCGTGAACTACTAGTTACAAGGAAACTGATTTCCGCTCCTCCAGGAAGAAAGAACATTTTAGCAAATAGAGAGACCAACAATGGCATCACCTCCTTTTTGCAGGTTTCTTTGTGGCTTAGTAAGCTATTTTTCTGAGTATTCCAGGAAGCCTGCATTCCTCTGTCTGCTTTTCAAGAACTTTGCACTTTACAACGAGCATCATTAACCAAGCAGTTCTTGGGAAATAAGCACATGTAGTAATGGGATATGTAGAACTCATACTGTCTAAATAACAAAATGAATTTCCTGGGAATCACATACCTTGTGCTGGAAGTAGACGTTTCTGAGATAGTCCATTGCAGTGATAAGAGACTGGGCTTCAGAGTCAGAGGGCCTGTGGGCCTGGCTACACATACCTCTGAGCCTTAGTTTCTTCATCTATAGAATAGGGATAGTAATACTACCAAGGGATTGTAGTCAGGCACTCCTGAAAGTTTAAATGATTGATAAATACTAGCTATTTTTATTACTATCCTGTTTTGGTACAATTCCATTGCCTAGCATTTTTTTTTTTCTTTCAGCAAGCATTTATTGAGTGCCCACCGGGTACTGAACACTGTACTGGATTCTGGGGCATAAAGAAGATTAAACAAGGTACCTGTCATGAAAGACCACAGTCTTAGGTTGTACAGAAGTATGGGGACAAAATACTAATTAGATCAATAAAGCCAAAAGCACTGTACAAATTCTAGATTATAATCCAAACTAGAGAAGGAGTGGCACATAGAGCAAAGTACCTTATGTTGGCACCAAGCCTGTGAGTGCACAACAGCTGGTAGGAAAATCAAGTAGCAGCTTCCTCTGCACCCTCCAAGCCCAAACAGTCCCCTTCTTTCATGCACGTAACGAGAGATGACAGCACGGGATCAGGTCCTAATGCACAGGCTTTCATGAACCCAGTCCTTCTTTTCATCCTGATTAGAGGATAAAGAAAATGGGTTTCCTGGCTGGTCTCATCCTGGTAAACATTTTGCCTGCTTTACAGAACTGCCACCCTAGTTAAGTGCAATTTGCTGGACCTGCAGTTGGTGGAAAACAGCAGGGCCTTTGTCAGTGAATAGAGCTGTAGTGACAGGGGGGACATTTATAAAAATGCTGGTGTGTCTCATGCCGCATGCCAGCTGGTGCTGTTAGTGCTCTTTTATGTGACTCTTGAAATTCACTATAATCAATTCTGAAAGTAAAGCCAAGGCATAATGAGTAATCAAATTCAGTTCTCTGGAACCCATAGTAGCGGTGGTTTTAAACGCGGGTATTGTCTCACTGGAAGTTGAAAACTTCTGAGAAGTTGAGAAAAAAAAGGTTGATATTTGTGTAAAGAATCATATGGGTTCTTTTCCAGTGGTTTTATTTTTATTAAGAACCAGCAATCCATGAGTTGCAGGAATACCATAGACTAGGCACCTTGTAAACAACAGAAATTTATTTCTCACAGGTGTGGAGGCTAGAAGTTCAAGAACAGGGTGTCAGCATGGTGGGGTTAAGGGCCGTCTTCCAGGTTGCAGACTTCTCATCGTATCCTCACATAGTGGAAGGGAGGGGCGAGGAATTTCTCTGCGGTCTCTTTTATAAGAGTGCTAATACCATTCATTAGCTAAGCACCTCTCAAAGGCTCTACCTTTTAATATCATCACACTGGGCATTAGGATTTCAACATATGAAATGAGGGGCAGGGGGAGACACACTCAGACCATAACAACATGGGTAACTGGAACCCATGGATTTACGTGAATCCTGCAAATCCTGGTCTGAGTTACCATTTTGAGAAAAAGAAACACTTCTATTAAAAGTCTCTGGTTGCCTCACAGGGTGTTCTATACCAAGCACAGGGGTGGGTTAACTATGACCTGTGGGCCAATTCCAGTTCACCACGTTTTTTGGGGGGTTATCTGCCTAGGAATTAGGCTGTGTTTATTGTTTCCTGGAACTGAAGGTGTCAGAGGCTGAATTCTTCTGATGTCCTTGTTTTTGTCTGCTCTGTTGTCTTGGGTTTCCCTAGAGACTCCTTTAGAAATATGATCAGAGCCTTGCAGTTAGCAGCAATCCCGTTATTATACAGTAGCCACACTGATGTGGTGGCAGCATGTGTGCGAGGGGAAACACTCTTTTATCCTTTGATTATGATTAGGTCTCAGTCCTTAGTCTCCATCATTGCAGATTTAAGAGCCTTTTAATTTCTTTTCCTGTTTATATTCTTTGCTCATTTTTCTGTTGGGTTGATTAACTCTTGTAGGCATTCTTTATCGTTTAAGGAAATTAGCCTCACATTAGTTTCCCATTTGTCTTTTTTTTTTTTTTTTTTTTGTGGCACGCGGGCCTCTCACTGTTGTGGCCTCTCCCGCTGCGGAGCACAGGCTCCGGACGCGCAGGCTCAGCGGCCATGGCTCACGGGACCAGCCGCTCCGCGGCACGTGGGATCCTCCCGGACCGGGGCACGAACCTGCGTCCCCTGCATTGGCAGGCGGACTCCCAACCACTGCGCCACCAGGGAAGCCCTCCCATTTTTCTTTTGATTTTATGCTCTTTTTTTATCCACAGAGAAAACCCCCCCAAAAAGGTGAATACATTTGATTATATACAGTTCTTCACAAGTGGTTCTCAGAAGTTTTTTTCACCCCTTAGATGAAGCAGGAAGACGAGGAAGGGCTGCAGTTGGGTATTTCCCTTCTCTTAGCTCGTTTGGGTTCTAATCAAACCCCAGTAGTTTAGCCTCCGGTAAAATAGTTTCCCTTGAAGACAGGCCTTGTTAAGGAGAACAGAAGAGTCTGGGTATACAGTTGACCCTTAAACAAAACAGGTTTGAACTGGATGGGTTCACTTATACGTGGATTGTTTTCAATAAATACGTTCTACAGTACAGCACGATCTGAAGTTGGTCAAACCTTCAGGTGGTTGGTTGGTGGATGTGGCACCATGGATACAGAGGGCGGACTGTAAAGTTATATGCAGATTTTTGACTGTGGGGAGTGGGGCGGTGGGATGGGGTGGGGGGTTGGCACCCTTAACTCTCACATTGTTCAAGGGTCAACTGTATTTCAGAATGGTTACTTTTCCTCTCCTCCTGCTGGAGGCATGAAGGGCTCATTTTCCAGTCTTCACGTTGAGAACCTGATGGAGCTCTCGGAGATAAAACTCAGGAAAGTGTGGGAGTCCCTCAAGTCTAGGCCTCCAGGAGTTTTAATCTCTCAAGCTAGGCCAAACCCAGGCTCCAATAATTAGTAATCAAAGGCTAATCAGCCAATTGCAGTTTAGGTATTCCTACCCAATGCTGGCTCCAGCAGAGTTTGTGCTCCTGGTAAGATGTGAATCTCTATAGCTACCTGTCTGGCCACTTGTGGGAGCATGGTGATTTGCTCTCACACATTTGTGACCTCAACTCTCTAATGACCTAAGAAAAGTTGTTGATTTGTAGTTTCTCATCTTTTTTTCCTGTTGTGAGGATGGGAGCGACAACTTCCTAGCTCTTCGCGTGTCAAACCAGAAAGCGAGAGTTACCACCACCCTTTTTTGAACAGCCCATGAGCTAAGAATTAAGTCGTTGAAAAAAATTTAAAAGAGAATATTTTGTGACTTGTAGAAATTATATCAAATTCAAACTTCAGTACCCAGAAATCAAATTCTGCTGGAGCATAGCTACTCTTATCCATTGATATATTATCTACGGCAGAATCGAGTAGTTGCGAGAGGGACTCTATGGTCAGCAAAGCATAGCGTATTACCCTCTGATCCTTTATGGAAAAAGCTTGCTGACCTCTGGTTTAGCACATTCTGGGTGCAGGTCCTGATTAAGTTCAAATCCTTTTTGACACTGTGCTTGAGTTGGAAATCAACATTGAGCACCTATCAAGTACGGGACAGGATCATCATATTCAGAGATGAGTGAAGACATAGGCCTGCCCCCAGGGAGCTTACAGGCTTGTGGGGCAGACTAAAGGTCAACCAAATAAGCATTTACTGGATTGTTTCAGAATGAAAGACATTGGAGTTAGCTTGCCAGAGAGCGTCATTAGAGCCCAGCCTATCGGGGAGAATAGGAAGTACTTGGTGATGGGCCAAGGGCTGGGTCTTCTTAGAGTGCCAAGGTCAGGAGATCGTTGGTGTGCTGTACTTCCTTACTCAGTGTCGATCGCTAACAGTGGTGGATGCCCCGTGACTGCTGTGGCCACCTCACTATTGTAATGCCACTTTCAAATAGGCATAACTGTGTCCAGTGTGGTTTTCAGTTCTTATGTTACCAAGAAGTATATTGCTTTGGGGAGGGAGTGTGCTCATTTATCAAAAAAGTATTTGAAGCAGACTACCAACCTAATGACCAGTGAATCAGGAGAATTCCCTAAATGTTTATAAACAAGTAGAAATATGTGAACATTTCCAGGTTGGTCTTAACTCTGTTGGTCATATTTGCTGCTCTCTTTCTGTCCTCTGAAGCTTGCTTTGGGTTTCCTGCAGAAAAAAAGCTAAACCACTAACTGTTGAGCTCATATATATCCTATAATGCAGAGTGAGTCTACTATGATCTCCATAGAGAATAGCAACTTTAGAACTCATGGCCATAACCTGTTTTAAACTCTTTCAGTCCTTATTGTTATGTGTATAACAGCTGAAAGATATCAGAAACACTTCCTGATCTTAAGTGGGTTGATGCTGAGGAAGGTCTGTGATGGGCTTATATAATAGGGTGGGTGTAGGCAACACGTAGATAATACAGTCTGGATTTCCTTATTCATTGAAGATAACTTCAGTGAGGTCTGGAGTCTTTAGGAAAGAGAGATGACCACACTAGCCTCTTGGGTCTTCTTTGTGTTAAGTGTTAAGGTCAGCCGAGTTCCTGATTTAATAGTAGCTTTGAGTCTTTCTGGCTGTGTCCCCAAACTGCAGTCTGATTGCACACTATGCTGTGGTTTGGCAGGGGAACAAAGGTATATTCCCTTACCTTCTTCTTAGATTCTTTATCGGAGTGATTGTGAAATCCCCTCAGGAAGTCTTGTAAGTGAGCCATCAACAGATGACATTGCGTGTAAATGGAGCTGGAGAAATAATGAAGCAAATGACCCATGCAGAAGTGACCCAGAGACTGTCATACAGAGTGAAGTAAGTCAGAAAGAGAAAAACAAATATCTTATATTAACGCATATATGTGGAATCTAGAAAAATGGTACAGATGAACCAGTTTGCAAGGCAGAAATAGAGACACAGACGTATAGAACAAATGTATGGACACCGAGGAGGGAAAGGGGGCAGGTGGGACGAACTGGGAGATTGGGATTGACATATATACACTAACATGTGAAAAACAGATAACTAGTGAGAACCTGCTGTATAGCACAGGGAACTTTACCTCACTTTGCTGTACAGTAGAAACTAACACAACATTGTAAAACAACTATACCCCAATTCTAAAAAAAAAGAAAGTGACTGAGGCACAAATAAAGAGCATATTCTTGACCGTCTTGCAGCTCTCATAGAATTTAGACTTGACGAGGACTTCCAACTCAATGCAGAGATCACTTTCATGAAACCTGTGTTCTGTTATCATCATCCAGGTCCCTTCTGAATGTGTCCAGAGGTGGGGAACTCATGCCCTCACCTCAACCCATATGCATTAGGGCTCACTAATGATTACGTTATAGGGATCTTGTGGTTGCGAGTGACTCCAAACTCGAACTCGTTTTAGGGAAAAGCAACATTTTTTAGCTCTCTTGACAAAACTTGGGAAGGGCAGGTTTCAGGGTTGAGTAGAAGCTAGGTTTGAATACTGGAAATCAATCAATTTCTCCATCTCTTTCCCTGCCTCCCTCACTTTCCTCATTTCCTCTTTCCCTCTCTGATTTTTCTCTATTCTCTTCCATCTTTCTAAGTAGAGATGGGCTTTCTCCACTTAGTGGAAGACAACATGGCCACCAGCAACTTCCCAAGCTCATATATCCCTGCTTCACAGTTAGAAAGGGTTTGCTGTTTGTTCTTTCTGGTTCCCATGTTCCCAGTCAGGGGGAAAGATCTGATTAGCCTACCTTCATCTGGTGTCTATACTCGCGCAGTCAAAGTAGCCAGGAAGGAAGGACACCCCCATTGCAATGTTATGGTTGGAATAAAGGAAAGCCTTTCACAGAGGAAGGGAAGAGTGTTAGGCTGATGAACCTAGGGATGCACATTAGAGACATCTTGGGTGCTTGGGAATGCTTTCCTGAATTAAAACTGCGTGCTTGTACTTCCTAGTTTTGCCTTCTCTTGAAACACAAAATGCATCAATCCTTTCTTCTTTGTGACCTTTCAAATATGTAAATACAGCTTCCACGTCTGACCATTTGGCCTCTTACAACAAGCTCCTGGCCTATGTCTCCTGTCTCTGAGTGACCTTCTCCTTTCACTTTCGGCTCCAATAGGACCTTCTTGGATGTCTCCCTACTTACTCTTTTCCTTTAGCCTCCTTACTCACCCTGTCATTCCACCTTAGTCCCCAGAGTTCCCCTTAATCGTGGCTCAGCTGGCCTTGGCAGCTGTGGGCCTGTTACCCAGTATCATGTAGGAATGCAGTTCTTTCATTAGAAAACAGGTTTGGGAACCTGATAGATCTGTTTTGATTCCATCTCTCCCACTGAGTAAAAGTGTGACCTTGAGAAATTGACTTAGCCTTTTGCAGTGTTGTCATGAGGATTACGGACTAATACCTCCACATAGTCCCTAGCCCAAGGTCTGGCATGGAGTAGGCACCCAATAAAGGATAGCTGTGGTTATTGTCATCACGATGATTACCTTAATTCCTGACATCCCATAGGTGAGGGGCATGTGGCTAGAGACCAGATCCTCTAGCCTTTGTCCATGGAGAAAAAGATGAGACTTTTCCTAACCTGGAAAAGGAAAAAATTGGCAGGCACAAGTTGGACCTTGGGACTTCAATTTCTTTCTCCCCTGCAGGCATTAGATTTCAATCTCTGTGCCTCTGGGAATGTAGCAGTTGATTTTCTCTTGTTTTCTACCTCAGGTCTTAGGCCAATTGTCTTGAGGGAAATAAAACCTCTGTTATCCCAAGCTAGGGAATTGGACAGAATTCAAATTCCATCCAGGTCAGCTATTAGAGACCCTAAAGGTAGAGATGATTCTTCTCTGGGGCTTTCTTGTCAGCCAAGTGTCAGCCCAACTCATTCAGCTCAGTTGAAGAAAGACGGTTCTCATATTATTACTCTGGGTAAATGTCTTGGCATTTGAAGCTCTCCAACTTTTGGCTCTAGTTTAATTTTCCAGCTTTAATTCCCTTTACTTTCTAATACTTACCTTCTGCCATTCAGAAAACGTCAATTTACTGTCCCCAAAGCTCGCCCTGTGAATAGGTACCTCTGAAATTTCCCTATATCATTACCCAAGTGGGTGTCCTGCACCAAACTAAATCCATCTTTACCACCTTATCCGTTCATCCATCCATGCCCATCTGTCCATCTATTGAATAAGATAATATTTGTTCTATTCTGTTATTAGTGTTCTGTTCCAGGTGCTAGATGTGACCAACATCAAGTTCCTGGTCTCGTGGAGTTTATATTCTAGTGAAAGAAACAGAAAACAAATACATAAAGAGATGCTTTAATGTCAGGTGTGTTAAGTGTTGTGCTGAAAACTAAAGCAAAGTGAGGACATAGCAAATGATGTTGAGGATGGGAAGGGTAAGGGAGTGACGCTATTAGATACACTCATTATGAATCTTAGACTCTTAATGATTTGGAGGATGGGAAGTGGAAGTTTAGGTAGTCCGGAATACCACCTCGTTCTCTGAAAGATGTCTAGCCATGGAGACAATACACCATTGCTCTTAAGAGCATGGGCCTTGGAGTTGGATTAAACTGTGTTTGAATTCTAGCTCAACCACATGTCACCACTTGCTGCCATCTCAGAGAGGAGATTTTTTAAATGATATATATTTAATATTAATTATATATTTTATTTATTTTAAATTATATAGTACGTGTGTGTGTGTGTGTGTGTGTGTGTTTGCTAACCCCTGTGTTTCTGGGAACTTTAACTTAGCCAAGTTGCCTGACCTGAGATCAGATTGGATTTTTCATTACCCTTTTGTCTAATGAACCAAGTAAAACTGCCCTTCTACTAGGCTTGGCTTTTGATTTTTTTTGTTTTTAAATGTATTTAGTATTTATTTATTTAGTTTTTGGCTGCGTTGGGTCTTTGTTGCTGTGAGCATGGGCTCTAGGCACGTGGGCTTCAGTAGTTGTGGCTTGCAGGCTCAGTAGTTGTGGCGCACGGGCTTAGTTTCTCCACGGCATGTGGTATCTTCCCGGGCTTGAACTTGTGTCCCCTGCATTGGCAGGCGGATTCTTAACCACCGCGCCACCAGGGAGGTCCCAAGGCTTGGCTTTTGTTAATTATCTCTTTAAATTGGATATTCTTCTTTTCTCACGCTGTGTGTCATGACATAGTGTTTGGGGGAGGTTTATAGGCAAAAAAAAAAAACAAGACCGTCACCAACAACGGGTCGCAGGTTACAATGCCAAGATTCTCTGAAACATCTCAAATGACACAGTGAGCTGCGTGCTGGGCGGCACCGTTTGTGTCTGACTGCTTTAAGCTAGAACAAGGTGAAGGAAAGAGAATGGGTTGGAAAAGTTACCCGGTCGTAACAGCTGACATTTATTGGGTACCCACTGTGTGCAGACACTGTACTCAACTCTTACATGATGCTTCTCTTTTAATCCTCATACAGTTATTATCCCCAGCTTCCAGAAAAAGAAATGGAAGCTTACAGAATTTAAGTCGGTAGCTCAAGAGGTTGTAACTAATACGTGATGGAGCTGCTGGCTTAAGAAGTTTTTTAAAAAATATAAAATAATTCTTTGGCCCACGAGGGAAGAAAGCTTTAATCACGAGCCAAACGCATAAGGGAAAAGAAAAACCGGGACCAGCTGTAAAGGCAGGAGTTTTCTTCCAGTGCCAACAACAATATTGCCACCACTGCAGGTAGAGGTACGATCAGCGGGGACAGACTTCTTGCACATAAAATCTAGCCTTTACGATTTAATTTGTGTGGATATCTGAAGGAGCTGTATGAAAAAGAAATGGAAATAAACACATATAAGGAGTGGTATGAGGGGCTTTGTAAACCCTTCCGTCCCAAATTCTCTCTTCTACCCTGTTGTCACGTCTGAAATTCCTTCATTAGTGACTAATGTCCTTGCATGTTTTTTCTAGATGTCATCGTCATGTGGGCAACACATTCATAGCCTATCAGATTTCATCAAAATTCAGAGTTTGTCTTTTCACATCCACTGCCTCCTATTTCCTACCCTGAGATAACTTAGTGTCCTCACTTGGCCTTTCGTTTCTACACTGAATCTCACTTCCTCATCCCCTCCATTAGCACTTCTCCACTCTGTGAATCTGTCCCTCACTCCTTTGTTCTCTAAAGCTGACAGTGGGTGATAAAGGGTCAGTTATTAGGTGGAATCTCTTAGCCATAGATAATATGATTCCCTTCCTTAGCACACAGTGTGGTAATATTCAAGCAGCAGGCTAATTCTGTTGAGTTTTCAATATCTGAATCATAATATTCTAGGTCGGGGGGGATGGCTGGAGGAAAGAGACAGAGTTCTTTTAAATTCTTCAGGAGCCTTTCCACATTCTTTTTTTTTTTTTGTGGTACCTGGGCCTCTCACTGCCGCGGCCTCTCCCGTTGCGGACCACAGGCTCCGGACGCGCAGGCTCAACGGCCATGGCTCACGGGCCCAGCCGCTCCGCAGCATGTGGGATCTTCCCGGACTGGGGCACGAACCTGCGTCCCCTGCATCAGCAAGGCGGACTCTCAACCACTGCGCCACCAGGGAAGCCCCCTTCCCACATTCTTAAATCACAGTCCCCTTTGCTTGTGCATAGAGCTGGTTCTGCTTGTAAAATGGAAGCCAGCTCTTCATTTTCCACCTGACTTCATGACAGATGGAAATGTCTCTTCCGCTTCTCCTTCTTATCGCTCAGCATCCTTCTTTTCTAAGCAAATGAGCATTCGTGACCCTTAGTAAGTCAATTCCATTTAAACAGAAGGCCAGACACACCCCAGTGTATTCAGTTATTTTATGATCAATTCCCTTTTCTGCAGCATCTTTCTTCCAAGGGTCAGAGAGCACTTTACGAACTATACTGGCAACATTATCACAAGTCGGAGCACAGTGAACGGCATCTGAGGACGGTGATTTAGGAGAGAGTGAATATGAAAAGACAAATTTGATTTTGATCAATGGATGGTAAGCTCTTCGTGTGCTATCTCCATAGGCAACACCTAGAGAAATCAGCTCAACAAATGCATCCCAAATGAAGGAATTTCAGGCAAGCCAGTTGGTACTGGAAGTTAGGAACACAGCAAGTTATTTCACATTGTGGATACTTAGTAAATCTCTGCTGAATGATTAACCATGTAAATGCATTAATTCAAAATGTTTGTTGAGCTCCTGCTATGTGCCAGACACTGGGCTCAGCCTGGGGATTATAGAGGCGGGGGGATGCTGCCATAACATGCAGTAGTGAATGAATATACCATAGTGCTGGCCTTTAGGAAGCTCAGATGAAGACACATGAGACAAATCAACATAATAAAGATGATTAGAAGACACACGAGAACAAATAACGAAGATGAAATTTATATAGCAGAGGTTACAAAACTGGCATATTTACAATGACCTGTTCAGAGTTTAAAAAGTAAATGTTCTTTTGAAAAATTGGGAGATCATACACACCCACACACCCACCCCCATACACACATGCACCCCTCAGATTTTGAGCTTCTTTTGAATCTCTCAAACCTGACAACATGAGCCCCTAATTCCCATTATGATATCTGGTGTATGCTGAGTAGCCTTTTAGAGACGGTGGTCCATCTCCGATTAGCCCCAGGTTCCCCGCTCCCACCCGTGCACAGTACAGACAAGTTCAGTTATATACAAGTGACCTTCTTTTGCATATATGCGTCCTTGCCACCCTAAGCGTTTAAGTTTGAAAAGGCTGCTGTAGGGTACAGTGGGGAACGAAGAAGGAAGGAGTCAGTCCTATTTTGAGAGGTGTCAGAGAGGAAGTGAGTCTTGAGTGCTGTTAAAAGCTGAAGTTTTAATTAGGTGGTAAATGGTGGATGGCCATTAGGGGAACTGTGAGGTTTTGCCGGAAGCAAGAAGATATCTTTTCCTGGAGTGAGAAGGCAAGGCCAGATCATGGGAGACATTGCTTGGCGAGCTAAGAAATGTGGGCACATTTACAGCCTCTTTCTCTCGGCAACACCTTCTACTCAAAAAGACGACGATACAATGGCTTCTAAAAATTGAGTTCAAGATAAAGCCACCTAGTTACTAAGGCCAGAATCCTGAGTTCATCCTTGATTCTTCTGTCTCTACCCCTTCATGAATTTATTATCAAGCCCTGCTAATTGCACCTTCTAAGTATTCCTTGATTTCCATTCCTTTCCAGCCTTCATCTCTTGTTCACTACATTCCTTCCAAGCCCTTGCACAGTTCCTAGATGTGTTTCTTCTCACCTCAGGTCTTCCTACATGCTGTCTCTCTGCCTAGATCTTAGTTTCCCTATGACAAGCTCTGGCCCCCCCTTCAGGTCCTAGCTTAATTATCACTAACTCAGGGTACCTCGTTTTGACCTGGCCATGCTCCCTTTGTCTTCTTGCACAAGATATGGTCTTCCTATGTATGTTCTCAAAACATCCTTATGCTTCTCCACCACAGAAAATATAACAATTTTATTGCTTGTGTAATTATGTGTGCAGTGGCCCTCACCATCATTCAGCTGTAAGGTCCAAGAGAGCAGGGGTAGGTTGTGTCTGTCTTGCCCACTCCATCACCTGTCCCAACCCCAAGCAGGTAGCAGCATAGTAACCACCATATTGTATGAGTCACATTATCGCCGTGGAGTAAAACTTATAAAAATAATTATAAAAAATAATGCTTCATATAGTAATAATACTGTAGTGTATAATCACTGCTATATTATTGCTGAGGAGTAATGACAGAGTGACAGGCTGTATGGGCAAAGGAATCTGGTTTATCCATTCATTCCAACCGTATATATTGGAGGTGCATTATGTGCCTAGTATTGTTTTAGGAGTTAGGGATAGAGCAGTCTCTGACTTTGTATGCCCATCAATGAGCGCATAAATGAAGGAGACAAGAAAGGATGAGCAGAAAGGAAGGAGGGAAGGAAGGAAGAATTATTAGCCTAAGTGATGGAATGATCTGTCTGCAGTAGAGAGGCCTGGCCTTGAAAGATCAATGAGCTTTCTTAATACTTCTTAATAATGAAAATAATCATGGTTATGATTGATTCAATTGAAAAAGTTTCTATCCACATCCCATGATTACTAGAGTTCTATAAAGTGAAAGCTTTAAAGCTCGGAAAGAATCAGGTAACAGCTTTGATGCAAAGACTTGAACGGTCTGTTTGCCCAAAGAAGAAACAGAATCTGGACTCCTAAGGAGTTAGGTAAGTTCAAAATGGGCACTTTAGCAGACAGGGATTCCAAGACCAGCACAGACTTTTCCATACTAATAGTTCAATACTGCAGCTGCTGAGCACCAGCTAGCTAGGCTTTCGGTGGAAATGTAAAGATGAGAAAAATAGCTGGCTCCTAACTTCCTATAAGTCTGTTTCAGTTTTCTTCATTGCAAACCTTTATCAGCATTTTTCACAAGACTTTCATAACAACCGTAACACTCAACAGGCAACCACAAGACAGGGGCCTCTTCACAACGTACAGACAGCCAACCACAAGACACTACCAGGGAAGTAGAATAAAATGCACCAGGCACATACAGAGAGGGACTGTAGTGGTTTATAAAGAGTATCTTGATCCATTCCCTACACATGGAGAAACCAATACATTTAAGTAGTCTTTAAGAAAAGAGAGTTTTGGCTTCTCAGCAAGCAGTCTAGTCAACTGCTAGCATATAATGAAAGGAATTATTTGAGACTTAGCCTCCATCACAACAAGATTCTGCAAACATGTAAAGAGGAAAGAGAATGCTTTTCCTTTCTCTTTTATTTTCTCCTGCAACCAGTGAACTGTTGAAGGTCTGCCCTAGCAGTTAATTTTAAAAGTTGAGGAAAACAGGTTGTTGGAAAAACTAGCTGGAAATAGGCTCTGACCCAGACCTTCTAACTAATCCCTGGAAGGCTGTCCTCTAAATTTTTTCCAGACCTTCCTCTGATACCGAGTTTGAAAAATCAGGCAAACTAGAAGATTATTATTAATATGACCAGTGTTTGAAATAATATTTTTATTACTTATATTTAAACTATTAGTGAAATAGCTAGCCTTTATTATTTCCTTTCTGGGTGCCAGGGACCATACTACCCACTGCACATATAATTACTAACAATAACAAAATCAGTACAGGGTTGGTAGTATTATTTCTATTATTTTTAGAAGAGGAAATTGAGTCCCAGAGGGATGCAAATGACTTAAAGTCCCACAGCTGTGAAGTCACATGGCTGAGGACTCAAACGCTTGAGTCTGTCTTCCTCCAGAGCCTGGGCTATTTCCACTGCACTGGGCTTAATGAAACCAGAACACCACCCTTTGCAGTGAACAAGGATATGTCATTAGCACCATGCTAGTCTTTTGCTAAGCACTGAAGTATTAACACCATTACCCTGGAAGAAATTTTCATATTTTATTTTCCTTTGGATTCACTGCCTTGAAGTTATATAGTCAGTTCAAGCACTAACATGTCTCCCCTTCTCTGGGCAGCTCCAAAGAGTTCCTGTGGCCCCCGATGCAGGAATTTGACTTTCCCAGACAGCAAATCACTTCACCCTCCTTTTCCCTCTCGAGTCTTTACAAGTCCTGCATGTGCCAGATGCTTCAGAAAACAGATCCTTTGTATTGAATTTCCAGACCACAATTCCCAGATTGCGGAAGGATGAGGACCAAAATATTTTTATATTCCATCAGCTCAATTTTTTGTGGATAGATATATTTTTAGAGTCGGTTAAAAAGGAGGAGGGAAAAAAACGCACTCGCGAGCAAACAACTCCCTGATCTAACACAGAGAATTCAGGAGTCCTTACGTTCAGTGGAATGGACAGGATGTCAACAGTTGCTACAACAGAGCTTGTTTTTCTTCGTTGTTTTTTTTTAAACATTTATTTATTTATTAAACATTTGGCTGCGCCGGGTCAGGTCTTAGTTGTGGCACACGGCATCTTTAGTTGCGGCATGTGGGCTCTTAGTTGCAGCATGCATGTGGGATCTAGTTCCCTGACCAGAGATTGAACCTGGGCCCCCTGCGTTGGGAGGGTGGAATCTTAGCCACTGCGCCACCAGGGAAGTCCCCAGAACTTGTTTGAATAGAGTGAGAATGTAATTTCTCTCACCTGCTTCAGAGCGGAAAGGGGGGATGAAAGGTTTGGGTTAATTAGAGAAGTCAACAGTTACTCTTTGGCAGGTATCAAACAGTTAAGCACTGGCAAAGAAGTCCATTCAAGATCTCATCGAACAGACAATGCCTAGCAATGTGTAAAATGTATCTTTTGGGGGAAAAATAGAGGGAAGGAAAAGGAAAAAATAATCACTTTTTTTCTCTCCACTCGGAGACAAACATGTTTAAAAATCGGTGTATTATTCTGGATTAATTTGTTTGTATACGTACATAGGTGTGTATGGGTATGCTTATATACATATATATTTTTTAAACAAAAATAGGACCGTACTACATATTCTGTATCTTCACCTGCCTTTTTTTACTTGAAAATACAACATGAACCTCTTTCACTGGTTGAAAAAAATATTATTTTTCTTTCTTTTTTTTTTTTTTTTGGCCGTGCTGTGAGGCTTATGGGATCTCAGTTCCCCCACCAGGGATTGAACCTGGGCCACAGCAGTGAAAGCCCAAAATCCGAACCACTAAGCCACCAGTGAACTCCAGGAAAAAAAAATTTTTTTTTACATGATTGTTTTTCATTGCTTCAGAGAATTCCTTGAGTGGATATATGAGTTGTTGGCTATATATGTTGCTTTCTACCTACCTATTATAAACTATCCATGTTGACATTCTTGTAGGCGAATCCTTATTCAATACAAATTTCCTTACGATGAATTAATAAAAGTGGCGTTTATTGGGCTAAAAGCTCTGCATATATTTAAGATTAAACTGTCCTCAGAAAGATCTACAGTCTGAATATAGGAAATACCATTTCTCTAATCTTCACTAATACTGAATATCCATGGTCCTGAGTAATAAAAAGAAAATCATCATTTTAAAAGCCAGCGACTTATTCATTTTGGTTGGCAAAAATTGCCTTAAGACTGCAACTTTTATATAAGAGAATGCCTCCTTGACCTTTTTTAGGTGAGAAAGGCTAGACCAGGGGGTGGAAAACTCTCTTCTGTAAAGGGGCAGATAGTAAATATTTTAGGCTTCGTAGGCCAGCAGGTCTCTGTTGCAGCTACTCAACTCTGCAGGTAATGGGTATGGCTGTGTTCCAGCACAACGATGTACAAACACAGGTGGATTTGACTTCTGGCGCTATGGTTTGCCAACCTTTAGGCTAGACCCTCAGCATGGTCTTTAAGGATAAGATTGAGACAAAGACTGAACAGTAGTGCCTTGCAGGATAGAGTAACTGGTACTTGGGAAACTCTTGGTAGGAGGGGCAGCAATTAGAGGGGGCGAAAGTTTGGGGGAGGTGGGAGAGAACTCAGATGAGTCCAGTATCAGGGCAGTTAGCAAGGCTTAAGGAGAAGCCTGCCAGAGAGCAATTCCCTCTGGTGGGGGTGGCTGAATAAATTTGGCCGAGGAATTTCATCACATCTAAGATTAATTTTAACTTATTTCCTGTTATGCTCCAAACAGGAGGCCTCCTCCATCTTTCTCAAGCCTCTGGTAAGATTTTGCTACACTTGCTACATTGTGGTTGTGTACTTTGGAAGAATGAGGGCAATAGGACCAGTTCCAGGGGTGGGAAGAGGTGACATTGGCTGTGGTGAGTCAAGTGTTTGAGAATTAAACCAGAGAAGGGATCCAGGCAGATTGTGACAGGAGAATGTGATCTTGCTTCTCCCTCAGAATCTTCAGAAGTTCTGGCGGAATGCTGGACTCTACTCTCCATCTGTGGGATGGGGCTGTATCAGGCAGCGTCCTGGCAGGAAACAGATGCAGAGCTGGAGCAGAGTCGTGGGCAGGGCTAAGGGAACCGGCCAAGATGGGGACGGGCCCAGGGACCAGCAAGAGTGGAGAGCCATCAGCACCCCTAGGTGTGGGGAGGTACGGGAGAGAATCATGTCACCAGGGGCTGATGAGGGCTGGAGCCATCTAAGAGGGACCTGCTTGCCTTTGCTTGTAGCTGTGTGCAGCCTAGATCAGAGTAGGCATCTAGGTGGCTGGGTCTGTTAAAATAATCACTCAGACCTCTTTTTTCCCATCTTTGTTCTCCTGCCTGTGCTCCCAGTGGCCAGACCAAATAAGTAAAAGTCAGAGGGCAAGGAGACTGGGCAGTGGAATTCCCAGAGGTCAGTCTCCCAGTACACCAAGAGGAGCAGAGTGACCTGGGGGCAAAGAGTTGTAAAGGAGAATACTATTCACTTTATTTGGATAATAATAATAATAGAAGATATATCAGAAAACTGAAGGCCTTGGGATATCTGGGTTTTAATAAATCTGCCAAATTATTTAATGAACAACCATATTTTATTATTTATATTTTTTGTTTTAAACATGGCAACAGTGCTAGGTGCTTTAGACGGAGAGAGGAAGAGGGGACAGCAGATACATCTGTGATTCGTACTGGCTGCTTGCTCTTGTTCTGGTTTTAGGAGGCTAAAATATGCCCCTAATTAATCGATGTGTGGCATCTATTCAAAGTTTCTTTTGTCCTGGGAAAACTCTACCAACACTAAAAAATAATAATAAAATATTAAAATAAAAGGAAAATGTTATGGCTGATTACAGCAGTTATAATTATAGCAATACGTCACATTTACTGGTGAAACATCGAACTTATGCTACATCAAACATATTAAGAGCAGCTGAAAAGGATGGTTTTGTATGATCTGTATTTGGTGTGAATGATCCATCTTCTCCAGAAGAGTCAGCCTCCGAGGCTGGTAGAGGGGCCAAGACAAACGTTAGGTCATAATCATCTTGTGTAGCTCTAGGAATCTGTACATTTGTCTGTTGTACAGAATTGCATTAACACTGATCTTCACTTATGTGGATCTGTTGGCTTTTGGAGGCAAGGGGGAGGTACTAGTTAATTTTTAGTGTAAGAGATGTAGATGCACCTTCTTCTCAAGGTTGATTGAATCAGATTCTCTTCCTAATGAAACTGGAAATAAATGAAGGTGAAGACATGTCTCCCCAGCACATTAGTTTCTTGTCGGAGGGATTCCGGGACCAAAAAAGAAGCACAACATTTTCTTTTCTTGGCCCAGTGCGATAACAGTAGTGTGCTCTGTGCTTTAGCCTGAGACACACAGTTTAGGAACAGATTGAGGCTATTTCGGCACCATCTGCCAACATAGTAATGATGACACCCACAAAAGCCCACCCCTCCCAAAGCCCCTCAGTCGCTAGACTACCTGCTGTTAGTTGAATGTTTTATTCATAGGTTGCAAGAGGATCTTACTCTATCAGGAGATAGAGAATTACCACTTGTACCATTGCTGCAAAACAAGCTCCATGAAATTTTCAACTTCCTTCACGGATGCACAGCCCCTTAAACACAGACCTTTGCGTGAGCCTTCACTCAGCTTTCTGTTAATATGGGCTGATTACTCCTGCTCACATTACAGGTCTCAGTTAACTACAGTGATGCTGGCCAGGTATCGGGAACATCGATTGAGAAGCCAAGGAAAGGATGCTGAGCGTGTTTTTGTAATTACCTCTGTGTTGCATGCAATTTCCGGACTCCAAGTGATAATGAAACACAGACAGTGTCATTTTAAGAACTGTATCCTTTGAAGATTAAGCTTCATTGCGCTTGTCCTCACATACTTTGTCCCTACTAATCAGAGGTCTCCTTGCAGGACTATTGAGCAGAAAGACTTAGAAAGAAGCATTTTTGCTTCCATAGTACGGTCACTGACTTAGGACCCAAAGGTGCCAGAGCAAGTTGCCAACTCCAAACCCTCTTTAATACTCACAAGAGAAAAACAAGTCTATTCATTTGTATTAGGCTTATATTAATGGAATGGCCAGAAACCTAGCAAGTAAGAACATGTTCGATGTTACCTATCTTCCAAGAACAGCTGAAGTTTTGATAGTTATCCCAAAGGATGACTGGTTCATCTGGTCGACATCTGCTTGTAGAACTTTTGACCTTTCCTTTAGGAGTTCTGTGACTCTCAGGTTTTGACTGTGCACAAGAAGTACTTTAAAAGTTTGTATACACAATACCATGTTGGGCACTTTGAGAAATTTCTCAGCAGTAATTTTGGCCCTTCAGGATTTTTGCCTTACATTTAAGAACCCAAAGCCAGTCCCCACTCTCTGCAGAAGATGAGCTGTCACCCCTGTTCAGCAGAGTAAGTCTGTAACCTGGTTGTGCGTGTAGTCAAGGGTCTTCAGCCTCCTGATAAGTAACTACTGATTGTTCTCTTAGTCTATTCAAAAACATATACTACTATAACAACAAAAAAAACCCCATATAAACCGGGTGGTTTATAAACAACAAACAGTTATTTCTCATAGTTCTAGAGGCTGCAAAGTCCAAGATAGAAGTGTTGGTACTTTCTGTATCTGGTGAGAGCCCACTTCCTGGTTCATAGTCGGCTGTGTCTGAACTGTGTCCTCACATGGCAAAAGGGACAAGGGAGCTTTCTTGGAACTCTTTTATAAGAACACTAATCTTATTCTTGAGGGTAGAGCACCTCCCAAAGGCCCTACCTCCTAATATCATCAACCTGGGGGTTAGGATTTCAACATATGAATTTGGGAGGATGGGGGGGGACACAGATATTCAGTCCATAGCAATAGTAAAAACAAACAAACAAAAAAGGCTTTTTAGTCATTTTATTTTATACCATTTTAGCTACAGCATTTTCTGATTGTAACAGATAATAGGTATAATGTCCGTGACCGGGGACAAAAAGGACAGAACGGATTATTTGTTGTGCGGAGCCTTGTGTGGTGGCTTTAGGATGCAGCCTCCTTGCTTCCTCCATGCTTTTCTGTGACTGCAGAGGCTGGTTCAGCGTCCTTTCTGTGCAGTTGTCATCTTTTCCCTAAATGCATTGTTTTGCATTTGCCTTTAGGGAAGAGGCAGTCCCTCTGGGGACCCTCTGCAGGACCTGAAGAGTCCTGTATTGTAACCCCACCTCACTTTACATTTCTTTGGAATGTCTTATTTTTGCCCTCTTGGAAATCTCTATACATTCTCTCTTCCCAATTATTATTAAAAATCTGCTGGGAATCACTATTGGTTTTACTTGTCTCCCACCCGCAAGATGTGAGTTGATCTGTCCTCCTCTCTCCCTTTGGCAAGAACCACAAGAGAGCCCTGGCTTAGTTTTGAGAAATTCATGCTGCGTTTGGGACCTCTTCTGATGTTTGTGTGGGGTTCCCCGTCTAAAAAATACACATCAGTCTGATAATTTCCATAAAGAGAAAGGAAAGTTTTTACTCTGAAAGAGAAATCCATTAATTCAGCCTGTATGGGGATCACTTAAAGCTCCTGAAAGAGACAGCCTAATGAAATGCCACCAGTGTGGCTTGAAATAGTTAACAAATGCCGGAAAGATGGAGAACTTCTACCCGCAGATGGAGGTGGAAGCTGGGCTGGGAGTCACACAGCTGGGGCAGGCTGCTCAGGGGCCATCTGCCAATCAAAACCTCTGCCTTCTGTAGGAAAATAAATGGCCTCAGAGGAACGTGATGCTTTCAGCTGGAAACCTCCTTCAGAACAGGAGCGGGTCACCTCTCTCAATAGTGTATCCCTTACTCAATAATCCTAGGTTGGTACACTTTTCCTTATATCTCGTGAAAATCTTTTTTATTGCTTTTCAAGCCAATACAATATAATGTCCAGGAGAGGCAGGAAGAGGGTTTTTAAAGGCACAGTTTTCTACCTCAAAATGCTTTCCCTTAAGCCAAGGGCCGTAAATTGGCAGGCAGTGTTTTGCTTGTCTGGTAGATGGCTTGGCTTTTTTTTTAGTTAAATGTCTTTGATTTTGTTCCCTTGTTTCCACAGACCCTGCCATTTCCTACTGTTTTTCCTTCAGCCCATTCACATGTGTTCTACCTGCCCAGCCCCTGTGGGTATTTGGGCTCAGGACTCTTGATTTAAACTCTTATTTTCTCAACTTGATAAAAGACAATAGTAACACGGTCACCTCTGCATCTCCTACACATACCAAACTTCAGTCCTAACCCTAGGATGTTTTTGGAGAATGAAGAGTTAATATGATGTGTTTTTCTCCCATATAGAAGGTTTCTCTCCCGTTAGTAAATTGGTAGCCTTTGCCAATTTCCACGGTATAAATCCTCCCACCATGGCTGATTCCAGGCTGCCAGTACAAAACCATCAAATGCTGATGTGGGAAAAGATGCACAAAATCAGTTGTGCAGGCCAGCCCCAGCACACTGCTCATTGTTGCTGCAGTCGTACCCATGGTCTCTTTTGGTTTATTTCCTCAACTCTGAGCTAATCAGATGAAGAGGACATTACTCCGATTGTGGCAATGGACAGAGCAAAATGCCCAAAGAAAATATAGAATGTATTGCTCTGGTGAACTTTAGAAATTATATCAAACATGAGGTCAGCAATTTTTTTCCCCTATAAACAGCCAAATAGTAAATACTGTAGGCTTTGTAGGTCACATACAGTCTTTATCACATACTCCTTCTTAGCATGCCAGCCATACAAGTAAGGTCAGGAGCCCGTCAGATCGGTCTGTGGGCTACAGCTTGTAGGGTATAAAAGAGTAAACATGGGAAGATGGTCAGATTCATGTATATTTTAATTAGAAGGGGTCAAGTACCCTAATTCTAACTATCTTTCTCTGAGTACCAGTGCACAGAAAGAACATGAAGCAAAGTTACCTAGAGATTTTTAATGCAGGGAAATAAAATTAATGAGTAGTTGCCACTGAGACTTGGTAGACTTGGTCATATGTCTGGAATGTAATCATCCTAGGATAATGCTTCATCCAAAAGGAAAAGCGCTATAAGAAGTGGAGGTGGATGCACTGAACACCAAAAACATGCATCCTTGGACCTAGGCGTTATCATACTAGGTGAAGTAGGTCAGGCAGAGAAAGACAAATATCATATGCTATCACTTATATGTGGAATCTAAAAAATTATACAGGCACTTCCCTGGTGGCGCAGTGGTTAAGAATCCGCCTGCCAATGCAGGGGACATGGGTTCAAGCCCTGGTCTGGGAAGATCCCACATGCCGCGGGGCAACTAAGCCCGTGCGCCACAACTACTGAGCCCGCGCGCCTAGAGCCTGTGCTCCGCAACAAGAGAAGCCACCGCAACGAAGAGTAACCCCCACTGACCACAACTAGAAAAAGCCTGCGCACAGCAACAAAGACCCAAAGCTGACAAAAATAAATAAATAAATGAATAAATTAAAAAAAAATTATACAAATGAATTTATTTACAAAACAGAAACAGACTCACTGACATAGAAAGCAAACTTGTGGTTACCAAAGGGGGAAGGGGGGAAGGATAAATTAGGAGTTTGGGGTTAGCATGTACACACTGTACATAAAATAGATAAACAACAAGGTCCTACTGTATAGCACAGGGAACTATATTCAATACCTCATAATAACATAATGGAAAAGAATCTGAAAAAGTATGTATATATATATACACACACACACACATATATATGTGTGTGTATATATATATATATATATATATATATATCGAGAGAGAGAGAGAGAGCTGAGTCACTTTGCCATACACCAGAAACTAACACAGCATTGTAAATCAGCCACACTTCAATTTTTTAAAAAAGAAGACAATGCATCCTTGTGTGCAAACTCACTGCCCAGTGTTTTGTGAGGACAGAAGACTGATGTGATATTACTGTGCCTAGAGATTAAGAGCATGAGCTGTGGGTTCAAATCCTTGCTCTGCCACTGACTAGCTGTGATGTCATCAGTCTTAAACTCCCTGGGCCTCAGTTTCCACATCTGTAAAATGACAGTCATAACTGTAACCACCTCATAGTCCTGCTGGGAAGATTGAGTCGATAGATTTAAACTGCTTATAATGTGTGTAGCACGTGGTAGATGCTTTATTACTTGTAAATCCAGTAAAGGGAATGGACGATGCCTTCTTAAGAGATCACTCTCTGGAAAGAAAGATGTGGAAGTGATGGGAGAACCTGAACCTGGGTGCTCTTTCCTGTATAAAATATGAAATAGAGCATGTGCCAAGTTCTTGACCATGACAGCTTCGTGACTCAGAAGACAGAGAAAGTGATGAGGGCAGCAGCCTCTCTCCTAATCTTGTCTTCAGCCCTATTTATAAGGGGTCCATCACTTCCCTTTCCTTCCAGCTCTCTTCATGTCACTAGAATTAAAGAATCCAGTATCTTGTCTGTTGCAAACACAGATCACAGAAACCTTTTTATGGGAAAGATGCAGAAACTGCTTTCCTGTTAAATTTCTTTTAGGACCATTGGCTGATTTCCCCTTGGTCTGCATGGGTTAGTCTAGGAATATGGGTTCATGCATGACTGTGTCATTTTCATTCATCCCAACCCCCAACTTTTCCGTTAACTTTGCAATTTTTGAATAAGTTGCTCTGTGTTTATGATCCTCTGCTTCTTCACCAATAAAATAGGAGTAATAGCAACACTTCCACATCTGGGTAGAAGGCAAAAATGTGAGGAAGAATTAGAAAGCACTCTATAAGCCCAAATACTTTGTAAATATTTAATACTTAGTAGTTGAGGTAAATGTCAGGGGAGTATGGAACCCAACATTCATCTTTTTGTTATGACAGCTCTTTAGATGTGTTTAATTTCCCAGTCCAAACACTGTGGACCCTGAACTTTTCTGACCCCTTTCTCCTTTTCTTATTTCTCTTCTTTCACAATACCCAAATATTTCCCACCCAACATCAAATCACAGTTCATTTTAATTCCTCAGCAAAGGGTAATTTTAGCTTATGAGGTGCCCCGATGTCCTGCTGTCCATCTTGAGTTCCTAAATGCTGTCACAGAAGAACTTAGGCTTCACTAGGAAATTCCCTTTTTTGACAGAAATATCCCTTTGTGTTCAAACTGGACTGAATGCCTTTATCCCAGAACAGCCCCCATTGTTGGAAGTCCTCCCCTCTCGTTAGGCTAGCTTATTCCACGGACAGGCTAAAGGCATTTCCTTCCAGCTTCACAACCCTACTGGGTCCTTGTCACTAATGAGACCCAGCGCCTGCTACTGTCAGCAAGGTTTCCTGATTGAGGCTAGGAGGGGTATAGGTAAATGAAGGCAGCAGGGGGATTATTTAAAAATGACACTTAATAATGCATGGAGATTTTTCCAGATTAACTCTGTTCTTTTGAAATGACAAGAGCTTTTCAGTAAACACTTGTCTGGATGTGGTTTCGCAAGGGAGATTTGCCACACTCTGAGGAGAGCTTTTGCTTCTAGTGTTTGTCGCTGTGCCCAGGTCACACCCACCTCAGCTGCCCAACAGAAGAGCAATTCTTATGAACAATGATTTGTTTTGCAGTTTTAGTTTATTCCTAAATTGCAGAAATGGTTGATGAGTGAAGTCTTCTGATAACTTTTTATTGGAACAGAATAGAGCATAGATTCAGGAATACTTGAGGCTGACATGTGTTTGGTGAAAAAAAGAAAAAAACAATAAAACCTCGTGCTTTTTTTTTAACTTCATGGTGATGCATGCATTTATCTGAGGCTAGATATCTTATATTTGTATTGCGCCTTGCAATTTGCATAGGACTCGTACTTCCACGTGCTTCTCGGCTTTAAAGTACTATTATTGAGGGTTTGGGGTGATGATGTTCAGTGACAGCTTTAGAAGACAACTGTGATGAGTGATTGGGAGTTGCGGGTGGTATTTCTTTTACATTTAAGAAGGAAGGAAGAAAGGATGCATGGAGGGAGGGAATGAGAGAAGTCAGCTACTTAACCTCGTCAAGACCTGCTTTTCTTACCTGAAAAATGAAGGTAATTGTAATCCTTACCATGTTTGTCTCACAAGGTCTTCGATCCCCTGCAGTAACCTCTATGTGAAAGTCCTACTTCATCCAAAAAGTGCTTTAGAAGTTCTAGTGGGTGTTACTGCTTATATTATGATGATGCATGGAAAGTCCGCCCAGCCAAAATTGTTTCATTCACTGACCTCCTGCACTGTGAAATTCCCAGTTTCGGGGGTAACACAGTAACTCCATAGGACTCATCAACACAGTAACTGGATTGGTTTAGCCACCTACATGTTAGCTTCTAGGGAGACCTAGTAGGGATGAAAAATGGGATTATATATTCTGATAAATAAGAAGGGGTTGAGAAGAGTTCTGAACTGGAGAACAACAAGGAGAAAATGAGGACTGCATTGCAGGAGTAGGTTGAAGCCAGACTAAACAAAGATAGACCTTGACGTCCAGGCTGGCCCTAGAACTGCCTTCAGCCTTAAAACTCAACAACTGCTCTGACCCCTTAAGCAACTTCAGAACTCTTACGTCTCCCCAATCTCTGGGTAGTCCTATGGTTAGGTCGTTCTGAGCTTGTTTTGGTTTTCATTTCTTCTATCAAAACTTGTCGCTTTATAGGAGATAATGTCAGGTTTGGACCCAAATTGCCCTTCTTTCCCCTCTTAGAAAACATCAATAGAAGGAGTATATGCTATACAAGTCATGAGATTTGTTTAAACAAATTTATAGCTAACTTTTCTTTAATGCTTCATAGTTGACAAAGTATTTTTCAAGTATTATGTAATTTATTTAGAGCATTGACTCTGTGGGTAGGTATCCTAAGTATTTGGGGGAAAAGGAAGGTAGTAATATATACCTGTCACACAAGATTGATAGGATTAAATGAGACAATGTTTATCAACCACTCTGCTTAGCCCCCTGGCATACAAAAAACACATATTTCTAATGCCCCTCGTTTATGGATGAAGAAACAAACTCAGAGAGGTTATGTGATATGTTTAAGGTTACAGGACAAGTCAAAGGTGGATCTGTAGGTCCGACTGCCTCTCCACCACGCTAACATGGCAATGAACAGTCAAACCACGTGACATTTAAGTTTGGATTCCATGTCACAAGCTGTTGAGAAACAAACAGAGACAAAAAGAGGAAAAGGGAGAGACATAAAGAGAAAGAAGAGAGGGGGAACACAAGCATGTGCTGTGGTCTGAATGTGTGCCCCCCAAATTCATATATTGAAATCCTAATGCCCAATGTGATGGTACTAAGAGGTGGGCCTTTGGGAGGTGCTTAGCTAATGAGGGTGGGACCCCTTTGAATGGGGTTAGCACTTTTATGAAACAGACCCCTCAGAGCTCCCTGGCCCCTTCCATCACATCACAGATACAATGAGAAGTCTGCAGCCTGGAAGAGGGCCTTCACCCAACCCTGCTGACACCCTGGTCTTGGATTTCCAGACTCCAGACTGTGAGAAATAAATTTCTGTTGTTATCACCTACCCAGTCTGTGGTATTTTGTTAGAACAGCCCAACCAGACTAAGAGAGCTTTTTATTTTTGCCTGTGTTGGGTCTTCGTTGCTGCACACTGGCTTCCTCTAGTTGTGGCGAGCGGGGGCTACTCTTTGTTGTGGTGCACGGGCTTCTCAGTGCAGTGGCTTCTCTTGTTGTGGAGCACAGGCTCTAGGTGTGTGGGCTTCAGTAGTTGTGGCTCGCAGGCTCTAGAGCACAGGCTCAGTAGTTGTGGCACACGGGCTTAGTTGCTCTGTGGCATGTGGGATCTTCCCGGACCAGGGCTCGAACCCGTGTCCCCTGCATTGGCAGGCGGATTCTCAACCACCGCACCACCAGGGAAGTCCTAAGAGAGATTTTAAAATGTTGACTTGCTAAGACATAGGTGAGAGATAATAAGTACTTCATCTAGGCACAGTTAGGATATCGTAAAAAATAAGTGTGTGTGTGTGTGTGTGTGTGTGTGTGTGTGGTTGTGTGGCTTTAGTATGGTATGTAACCAAAGGGCTTATGGGAATGAAGCGCATTTAATTTTCCTCCAGCTTCTAGTTTCTTAGGCTTCCATGTTTTAGCCCTGCTGCATCAGACCTTGCATATTAATAGATGGTTGGCATGGCAATCCTTGGAGGGCCCCAGGGGAGGGAGAGGTCTTCTAATAAAATCCAAACTGGTTCAGCTGAAAATTTTGTGAAGTCTTTTTATATCTACTTTGTTTCTTGACCTCCCAACAAACATCATGGAAATGTCATTTCCAGCCACAGAAGTTTCGGTACCTTGATGGAATTCTGAGGGGAAGTAGACTCACGTTCATTGGTTCCCAGCTCTTCTTTGGGGCCCCCCCTACCATCATTCAGCATCTCTGACTTCCGCCTGCTGCAAAGTCTTAACTCACCTAAGGTCTCTTCAGAATCCCAACATTTGTGCTGGGCCTTAAGCTGTTATTCCCTGTAATCCACCAGCCTAAGGGCTACCTTCCAAAGAGCACAGTTAACAATAAGGAGACTTGGGGGGATGTTGTGACACAGCTCTGGAACTGTTTGAACCAGTCTCTTCCTGCCTCCCCCACGTTCCCCCTGCATCCTTGGAGAATCCCAGGTGACTCATTTGTTGCCTCGTGTAGTAGTTTGCTTAGGGCTTCCATAACAAAATATGCAGACTGGATGGCTTCCACAGCAGAAACTTATTTTCTCACAGCGCTGGAGGCTAGAAGGCTAAGATCAAGGTGGTGGCAGGTTTGGTTTCTCCTGAGGCCTCTTTCCTTTTTCTCACAGATGCTGCCCATGGCCACCTCCTCACTGGGTCCTCCCATATCTTTCCTCCGTAAGCACCCCCAGTCTGCTTTTGTGTGTCCTCATCTCCTCTTCTTAGAAGGACACTAGTCACATTGAGTTAGAGCCTACCCTAACAGCCTTATTTTAACTAAATCCTCTCTTTACTGGCCCTCTGTCCAAATACAGTCACATTCTGAGGTCCTGGGGTTAGGGCTTCAACACATATATTTTGAGGGGGACCCAGTTTAGCCCATAGCACCTTGACAGCTGTCAGATCTTCATGCTTTGCTGCCTCCATTGTTTGTTCCTTTTCTGGCCTCACCTCCCGCCAGGGGTTGTCTCATGGAGATCTCTTGTCTTCCTCTGCCAGCCCCTCTCCTGTGTTCTGACTCCTGTGAAGATTTGCTGACTTCCAGGCGGACTCGGGTTTGCCCAGACTTTGTTGCATTGACCTCATGTTGTCAACATGGCCGCGGCCACTGCTGAGTTGGACTATGGCCCCCTTCCACCAGAGTGATGACTCTTTTTCTTAAGACATAAAATGGGCAGATGTGTGTGTTCTCTCTCAGATGCGCCTAAGTATCTTGGCTGCTTTTCCTGTCACACTTGTTCTATTTTATATATCCTCCTTCTTGGAATTTCACACATCCACTCCATGGGCTGGGTTGAAAAACAATTGGCATTGTGTTTAATGCCAAAGCTTCCTTGTCAGCTTATAGCCGTTCATCCTAGAATCATCTGCAAACTCTCAGAATCTCTATGCTGGGGGTGGGGGGCTCTCTTTCCTCCTCCAGGACTTCCTGGACGATTCAAAGGTAGCAATTGTTCTGTCTAGGGCTGGCCAGAATGTCCAAATGCTTCAGTCATATCTCATTGGAAGTTACACCAACCTGTATTAGGGAATACAGCATGGGTTTGATCCCTCTGGCCCTGGGGTAAATCCTAGAATTGCCTAGAATTAAACCTTATGATGGCCCCTCATTAAAGGAGTATTATTTCCCAAAGGTCTCAAGCTTCTTCATCTCTAAAGTGGTGATAATGAGAGTACCTATTTCTTAGTGCTGCTGTCAGGCATTAAATGCGGTAGCTTAAAGTCTGGCACGTAGTAAGCACTCAGTCAATATTAGCTTTCATGACCATTATGCCAATAAGACGTCGTGACAGTCTTGATCTTTTTATGTTAGAAGCTTCCTTCTTCCTCTTTGTGCTCCTCTTTTTATTCAACAAAGTATTTATTAAATAAGTGGTATGTTTTAAGCACTGTGCTAAGGTCTTTGCATTCACTGATCTTACTGGATTCCTCACAGTAAGCCTTGCGGTGGGTATTATTAGGAACAGAACTTTACAATCCTGGGAGTATAGCCTTGAATAAGACAGATGTTGTAGCCTCTTCCCAGAGATTGCAGCATAGTGGGAAAGTCAGATGTTCGACTACAATAGTCATCACATCAGCCTCCTCTACTGGAGGTGGTTGGCTACTTCTTCTAGTGATCACGGGATCCTGGAGTTTAAATAGAGTTGGCCTTACTATTGCTAAGTGCTTCATGTTGTGAAATTATATCCCCAACCTCTGGCATCCCTTAGGGCTCTTATCAGTGAAAATCCGGAAAGCTTAGAGAAGGAAGAGAGTGGAAAGCATATGGTCATTTGTATTTTGTTAGATTAGAGCTGATTATTTATTATCACCTGGTAAAGAAGACACACAGACCCAAACTCCAGTCTTTCTTTCAGGAGGCACCGAAGAGCTTGGAATTCCCAGCCAGCATCCTTACAGAAGGCAGTTACTTGGTTGGTGGAATAGGAGTTTAGAACAGGCCTGTTGCTTGGAGATCCAGACTCACTGAGCCTGCCTGGGCCGTGCGACTCCGCAGAGCAGTATACCGAACACAGAAATAATGTTTTAGAGAGAAAAATGATACAGATGCCTATGCGTACACCACCAGTTGCCAGCCACGGCTACCCTTCCTAGCGCTCCATTAAAAACCACAGCCAGATTTTCAATATGGGTAGACATTCTTGTCTGTACAAAGTGATCCCTCAGGTACAATGACTCACTCCAGGAAGAAGAAGGAACAGGCCACCCAATGATTCTGAAATAAACTATTGTACTTTTTTTAAAACCACTTTGTGAGTACTTCTCAGAGGTGATATTTACCTGCCTAATACTTTGCACACATATAATTTTATTCCCAATCAGGGCCTCTTGGGTGAAATTAGTTTCCTTTGTCACCCCGGTGATGTTTGTCACATGAACTAGCATTGCTGACGTTGCCTAATAGCTGTAGTTCTAACTGTCCCTTGCAAAGGTGTGTTTTACTCTAAAGTACGATATAAACTCCTGAAGGCATAGGCAAACAAGGGTTGACTTTTGCCCATCACATAAACTTCTGCACCCTTTCTATCTGTCAGCCTGCAAGAGTCTCAGAGGAATAGTGTATGTGCTCTCTATTCATAAAATATTCCTGGGCTCGAAATAGAAACGATCAACTCTGCACTGAGGGAAATGACAAAATGATGTGAAAGCAAAAGGAGGACTTGTCATGCTCAAGAACCCAGAACCCACATCCCCTGAGCTAGGTTTCCGCTTTTCTGGTTAATGGTGAGGAATAACCAGCAAAGTCTACCTTAAATATAAGTTCTGCTAGAGACAACAAATATCATTTTGAATGTCCTTCCTTTTTTTTTTTTTTTTCCCCATCATAAGCTATAATGCTGTCTTCCTCTCAGTGGTTCAAAGTTGCAGAAATGAGGAGAGTTAAGGTATTTGATAACCAAAAGTTATAGGAAGCTATTTAATAACCAAGGGAGACTTGAAAAAAAGTAGCTGATTTACCAACGAGTCATATCAGTGCTTTGAAGAAAAGAACACAGCTGTTACATCCTATGAAAAGTGTGGGTAATAAAATCTTTACAAAGGTGTTGAGCTTTCCAACTTTTAATTTTCATACCCTCGTGGAAAGATAAGCATCTTCAAAAGAGCCAAATTGCTTCCTATGGCTTTTTGAGTTTTGAGACACTGCTCACTGTTTATACAGCCCTCCCATTTCCATGAAATAAAATTGTCATTCTAGTCGCCTTTGCAGAAATTACACAGCATTGGGGAATGTTGAGTGTTTTCCGTTGAAGTTCTTATTAGGGGAAGTTAAAAATTCAACAAGTCATAATAATTACCCAGAATTAAACCCATGGTATCTAGTAACAGCTGGGGTGCTGAATGATAGGGAAGTTCTGCCACGGACATCTGCGGGTTTGGCTTCTGGTTCTGGGTTTTGGTCCTTCCTGAGCGATTCAGGACAAGTCGCCTCTCAGTGAACCCCAGCTTCCTCCTTCGTGACGTGACTTGATGTCTGCATACTCATCGATGTCCTTTCCTGCACCAATGTTCTGTGACTCCTGGCAAGACCAGGGAGCTAAACTTTTCTAATGCAATATTAAGCAATCAAGATGTTAGGTCTCAGAAGTTATCTCTTCTAAGCCCCGTCCATCCAGAATGTCATAAACTGGCCCAGAGAGATGATATTGGTTCTCCTGGTCCATTTCTAATGCTCTGCCATTGACCCCCTTTCACTCTCTCTGGGTCTGAAACCAAGGAGCTGCTACTGCTTCATTTTATGGAACGTGTGTGGTTCCTTAATATTGTGATTGTATAGTTTGTTTTTAAAGAGAAAAAAAGACAGAGCTAAGCATTCTTTTTTTTTCTTCTTGTTTTTCTTTTCTTGAACAAACTAAAATAACAGGGTATAATTTGACCTGGATTTATAAAACTGCGATTTATTCATTGAATGGAAAACAACTGTACTTTTTCTTCTTAGCTATTATTTTCTTTAACCTTTTCTTTTCTTAGCTATTATTTATTAAGCCACCCCATGCCAGGCACTGGGCTAAGTTCTTTTTCTAGACATACTATTTAAAATCTTTAAATCATCATGAAAGATAGGTGTCATTATGCCCATGTTACAGAAGATGAAATTGAAGTACAAAGATATTAAGTTGCCTAGAGTCACTCAGTTTGTGATGGAACTGAGATTCCAGTTCATCCCAGTCATCCTAACCACAATGTACTGTATATATACACAGATATATATCCTATACATGTATATATCAATATGTATAAAACATATTGAGGAGATGTAGGTAGTGGTCATGTTTCCACTTCCATTTCTAAAACAGTTTGTTGCAAAATGAAACTCATTTTAAACTCACCCCCCAAGGATTTAGAATTCATTGCAGTAGCCCCTAGCATAGGGTAGGTTCTCAGTTTGGTTGAACAGATGCTTGGATTTATAAACATGGGATTTATGTATGGGACATCAGTATGGGGTCGGTGATAGAATCGGCAGTGCATTTGTTGATGTTGAGTTGAGATGATGGCAGTCTCCGTGTTTGCACTTTGACCTGATACCGTGGTCATTGGCACGGTGCCTGTGGGGACACTGGGACATTAACCCACACTCTGTGTTTAAAATATGTTGGTGGAAAGATTAGGTCTGATAAACAGATTTCTCTCCAGACATGTTTTGCAATAGTCTCGCTCTTCTGGGAGGTTAATGATAAGTTAGACATGGTCCTTGCCCTGGTCCTTCAGCCTGTTCTGAAAGGGACATGACTTTCACTTTGGGGATCTTTGAAAGGCATGGAGCATGTAGGCAAAGTGTGGAGTTTTTAACTATAATTGATAATGATTATAGTTGTACCTACATAGGGAAATCTTATTTTTCAAAACAATTTTCAAGAGTTAATGCATACATGGGGTACATAATTCAACAACTACCGAAAGTCCTACCTCCAGCCCTCCCTCTCATTCACCCAATTCCCCTCCCAGAAGCAACTGGCATCTTCCAGAATATTCCAGAGATACTCTAGACATATATAAGCACTTAGGCATTTATGTATTTTTTTTCCACCAAGAGTAATACATTTTATACAATCCTATACCTTGCTTGGAAAACAGGATTTTAAAAAAGTGTCTAGCATTGAAGGGTCATTTAGTAAATATTCTGTTTAACAAATTAATCCACAAAGGCAACAGCAAGAGGGAGGGGGTGGGGGAAAGAATATTTGCGTGGCTGGTAATACCATTCCCCAGTAAAGCTCAGAAAGATGTCCGTAGGAAGCTGGCTTCTAATCTCCGTTTGTTCCTCTGTGCTACAGTAGGAAGCTATGAGGTGTAGGTAAAAGATCACAGGGCTTGGAATCAAACTCATACTGAATTTGTTAGCCATTGATTTTCCCAGTGATCAGCAAACTGAGAATTCTCATAGGAAACTACCCAGCCCAGTGCTCGGTACGTGGTGGATGTGACGCAGGAACGATAGAAACTCCTGGTCTTTCATGAATCTCCTCTGCAGTATTTTCATTCTACTTCAACCTGGGTCTTGTTGCAATATTCTACATACTGTGGAAAAAATCTGGCCGTAGTTTTTCTGGCCTCTGAAAGCAGTGGCCAGCATATACTGAGTGTTACTCTGTGCCAGGCACCGTGCAAAGCACTTTGCGTACATGATCACGTTTAAGGCTCACCGAAACCCTATAAGATTATTACCATTATTTTTCAGACCATAAACTGAGCAGAAAAGTAAAATAATTTTCTCACAGTCGCCCCTTGGGTGAATGACAGCTACAGGACTTGAACTCTGAGCTGCCTGAAACCAACATGCATACTTCTCACACACTCACCTGCTCCTTGTCTGGATCTGATAGTTTCACACCTGTAGACACAGCCTTTGGACATCACAGGCAAGAATGAACTTGTTACCACCTCAGTCTAGTTCTCCACACACATCCCTGAAGTTTTATGCAGCTTTACACACCTCGTTAAGTTGTTGCAAACACAAGTA
The DNA here is from genome assembly GCF_964374135.1 of Grampus griseus. Classification (NCBI taxonomy): domain Eukaryota; kingdom Metazoa; phylum Chordata; class Mammalia; order Artiodactyla; family Delphinidae; genus Grampus; species Grampus griseus. The sequence goes on from NC_139011.1 coordinate 18,060,351, forward strand.
ACAAGATGAGTCACACCTTGAGCCCACATGTCAGCGTTCTTCTTTACTTTGTTGGTCAGCAGGTAAGGGCTTGTACTGAGGTGCATTTTCTGATTTCTCCTACTCTCATCTTCCAGCCCTCCATTCAGGAGCCCTTCCAGCTCTTGATCACAGCAGGAGCCATACAACTCTTGCTGCGTAACGCAAAAAGAAAGGGAGAAAAGTGTTGACTGAGAATTCTAGCAAACGTTATTTAAGCTGAAAAGGAGCGCTGCAGATTGACTGTTAGACTCTTAGTGCTAGGAATGCCCGGACACTTTCTTGTCAGCCTTACGGTTTCAGATTTTTATGACTGTTTAATTACCACTGCTATCCCACATTGCCCGCAAGTGCCTCTTCCAAACACTATGGAAGTTCATTGTCAATTACAACCAGCTACGTTCACGCTCTACATTGTGGATCTTTAATAGCTTTCTTAACGCCACAGCACTGTCACAAACAGTCCAGATAACGGCTCCAGTTTTCCCTCTTAGAACTCATTTTTTTTCCTTATGTACCATGAAAACAAAAATCGGATGAAACTTATCTTTCTGCAGAAGAGTGATTTTCCTTGTAACGATTATTTAAACAGGAGTCTATTTCAAAATGTCCACCCTTATCTTACATGGTATCAGAAATCTGTTCATAAATGTATTTCGCCATTTGGATAATTCTGGGAATTACATATTTGTAATATCGATGTTGAAAGAGGAGTTTAATCCACAGAGGGTGATTTAATCAAGAAAATAGCTTTGCTGTTGGAATATATGGTTCTTTACAGAGCAACAAATCGAATCCTTCCTTATCCAATAAAATTTATACTCAGTGGCCAACAGTGTCTCTGAGGACATCTGAGAAACTAGGGAAGAGAGCATCTAAGGGCTAAAATAATATTCAGGGTTTTTAAGTGATAGCTGATGATTTTTTTTTTTATAGCTGATGATTTTTAAAGAAATGTAAATTTTGAGCACAATAACCTAAATGGAAAAAGAATTTGAAAAAAGATAGGTACGTGTATATGTATAAGTGAATCACTTTGCTGTACACTTGAAACTAACACAGCATTGTTGATAAACTATGCTCCAATATAAAATAAACATTTTTTAAAAAGAAATGTAACTGTTAAAAGATAGATTTTCTAAACTAAATGAACACAGAGCCCTTAAGTAAGGATGAGCAAAATAGTTTTGGTTATACTGCACCAGTGAGCAGGGAAAACTTTGGTTCCAGTTAAGTATATGGTGGAAACAGAAGCCTTCTTGTGGTGGGAAGGGAGAGGAGAGTAGTTTCAGTGTAATGAGATGCTGACCTCCCAAAGGATCATTGATCAGGTTGATTAGATTGGTTTATAGCAAGTCAACGGTCATATCATTTTTTAGGCTTTTGGTACTAGGGGTCTAATTCATTATTAGTGTTAACGATAATGATTAACTTCATAGATTTTGTTAATGATATTAAAGGATTTCCACATCGCAACTTTTAAGAAAGTCTCTCCTGCCTAGGATTGATGAAGCACCTGTCTTAAGGTAAGAAGACAGACTAGATAATGTCTTTAGAGTCCTTTCAGCGTATGTTACTATAATTAATATTGTGTATGGTCGGACCTTTTTGTAGGCATAACAACTGTTCTTTCTCTGCTGCAGCTGCTGCCACTAACTTCCTTCCTCCAATCCTCTTTTAGTTTGGGGTCCTCTGAAAGCAGAGTCTGAGGCAAGGACTTAGGCACAGGTACTTTATTTGGGAGGTGATCTCAAGAAGCTGGAATGAGGGCAGAGAGATTGATACAGGGAAAAATGGAAAGTCCAGGAAGAGCATAACATTGAAATATTGAGCTGGTGACCACTTTGGGCAACTGGGGCTTAATCTCATTGGGGACCCTTTAAGAAATTGTTCAGAATGGACCCAGAATAATCCCCCCTCGCCATAGGTTTGAAAGCTGCAACATCATCCACCAACTCCTCCCCCTGCCCCTGTTCCCTCTCTTCACCTCCCCCTTCCCTGCCTTCTCATTAACTCCTCCACGCTGAATGAATGGCTTCCGCAGCTCTGGAGAAAGTTCCAAGGCAGAGAGGTTGAGAAGCCTTAAGATGGGAGGCTCTCAGTATTTAAAGACCTGTCCACCACAGCCGGAGCTAAATGAAGTCAGACGTGGTTCAAGTCACAGGAGGCCATAGGGAGGGGGCACGAAGCCCCCATTAGCAGCTCCCAAAATATTCTAACTCCTTTTACCCACCAGCCCTTCTTCTCTACCCCACAGCCCACTTCACTACTGTTCATTTGCTCTCTGCCTTGTACTTTTCAACCCACTGCCTTCACTGGTCCCTAAGTCTCCTTGCTTTTCCCCTCATCCCCATGTCTATCTTCATTCAACTGTGCAATTCTGCCACTCCTGCTTTTCTCCCTCTATTGGTGATATCGTCCTTGTTTGGGGGCTTATCGTTTTTTAAATCTGCTTTCCATTTCATCAAAACAGAAAAAGACCAAAAAAAACCAAAAAAAACCAAAAAGCGTGGGGATGGGTTTCCAAAGCTCAAATCTTACATTGGGTTAGTGATCGTAAAAATACCGTGAGCTAATTTGCAGCTGTCGCTTTAAAATCTAGTGCTTTCTTTCCATCAAATTACTCTTTTCCCTACTCCATGTTCCCTAGAAGGGAATCGCTACTGAAAATAACTTTTCAGCATTTGGAAGCCGGAATGTGGTGTGGCTTGAGGATTTGGGCTTGGTGGGGAGAGAGCTTTATTCTGAGAGCTGCAGGAAGACGCACACCCTGCTTAACAGGTGGCCCGAGCTGATGGGACTTCATGTTCTATAGCAGCAGTGAAGGAATGTACGATGGACGCCAACTAGAGCCCATTAGAGCGGACAGGCCCAGGCCCATGGCTGTCACTCTAAACCCGAACCTTGTCAGGGTGTCCAAGAGCTCTGACTCTCAAATTACCCACACACATGCTGTTTGGTGCCCCTGAAACGGGGGTCTGTTTCAAGGTCTGTAGAAACATGAATTAACCTTTGCAGCAGAAAGGCTCATCAATGTCCAAAGCCTTTTTTCTCTCTGCTGTTGTCTGTCAGTTTCCTTTCCAACTACAGGGACCCAAACAATCTTTGCAGAGACTGAACTAATCTCTTTCCTTCATGGGGAATGAGCAAGAATTTCGGACTCCCTGGCTCGAGCTCCATCAAGCATATGCCTCCTTTGAGTTCCCAAAACATATTGTTTATGCTTCTGCAGCAGCGATGATGGCGTTGTAGTGTCATTTATCTGTTTGCATGTCTGCTGTCTTCCCGTGAGACTGGAAGCACCTTGTGGCAGGAAACATCCTAGGATGAATAACAGCTGCCGTTTGTTGGACATTCAGTATGAGCTAGGCATGGTTCTACGGCTGTAAGCATATTTCATTTTCTTTGCGGTAGTCCTGCTGGGAAGGTATTATTATCTTCATTTTGTAGATGGGAAAATTTGAAGTTGAGGGAGGTCAAGTTTGCCCAAGGATATACAGCTTTTGAGGGGGCAGAGTTGGAACTTGGACCCAGTAGCCTCTATGTCTAAGCCAGAGTATATGACCAGTGAGTTGTATGGTGTCGCTTTGTCAAGCAACCAACTAGGAGTGAATGAAGGAATTCACAGAGCAGGCTTAGCAAACCCCAGGCTCGTCTCACACACTTATTTACACTCTGCATTTGGAAGTAATGCCAATCACACCCATCCTTCTACACTGAGGAAGAGCCTTTGCCTTGCTTTCTGAAAATAATTCCAATTGGCTTTCTGTATGGTTTGTAACGTTGGCATATACACTTTAAGTCTTTTCTGAGCGTTTACAATATGTAGTATATATGTGCGTGTATTTATATATATATAAAATATTGTGCTGTATATAGCTCATCTGAACCTTCTTTGTTCATGTAACAACATAACGCTATGAATATTCTTCCATATCAAAATATCATTTCTCTGATATAGCTGGAAACAAGTGTTGTGATAAAATAATCAGATTGGAAGGGACTTTCTGAAGTCACCACCCACCTTCATCTAAAGCGGTGGTTTCAAACTCATTTTTAACCATGACTTATTTTTTTTCCAAATAAATCTATAAAGAATATCAACAAACGGCAGTAGGGTTATATTTGTATGAATTTACTTCATAACTGCAGCTTTACACATTTACTTATTAAGAAGGCAACCAACTAGAGTAATAAGGCTGTTTTGTCTAGACAGCCCTTTTTAGTTGGAAGTTAGGGATGGCAGTTGAAGTTTTATGCGTGCCTTGGCATCTTGTTTCGATTGTGCTGTGATGGGAAGATCATGGACCACACAGCTGAGTATCTGTGAGTAGTCATCAATATGTAACCACCGCAGTTAGCTGAGTATGTGCGGCAGGAGAAGCTTGAGTTCAAGGTCTGTACAAACATGAATTAACCTCGTAGCAGAAGTCCACACCTTGGTGTGTGCCAATGTGTCAGAGTTTCATATAAGACACATTGAAATCTGGGAGTACCGCTTTTTATTATCATTTTAAAAAATAGTCGAAGGTAAATTTTCACTAAAATATAAAATCTTAAACAATATTTGTGTAACCCCTTAAAGCACGCATTGTAGAAATCTAGGATTCCATGACACTCTAGAGTTTTCTGGAACTCAGCTAGGAAACCACTGATAGAGCATCCCCCCACAAAGTCTAATAAATTTATAAAAGCTGGAAGACAGGGAGGCTACCCAAGACTGCTTCAGGAATACACCCAAGTATTTAAATCCCCTCATTATGGTCAGAAAAATTTTCCTCGTGCCTGACTCAAGTCTCTTAAGCTGCTGCCTGCATTCAGCACAGTAGATAGAGGTTCTCAGAAAATCCTTCGTGACTGGTAGCTTGAGGCTTCTGTGGAGGGGTAAGGTAGTTGGTCACCTTCCTTCTCACCAAGTAAATATGTCTTCTCTCACCACTCCTGACGTAGCATCGTGGGTACCCGGGATTCGGCAGCATCATTTCTGATTAGCCCCAAAATCCTGCCAAAGCAGTAGTGACTTCTTTAAGTCACCTCAACAGAGAAGACATTTAACTTGATATGTTTTCAGAGTTTGGGTTTGGAAAAGATCCTGGTTGATGCCCTTCATAGCACTTATGTGTGTCTCTCATCCATCTTGTCATAGCTCAGTCCAGGATACAGGTGGTTGCAGTGAGTCAGGCAGAACGGAAAAGCCCGTAACTTGACCTGTCCACTTGAGCCAACTAGTTGTTTGGGAAGTTGGATGGAAGGAAATGGTAGGTCTGATCTGAGGAATAAGGAAAAGACCCAGTTGTCAGAATGGGGTCACAAGGTCAGAGAGTCAAGAGCACTTGATACTGATGGGCTGTGTCTTATGCTGAGGGTGCTTAAATCTATCCTTGCTGGCTTATGGCGGGCTTGTATGAGAACCAGGGTGCTGGCCCCTAGGACAGAAGCCAAGTAGGGAGCTGGGAAGAAAGCAAAGCTTCAGAGTTTGGATGCCAGGCAAGTTCTAATACACTTAGCATTGGGCAACCCCAGAGGGCATATATAGGGGGTTTGTCCGCACACTCTTATGGGGTAGCTGGGTTCTTCTGGACATGGCACACCAGGAGGTGATTGAAATTATTTAGAGAGCACTGCCTTATCTTGCTGTCTGCTCCTTTGTCCTCGCCTATATATTCACTACATCACCTATCACCAGAAGGTGTGGTGGTAGCCCAGACTTCTAAGAGAATTTGCAGCTGTTCTAATCCTGATAGTGAGTATAAAATTTTTATTGAAATATATGGATAGTTTGAAATTGTTTTACAAACAGGAGAACAAGAGCTTTGGGTTTTCTGAGCCTTGGGCCCTATTCATGTAATTGGGTTCCTACATGAGAGAGAAAAAAAGTCAGGCACATCCCGTGATAGGAGGAATGGTGTGAGCAAAGGTGAAGGTTGGGTGAATAAGTACGTTTCGACCCCAGCACACCATATTGGCTCTTCTACCTTCTTGGTCCCTCTCTCTCCCCACATCCTTGCTTGTGCTTCTTGGAATTACCCTCCAAATAATTCACCTGCACCCAGGTCCTTATCTGGGGCTCTGCTCTTGGGAGGAAGCCAAAGTAAGAAAGTGAGTTTGACGATGAGACCATCTTCTTCCACTGAGTGTGCCGCAGCTTTGGGAGAACGTTCTGTGGGGTGATGACCGAAGGCAGGCCCATCAGCCGAAACAGGCATCTTGACCTGAGCAAACCAGGGAGACTTGGCCAGGCCAATTATCCATGCATCCAAGAAAGCAGGGGTGTTCCTGGAGCAGGGAACTTGCACAGGGGGTAGTGAGGGAGGGTTGGGAACAGTGGCTTGGATCCGGTTGTAGACAACTTGGACAACCAGGTTAATGAGTTGCTTCTCTGTTCAATTCCTCGGCAGTTGGACAAGTCTTTCTTATACCCCGCTGTTTGCTTCTGACGCAGTGAGAGAGTTGGGGTTGGAAGCAGGTCCAGATCGATGCCCTCCATTGCACTTTCCTACTCGTGGTATCAGTGGATTTCTGGAGTCACAAAAGCCCAGGCAGAAGAAAGTATTCTATTCTTCCTTTCTTGTAGACAATTGACATTCTTTTGCCTCAATGCTTGTAATATTTGGGGTTTCTAAGGACCCACAAGGGGAAAATGTGCTCTATTTTGCTTTCTTCTTGGTGGTTTTAATTTCCCTTAACCTCTTCATCTGTTCTGGTAGCTCTGTTGTGCCTCGTACTCAGCCCTCCAAAACCCTCACTTCCCACCTCCCAAATAATGCTTAGTCTTTCTTTCCCTTTCCCTCCCAAGAGCAGTTAGTGAGCAAGGGATGTGTCAGAAGCAGGCCCGTTCCTAATATTTTCAGAGCCCTGGGCATGAATGCAAGTGGAGATCCACATGCTATTGGCCTAAATACTTTAACATTTTCAAACAGATTTTAAAAATTAAATAAAATCTATTTGGCCATCTCCTTTGCTGGATCATATTTAAAATTCTCAGATCCCTTGGAGTTCCAGTCCAGAAACTGGTAGGGGAGAGCTGGTGGGAGAGCAGGCAGAGAAGTGGCCCTGGGGACACCTTCATCCTCTCTGTCTCCACCCTTGGCTTCACAGACGCCACTACATGCTTTGTGCTCATGTGAGTGGACAACTAAGCCCACACAAACTCTGTCTAAGCTCTGCCTCTACAAACATGCATTACTTTTGCTCCTCTTTGAGCCTGAGGTTGGCATACTCTGGCTCAATCAACCTCAGAAAGAAAGACAGGGGCCAGTGAGACAGCAAATTCCAGGGAACTGAAAGGAAGGGAGTCACAAGCTCCAACTGGGCAATCCCCTTGGCCTGCAGGATTCATCACCCCATGGGGAAGGGTGTGGCCAGAGAAGGACCAGAGCAGACCTCTTTAAGAGTAGAGCACAGGGCGATGTCCTCTCTTGCCTGGTTCAAAGGGCAGGACTTCTCAGAGCTGATGGGTGGATACATCTAACACCTCTTTTCTCCCAACTTCAGCCTGTCCTCAGGTACCCTTAGAAGTGCTCTCTTGTTTGAACCACTTGAGGAAAGAGGGCTCTGTTTTTCATTTCATTTTTATTTTCTCTAAAAATACCCTGAAGATCCTGTCTCTAAAAGTGTGGGCATTGAATAAGCAGCTTCTAACCCTGACCCCATTTCTGTGTCTGGAGCACACAACAGAAAGTTCATCTTGACTCTCCCTGGCTTCCCTCCACCCTGGACATTATTCTTGGCCATTTACCATCAGTGCTGCGGGCAGGTCTCATCTGATAATGCAAGCCAACTAGGTAGACTCCTGTCCAGCCTCTGCAGCAAGAGGTGGAGAAGGCAAACTTCGTGCTCTGGAGGCTTAGCATTATTTGCTAGCTGAGAATCTCCATCAGTAAAACTGAAATCAGAGAGAGAGTGTGTCGTGGCAAAGTTGGAACAAAAAGGCAGCTGGTGACCTGGTGAGTTTTAATCATATTCCCTGGGCCACTGGAGTCACCCAAGCATTCCTTTGTCTCGGGCCGCCTTTCTGCAAAGGCTCAGTGACTTAGCTCTAAACTTGTACAGTGGGAGAACAGTCTTAATATAGAGTGGACCGTTTGAATGGGGTTCAGTGGACTGCATCCCGGGCTCTGTGGTAGCCGGTGATATTACATATCATCTAGGCAGGACTGAAAGGAACATTAAACTGCATTTCCATTATCAGCGAGGTCCTTAGTGGCCTGTGGATCAGAATCAGAGCATTCTTATCAGTCTGCCTAATGTCTTCCTGGGCAGCCTCCTACAGGTCTAGGATTAGTTGGCACAGGAAGGCTGAACCACCTTTCACAGGGGAAAAAGTCATCCACAAGAAAGCCTGAAGCGTGTTGAGCCAGGGAAAGGCTAGTGACAAGTTAAAGGGCCTCGTATTACGAACGAAAGGGCCACTTCTGGGGAACCTAAGGATTTCTGCAGAGAGGATCGGCTCTCTTGGCTAAAATCTGCGAGAACTCCTGTGAGGGGATCAGTAAGAAAATTGCTTTTCAGAGAAGCCCAGGCTCTGGACCTCTTGAGCTTTTGCCCTTGCGTGAATTATTTAGCAGTCCTCAGAACTACTTCGTAGGGCTAGCAACACCTTCTATTTCCAGTGCAAAATCATGAAATTTTAGAATTTCAGGTGGAAGAGAAGGTAAGGGCATCTAAACAGAAGTGTGATGCAGAATTTCAGGTTGAAGAGAAGGTCAAGGACATCTAAACTGTGATGCTCAGTTCCTCTCCAAGGGGCTGCCCAGGGGACTTCCAGCCTCTGTGAGAAACCTCCCCTGACAGGGAACCCACTGCTTGTAGCTGAGGGCATTTCTGATTGTTAAAAGTTCTTATTCCCTGAAGTCCGGAACATCAACTGTCCCAAAACAGAGACCTATATTTTAATCTCTAGCATCCTCTCTGAGTGAGGAAGCACACATATTTGCAAAGTCAGCTGCTGGAAAAGATGATTAACTATCAGTATTGACCTTCACAAAATAGAGTCGTTTGCCTAGAATGCTGGCTAAGGAATCAGTTTTGTTCTGTGTGACGGTGTGAAGAGAATAACAGAATATAATGTGAATAGCTTAAATAGGGATAAAAAAATTAAGGTTACTGATGTGGGACAATACTTTGAAGTATATTTCAAGTGAAAATTGTCAGTAATAATAATAATAGAATTCCACACAGACTATATACTTTATCCTTGGGCAGTTAGTCTGTGGCAGATATGCTTAAGGTGAGAAAATGTATTCCTTTATTCATTCATTCATTTATTTTATATTTACTTTTTTATTGAAGTATAGTTGATTTACAGTGTTGTGTTAGTTTCAGGTATACAGCAAAGTGATTTAGTTACACGTATATATTTACATATATGTATGTATATATACATATATATGTGTATCTATTTATACATTCATAAAACATTTATTCGGCACCAACTCAGCCCTAAAATAGCCAGAAGAAAGACTTAAATTTTTTCATCTATGAAGGAGCCCAGAATCTGGTCAGAGAGAAGATGATTTAAATCACTCACTGTGGCTCACTGAGAAGAGGATTCCTGGGGTTCTACCAGGACTGAGGAAATGTACCTGGATTAAATCAGAAGGAATTTCCCAAGGTAAATGGGACCATCATATATTGATGTCAGCTAGTTCTCTTCGTTGCTTTCTCAGAAACCCTAGTCCCTTGATGAGTTAGAGATTTGGCTTTTTGATTAGTCCAGACTCTGGTTAGTTTCTCAAAATGTTTCCCCCACTGCCTTGCAAGCAGGATGATATCATGAATACAGGGAGTGCTTAATAAATGTGAAACGAGGAGGAGAGAAACAAGAAAGGAGAAGAATGCCACCTCTCTTACTTGTTATTTCAACCTCTGGTAATGGGACCCTCTGGTCTCTGCCAAGCAGTTGGTCTCAGTACTTGACATCACTTGAAATCTTGCATAGCAATGTACTCAAGTCCTATCCATCTTCTTTGCTTATCATACTTCTAGGCATCTTCTTTTGTTTATCACTTCTTTAAAGGGGACATCTTTAAATCATACAACCCAACTCTATTCTTTTCTCTTTTAAACTACTCCCCCCGCCCCCATGCACAGCTCATGTGATGCAGGCTTGTTTGCTGTTGTTTTCTGGACTCTGTTGAATACTGCCAGCCTCACATTTTGATGAGAATCAGGAAACCTGAGCATTGGGTAGGTATACACTGTAAACCTCACTTAAATATCAGCAACTTATCCTTCATTAACACGATAATGAACCAAATTCCCTGTTCCTCTCCTAAGGATATTGTGAACTTAAGGAGACCAAACACAGGCTTTGACTTTCATGCGTTCAATCTAAACTTGTTTTGGAGAAGTGAGTGGCTTAAGTTGAGAATGAATGACCTTGAATGTACTTTACTTATTAAAGGAAATGGAGCTATGCATGTCGAGGAAAAATGAAAAGAAGAGAAAATTACAAGATAAAGGTTGGATCTATTTTTTTACGACTCCTAGAGTTGTGTATTGAAAGAGAATTCCACTGTGATGGGGATTTACGTCTTTTGGGTACGTGAAATTCCTCCAGTTTGTGCTATTATGTAGCTCATCTTTTCACAGAAATCCCAGAGTGCTGACAGATCAAGAGGTTTAACATTTCAGATCCTTTCAGCATTCAGCAAATGCAATAAATATCAGAGGTGGCTTGGGTTGAATGTAAGAGCAGATTTTGTTTCTGCAGGAGAGAAACTTAAACCCACAGGCTTGCAGTAACTTTGAGGAGATTTTCTTCTACACCTCGCTCCAAATGTGACTTGGTATTTTAATAAATTTTGTGTATCTTGTTGCTTCCCTGTAGGGCATCATTCTTGCCCAAGTTGCCGCCTGAACAAGGGGTCATTTCTAAAACTGTTCTGTTAGTTCACTTAACAGAGGCTTCTGAACTTTTTGCTTGAGGGTTTGGAATTTATACCGACACCTCATCCTCTAAGACTGATTCTTGGAAAAACTCTTTGGGAATAGTATCTGCTTCCTATTTAGATTGAAGACCATGCTTTTAGTGAAGAATGTCTCTGCCAGAAAGGACTTAAAATATCCATCTCAATGATTCTGTTTCTTTCTAGTGTGTATCTATTTATTGTGGCCAAATCGCCTTCTGTGAAATGCAGTATTGGTGTCATACTTATGCGGGCCAGGCTCCAGTTCCCTTGGAAAAATTGAATTACACAGCTGGCCAGAACTGACAGCATAAGCTTTGGCTTTTGCTGAAGGCGAGCGTTATGGATGGCTTTTCACATGCTGGTCTCTCAAATGTAATCTTCTGATTTAGGTCGGCCGCTATCTCTGTGGTAGGCAAAAGGGAATGTTTCAGAAATACACTGGGAAGATACTCTTGGCATATCTGCATAGCAAAAAATTAATTTCTCCTCTGGAAGGCTAAATTCAATCCAGTTCCAACCCAAACTCCAAATATATGTGTTTCTGACGTGGGACGTCCTTAAACATACAAAGAATGCGATATGAGAGATGCTAATAATGGACTCCTTTCTCTAAATATACTCCAACCTGTGATAGGTTTAGATATTCTCCTCTTGGCTCTAGCACGCTCATGTTCCTGGGTTTCCTCTTTTGAATAATAATAACTGTTTTTTGGTAGAGCCTTTAATAGGTAATAATGTACATTATTTTAATGCTTCTGTCAAATTGTTATTATTGGGCATGAACTATTATCACACACTACAACATGGGTGAATCTCAAGAATATTACGCTGAGTCAAAGAAGCCAGAGACACACATATACATACTGTATGATTCTATTTATAGACAATTCTAGAATAAGCAAATCAGGTTGCTTTAGGAGTGGGCAGTAGGGAGGGTTGACTGAAAAAGAGCATGGGGAAAATTTCTAGGAGGATGGAAATGTTCTGTGTCGTCTTATGCACTCTTCTAATCTGACTGAATGATGTGTTTAAGATCTGAGCCCTTTACTTTATGTGAATTACACCTAAATTTTAAAAATTATGATTTCTATTAGTATATATACATGAGGAGCCTGAGTTTTAGAAAGACCAAATGAGTTGTCCATTGTCATGTAGCTGTGGAGAGAACTGTGCCTCAACCCAGATGACGTAACTCATAAGTCCAGGTTTTTCCACTCTAAAACAATTTCCAAGAATGGTCATATTTACATGACTCCACTATGAGGTCAGTGAGTTTTCAGAACTTTTCTTCCTGGGAATAGAGATGGCTTTCCAAAAGCACATGAGTGGGTACTGGAATGAGCAAAGAGAAGGGGGCCAGCATCACAGAGTCACAGCATGTGTAATGGTTAATAGCTAGTGCTGGAATCAAAATTCTCACTCTGCAACTGACTATGCATGTGACGTTGGGCAGGTAAACCTGTCTGAGCTTCATCTTCATATGTAAAATGGGTTGCTATGAGGCATAAATATAGCCATTCATAGACAGTCCATAGGTGTCTATGAATTATCAATGAATGTTTGCTATTATTAGTCACAATTTTGGTTAAAGGAGGAATAAATGCCCTTGTGTTATTCACAGGTTTAGTGTATTATACTGTATTATTTACCTATATGTATTATAATGTGAAATCTTTGTCTCTCCTATACCTGTCCAAGTGGCTACATAGTTAACTTATCATCATATTAAAGAAATGCATGTAAAGCTAAGAGTCAGTAGTTCCAGTACTTCTCTCCTTGACTTCTTTGTTTTGGCAACAGGCATTGTTGAACAATTTATTACTATATGTACTTCATATGCGGTGTGTATAATGTCATGTATTTTTCCAAGTTCTGGAAGAAAATTCATTCTGAGTACAATTCACTTATAAATCTATGATCCCATGAACTCTGGGAATGATTCACTGAAATGGCTTAATGTTTGTAAATGACTGTAGAACTGGAAGGGACCATCTTTTGGAAGTAATTAGTATATTACATAGTTTAATGTAGGTAGACTTTCGTAAAGCAGGATATTCCATTTAAAAAGTGTTTGAGTATTACTCAAGGATTTTAAAAAAAAGAAGACTTTTTGAGACATGATAAACAGAATATATGGCTTTTTTTTTTTTTTTTTTTTCGATACGCGGGCCTCTCACTGTTGTGGCCTCTCCCGTTGCAGAGCACAGGCTCCGGACGCGCAGGCTCAGCGGCCATGGCTCACGGGCCCAGCCGCTCCGCGGCATATGGGATCTTCCCGGACCGGGGCACGAACCCGTGTCCCCTGCATCGGCAGGCGGACTCTCAACCACTGCGCCACCAGGGAAGCCCAGAATATACGGCTTTGATGGTGAAGTTTGTTTTTCCAGCTTCACTTCTATTATTATAGATAGCATATTAGACTATAAATGTTTGATTATTATATATCAGAGCCCTCTTTAGCTGGCTCAGGTCACAAATCCTGCATGACTTCTAGGCTTGTCCAACAAGGTAATATATTTTAGATAAGCACTATCTGTTGAACAAAAAAGGAGTGAAAAGTTTGGAGCTTGATAGGAAATAAAGCACTTATATATTTTTTTTCATGAAGAAATATTTTAAACTTTCTGGTTCAAGATGCCTGACAACATCTGCAGCTTTTGTTTCCATGGCATGTTTGCATGGAGCGAACCCTGGATACCCAGGACGATAGACAATAAGAATGTCTAGTCTATAATTCACAACCAGGATTTTCCATTTTGCAACCCTTCAGCTGGTGAGGTGGAGCTTGTAGGACCTTGCCTCAGAGGGATTTGGGGGAGATTTTGGGGTAACAAAATTTAGAGTATATAAAGATTTTTTAAAATGATTTGTTTAAAACTATGCAATATTTATAGATGTTATTTACATTAAGATAGTCCAAGTACTCTTTCAGCCTGTAGAAAACTGTTGAGTTTCATACGTAGAGTCAGTTAACCATATCATCATATTAGTACTGCCTATAAGTAATGTTATGAACCACAAAATTGATTTGAGATATTTTTCAGGCTGCTTGTCCCAGGCTTGTTAAAACTCTGGTTTTAGCCTCTGCCAGTGAACACCTGGTTCCAATGTTTCACCACAAGTAATGGTTTGTCCCTAGCACAAGCCAAAAGGATTTTCGGTTTGCATTCTTCTCTAAGTGCAGGAAATAGCCCTTCAAGGTCGACCAGCTGTCTCTTCAGGGTGTTCTGAATATGTGCTAAACATGATCTAATTGAAGATTTATAGTAAATATATGACTTACATGTATTAGCCTCATTTAAGAGGTGCAGATACTAAGGCTTAGGGAGGTCAGGAAATGTTCCATATAGCCATTTGTGGAGGAATCAGTAGCATAAGCCAGATTGGACTGACTCTCAAATCTGTAATCTTTTACCTAAACTATATTGGTTCTTGAATAACCCAATCATTTTCCTGTTGTTTAGTTTGAGCTTTCCCTTCATAACACCCACAACCTCCTCCTTCTTCTTTCCTGCTCCCAGATTAGATCATGGAACATAGATAGTGTTTTAGAACAGGAGGAAGAGTTTAAGTCATCTGTTCATTTCAACAGCTACTTCCTTCTTAAGCTTTGATCTTTACATTTGCCCTTTGCTTGGCCCTTAGCTGTCTGCAAAGAAGATGGGGCAGGGGGCGGTGGTGGAGATGTGGATTACTTGGAACATAAGAAAATATCACTAAGGTTGGAATCCCTAAAATGACTCTAGGATGATACACACCTGCCAGCTCCCTCTGTCCTAGTGTTCTAGTTCTCTATGTCTGTCTCTGGGAGTTTGCCTTGGTTGGAAAGGATAAAGGGAGCTACGTGCGCCTTTTAAAATAACAGACACTATACGTATAGTATCTGGTTTAATACACACAACAGCCCCATGTGATTAGTATTATTTTCTTCATTTTGAAGAGGAGAAATCTCAGGCTTAGAGAGGTTTAGCAACTTGCTCGAGATCTCAGAGCTCATTCAGGAGAGTAGATTCTACATTAGTTTGGATTTCAAAAGGCAGCTTAGCACAGCACAGTGGGGAAGAGGAAGGACTTTGCAGTTAGATCCAGGCTTGAGTGAAACACCATGACTTTGAGGCTGTGAGGCCTTAGAGTAATTTATTGACTTCTGTGTCTTCATCAGTAAACTGTGAGTAATAAGAGTACCTATCTTTCAAGGTTGTTGTGAGAATTAAAAGACGTAAGCTATGTAAAATTCTGGACCTTTAGTCAGCACTCAATAAGTGTTAACCATTATGACTGTTATATTCCCTCCTCCCCCTGGGATTGAGATGAAGCTCTCACCACTTCCCAAAGCTTCAGACTCACAGTTCTACTGCCTTTTGATCTCTGTCTTCATGGATGGTCTGTCTACATCTCAAACCTTACATCTTCAAAACCGAAATAGTTTACTCTCATGTCCCAAATCTGTACTTCTTCACATATTTTCTGTTCTTTTTAATGGCATCACTGTCTACTTAATTAACCAAGGTATTTGAAAGCTTGGATTTTATAGATAAGGAAGCTTAAGAACATTGGAGGTTAAATGATTGCTAATGACCACACAGAAAATTAGGACCCCGGCCAGGATGGAAATCCAGGTATAATGAGCTCTAAGTACTTTACCTTACATCTTTTTCCTTTTTTCCTTTCTTTCTTTCTTCACTCTCTCACTTATTCATTCATTTTTTTTAAACCTTTCAATCCTATACTTTTAATTGCTTCTCGTCCTTTAACATTGCCTAGGGCCTCAAGTATTATACTGAATAGAGTGGTAATAATGGGTATCATTATTTTGGTTCTGATTTTCAAGGAGATGCTTTCAGCATTTCCTCATTTAGAATGTTTGATGTCAAGTGTTTTTTTTTTTTTCTTTTGTTTTTACGTGTGTGTGTGTGTGTGTGTGTGTGTGTGTGTGTGTGTTTTGTTTTATCAAGTTAAGGAAGCTACTACCTTCTATTTCTGGTTTACAAAGGGCTTTTTTGTTTCATTAAAACTGCTTGCTGGTTTATATTATAAAATGATTTTTCTGATTGAAGTAATCGTATGTTTTTCTCCTTTTCTTCTGTTAACATACTGAATGACATTTATACATTTTCTTATATTTAACCGATCTCGCCTCCAAATAATCCAAATTTGTACTGTCTTCTAATATACTATTTGGCTTGGATTGCTGATACTTTGTTTACTATTTTTGCTTTAATTTATGAATGAAATGGGTTGGCAGTTTTCCTTTCTGAAATTTTTCTTGTCTGGTTTTGTTATATTAGCTTCATAGAATAAATTGGGGAGGCTCTTTCTTTGTTTTCTGAAATAATTTGATTAAGATTTGAATCATCTGTTCTTTGAAAATTTGACAGAATTCACTAATAAACTCTGGTTCTCTTTTCTTTGTGGGAAGAATATTGACCAGTGTTTCTATTCCTTTAAGTTATAGGACTAGCCATGCTTCCTATTTCTACTTAGTTTTAGTAAGGATCCCCCCGCCCCCTGCCCCAGGAATTTGTGCATTTCATTTAAGTCTTCAAATTCATTATCCTAAATATGTCCGAAGTTTTATTTTATTATCTTTTTAGTCTCTCTTGTGTCTGTAGTTATTTCCCCTTCTATTTATTTATAATACTGGTTTTCTGTTACCTCTTTTTATTTCATCAAACATGCCAGGAGGCTCTCTATTTTTTCAGTCTTTCCTTTGCTGCTTTTAGATCTTTCCCTTGTGATGTGGAATAGTTTGACAATTTGAATTCTGATATCATCTTTACAGAATATGTTTATTAATTTAATCCTCCCAACATCCACAGGTTTTTCCAGCACCAATAGCAACTCATTAGTTATTAGTCACAATAACCTAGCCTATGTCTCCATGTCACTTGGACCATTTGCATTGCTACAGCTGGGATTATTAGGTTTATTCGATTAGATATTAGATTTAGAACATAAAAGACCAGATTCCAGGTCTGCTTCTTCCTTGAGGTAAGATAATTAAGCCCTCTGAACCCCAATTTGTCCACCTTTTTTATTGTTAAATTTTCCTATGGGTCTATTTATTACAAAGAGTTGTATCTCTTTTCTGATGCTTACCATCACTCCTTCCTTGCCTCCTTAAAAAACAAACCAAACAACAAAACAAGCCCTTCTATCTTGGCTGCTCAGGGTCAAGAGAAGCTTCTGGAGGCTTAGAGGAAAAACTTGCGAGGTTTTAGTCTCCTGGATCTGGCATTTAGATCCAAGAAGCTTGCTTAGGCCTCTCCTCTGCCATCCTGATCGGTTCTTGTAGTTCTTGGCAACTCCTCTCCCAAAAGACTCGTAAGCAAGGTCAAGCTAAGTTTGGCCTATGGGACAAAATCCAGTGCATCAGGTGTGACCAATAGGCATTAGTTCTGTTGAGCAAGATGTGTCTGTGTGCACTTATGTGTGCTTGGGAGGGGGTAGAATTTGGTGGGGAAAGTTGTTAGGCTCTTGCCTCCTGGGCCATGGAAATCTCAAGCAAATAAATGCACAGCCAGATTCTTACAGGACTTGGAGATCGTGCACGGTTCAGCGGGGATGACAATAAGTATGAAATGAGATTGTGCCCTTAGAAGTGTTTTAAACGGTAAAGCCTGTTGAAAATGGCAGGTATTCATAACATCGTCCAGTTTAATGGACCCTAATGTTTCAAAGCCCGCACCCCCATCTCCTTTACTCTCGGATGCTTCTACAGTCGCTTTAGGTCTGCAGCATATCCAGGTTAGGGTGAATAAAAAATCTCAGACACGGCCTGAGTCTGCCGTTGGTCGTGATACTTTGTTTACTTAATGTGGTTTCTTTCGGAAAAGCTTGATGACTCTGGGCTTCTGCCACTGAAAAGTAACTGCAAGTTTACTGAGCCCCAAGTCTGATTTGCAGGATGTTATTACCAAGCTACATCTGGAATAATAGAAGTTTATTTTCCAGAGATACCTGTCAGGAGGAAGTGAGAGCAGGACTTCCTGCCTTTTGACGTAAAGTCCTATTCACACATGATCTTCTGTCTAGGAAAGAGTAAGAACAATATTAGGGCTTGAGCATTCAGACATCCTTTCTGCTCATTACTCATTTCCTGTCTTCAGATGTTAGGGTATAGCTGTTAAAACAGTTACTGTATTTTCTGAAGGAAGAGAAACTATGATTATTTGCGATGGTGAAGAGCTTACTGGCAAATTGTTGGAGGATCAAGTCTGTAGACATTGTTAATCCATATTCTCTCAAGTACTTATTAATACCTAATGAATACGCTTCAGTCCAATTGTGTGTGTGTATTGAATTATATGCTGTAGCAAACCCCAGATTTAATTTATGTGCAGTAAATGCATGAATGAAATGATACTTTATGCACTGCTGATTTTGACAGTTCCTAGAGTTAGAAAAGAGATTGGTATTCTTGCAATACATGTTCTCATTTAAATTTCCTAACAACAGTAACAGCAACATAATAGCAATAGTTATATGTGAGTGCCAAGGATGTGCCAGGCACTGTTCTAATGGCTTTGCATACATTTTAAAAATTATTTAACCCTCATGACAGTTCTACAAGATAGGTCGTATTATTATCAGGTGAGGTAACTGAGGTTCAGAGAGGTTACATACCTTGCTCAAAGAAGCCCAGCTTGTAAAGTAGAAGATTTGGGGTTCGAACCCAGATTCTGTGACTCTAGAGCCCATTTATTAAACTAGTTCATTTTATTGTCTCTCTAAAGAAGACACTGTTTTCCTCATTTTCTAAATGAGAATTCTAAGATTTAGATATTGTAACTAACTGTCCCATTGTCACATAACTAATATGTAGCTAATAAGCATATAATAACAAAGACATGTACAGCATGACTTTGCATGGTATACAACCATGACCTGCCCTCACTGTACTGGAGTCATTGGATTCTGCATCTTAATGAACCACATTCCAGGAAGAACATAGAACATGACAGCTTGAAGGGATTTTAGAAGCAATCTGTTCTTCTGCAGAGTAAAAGAATCTTTTCTGCAACGTGGGAGATAGCTCATCCAGTTTCTGCTTGAATGTTACTAGCAATAGCGAACTCACTACTTCACAGTGTTTTCTTACATTGAACCCAAATATAACGTCTATAATCTGTCTTCACTGACTGTGGCGCTACCCTGCAGAGATACACAGAGTGAGTTCGGCACAGCTTTCTGTTCTTCAGGCCCCATCAATCTTCGCTTTTCTAGGTTACCTTCTAATAATGGTAACTGACCCTTATGGTGTTTGCTATGCCAAGTTCCTTAGAAGTTTTTTTACTTATATTAACTCATTAAATCCTCACAATACCTATGAGATGAGTGAAAGAAATAACACATGAAGAACCTAAGTTATTTACTCAAGAACTTGGTGATAGAAAAGCTAGGAGTTGGACCCCAGCAGTCAGACTCCAGAGTTTATGCTCTTCACTACTATGAGCTAATGCCTCTCATTTAACCTATGTTTTCTTTATTTCTTGAATCTTTGACAAGCCGATTACCCTCTTTACCCTCATTTGAACATTGTCTAACCCATTAGGGCTTCAGGTATGGGCTGATCAAGGTGACAAAGAGGGGAACTATCCTCTTCTGAACACCATACATGAATCATTGGAGCCTAATGTCCTATTACTTTATTATGCAGTCATAACCATGGCCATCCCTAGAACCTTTCTACACACAAAACTGCTTATAATACAGTTCTCCTATCCTACATGTTACAATGATTTTTATTTTGAATACACAATGACAGAACTTTCCATCTTATCCCTATTATATTTCATTTATTTAGTTTGGGCTTGGGTGAAACTCTTAAATCCTTATTTTGTTATCTAAGGCACTAGGCCCCTCTTTAGGGGCCTAGCAACTCTTTAGGGACCTAAAATAGTAAAAGCAACGTCTATGATGCCTGTCATACATTAGGTCATCCATTAACTCCTTTAGGCCCTGAGAGAATGTGGACCAGGAACCTGATAACAACTGGATATCAGATGAGGAAGGTACTAGTGGTTCCAGCCTCCTTTTTGCCAGGCTTGTCTTTTTCTTTCTGTAAAGCCAAATATGTATATTTTATCTGTTTATAAGGTGCTCTAAATGCTTTGTGTACTCTGCAGAATAAAGCCACCATCAGAGAATACAAATTATAGGAGTAAGATTTGGATTCATATAAGAAAAGGAGTATAAGAAAAACATTCCAGACAAAAAAGTCTTTTTAAAAGCATGACTTATAAATTTTCATGGTTGGACAAACAGGATTCATTCAGGCACAAGCATCTAGCCATGTGTAGAGGCAGCATCCAGAGTACAGGAAAGAACACGGGTTCGGACTGGGGGCTTTGGAGCCAGACTCCCTCAGCTCAGATCTGGCTCTGCCAATTGCTGCTGTGTGACCTTGCGCAAGTCACTTCAGCTCTCCATGCCACACTCCCCTAGCTTGTGAGGTAGGCATTATAATAGTCCTACTTCATAGAATTGCTCTTAAATAAGCTAGTATACTTCAGACATTTAGAGTAGGGCCGGATGTATAGTGAGTAGTCAATAGCTGCTAGTTAGTATTCTAAAGCCCTTTGTTCAGACAAGGCCCACTGCCTGTTTGGGTAAACAAAATGCTGTTGCAATGCAGCCATGCTGATTTATTGACATATCATCTGTGTGTCTTTCATGCTACAATGGAAGGAAGTAGTTGTGACCAAGACCCTAAGGTCCAACAAATTTTATATCTGGCCCTTTACAGAAAAAGTTTTTGCCAACCTTCATTCTTCAGGATAGAGGACAAGGATTTCTGAGCCTCGTCAGTTACTCCTTTGTCTTGAAACCTTGGATCAGTGACAGATACTCTCTGGCCTCTGCTACTTCTGTTATAAGCCTCCTTCTCCTGAAGAACAAATCTCTGAAAAATCGTATCTTGGAGATCCTACTAACTTTGTCTTTCATTTGCTCAAAACTTCCGTGTTTTACAGCCAGACTTTTGTGTTAATTGCTGTGGATATAGATGAGAATATCAATTTTTTATTTTTTCTAACACTAATGAATACTTAGCATGTGCGGACCTCAGTTCTAAGCCCTTTATATGTGTTAGTTCATTTAATCCTCACAGCAACTCTTTGAGGCCGGCACTACTCTTTATCCCCACTTTACAGATGGAGAAATGGAGCCACTGAAAAGTTGAGAAAATTGTCCCAAGCTCACACAGTTGGCAGGTGGCAGTGGCAAGATTTGAAACTATGCAGTGTGGTTCCAGAGTGTAGAGTTTTCACTTCTACTGTAGTCACTCAACTTTGAGGACCTTATGATTCCACCAGAGAGACCTATATGTGAACAGATAACTGCACGTGATGTGTGTTTAAATATTTGTAAGATGAACCAGCACAGTGCCTTGCGTGGCATAAGCCGTCGTCATAATGTTTAGGTCCTGATGCTGTTAATATCAGTGGGGATCGCCACAAACCGTGGTTGGAGCTTAAGGGAGGCATGCCTGGAGGACTTCAAGAAGGAAATCTTACCTGAATTGAGACTTACTTGATATTAAGAGGAGTTTGCCAGAAAGCTTTCCATGCAGAGGAAAAAACACATGTGCAAAGAACGGAGGCATGTTCAGAGAATTAAACAGTATTTCTCTATGGCTGGTCTGCAGACAATGGGGCCCAAGAGGTAGTCACTGATAGGAAGTGGGCAGGGCCAGAATGGCTCTGTAGGAATTGGGACAGACCCAAGTCCTTTAGTGGGTGTCTCTTTCAGAGCAGAGTTCTATATCTGTTTGTTTATTGTCAAACACACACCCCAATCCTGCTCATATGCACTGGAATGTAAGCACCTCAAGGGCAGGCACCCAGTCTGTTTTGTTCACTGAAATAACTCCAGCACTAAAGGCCATGCCCATAGCAGGAGCTCATTAAATGTTTGTTCAGTTAATGGATAACTAAACCAATCAGCATCCTTCTGGGTGGTTGTAGGACTCATGGAATAGGATACTTTCCCTGGGTCCACCTGTCATCCCTGGTGACAATGAGCTTGCTTTGTTGAAGAGTCAAGGCAGGAGGTCACCTCAGATGACTCTGCTGTAGAAAATAGGGTAATTTTTGAGTTAGTTTTTAAAGTAGAGGCTTAGCAAATTCATAACCAGTTTATTTTAGTTCTGACTCCACATATGAAAATTCAGCATCCTCACCCACAATGTCCTTGTGACCTCATGCGAACCTTTGGTCATCCTTCAAATGTCTGAAAATCCTACCCTCAAGGACCCACCTGGCAAAATATAAGTGAAAAAAATATTGGAAAGTGAATGAAAACAATGATTCTTCTAGGCCACTGTGCCAAAGTAAAGAAAAAGTAACCTAAGTATATAAGCTCAACATAGGTTTGTTTTCATTTGTCAGGTGCCCATAGGGCTTGGTAAAAAGTCAGAAGGCACATCTGCCTAAGGCCTCAGGATTTGGCACACATTTTAACGGTGATGTTAAATGTTTAACAGCGATTTCCCAAGGGATCATCGAATGTTTGAAGGGTAGGAGCCTTATTTCCCACCCCTGACATGTGAGGAGAATGAGGTCTAGAAGGTGAAATAACTTGCCCAGGGCTGGAGAGGTAGTTAGCGACAGGGCTGGAACTGGAACCAGGTCCCTGACTCCCAGGGTCAATTCTCTTTCCAGTTCACCGCTCAGCCTCCTGAGAGATTAGCTATAGTTTCTGAGAAGCTTATATTACCTCTTTCATCATTTCTTGGTCTTTTTGGAAATATTGATGATCTCCCTCTGCATCTTTCCTAAGATGACCCAGGAAATGGCATTAAGAGAAGTCTCTTGCGTATTTCATTGAGTCAGCAAACCCCATTGTCACCAGCTTGTACCCAATTTGCAAGTTTCACTGAAGGTCCTAATACTCAGGTTTCTTGGCTCCAGCTGATGCCTTTTCCCCTTAATCACATTAGAAAAGGTACATTTCATGTTCACATCCCCTAGAACAGTGAAATATTTCTTTTCCTCCTGTAATCTGGAAATCCCTTTTTTGGTTGTTTTGTTGTTATTTTTAAGAAGAAAACTTGCACATAACAGAGGGACTTGCTGGTTCTTCAGAAACCAGCCTGGTAGGAGAGTTGATTGGATTTGCCTAAAGCATTTCCTCATTAGTAGCCTGTGTGTGCTTTTCCTTTCAGATGTCACCTGGCCTCCTCAACAAAGATTTAATTGTGGCAACTTGGGGCCTTTGCAAACGTAGGTTTCCTGAATGTTCTTTTGAAATCTTCACAACTGTGCATCTTTCAGATGAAAAACTGGAAACATATTGAAAGTGACTTGGTGCATTATTGGTTTGGAGACCACTTCTCATTTCTCTTCTACCCCTATTTTGTAAGGGAAGATTGGAATTTTAATTGCTCAGCCATGGTTTTTAATTCATGATGCCCAGAAAGGGCATGGTTTATTAATTAGTCCTGATTATGAAGTGCCCTGAGCCTGGGCCTGGCTGCTGCTTGATCAGTTTCAACAGTTCTTTGCCTGAAATTACTGTCTGTAAGCACATGGCGGTCTAATTATGCAGATACTAGCTGTTCAGATCTGCCGGGTTAAACCCTGTATTATACATATGACAGTGCCTTAAAAGGCATTTGTTGAAATGCCAGTTTATTAGTTCAGCCTTACAAAATCCAGCTCTCTTATGTTATAGGCAAATAGCCTCTTAATTGGATGTTTTCTCCCAGTACATGAAAACGTTGGCTTAAATACACAGACACACACAGACACAGACACACACAGACACAGACACACACACACACTCATCCAGTTAATTTTTTTAAAAGTGCGAGAAACAGTATTGCTTCATGGTTAAAGGTAAGGACTCTGGAGCCAGGCTGCCTCGATTTGACTCATGTGTCTGCCACTTTCCTGCACTCTAACTTGAGTTTATGAGTTTCTCTCTCTCTCTCTCTATTGCACAGTCTTTAGTAAAATGGGAATGATTGCAATGTCTGTATCCTAGGGTTGTTGTGAGGTTCAAGTGAGTTAGTACACAACAAACACTTATCAGAGTTCATGAAACCTAGTTCTTATGTTTTTTACTGATTGCTCCAATACATTTATTTGTGGTTATATCTTATAAAATCTAGTTGTGTTAAGCTGGCACGGTTAGGGATATCTCGCTGTGGCAAAAGCTAAGAATTGTCCCCTAATGTCTATTCTCTTTTTCTTCCACAGTAATAGCCTCCCCTCACACCAACTTTTAGCCAGGTTGGCATAGAATTGTCCAGAGTTAAGAGTAAATTTCTTTTCCATGTAGAAGTGGCCATGTGACTAAATTCTGGCTGATGGGTTGTAAGTAGATAGTGTGTCAGCTTCTGAAAAATGACCCTGAAGGAAGGGTAGTGTGTCTTTGACTTTTTCCTTCTACCTCACGATGGGAATTTGGTCACGATGGGAATTTGGTCACGATGGCTGGAACCCAAGCAGCCCTCTTGGGTCATTAGATGGCAGGTTAGCAATGTAGAGCAGGAAAGGAGCAGAAGCCTGAGGACCTAAAAACTTCAGGGAGCAGAGTTGCCCTAACAGCCCTTTTCTTTCACACTAGACTTTTGGTAAAAGCAAACCTCTATATTATTTAATACACTGTAATTTGGGGCACCTATTGCTGTCAGATCTAGTCTGAGGTAACATCTTACCCTCCCTGAATTAGACCACATTCATTATTTTGATTGCAATGTGTAGAAGTTTCAGGACACTAAGGCACAAAGAACCACGGAAAGTTTTCACACACTCTTAATTTCCTATTAGAGGCACTGCTTTACAGCACCCAGAGGTGGCTGCAGTGCTTTTACTGTCTGAATGAGGGGACTTAGCCTCAGGCCTCAGTTGGTGATTGGAGAGGGCACCGCTTGACAGTAGAATTATGCTCATAACTGATGGCCAAATCTTGTAGAAACTACTTGTAATATCCCTCAGAAGGGATAGTCTGACAATTTTATTGCTTCCCTTGGGCCAGAAATTGTGAGCCTCTGGACAAATCCAAGACAATTTTCTTTTGCTCTCGTTGCTATACCCAAGAACAAGTTTCTCCACTTCCTATAAATATCAAAAAGAAGCAGGCCTCCTAAACAAAGGAACTTTAAGCAGGATTGTGGTGGTGTTGCTAGTTCTTCCTCAGGATAGATATGGAAATTGTTCAGTGATCTTAGTGTATCTTGCTTAGGAGCAATGATGATAATCTCTTAGTCTCCTTTATTTCCTTGAAATTGAATCTTATTTTCTGGCGGTGCCAGAGATCTCAAGACTCATTTAGGGATTTTGCTGAGCCATCTTCCCAACACTGGTGAAAAGGAGAGATGACATCTAAAGCTCTCAGAGGAAACATAGGTTCTAAGGAAGAGTGTCTGATTTCATACTTGGTACATCATGAAGAGTAATGATAAATGTTCTTCTTTATCCCCCTTCCAAACTGAGGTCCAATTTTCCTTTCCTATGGAATTGTGATAGAAATTATAAATCAGAGTACATTATATAAAAGAAGGACTGTTATTCTTACCTCTACTTTTAAAAGTCCTAGCTGCCCTTTAAGGCCAAGTTCAAATGCCACCTACTCCATGAAGCATCCCTAGATTCTCACCTCCACAATGCTCACCCCCTACTCCAGCCAGAAGGATAATAATACAATCAAAGTAGAATCTTCAGTCTCAGCTGATACTTGAATTTCCCATATATCAATAAGTATAAGTCTACAATATACAAAGCTAAGCAGAGTTCTAGCTTCTGCAAAAGCATTTTAGAGATGGAAATTCAGTACCTTCAAAAGAGAATTTATTTATTCCAGTTTTTAGACAGCTTAATTCTGTCCCACTAAATTTTCTACATTTGTTTATAGGTATGTCTGTGCTCCTCTTTAAATACACTGCCCAGAAATAAACAATATTCCTTGAAATACACTGTCCATGAATCACCTTTCTTCTTCTGTTACTGCAACCTGTGCTAACAGGTTTGCAGCAACCATGGAGCTGTTTTCTCCCAGTTGCACTTATATTCAGTGAAAATTCTGAAATCTTCTTTTTAAATATGTGTTGGTGCTAAATGACATCTCCTCTGTCTTAAATTCATGTGGCTGGTTTTGATACTTAGTTTGGGTCCTCCAATATATAGATCCATATTGCATGCATGTGGGTATGTTTGGTCTGCTTATTAAAGTGTTGCAAACCTAACCTGTCACTCAAGCCCCTAGATCCATTTGTCTGATGAATTCTTCCAAGGTCCTTTATTCTTATTATAGCTCATTCTGCTTTATGCCACAGTTTATGTACTTGTTTTATGCGACTGTCTTAGGTGGGGTTCCCTAGAAGCAGAGACTCTGTCTGGGGAATCGGGCAGCAGCTCTATAGTCTCCCAGGTTTGACGGCTTCTGATGGTCCAAGAGCAGTTTTCCAGAGCAGGAGAGTAGCTAAGAATTGTTCTCAGCCAACACACAGCAGCTAGGATATAGGTGCCCTAGCTGCCGAAAAGGATCTGCCGGGACACCAACAGCACCCACTACAGTCAGCCATGATTTTGTAACTCTTAAGTATGGAAGCCACGTATTGTTTATTCCTGCAGTCTCCATGAACCTGAGTCCAAGTCTTCCACAGGGAAGGCACTAGTTTGTGGAATTGAATCACCAGAGATCTGGAGGAAGTGCCCCCTGGTTTGCACCCATTCCAATCCACTGCCATTTGTAATAACAAATACCTCTAAGGGACTTACCATGTAAGTGACAGAGAGAAGGATATGGAAGCTTATATTGCATATTCCAAGAATCCAGTTTCCCTGTCCACTTGAAAGGACCAAATGCTTAAATTTAGAATTGGCAAATACCACCTTAGTAAGCATATCAAAGAGCAGAATTTTAGTCTGCTCCATTCAGCTTTTAAACGATTTTGTTTCTTTAAATTTTATAAAGTAATATATGCATATGGCTAAACATGAGAATGGTATAAAAGAGTAAGAAATGAATAGTAAAGGTCTATTTTTCCATCGTCTTGACTTGCAGTTCCACTCCTAGAGCTAACTACCGTTAACATTTTCTTGGATTTCTATCCAGAAATAGTTGTAGCTATACGAGGATAAATATCTATGATTTTATACACAAAATGAGTACAGTATATGCACTGTTCTCTAAAGTTTTTTTAGACTGTTAATAGATCTTAGAGGTTTTTCTACATCAACGCCTCTATAGCTATCTCATTTTTTTTTAATGAATGTATAAACGTCTTACAATTTATTTAACCTGTCCTCTTTCTTTTTAGTGGACATTTAGGTTGTTTCTAGTTTTTGGCTTATACAAGTAATATTTTTGCCATCACAGATTTTTACCATTACAAAATAAGTGTTCTTCTATGTATTTCTTTGCATATATGTTCTTTTTTAAAAATTTTTTTAAATTTTATTTATTTATTTTTGGCTGTGTTGGGTCTTCGTTGCTGTGCACAGGCTTTTCTCTATTTGCAGCAAGCAGGGGCTACTCTTCATCACGGTGCGCAGGCTTCTCATTGCGGTGGCGGAGCATGGCCTCTAGATGCATGGGCTTCAGTAGTTGTGTCATGCGGGCTCAGTAGTTGTGTCATGCGGGCTCAGTAGTTGTGGCTTGAGGGCTCTAGAGCACAGACTTGGTAGTTGTGGCGCACGGGCGTAGCTGCTGTGTGGCACGTGGGATCTTCCCAGACCGGGGATCGAACCTGTGTCCCCTGCATTGGCAGGCGATTCTTAACCACTAAGCCACCAGGGAAGTCCCTGCATATATGTTCTTAATACTATTAAATTGAAAAGCCTATCCCTGAGTCTCAACAGAATAATGGAGACGTGGATAGTTAATGTGGCCACCAGATTCCCTACATCTATACTGAATAACTGTGTGTCTTTTAGCCTAAGATATGCTTTCTCACTCTCTGCCCATTTGTTTTTCAGCCTCTTTCCCAGAATGCACCTCATAATCAGAAAAGATAGAAATTGTCATAATTGAAAAAAGCTGAGAGTAATTCTCAAGTTCAGGTTATCCTTATGGCAAGTTCTAAAAACCACGTCGGTACATAATTTAAGGAATAGAAATTCTGAATCTTGTTCAGATTTTAAGAGTCTCTGTTTAAGA
The DNA here is from genome assembly GCF_964374135.1 of Grampus griseus. Taxonomy (NCBI): domain Eukaryota; kingdom Metazoa; phylum Chordata; class Mammalia; order Artiodactyla; family Delphinidae; genus Grampus; species Grampus griseus. The sequence continues at coordinate 18,088,388 of NC_139011.1, forward strand.
GCTTATCTAATACAAGTTTCAAAAATGCCATCAGACTTTCCAGAAATTCAGCCCTGATGTACTGAAAAGTGCTTACTGTTGTCTTTTTGCTTGCAGTGAAGTATATGCGGGAAGCCACACCCTACGTGAAGAAAGGCTCCCCAGTATCCGAGATCGGGTGGGAAACGCCTCCGCCAGAATCCCCTCGGTTAGGCGGCGGGTCCTCAGATCCTCTGTCATCGCAGTCCTTCTCCTTCCATAGAGACCGGAAAAGCATCCCTCTCAAGATGTGCTTCGTCACTCGGAGCATGGCCTTGGCTGACCCTGAGAACAGGTAAGGATGGCTAACGCCCTCCTCCGTATCTCACTGCTCTTTGGCCTCTGCGGTTGAAAGAGAGCTTTTATCAGGTTGTACTTGTGTCTGGAAACACTGGACGGTTTCCAAAGAATAGCCTGAAAGGACCACGATGCAGGAATGTATATGTCAAGCTAGGCCTCCCTCTCTTTCTTCCTCCATCCTTCTTTTTCTTCCTTTTATCCTCATGAAGAATCTGTATACTAAGCTCTGGTTCTGGAAAGAGTTGAATCAGTGGAGTCAGGATCTTATGTGTCTTCCCTGGGTCTGCCTCTGCCAGTATATGGAACTTTGGGCAAGTCTCTCGGAGCACTGAACCTCAGTTTTGTCGTATGTAAAATGGAAATAGTTGAAATCAATGCCTCGTTGAGTTGTGAAGATTCAATGAGGAAATCCATGTGAACTGCTAAGCCCAGGAAAACCTTCCATGAATATAAGCTATATAATACTATGTATTATTCCTATTGGTTTTTTTTTTTTGGCTACACCATGCAGCATATGGGATCTTAGTTCCCTTACCAGAGCTCGAACCCCTGCCCCCTGCATTGGAAGCACAGAGTCTTAACCACTGGACCACCAGGGAGGTCCCCAGTACTATGTATTGTTGATGTTAGGTAACAATAAGCAACTAGACCTCTCTGGGCCTCGGTGTTCTCAACTGTGTACTTGGAGGGTTTGATGAGAGCATCCTTAACACTTTTCGGCTCTGAAGCTCTCTTTATCCTCAAGAGAGAAAAAGGAGTGGCCTCCATCCAAGCCTGGAGTGCTATTTCCCAAAGCCTATACATGACATCTTTGCCACAGGATAGATATATAACCCAATCCATGGCAATTAGAAGGAATCCAGGCAAGATGAGCCAGTATTTGGGGTCCCTATTCCCCCAAAAGTTTTCCTTTATCTCTGCTGACAGAAAACATACATCTGGAAGGAAAATAAAAGACATGTAGAGAAGAGAGAGAGAAATTGAGCCAGAGAAGGGGGAATCGTGGTGACCTTTGCATCCTCATTCAAATGCTAGAAAAAGAAACAGCTCTACTGGCCCTTATTTACAAATGAGTGGGACAGCTGCAACCCCACCCCAACCCAACAAGGAAGTATTTGGCTGGGTTCCGAGCTGCTGATGGGGAAAACCCAAAGGAAATAAGAGCAGGGAGAAAGTTGCCTCCTTGGCTCACAGCTGAGTGCTTTTTTTGTTCTCTTCCCTTTAAACTTATGCTAAGGAAGCTGCTAGCCCTTCTGACCCCAGTCAGCTGCAGGGTCTACCCTGCTCCCCGCCCGTCAGTTCTATCTGCATAGGGATCAGAGATCAGCCATTGTATGAGCGAGCCAGGGGGTATTAGCAAAAGATGAATCTGAGAAGGCAGATTGGGAAGGAGGCAGAATTCTTAGATGGTCCATTCCCACCCGTTCTCTGTTTTGCTTCCCCTCCCCCCAAAACGTATGATACAACTGGTCTTTAATGTCATGCCTATAGAATGGGTGACAGTGTCAGTTTACCATTCCCAGAAAAATACAGAGACTAGAAAACTCGGAATATTGTAGAAGTGGTTAATACATTAGGGAGAGAGTTTGAGTAGATGATTTCTAGGGTTCCTTTCAACGGTGGACTTACATGCTATCATATTTCTCCCAATCATTTAATTACATTGTAAAGAATATTTGGGGAGATATCAGGCCTTAGTTCAAATATTGGAAGCTTCATTTTGTCAAGCCAGTAGAGAGGATGCATTTTAAAAAATTTTATAGTATTGAAGTATCGTTGATTTACAATGTTGTGTTAATTTCTGCTACACAGCAAAGTGATTCAGTTATACATATATATACATTCTTTTCCATATTCTTTTCCGTTATGGTTTATCACAAGATATTGAATATAGTTCCCATTTTTAAACTTTTATATCGGTGCTCTTCAAGTTGACCATTGATAAGTGTATGTAGGGCCTCCTAGGTGGTAAGGGAAAGCCTGTCCTGCTGGGGTGTGAGAACCAGTAGGGCAAGACTGAAAAAGAGAATCCAGCTAAGCCAGAGGGTCCAGGAGGGGATTTTGGTCCAAACAGATACAAAACTGCTGACAGTAAATTAACCTTTCACAATGTGCCCGTGTATCAAATCACCATGATGTGAACTTTAAATATCTTACAATTTTGTCCGTTATACCTCATTAAAACTGAAAAAGACCCCAAAAGACTAGGGGTTTAATTGAGTCTTGACCCTGGTTGAATAAAAGAAGAAAAGAAAAAAGAAACGTATTTTAGGGAACTCCAGTCACATGCCGGGCAGAGTATAATGTACCAGTCAGAAATATGGACTCTGCAAAATTCAACTCTGTGCTGAGTATGAGACACACCTAAGACAAAGTGATTTTAAAAGGCCAAAAATATAGGCTGGGCAGATTATATAAGGCAAATGCAAACTAACAGCAAAAACAGAAAGCATCAGTTTTGATCTTGATATGTGACAGGGTAAAGTGCAGACTGAAAAGCACAGAACAAGACAAAGAAGAACTGGTTTATGTTAAAGGCCAGAGTTCACAAGGAACAGAATTCAGCAGTTACGCATGCACATCAGGTGACAGAGCAGCAACCTTTACAGCAAAATATGCAGAAAATGCAAGAAGAAATAGAAGCATACTAAAATTAGGTAGTTCAATACTACTCTCAATCCAAGACAAGGCAATTGGACAAAAGATAAAGATACAGAAGACCCAAATGACATAATTAAGGGATGTCTGGACACATCACAGTCTTTGTACCCTGATAATAAAGAATACACTTTTTTTTTTTTCTAATCCACATAGAACATTCACAAATTAACCATAGATTGTCACAAAAAAATGCAGTAAGTTCCATAAGGTAGAAGTAATACAAACAACATCCTCTGATGATTGTGGAATAAAACTAGAAAATCAATAACTAAACCAAAGCACAGAAAGCCTTTCTTCATGGAGTTTCAAAAGCTCTCTCTGAAATAAATAACTCTTGGGTCAAAAGGGAAATAGAAACTGAAAGTGTACCATTTTTAAAAATAATGAAAATTATGCAAATATTAAATATAAAAGGGAAAGAAGTTGAAAGGGAGAGTGTTGCCTCTGCTGTCAGCTAGATCTACGGTGGAATCTTAGCCCCACCACTTATGTGTGACTTTAAGCAAGTATCTCATTTAATCCCGATAACAACCCTAGCTCATAAGTACTCTAATCTCTATTTTATGGACAACGAAACTTCGTTCAGAAACAAGAGTTGAAGCCAACGGGAAATCTGAGATTCAGACCCAGGCCTGGCTGGCACCAAGCTCAGTTTCTTAAACATGACACCCCATTGCTTCTGATTTTAGCGCCTGGCAGAACAGCTCACCTGAACTGTAAGCACCATGGCCAGGAATTAACAGTCTCCTGGATGCTAAAACCTTAGCATCTTGGGGCTAATCCCCTCGGTTGGTGACACACAGCTACTCATAGTTTGCATTAAAAGCTCTAATGTTCGGGCTTCCCTGTTGGTGCAGTGGTTGAGAGTCCCCCTGCCGATGCAAGGGACACGGGTTCACGCCCAGGTCCAGGAGGATCCCACATGCCGTGGAGCGGCTGGGCCCGTGAGCCATGACCGCTGAGCCTGTGCTTCCGGAGCCTGTGCTCCACAACGGGAGAGGCCACTGCAGTGAGAGGCCCGCGTACAGCAAAAAAAAAAAAAAAAAAAAGCTCTAATGTTCAATTTCTCAAATTGAAACAGCCATAGAACAGCAGGTAGCATTGCTGCTCTTTGTGTAAAAAAGGTCACCCAGCAGGCACTGAATACACAAGAATATGTCACTGCTAGTGTTGGTTGTCAATGATTACAATAGTTCTTTTGCCACCTTGTAAATATCTCCTGTGTTTCACAGTCAGCTCTTTGCCATCATGGCCACTGCCCTAGTCCAGGCCCAGACTATCCCAAGTCCTCTGGACTATTGGGACATATTTTCTACTGGATGCTTCCAAGGTTCTAGTTTACCCCTCCCCCATCCCCTAGCATCTACCCTACTCTCAGCTAGTTAAGGGAGTGTGAAACACTCAAAATTTATCCATTTGGTCAACGTGGCTTCGGTCACCTTCACTAATCATGAAACTCCTCAGTATTGCATAAAATCCCCATGAGATTTTGGATCTTTCCTAACTGTCCAGCGCCTCTGCATCTCATCCATTATGCTCCAGGAACCCTTCAACAATTTCTGCACACCCTACACTTGCCACCCTGACAGCTTCCTAGTCACCCTTTAAGCCTCAACACAGGGGTAGCACAGGTCCTGCTAAACATTGTATATAGATCCATTCATGATAGCATCCTTTATAATGACTTGTGATTTTTTTTTCCTAACATGATTACCCAATTCTTAAAGCCAGAGGACCCTTGAGGTCTGGGATTCCCCATGCTTTTACTTTGATATCCCAGCTTTCTAAAATTTATTATGAAGAGAGGTAAGCAGCAAGTGATAGAGTAAATGGAGGGAAATAGTAACAGTAGGTACACCTGGGTATTCATATATTCTTGGCACAATTGCTAATTTTCCAAGTTTTCTGTAAATTTGAAATTATTTCCAAATAAAAAATTAAAGAAAAATCCACACACTGCCAAAAATAAGAATCCCAGCTTTCTAGAACATTGCTTGATATAAAGCAGGCATTCAAAAATATACGATGTTAATAAATGATAAATGGCATATTTATCTGCCCAGTTTTGCTATTCTTACCTTTTCAAAAACTTCTTTTTAAAAAAATCTTCTACTAAATATTCTTGCAAATAAAAGAAAAAGCACGGTTCTATCCTGCCACGCTCAGCAAATTTAAACCAAGACAATTCATTAACCAAGCCCGTTGAAAGCAGATGGACCAATGCAGTGGGTGGTTTACAAAGCTTTGTTCATGACTCTGTGTACTAGTAACAGATCCCACTGTAGATCTTCATGGTTAAATTACAGAGCACACAATCTTTCTTGAAAAACAGTGCACATCTCTAGTTACAGCACGTAAGTGAAAAGTGCACAGAAAGCGTCATTGTGGTTTCAAGTGGAAAAGCTCCGCTCATCACACCATGATTCAGAGGGATGGGATCTCGTAAATCCTATAGGACCCATGGATTTGTTCCCACAAAGTGCCCTTGGTGATATCCCCATAATCCAGTGCCCAAGCTTCTGCCACAGAGGATCAGAAACCTAATTGGAGGCACAGTGACGTTGGATCCATCTCTAAGGGGTGGACTCATATTAACCAAGCAAACTAGGGTTCACTTGTAACGGGCAGAGCAGTTGTCAAACAGATGTAAACACCTGCATGGGAGGATCTGTGTGTCCCTGTTAGGGGCAGGCCGTATTAGAAGACAAATGTAAATAATAAGCAGAATACCAGAACTCCAAGTAACAAAAACACCGTGGATTTTCAAGGCAGCCTAAGCAATGCATTCTCTCCATGTAGGCCAGCTATGTGAGAAATTAGATTGTCACCAAGGTTATCAGTACAAGATATGCCAATCGACCATAAGAAGTATATTTTCCATGAGGAAGCTGGAAGCTGTCCTTTCCTACATCAGAAGAGCTTTGCCACGTGGCCGTTATGTTAATTTCTGCTCTACTCAGACTCCCATCTCCTTTGGTCTGTATGTAAATGGCCCGGGGTTCCCCCAAGTGGCTCTCCACTGTCCCCTTAATTTCACATGATCTTATACCTGATGGGGATCAGAACAGTGGACTGAAGTTTTGCTGATCAAGTTATATCATTTTCCAGCCCTGGCTCCCTGAATTTGCTCCAGTATCCCCTGGTTCAGAGTTTCAGGTGATCCCAAATACTTCAGTTATACATTTATAAACAGATGGTCTTTTAGTGACCCCCAGCGGAACAGTAATCATTTTACTGGTTTCACCTTATTTTCTCCTTTTCCCACTGTCTGGGGACACATTATTGTCGTCCCCCGCCCCCCATATCTTATGTAGAATTCTAAACTATACTCTTTAAACTTAGAATACTAGTGAAAAATCCTCTCCTGTAGTACATCCAGAAAGAAGATTCATGAGGTGCTTATAACCACCTTGTTTCCACAGTAAGTTCTTGCGTATGAAAAGTGTTTCTCCTGTTAAGAGGCTCACAAAACATGTATTTTCTTGGTTCGGTTTTCTTCACTCTTGGTTGGACACATCATGGTGGCCTCATAACTGAGAATACCACCAGCAGATCATGATTGATGTTACATTTTGGAAACAAAGGAAAAATGAAAAATCAATTATATTGGTGCTGTAGTAAGTGGACACAGTTTAAATATCTAAAACAGAGGCCCAGATTAACTAATACCAATGAATAAAACTCTAGATTGAAGTTAGAAAATGTGAGTTTGAATCCCAATTCTGTTACTTATTCCCTTTAACTTGAGACAGATTATCTAATCTCTCTGATTCCCAGGTTCATCTATAAAATGTGCTTTAAAATACTGACCACATACGATTGTTGTGATGATTAGATGACTTAATGTAGATATCCTCTAATTCCTGGCAGCATAACCGTGGCATAAATGCAGCTTTCGATCAAAATATCCTTATTCCTGCGTGCAAGAGGGGTGGGGGGAGTTTTTTCCAGCAGAGAAGTTTCCAGGTGATCTCCCCAAGCTGTTGAGCAGAGGCTGTTTTGTAAGACATTCTTTCACAGAGGGGTTTAGCCTTTTGAGACGTCTGGCTCTCTGCAGAAACTTCAGTTCCAGTTTCCCAACTCCTGGGCTCACGAAGCCTTAGCTGTCATTTATGTATCAAGACGGTCCTCAGCCCCCCACCACTACCTGATGCACTCTCTGACACCACCCCACTCCACCCCATTTCATCAGGGATGCCTCATGGTCAGACTGAATATTCACCCTCCTGGTTTTCAGTGCCCTTGTACCCTTTTTTTTATACCTCGGAGTTTCCTTTTCGTTCTTGCAAGCTCAGTATTACATTAAAACATAAAGAAGCAAACTTTTCTTATTATATCTTATCCAGCATATCTAGGTGTTCATAGCAGAAGCGTTTCTGAATCTGTGTAGACCACCATTGTGCTGGAACGGGAAGCCTCCTCTCATGACTGCAGACTTGCTTGTAATTGGCCATGTGTATCATGAACAAAAGTCAATATTCTATTTTTTCAACTTATTTAGAAAAACAAGTTAAACTTTACCATCATGTTGAAAACTAAAAACAAACAATTTGAATATTAACCTTTGGATGATCTACCACTTTCATTTGAAAATGTGGGCTTCCCTCTACCACCAAGAGCACAATTTTGGTCATGCTTATTCATCTGTCTATACCTGTCCGTTTATCTATCTATCTATCTATCTATCTATCCATCTCTGTATCCATCTACTTATTTATCATCTTCATCAATCACATATCTATCTATATCTATCTATCTGTCTAGCCATCTCTCTATCCATCTACTTATTTATCATCTTTATCAATCACATTATCTATCTATCTATCTATCTATCTTTCTTTCTACCTATCTTGCTCTCTGTTCTTGTCTCTTACTCAGACAAGCCCAGTGAACTATTTTGTTACTGTAGGAAGAATATACATAAAACAAGAGATGGCCTTGATGTTTGTTTCAACTGTGCCCACATTCTGCATTTGGGAAATATAGGAAATGGAATATATACTATTATTTCAACAATTTGTTTAAAGATAATGGGAAGGGGAAATTCAGGGAGATTGGGCTGAATTAGTCAGAAATCTGACATAGGAAATAAAGTCCTAATCAGTTGTATTGTTTTTAAGTGTACATAGTGAGACAAAGGAGGCATGCCTCACAGCATTCATAAAACAGACCTAAGAAAATAGGTAAGATGCTCCCTTTTTAAAGTTATTTTAAATGAAAGTTTAAATTTTATCAAAAAACAATAAAGGCAGATAGTTTAAAAATCAAATAAATCTAAAAGATTTGTTTTACAAAAAAAGCAATGGATTCTTACCATTAATCTGCAGCCCATTTGTAAACCAATCCAGAGACTCATGTCTGAGATCTGGGAAATTTCCTCATTATTATTTATTTGATAAAATTCTCCTCTGTTTTCTTTGTTCTTTCTCTCTGCCTCCCGTGTTGGAAGGATATTGGACCTCCTAGATTGATTTTCTAAGTCTGTTTCTTTCTCTATTTCCACCATATTTTTTTACTTTATTTTTTGACCATTCTCATGAATATATCTTGTTTAAATTTCAACTATTATATTTTAGCTCTTTTTGTTCTCTGAATGTTCTTTTTTAAGAGAATTTTGTTCTTGTTTTATGGATCCCATATTTTCTCTTACTTCTTGTAGACTATTAATTAGTTTTGTTTATTTTTCATTGTGCTCTTTGTTTCTCCAGTTACCTTATTTCTGCTTGTTTCGATTTCATATTCCTTGCTGGAGGTTTTCCTCAAATGGCTGGTGACCCATTGCTATCTGTTCATTTTTTACATGGAGAGACTAAGAAGCCTGTTGGAACCTATGTGTGTGAGGAGTGGGGCTTAATCATTGTTGAGAATTCATGCACAGTTGCTGCCTGCTGAGTCAGCCATCCTAAGAGGCCCCTTCTGATTCTGCAAATGTTGGTGTTTGGAAGTTTGAGTTACTTAGGGGAGAACCATCTAGTCTTTCTGTGGGTGTGGGTGGTGGGAAGAGTGGAGAACCTCCCTCTGCCAGCTTTCTCACTGTCCCACCACTCAGCTTGCAGACCTCACACAGGACCCTTGTTTTGAGCCCTGCATCATCCCCAGTCCTCTCTCTGGAGGTTCCAAGCCGCTGCAGGTTTGCAGATCCAAGGGGCTCACACTTCACTGAAATCTGTCTTCAGCCCTTCAAATTGTAAATTCCTTGCCTCTTAGTAAGGAATTAAGAGGAATTCCTTGCCTCTGACTCTGTAGTCAGTTACCTGGTTCCACTGCCGTCGGTCCTTCACACATGCATTGAACTCTTGCCTCTCTTATTTTCTTGTGGGTTTTATACCTATTTTACTGTCTTTTTCCTGGAATCTTTTAAGGGAGGGGAGATGAACATGGGTGGCCAAGCCACTATGTTTTTCCCAGTGAGAACCCTTACACGATTTGCATCTCTGTATACAACAGGGTGCACCAAAGGTTCATTTTAATGAGCTTAAAAAACATTTTCATAGCCTTGTTATTTTTAAGAAAATCAGTTTCCTCCATAGATACACTTCAGGACTGTATTCATCCTAATTATCATCCATTTTTAACCAGTGGGAGATGAATTAGTAAGGCTTCCCTGGCAATGGTAAGCAAGTTACAAAAGGGAATTCCAACTATCCTTAGTTAGCCTTGAGAAAAAGAGTTGAGGAGAAGACTTGCCAAGCATGGTTCTGTGATTTCATCAATACACCAGTAAAATGAGTTCATTTTAGTCCATTCCTGTGCCTCTAAACACCATTCCAGGAAAATCTCAGTTTCCCCTCTTCTAAGCGCACTTTGGGACATTGAACTTGACCATCTGGGTGCTGAGAGATTTTTGCTAATGTTGACTCTCAATATTTAGGTCTTGATCCTTTGCTCTTGATTCATTAATTGAACTCCATTTGGTTTGCAAAAAGCTGCCCCAGGATTTCCAGCTGAGATAATGAAGCTTCTGAAAATAACTCCAATGCTCTCATGCAGGCGTTCTCTATTCAAGCAGGCATCACCTACCGGGCAATGGGGACAAGGGGGAGAGAGGGAGGTTCACAGAGCAGTCCCTGCCCTTCGGTCCTTTGACGCATGCGTGGAATTTTATTCTCCTTAGTAGAGGATGGGTTTGGGGCACAAAGAGCTGCAGACACATTTAGAACAACACCCACTTGGATATACAGAGCCTGTGACTGTTGAGAGATACTCTGTTTCTAAATAATAGGAATTTTGACATTGCCAGTCCTTCAAACCAGGTTGAGATTTCCTTCCTTCTCTTAATTTCAACTTTTAAATAGATAGTTTTGATCATTCTTTGCTAGATGTTGAAGCGGCAGCAGTGACAGAGTTCTTGCCCTGACACAGCTTACTGTCAGGTGGGAAATAGGTACAAGCATGCCGGCAATTACAAAACAATACTACGGAAGGGTGACGAGAGAAGTGAAGGATGCTGTAGAAGCTGTCTCACGGGACAACTACCTAATCCAAAGTTCTGGTTTTGGAGGGGGTGGGTGCAGGCAATAAGGGGTGATTGTCGGAGGCGGTGATGTCTATGCTGAGACTTGAATCATAAAATAGAAGTTAGTCAGGCCAAAGGTCACTGCAGGGAGGCAGAGAAGGGATTCTTGGCAAAGGAAATAGTATGAGTCTAGGCACCAAGGCAAGAAAAGACATAGTTCTGATAAAGAACTGGAAGAAATCGGTCTTTTTGGAGCAGTCGATGAGAAGACTGTGTCAAGAGTCTGGAAGGGGGCTTCCCTGGTGGCCCAGTGGTTAAGACTCTGCGCTCCCAATGCAGGGGGCCTGGGTTCGATCCCTGGTCGGGGAACTAGATCCCGCGTGCATGCCACAACTAAGAGTTAACGTGCTGCAACTAAAGATCCCGCGTGCCACAACTGAGACCCAGAGCAGCCAAAAAAAAAAAGAGTCTGGAAAGGTTGTCACAATCTGAGCTAAGCCATTTTATGGTTAGACTTCATCCTGGGAGGGTCTGGAGCAGTGGAACAACAGGACAGAGATCCCTCGGGCCTCACGGTGAAGCAGGGGCTGGAAGTGGAAGGCAAGACTGGAGGCTGGGGGAGCGGTGAGATGGCTCTCGCAGAAATGGAGGTGAGAAATAATCCCAGCTTCTACCAGAGTAGGACAGAGGCACTAAGGAAAAGTTGGACGAATTTGAGAGATTTTAAGAAAGAGAATCTGCAGGAGTTCATGATAAAATGGACTTGGAGGGATGAGGGGAAAGAAGCTGCCCAGAACTAATCCATGGAAGCAGAGCCACACACCTGGCCACTGTTTCCTAGACGATTACACTGGCCCTGAGTGAACGGGACTGAGGACACGTATGTTTTGGTACAGGATTGGGGGTAGGTAGAGGCTTAGAACAAGTTTAGGCCTTTGGAGATACTGCCTCCATTGAGAGTGTGAGTATGACATCTTTGGACGGTTTTATGTCCCTACCTGGATTCACAAGCATCCTGAGGACCAGTAGCATGGCTTGGCTTTCTTTCGCATTTGCCACATTTCTTAGAAGACCACATAGAAATCACTCGCTAAATATAGAAAGACAACTGCAGTGATTCCACTCAGGGTCCTGGCAGGTGTCTGTCTTGAAGGGTTAACTGAAGAGCTTTTAATGAAGGGACTGTTTATGGAAGAGTGGGCTGGGTTAAAGGAACCAACACGGATGGAGAGGCGCCCAGCATTTAGCAACAGCAGGAAGCTATTCCTACCTCCTGGGACCGAGGGGCAGAGGGCACAAGTTTCTGCAGCCCAGTGAGGACCCTGGGAGATGCACAGTGGCCCAGGAAGGGTTGGGGGTAGGTCAATACCCTCAACCCTTCGTTTTTTTTTTTTTATAAATTATTTTTTTTCATTTATTTTTGGCTGCTTTGGGTCTTCATTGCTGCACACGGCTTTCTCTAGTTATGGCGAGCAGGGTCTACCTTTCGCTGCGGTGTGCGGGCTTCTCATTGTGGTGGTGTCTCCTGTTGCGGAGCACAGGCTCTAGGCATGCAGGCTTCAGTAGTTGTGGCACGTGGGCTCAGTAGTTGTGGCTCACGGGCTCTAGATCGCGGGCTCAGTAGTTGTGGCGCATGGGCTTAGTTGCTCCGTGGTGTGTGGGATCTTCCTGGACCAGGGCTCGAACCCGTGTCCCCTGCATTGGCAGGCAGACTCTTAACCGCTGTGCCACCAGGGAAGCCCAACCCTTCTCTTCTTCTGCCCTAGAATCTCCTGTCGATGCTTCCAATTGGCTGCATGCAACTGGGAGCCAGAAGCTAGGGAGCCTGAATGATTAGTTAGAGTTTGACATCTTGGAGCACAGAGCAAGGCAGAGAAGGGCAGAGAATGAATCTGGAGGCAAACATAGAAAAAAATCACAAAAGTGTATATACATTCTGCCTTTTTGAACATAGGTCTGATATGTTTATGACAAGTTATATACAAGTTATATACTAGTTATAAGAAAAATGTGGTTGACCCCAACACTTCGTTTCCTGATCTTGTTGGATAAAAACGTCTTGGACAGTCCCAAGCCAATATTTGTAGGTTCCTGCTTAATAAATGGTGTTATGCCCCGTCTAGAGTTTTTTGGGCCTCACACTGTTGTGGCCTCTCCCGCTGCGGAGCACAGGCTCCGGACGCGCAGGCTCAGCGGCCATGGCTCACGGGCCCAGCCGCTCTGCGGCATGTGGGATCTTCCCGGACCGGGGCACGAACCCATGTCCCCTGCATCGGCAGGCGGACTCTCAACCACTGCGCCACCAGGGAAGCCCCCATCTAGAGTTTTGATCAAGATTTCTTTTCACCACGGTGATGCGAGCTGGATATAGAGATGACAACTGAGAAGCTTAGAGAAAAAGACAGTTTATTTTACGCAGGCTGGAAGCTGCCAGAAGGACAGGGAAATGGAGTGGACAGGGCAGCATAGCTAAGAAATGGCCTTGATGATCATTGTTGTCATCTCTTCGGAAAGTGGCAGAGGTCTGGAGGGGGTGTCCTCTTCCATTATGACAGAGCTGAGGGCTGGAGAAAGGGCAGGTGAGAGCAATGCTGTGACTATACCAAGCTGCTTTTGACAGTGAAGTCTCCATAAAAAGGCAACAGGTAGACAGATGGAGATGTGAGGAGCCGGGGGTACATTTGAGCAGTACCCGTTGGTCAGTGGGAATCAAAACTGAAAACTCTTTTTAACATGCATTTGCTCTGCTCTAAAATGCCACATCACTGACCCTTTAGAGACACGCTTTGACTTGGAATATGGTGCTTTTTTTTTTCCCCCTAGAATAAAACCCTCTCCTCTACCTCTGTTATGAAACACACAGTAAAGGCCAAGGAGTACAATGTGCTTCATTTCCTGTATTATTAAATATTCAGGCAATTGGAAGATGTTTCCTCATGTTACTTGGAAATGAAACACTAGATCCAGAAGTTAGAATTCTCGGAGCTATTTTCTCAAGCTCTCTGGCAATATTTTTTTACTGGATGTGTTGTGTCATCTTGAAAAGATGATTGACTTTCAGGCCAGGATAACCTGAGTTCCATTGCTAGCTTTTCTACTTATTATCTGGGTGATTTTGGTCAATTTACTTAGCTTCTTTGAATTTTTTTATATATATATAAAATGAGGGTGATAGCATTTCTATGTATGTGCTGTTTTAGGAATTAAATAACTTGGTATGTGCCTAGTTACCTGCCACATAGTAGGCACTTAATCCCTTCCCATTTAGCTTTTTTTCTGGTGCAGAAATAGCCAACCCTAATAAGATTATCAAGAGAGTCTTTTAGTGTCATGAAGATATGTTAAGAATGTTTTAGATAGTTTTATTAAGTGCTGGGAAAGCCCTGGGAAGAATATTGAGTTCGAAAGTATAAAATACCTGTTTAGGTAGATGAAAACCCCATCGTGATTTTATACAGTTCTGTCTGATACCGCATCTGTAGTAGTTGACAGTCCGAAGAACTGGGTCAGTCTGTAAATAGTATCTTTAGATTGATTTCTCCAGGAAAGAAAGAGACAGGACTTGAATCACTAAGAAGGGGTAGACTCCTACCAAGGCCACATACAGTTTTATAGAAATATTCCAATAAGTCTTGATGGAAGAATTCTCTAGCCAGCTGTCAGATATGTAGAGAAGGAGAGTGATAGAAAAAAAAAAAAAGCGCATGCATGCGCCAGAGTAGGAATTAAAACCAAAATATTTCTGCGGATACCACAGTAATCCCAGGATCCTATTGACTTCAATTTGCATCAGTTTTCCAGGCTTCACAAATCTATTATCATTATGTCTATGTACAGAGTTATAGCAGTGCTGTTGATGGGCGACCAGCAGTATAGAACGTGTATTTTAGTCATTTCTTTCTGGATGTGCAGATTCTTCTGTTATGTTCCATCCATCTTTTCTTTTTGAATTCTTATTTTCTTTTTAAACATCTTTATTGGAGTATAATTGCTTTACAATGATGTGTTAATTTCTGCTTTATAACAAAGTGAATCAGTTATACATATACATATATCCCCATATCTCTTCCCTCTTGCGTCTCCCTCCCTCCCACCCTCCCTATCCCAGCCCTCTAGGTGGTCACAAAGCACCGGGCTGATCTCCCTGTGCTATGTGGCTGCTTCCCACTAGCTATCTATTTTACGTTTGGTAGTGTATATATGTCCATGCCACTCTCTCACTTTGTCCCAGCTTACCCTTCCCCCTCCCCATATCCTCAAGTCCATCCTCTAGTAGGTCTGTGTCTTTATTCCCGTCTTGCCCCTAGGTTCTTCAAGACCATTTTTTTTTTTTTTTTTAGATTCCATATATATGTGTTAGCATACGGTATTTGTTTTTCTCTTTCTGACTTACTTCACTCTGTATGACAGACTCTAGGTCCATCCACCTCATCACAAATAGCTCAATTTTGTTCCTTTTTATGGCTGTAGAATATACAATATTCCACTGTATATATGTGCCACATCTTCTTTATCCATTCATCTGTTGATGGACACTTAGGTTGCTTCCATGTCCTGGCTGTTGTAAATAGAGCTGTAGTGAACATTGTGGTACATGACTCTTTTTGAATTATGGTTTTCTCAGGGTATATGCCCAGTAGTGGGATTGCTGGGTCGTATGGTAGTTCTATTTGTAGTTTTTTAAGGAACCTCCATACTGTTCTCCATAGTGGCTGTATCAATTTACATTCCCACCAACAGTGCAAGAGGGTTCCCTTTTCTCCACACCCTCTCCAGAATTTATTGTTTGTAGATTTTTTGATGATGGCCATTCTGAGGGGTGTGAGATGATACCTCATTGTAGTTTTGATTTGCATTTCTCTAATGATTAATGATGTTGAGCATCCTTTCATGTGTTTGTTGGCAATCTGTATATCTTCTTTGGAGAAATGTCTGTTTAGGTGTTCTGCCCATTTTTAGATTGGGTTGTTTGTTTTTTTGATATTGAGCTGCATGAGCTGCTTGTAAATTTTGGAGATTAATCCTTTGTCAGTTGCTTCATTTGCAAATATTTCCCCCCATTCTAAGGGTTGTCTTTTCGTCTTGTTTATGGTTTCCTTTGCTGTGCAAAAGCTTTTAAGTTTCATTAGGTCCCCTTTGTTTATTTCTGTTTTTATTTCCATTTCTGTAGGAGGTGGGTCAAAAAGGATCTTGCTGTGATTTATGTCATCGAGTGTTCTGCCTGTGTTTTCCTCTAAGAGTTTGATAGTGTTTATAAGGTGAGAAATGCACCATTTTCAGGCAGATGCTTATAGTTTTTGATGTCTGTGGAGGAGAGGAGAACTAACTAAACATACGGGCGTTGAGCTGAATGAACTAACCAAAGCTCCATTACAAACCAACGTTCAGAGCAGCTGAGAGTTTTTGCTCCAGGTCTGTGTGTTGTAATGGAAAGAGCTTGTGCCTTTGAAAACAGAGGGACCTAGGTTTACATCCTGGCTCTTTGGATCTTGGACATCTTATGTTATCCCTCTAAGCCTCAGTTAATCCATCTATAAAATGGGCATTATAAGACCTACTTTTCAGAGTTGTTACACAGATTAAATACCTCTCAAAATGAGGTATGCATAGCCTCTTAGATAAAGTAGGTTTTATCAGGGAATATATAAGACCAGTAAATGAAGAAGTGTACTTTCCAGGAGCACGAATTCTTCTCTGAATTTTGGGAGAATAGAATTTATTATGGAGTTCATTCACATGAATTTTAAAGCCAAAACATGGGACTTCAAACAAATTTATGCTTGGAGTTATTTTAGCTCAAACCTAGATTCCCTGAAAGTACAAGTTTACTCATTTCAACAATTAAGAGTTCTTAGAAAGTTGTTAGAAGAACCTATATATATATAACAGTATTTAGCAGATGTTGTCCGTCACGTCACAGTGAAGCAATAGTAACCAGCCTAGGTAACTTAAACAGAGAGGGATTTAATATAAGGAATTCACTGCTTACAAAAAATGGGAAGCCTTTGGAATGGGTCTCCCTTAATGACCCTCAGAACTATATAATACTGATATAATCAGGAAAGTGGGGAACCAGGAGGTTGCCACTGAAACTGTTGAAATTATATAGCACCAGAGCAGTGATCCAGGAGTCAGGAAATTGGAATAAAGATGCTGGAACCTTGCATCTGCCTTGTGACACATAGAAAGTTGGTGATTGGACACCACAGCTCCAAGCCAGCTGCCATCGCCTCTTCCTTTTGATGCTGCCAGCCTTGTTTGCCAGCAGTGGCAGTTAAAACATTAGAAGTTTGTCCTCCTCTTCACTTCCACCTCCCAAATCTCATGGGAATATGTAAAACCTATATCTGGCATAATCTTATATGTCTCCAGAACCCTAGCTGCAACAGAATCGGGAAAGGTGGATAAGTTTTTCTAAGCAATCTACGTTATAGAGAGGGTATAATGAGGCTGAGTTAGCCAATTCAGAGTATCCATTACATACAGTGTTGGCTACATAGTGGGAGCTCATTCTCCTCTCTTTTTCTGTAAAGACTCAAAAACGAGAGCTTAAAGGAAATTCTGTGCCTTGATATGGTTTGGGGAATTGTGGCAAAGATAGGACCTCCTCTCCTGGATCAGTTTTGTAGAGTTTTGGAAATAGATGGTAGTGGCGGGAACAGTAGTGCTCACCGCATCCATTTGTTCCTCTGAATTTCCAGGCCTTCTTATAGTTATGTTGGGCCTTGTGACTAATTCTGTCTAATGAAATATGAGCAGAAATGATGGGCACACTTCTGGGCTGAGGCTGTGATGGGCACATGTGTTCTTGGAGATACAAGTACAAAATGGGAGAGCTTCCTGAGTGACTCCATGAGCAGATCCCCACCTTACCCACCTGGGACCCTTTATGGACATATAGCATGTTATTTTCATAAAGTTTGGTTATGTGGGATGACTGAGATACCAGGATCATTTGATACCACATTAAACCTATCCCATCATGACTAATGCGATCAGCCTGTAAACGCGCTAACCAGTCAGTCAAGCTGATTGATATTTACTGGAAGACACCCGTGTTTCTCCTGAAGCTAGGAGTCTTCAGTAAATGAAATTTTCTCTTTCCCACTTTATATAGTTTTTAATTTAGAATGCAAAAACAACCATATTGCTTTTTTTTTTTTAGTGAATGAGCATGTGAATGAGCATGACTTAGAGTTACCAGATGAAGGACCATCGGGCCTTTTCACACTCAGGACATGTGAAAAGCATCCTTTGTTGTTGCAATTATAGCTGTTGCTTTTGGGGACTGTTATTACTTGTGGCCAAGGCTCTTTCCCTCAGGGGCCAGAGGACACCTGTTTGGTCAATGAAGAACAGACTTGAAAACACTTTCCTCTCTAATTTACCTTTGCCCCTTTACCCATTCTCTCAAGTTTTCATCTATATTAGCTTCTCTACAATAATTCTCAAGCTTCTTTTTTTTAATCTTGTCACTGCATAATTGATGTGAAAATAAAGTGAGATAATGTATGTTAAAGTAGTTCACAATCTATAAAGATATAAGAATGTAAGAGAAAAACATACCTCACTGAAGATGTCTGTATCTCATCACCCCTTCATCAAGGCCCAAAGAAACCCACAACTTCCCCAACTTGAGTCTCCATGAATCACCCTTTTACAGCTGTTACAATGTGAAGGTTTTACATTTATTTGTGTCTTTATTTGATTAACATCTGACTCTCCCCCTAGCTCCCTGAGTTCACTGGCCATGTTTGCTTTTGCTCATCAGTGACTGGCTCAGGGCAGGTACTGAATAAATAGTCATTGGATGTATATATGTAGGGATATATGGATGAATGGATTGATGAACGGAAGAGAGAAAAAGAACACAAGAAAGACCCAGGAGATAGGAAAGCGCTTCTCAACTTTCCTGTCCAGCATTTCTGTAGTCTGCAGGTTACCATCGATGGGCCAAACAGATGTCTAGAATTTCTTCAACTATGATCTTTATGGTACCTTGTAAGTTCCCCAAGGTACTTCTGGTTCCCAGATGGAAAAATTCTTCCTTACAATGATTGCCTCAGTCAGTATGTTAGATTGCAAAAACCATGAGGCACCATTTATGAGAGGAAAACTACCCTCCAGTTATGACCAAAGGGCAGAGAATTCATTTTTTTCAAGGGAACCTCGGTTGACCTCTGTTGGCCTCTTTGTAAGAGTTGGATAGCTTTAATATTGTACCTTCCCTATTTCCATGTAGCCAGTGCTCTAATTGCATGTTGTAACCCTTCAGCTTAGAATTACTTGTCCCAAAGAGCCATGAACTTGGGCCCAGAGGACTGGTGGGGGGAAGGACTGGACTAAAGACTGGCCTTGGGAAGTCAGTGTCCCTCCTCTTCCAGGAGGTCCTGGAGCTAATCAGTCCCAATGGAGCCAGAGGACCCCAGCTCCAGGCATTCTGGGAATCAGACGGAGTTTGTGCCACTCCAGGTGGTGCAGCTGTCCCTCCATTGCCCTACGTAACCCAGGCAGAGAGGATGGCTTCCAACCACAGGAAATCAAAATCCAGCCTGCAGACAGATGTCATTCAAGGTCCACCCAGGAAAACAGACTACTCTGGGCATTTTAAACAGAGGCAATGAAAGGCAGGAAATTGGTTATACTGGTGAAGGAAGAGCTGAGAAGCCAACAGGGGTGATATGACCACCCAGAGCTGAGCAAGCTCTCTTAGACTGAAGGGACAAAGTAGGGAGGGGGTGTACCAGCATCCAGGGCACAGGGCCACTCGTATGGGGAGGGAGAGAGTCACTGATTAAGCATACAGATTCCTGGGCCTACCCCAGACCCACAGAACTGGAACCTCCAGAAAAAGAGCATACAAATCTTCAGTTTTAACACATTTTCTTGGCACGTCTAATCATTGGTTAAGTATAGAAAATCCTCTTTTGAAATAATCAAACAAAAGCAAAAATCCCCAAATATAAAACTTGATTCCAGTAGACTTGAGATCAAATACTGGTTGTGCCGGGATTCACTAGTTTATAGCCTCGGGCATATTTGGGCCTCAGGCTCCCTATCTGTAGAATGGTAGTAATGATGTCAGCTACATTGTAGGGTTTCTAAAAATGGAAAGAACATGTGTACATGAACCCTGAATGTGGCAGAGCTGCTAGGAGGCAGATCTGGGACTTGAATCCAGAACTTTCTAGTCCGTGTTCACCATGAACTTTCCATTGAAATCTGTCTTCTTTTTTTTTTTTGCGGTATGCGGGCCTCTCACTGTTGTGGCCTCTCCCGTTGCGGAGCACAGGCTCCGGACGCGCAGGCCCAGCGGCCATGGCCCACGGGCCCAGCCGCTCCGCGGCACGCGGGATCCTCCCAGACCGGGGCACGAACCCGTGTCCCCTGCATCGGCAGGCGGACTCCCAACCACTGCGCCACCAGGGAAGCCCGAAATCTGTCTTCTTTTTGACTTCACAGAGGTGTCTACGTCGGAATTCTTTAAAGAATTTCTTAGGTGTCTCCAAAGAATTATAAATTTGATTCTATTCACAAAGCTGTAATACATGCCTACTTAGCAGAAAGTACTCAATGAATAGAGCAGTGTGTTATTTGACACCTTGCTGACGTCTTCCACCTAGAACCACCTATTCACCTCCCTACCCACTGACTCCTAACAGATGGACTTCATAAACTCCGGTCATTCTTTAGTCATCACACCAGGGGAGATATCACCTACTCTGGGAAGTCTTTGCGGTCTCCCTCTCTCAAGACAGAATCATTGCTATTATTATCCCGAGGAACCCTGGCTATCATTTTTACAGCACTTACTGTATTAAGACCAAGGCAGTAAGTGACAGAACTGGGTTTGAGCCCAGCCCTTTTATTCCAAAGCTCATATGGCATAGAACCATAACTTCACATACTCTCTCTCTCTCTCTGTCTTCAGCCCCCTTCTAAAGTTGCCCTACGCAGACGTAGAGAATGGACTTGAGGACACGGGGAGGGGGAAGGGTAAGCTGGGACAAAGTGAGAGTGGCATGGACATATATACACTACCAAATGTAAAATAGATAACTAGTGGGAAGAAGCCGCATAGCACAGGGAGATCAGCTCGGTGCTTTGTGACCACCTAGAGGGATGGGATAGGGAGGGTGGGAGGGAGATGCAGGAGGGAGGAGATATGGGGATATATGTATATGTATAGCTGATTCACTTTATTATAAAGCAGAAACTAACACACCATTGTAAAGCAATTATACTCCAATAAAGATGTTTAAAAAATAAATTAAAACTGAAAAAATAAATAAATAAAAATTTAAAAATAAAATGTAAAAAAAAAAAAAGTTGCCCTAACCATTCTGGATGGGGGAAAGGGGGGAAAGCCTATTTCCTCCACTGAGCTCTGACCTTCTAGTCATCCATTCCAGAGGAAAACCCCATGTTCCATTCATTTTTGTGTCCTAGCACAATGCATGATTTATAATAGAGCAGAGGTCAAAGTATGGTCCCAGACAGCAACATCAGCGTCACCTAGGAATGTATTAGAAATGCAGATTCTTGGAAGTCTGAGGGTGGGATCAAGCCAACTCTATTCTAACAAGCCCTACAGATGACTCAGATGCACAGTCATCTGAAAGATGCACACTCCCTCCTACCTGCTCTCCAAAACACAGGTTCTCAGCCCTCTGTGTACTCTTAACAACCATTGCTTAAGCAGCTTTATAGCATGTGTGGCATCTTGTTATCATTGCCTGATTCTCTCTGTGAACTGATTTCTTAGTGCAGGTGTTTGATCTAGTGCATACTTAACTAGCCAGTACCTTATTCAGTGCCTGAGCCCTGGTAGGTGCTCAGTACATGTCTGCCAATAGAAGGGGTGAATTCATGAAGACAGGGAAGCTAGACCCATGCTTTCAAGAACACGATACATTTTTAAGAGCTGGAAGGAACTTTAGAGAACAATTCATACTAAACTGAAGCCCAGCTGAGGAGGGTTCCCAGGTTACAGCAGTGACTTAGTGGTAAAATAAGACATGAATGATGTCTTGATGTCTTCGAGCTCCTTGCTGTTCAAAGTACGATACAGAGACACCAGCAGCAGTGCATCACCTGTGGGTTTGTGAGAAACGCCACATCTCAGGCACCCCCTCCAGACCTGTTATACCAGAACCTGCATTTTACTATGATTCGTCTCACTACAGTTTGAGAGGCATTTTCATTTTGACTCAATCACTGAGCTTTCACCAAATTAATCTCTCATCCTTTGGTTGACTGTCCTTGTTTTTGTTTTCTAAAGATGAAATTCAATTTCCTAGTGAATCCACGTATGTGAGGAATTTATTAAGGAGGGGATGGTGGTGGTGAAATTAATTAAATTCACTCAGTGCCTTGGAAATAAAGCTTTAACAAATGATCAGAAAAAGTTCCTTCAGTGCAGATGGGACGACTGATTTCTCGTTTAGAACAGCACCCAACCTGGCTCAGATCCAGGCAAAATGTCAGCTGCTCCAGCTCATGAAAGGTCAACATATTGTTTCAGACAACTTTTATGAAATGCTCATCTTGGACTTCCCTGGTGGTGCAGTGGTTAAGAATCCACTTGCCACTCAGTGGTTAAGAATCTGCCTGCCGGGCTTCCCTGGTGGCGCATTGGTTGAGAGTCCGCCTGCCGATGCAGGGGACGCGGGTTCGTGCCCCGGTCCGGGAAGACCCCACATGCCGCGGAGCGGCTGGGCCCGTGAACCATGGCCGCTGAACCTGTGCGTCTGGAGCCTGTGCTCCGCAATGGGAGAGGCCACAACAGTGAGAGGCCCGCGTACCGCAAAAAAAAAAAAAAAAAATCTGCCTGCCAATGCAGGGGACACGGGTTCGAGCCCTGGTCCAGGAAGATCCCACATGCCACGGAGCAGCTAAACTAAGCCTGTGTGCCACAACTACTGAGGCAGAGTGCCACAACTACCGAAACCCGCATACCTAGAGCCCATGCTCCACAACAAGAGAAGCCACTGCAATGAGAAGCCCGTGCGTCGCAAGGCAGAGTAGCCCCTGCTTGCCGCAACTAGAGAAAGCCTGCGTGCAGCAATGAAGGCCAAACGCAGCCAAAAATAAATTAATTAATTAAAAAAAAAAAAGCCAGTTGCTGTTTTAAAAAAAGGAAAGAAATGCTCATTTCAAAATTGGAAGCACTATGAAGATGGTTATATGTAAGCCAACACCTCAATGTCATCAACCTTGTACCCTTACTCCAGCCTGCTTTGTTCCCACAGGATCTAAGGTGGAACCATTTGAGGCTTTGTTTTCTCCCATCTGAAGTAGAGCCAACTTTCTGTTATGGTTATGGCAATAGAATAACAGTGTGAAACAGGGAAGCTCATTAGCATAAAATATTTCCCTCTAGAGTTTCAACTTCTGCCCCTAAGTCTAAGCCTAAGGGCTGCTTACAATTAGTAAAATCATGTGACTTGAGTTCCTTATTTCCTCTAGCTGTCCAGGATGCAAAATGAGTGATGGTGTTGGCAGGCACGAGAACAAAGGAGGGAGTATTAAAAGCATGGGTCATACCCAAGTCCTATAATTGGTTCCTTTCAAAGTTATTTGCTGTATACCATACAATACCATACTAATCAAAATCTCAGCAGGGTTTTCTATAGAAATTGACAAACTGATTAAAAAATTCGTATGGAAATGCAAAGGACCCAGAATAGCCAAGCAGTTTCAAAGAAAACAAAGTGAGACGACTAACACCACCTCTTTCAAGCATTTTTATAAAGTTACATGATCAAAACAGTGGGGTACTAACTTCAAGATAGATGACTTGATCAATGGAAAATAATAGGGGTCCATAAAAAGACTCATACATAGATGAACAACTGATTTTCAAGAGAAATGCAAAAGTAATGGAGAAAGGATAGTCTTTTTAGTGAGTGGTGCTGTAAAAATGGCATGTCCAACTGCGAAGAAAACCACTCCGTACCTTACACAGTATATAAAATTAGTTCAAATGTATCATCAACTTAAATGTAAAACTTAAAACTATAGAACTTCTAACAAAATAAGGGAAGACTTTTGTGAATTTGGGTTGGGCAAAGGTCCTATATATGGCACCAAGAGTGCAATCCATAAAGACTGGTAAATCGGATTTCATTCAAATTAAAAACCTATTCGTAAGAGAATGAAAACACAAGAAAATATTTGCAGAGTAATACTTGATAAAGAACTTGTATCCAGAACAATGTATTAAAAACTCTCTAAATTTAATAATAAAAAAAGGAATAATGCAGTTTTTTAAGAGCAAAAATGTATACAGACACTTCACCATAGAAGATAGATGGATAGGAAGTAAGCACATAAAAAGATGTTCTACATCATTAGTCATTACAGACGTGCAAATTAAAACCACAAACGAAATAACACTACGCACATTAATCTGGCTAAAACTGAAAAGACTGATCATACCAAGTGTTGACAAGGGTTTGAAGGAATTGGAACCTCCATACACTGCTGATTGGAAATGAAAAATTGTTAACAAGCACTTTGAAATGCAGTTTGTCAATTCCTTAAAATGTTAAACACACGTCTATCATATGAACCAGCAATTTCACTCCTAGCTGTTTACCCAAGAGAAATGAAAGCATGTGTCCATAAAAAAACACAGTTGTTCATAGCAGCATTATTTGTAATAACCAAAAACTACAAACAACCCACATGTCGATCAAAAGGTGGTGGATAAACAAACAGTGGTATATTCATACAATGGATTACTGCTTGGCAATAAAAGGGAATGAACTATTGGCATGTGCTACAACATTGTATGAATCTCAAAATAATTGTGCTGTGTAGAAGTCAGATAAAAAGGAATATATACTGTATGATTCCATTTATTAAAATCCTACATAATGCAAACTAAGCTATAGTAAGAGAAATGGAGGGAAGAAGAGTCATGGAGGGTATACATGTGTCTAAATCTTGTACACTGAAAATTATGTGCAGTTTATGGGGCTTCCCTGGTGGCGCAGTGGTTGAGAGTCCGCCTGCTGATGCAGGGGACACGGGTTCGTGCCCCGGTCTGGGAAGATCCCACATGCTGCGGAGCGGCTGGGCCCATGAGCCATGGCCGCTGAGCCTGCGCGTCCGGAGCCTGTGCTCCGCAATGGGAGAGGCCACAACAGTGAGAGGCCCACGTACCGCAAAAAAAAATTTAAAAAAAATTATGTGCAGTTTATTGTATGTCAATTATAACTCTAACGCTGTTTAAAAAGAAATGCAGTTATAGAAAGAGTTTCCAATGAACTGGACTATTTGCTGTTTGAGAATATCCTCCGCTTCTGCGCCTCTCTGTCCCTGGTCGTGGTCCCCCTGTCCCGCAGACTGGAATGCCCTCCATCCATTCTCCACCTGTCAAAATCCACTTACTCCATAAGCCCCATCTCAAATGCCTTTGTCTTCCAGAAGTATTTCCTGATCCTTGCCATCTAGCAGCTTTCCTTGGATAACCTATGCTTCTTTAATGGCATACCTGTTCTGCCATATGCTCTGCCACCACCCTCACTAGGCTGTAAATGGACTACATCCAGCTTATCTTTGTATCCCACCGTGCCCCACCATGCCTAGCAGACTTCTGTATCCATGTATGGTTTGGTGGACCCATTTCTCCAAAGATACAAGTATTAATTCATAAATCAAATGGTCAGGATAGAATGCTCTTCCACTCTGCTGTAGTTTAACCTTTAGTATGTAAATTGTTCTCTCCTCTGCATTTCTACTGCTGGTACCCCCATAACTGCAGAGATGTCCTAGCAGGTGTCTCTCCCCTCCAGTCCCATCTCCCCAGCATGATCTCCCTAAAATACAGCTTGGTCATGTCACTTGCTGAAATGAAATTCTGTCAGTGGGTCCCCTTCAGCCTCTCTCCCCTGTTTGTCCCTTCACTTTCTTGCCCACATTTCCCCTACACTTCGTCTAAGCCAAGACCCACACAGAGTTTCCATAACGTGCAGTGTGGATTTCCTCTACTGTCCTTTGCTCAGGCTGCCCCTCTCCTTGGGATACTCTTCCCTGGGCTAGCCAACTGACTCCATCAACGATATTCTAACCAGTGTGCTATGTGGCCTTTCCTGGAGGGCAGTCATTGAGTTCTTTTTTTTTTTTTAATTAATTAATTTATTTATTTATTTTGGCTGTGTTGGGTCTTCTTTGCTGCGTGCGGGCTTTCTCTAGCTGCGGCCAGTGGGGGTTACTCTTTGTTGCGGTGCGCGGGCTTCTCATTGTGGTGGCTTCTCTTGCTGCAGAGCACAGGCTGTAGGTGCGCAGGCTTCAGTAGTTGCAGCACGCGTCTTTAGTAGTTGTGGCGCACGGGCTTAGTTGTTCCCCAGCATGTGGGATCTTCCCGGACCAGGGATTGAACCCGTGTCTCCCGCATTGGCAGGCAGATTCTCCAACCACTGTGCCACCAGGGAAGCCCAGTCATTGAGTTCTTTGTCTGCCACTACCCACTCCCCCCTCACCTTTCAGTCCCTGCAGACAATAAGCTCCTCGAAAGCCATGGCCATATTGTCAGACTCAGTGTCCCTAGCACCTAGCAGACTACCTGGCAGAGAGCAGACCTTCAATAAATCTTTTTGAATGAATGATTCAAACATGATTAAGGTTATATGTACTTGCGCCAGCCTCAAATCTGTCTTCTTTCGGTTTCTTTTTTTGGAGGAAGTATATTGAAGTCTCGGTAAAAGCAGTCTGGGCTAATTGATAAGCAGTCCTCATGCAGATTGCCCGAGGGTACAAAGCTGGATATAAAGTTTAATCAGTTGCCTTGAACATCTGGAGGGAACAAATGTTTGGAATGCCTTGAGGCAGAGGCAGGTCTCCCTGGCAGCAGCCATAGAAGTCACTGCATTCTTTTCTCCCCTCCAAGGCCTGCCCCCTCCCACTGTCACCCACCCCAGTCCCCGGCACCTCCCCTACCCCATGCACTCCCATGCCAAGAAGTAGAGAGCTTTGAGTTAATTCCTTCATTTGTAACAATTTTCCAGTTCCACTATTTTAACATATATTTTCTTTAAAAAAAAAAAAAAGCAAATGAAGTCAAAACAAAATCAAACAAATCTAACCCACAGCCTTGCTGCTTCACAGAGAAACTGACTCTCTTTCCAACTTGTTTCACACCTTGGCATTTACTATAAGAATGAGGAAGATTGAATTTCGTGTAGCGTGACCTTTTGAAACTCAGGATGATCATTTGCATTATTCTGATTTTCACCCTCTCTTGCAACCAGTACAGAATTGCATGACAATTTAAAACTTGTCTAGATAGTTCAGATATAGATTTTTTTAAATAGCAATTTTGTGGGTAGCTGATTCATTTGTTCGTGCTTGTTTAAATCCTTCATGTAATGAAAATGATGATTGCTATCTACAAAAGAGGTGAAAGTGTCTTTGAGCAAAGCCTTCACAGAGAAAATAATTATGAAGCTGTCATTTCCATAAATACCTTGACAGTGAAATATCTACAAAATACTATAGTGAGTGTTTCAAACACAGAAAGAGCTACTAGCCTCAAATTCAGGATCAACCCTCTGGAAAATGGTAGAGAAAGTTGTTTGGCTCCAGCACACCATGAGTTCTCCATTCTTTCCCTATTCTCTGAACTTGGAACTTAACATGGTTGTTAAGAAGTTGGATTCTAGGGACTTCCCTGGTGGCGCAGTGGTTAAGAACCTGCCTGCCAATGCAGGAGACACAGGTTCGAGCCCTGGTCGGGGAAGAGCCCGCATGCTACAGAGCAACTAAGCCCGTGCGCCACAACTACTGAAGCCCGTGTGCCTAGAGCCCGTGCTCCACAACAAGAGAAGCCACCGCAATGAGAAACCCGCGCACCGCAACAAAGGGTAGCACCCGCTCGCCGTAACTAGAGAAAGCCCACATGCAGCAACGAAGACCCAATGCGGCCAAAAATAAATAAATTTTTATAATAAAAAGAAGTTGGATTCGAGGCTCAGTAATATTGATACTACTGCCTGTAAGTGTGACCTTGGCTAAATCACTTCTCCTCTTCCAGAAGTTAGGGTTTTGTTGTTTTTTTTTTAATCTTTAAAACTAGTGGTTGGCTTAAATGACCTCTAACTTCCTTCTGTATTGCTAATTCTGTCTTTGATCACTCATTCATTCATACATTAAACTACGATAATTTTGGTTTCTGCCTTTCTTTATCTTTATCTAGTTCTCTCATGCTAACGAAAATTGCCAATGGTCTTTTCCACTTCCTGAATCCAAATTCCCTGGCAGCTCTAGTCCTTTCAGGTGGTAGAACTTCTTCAAATTTTTCTTGTCCCATCCAGTTTATGTCTCCTCTTCGTCATTCTCTCGGGGCCCTCTTCTCTGCTGGCTGGTGGCTATTAATAATCTTTGTTGAAGGGTTCACGTCTATTAATGGTTTAAGGTGCTGCCTTCCGTAGCTAACACATCTTTATTTATATAGGGGTCATAGACATACAGTAGTGCTTTTGCCCTTATATTCTCCCCTTTTCTTCTCCTCCCTCCTTGAAAGACTTAGTCAAAATTAAAACTAAATGGATGAGTGATATTTTGGTGCTAGTGAAGTACTGTTCTCTATGTAAGCAGCTGCCAGTTTCACATGGTTAATTATTGCTTAAGTAATTTATAGAGAATTTAACAAAAGATTCTCTGCTCCTTGAACAGATACAAACTCTTCTCTTGTGTTAGGAATTTCTTGTGATATTTGAAAACTTAAGAAAGTGTGTATGTTTGTCCAAGATTGCTAGACAGTAATCTTAGTGATTACAGGAACCATATCCGTGTTGAGTTGCCCTTCTCCTCATGTGCCTAATGCCATGTCTAATAGGTACCAGACACTCAGAAAATGATAAGGAAATAAATGAAAAAGGCATCTCACAATTTTGTAAATGAGGCAGACCAATAAGTCTTACTTTTTCACATGAAACTCTGACATAGAAGAGTTGGATGACATCCACTTCTATTCTTCTCTCTCAGAGATAAGCACTTTGAATTAGCATTCCTCGTTGCTTCAATTCTGTGTCATCATTTTACCCTGTTTTACACATTTGCAAGCCTGCCTGCTTTTACATCTAATCCGGGTAAGTCTCACAAGATCACAAATTGATTATTTTAGCCCAAGAAAATCATCTATGGCAAATTGTGTGATAAACATTATAATATGAAATAAAATACAATAAATATTTCTGAGCTGAATGCTATTGCACTTCACCCATGTAAACTAGCCTTCTCGTGGGACATTAAAACATGTTTGATTTTATTTAATGTACCAAGCTTATGACTTAGAACTGAAGATACTTTGTACCATAGAATTAAATTCCATTCTTCAAGACTAAAAAGGTTAATTTCTAGTAAGGGAAAAAATAAAAATGTCAGTGCAGGCAGTGATAGAACTTTATCTGGAAAGGGAGTTACTATAGAGATGAGACAATCTTTTACTAGTAGACAGAGCCATCCATTCACTTAGCCCAACCAATACTTATGGAATACCCTCCTCCATGTGCCAGACAGTGGGGGTGAAATGAAGATAATTCTGCTATATGTCATACCCTCAAGGAATTTATAGTCTGATGGGGGAGATAAACTATAAAAGGATAAATCTTGAAAGAAATTATCAGATGACTAAAAATGAGAACCCTCTCCAAGGGTAGGGCAATAAGGAGCTACATGTCAAAATGCTTTCTAGATATTTCTAGAAATATCAAACAGATAGCATGAGTGCTGTCAATCCTCACTGCCATGCCCATGGCAGACAGCAATGTATGATTATGTTACTTCACCTCATTGAGCCTAGAATGAGACCTCTGGCTCCTTCACAAGACATCATTTCAGGAAACCACTACTTTTTAATCAAAGTTGACCTAGAAAGTAGAACTTATATCCCACCTGAGATATTGCTCCAGCTCCACTATGAAAATTTGGTAACTTACAGTCTGGCTAGCTTTTCTGAAAGGGAGATAATATTGATAACACTTGGAGACTGAATGAGCACCAGGAAAAAAAAGACAGGAGGCATCAAGGATTGGGTCACCCAACCTGGATTATTGGGAGGATGCTGATGCTGTGAAGACAGAGTAACCACAGAATACTCTTGGAGAGTAGCTGGTATATGTATATTCTACAAGTATGAAGTTATTACAAGACACCTAAATGAAGATGGAGCATTTATAATGTTTCTTGTCAAATCTGGACTTTGTTTTTTTTTTGTCTTGGTGATTGGCACTGTCATTCATTCAGTTGTACAAGCCAGAAAACTAGGCATCCTAGACTCTTCCCTTTTCCTCACTCCTCATAGCTAATCCATCATGAAGTCCTATCAGTTTTGTTTTCTATACATTTCTAATCCATGTACTTCATACGATTTCCACCACTAGATATTGTGCGGGACATACTTAGAGTAAAAAATTATTCATTGTTTATCTGAAAATCAAATTTGACTGGGCAGCTTATATTGTTATATGTGAAATCTGGCAACCTTAGCCCAAATAATCTGATTACACAGAAGCAGAAATAGGTCTTTAGGCTTCCAATGCTATGCTCTGGAGTGAACCATGGGGTGGATTGTTTATTTTGTCAGTATATTGTACTAAGATTCTAGAGACAAATGTATATTTATCTGACCTGCATTGCACCTTGTATGTTTACATGGCTTTAAAAAAAGAAAACTCCAGTTGAGTAAGGTCAAACCACAGAATATTTTGTGAGGTACAGAGGAAGTGTGGGGTAGAAGAACAGAATGTTCTCTCTAGTTTGACATTAGCTGTCTCCTCTTCCAAAACTTTGATAACGATATCGCTCCCGTAGGAGAGACCGAAGTGCTGAAATTCTTCACATATTGTGTAAATTTATGTATTGGTGAAACACTGAAACGAGCCAACGTGAGAGATATTGTCAGGTTCCCTCAGAGCTGAGCAGAACACTGTATCATGCATGACCTGTTTTTGAAATGGGGTTTTGTGAAAAAACAGCAGAACACCTTTTTCTGGCTTCTGCTCACACTTGACACATTCCTTAGATGATCTCGTCAGCTCCCATCATGGCAGCCATATTCCCAAATCTCCATTCTTAGCTGGGGAGTGTAGTTTTAAGCAACAGAATCAACTCTGGCTGAGGATATTAGGGTGCTCGCATATCTCCCGGAGTTCAGATAGCCAGGCTAGGAAGTTCAACATCCAACCACATGGTGAAGGCTGTTCTAGAAGAAATGCCACCGTTGCCATCGCTTAACAACCATCCACAGCCCACACAGCTGCCTCAGCTTGCTCCTGTGACAGCTGGCACTGGCCGAGCTCTACCACTACTGCCATCAAGAGCAGGGTGCCTCCACCACTATACGTGCCAAAGGATGGACCCTGTACTCACCTACTTTCTCACATTGCCTCCTTCAGAATTGCCATTTTGAGTGAGTGGCTCGGTGCCCTAGCGGTGAGGAGGGCTGAGAACTGGAATTCTGGCTTCTGCTTTGGGGAAGCTCAACTCAGAGTTTGGAAAACTTTCCAAATACACAGGAAGGGTGTTCAAAAGATATTGAGCAAAGCGTGAAAATTCTTATCTACTCTTTTAAGCAACAGACCATGCTTTACAAACGTCCTGCTAAATGGAACGTAATGACTGAGACACAAGCCTTGCAGTTAGGTGAACCTGGGTTCCAGTTCTAGCTTTGCCTCTTACTAACTGGGAGATTGGACAAGCCTAGCCCCTCTGAGGCACAATCTTCTCATCTGTGCTGTAGACACATTAATACCATTCCCCTCATAGGACGGTGATAAGGATAAAAGGAGGACAGTGAACTCGTTTGGTGGTGGAGTTTACATCCCACAGGACAAATCCTCATCCTCCTTTTGAATATTATTACTGCCATATTTTACCTCTTTCTTTAGTGTTGTCTTTTTCACAGAAGACTATCTTTTTTCTAGTGAATTGTTTCACTAACGACATATCGCAGAAGGTATGCAAGCATTCACTGTCTTCAACTTTTTTTCTAGTATTTTTTTTCTGATTACATTGCAAAAAGATGAGAAATTGTAGAAAAGCAGAAAAGTAGAAATAAAAATGCCTCGGAATTCCACTATCTAGAGGTAGCCACTTTTAAAGGTCTGCCATGTATTTGTCGGGAAATTTTGTATCAACCACCAGAGTCACAGATTTGTGGAACAGTAAACAACCATGTGGTTTGCGTTCCCCTTGATTCCCTGTAGTTCTGCAAGTCCATGGGCCACCTTCCTACTCACCACCTTCGTCTGTGTTTTCTCCAGCCTCACATTGGAGGGGAAAGGTCACTTGAAACCTTCGTTGCCAGGTTGCAAGTTATGTTTTATTTATTAATACTGTGTTAGGAGGCTTCAGTTTTGTGTGTCAGCCTTGTGTTTCTAAACAGGGGAAGTAGAGGATGCTGGGAAATATTATCTGGCTCTGTGAGAGCCTTTGAGAGAGTGAGAGGGGAAGAAAATGACTCTTTTGGTGTGAGGTTTGCCAAATGATCTCTGAGAAGCTGTGATATCATTCATAGGCCTTGCCAGGCTGCATGGAAACGGCTCATCTTGGCAGACATCTAGAGCGAGCATATAATTCCTCGGGGTTGGTATGGGCCTTTATCAGAAATAGTTCCATAGGCAGTATTTACATAACTGTGGTGGAGTGTGAGAATAAACACAGCTGTGGCATTGCCCTAAATATTTCTATTCAGTAGGGAATTAAAAGAGAACTTTATCGCTGAATAAAGATAAACACAATTCATCAAGCAGTGGTCAGTTCAACTGGGGAACAAAACAGGAGTTAGAAAAGACTGGCCTGCTGAAAATAGCTCCAATCAGCCAGCCTGACTTTATTGCTCCTTCCCTCCCTCCCTCCCTCCTCCTCCCCCAGTTCCAGAAATGTAGAAATCATCAGCTCTCAAAGAAGTTGTCTAGGTTTTTTTTTTTTTTTCACCAAGGAGGAAGTGGAAGCCCCTCAGTCTGTTTACTGCGTGTAGACCTACTGTGAGCCAGTATCTTCCGGGTGCTTTATCTATGCGTCTCATTTTAGAAGGCTTCCCTTTTTTTTCGGGTTGTAGAATTGAATGTGAGTAGGGAGTAAGATTGTTTTGCCAAGGAGAAGATTTTTTAATACCAACATGTGTTGGAATGGAAGCAGGATTGCCACAGCTTTAAGTGGTCTGCATCTTACAGGTTCCTTTCAGCATTCACATATATATAGGGTGCTGGCGATATTCTGTTTCTTGTTCTGGTAGTGGTTAAATGGGTGTTTGCTTTGTAATAAAACACTGAGCTATACAAGATAAAACCACGGTAAAATACTGTGTTTTAACTGAACAGAGGATAGCAGCTGATTTTTCCAAGTTTCTCTATAATAATTTCAATTTCTTAAATTTCAAAACATTATTCATTTACAAGAAGATGTGCATGTATATAAATGTAACAAGTAGCAAGTAAATAACATAAACATAAATAGTAATAGAAACCCAGGAAAAAATAACTTTAAATATTTTATGAAGACCATCTTGAAGACAGGAAGAAAAAATAGTTAAGGACTCTTTTCTTTGAAAGTGACAGACACTCAACTCAAACTACTTAAATGAAAAAGGGAAACCAGGAAGTTCAAGGGGGTGACTCCAACTACAGGCCTGGGTGGATGGAGTGATTCACATGATGTCATGAAAAATCTGTCTTGGCTCTAAGCATCATATATTTTAAACATTAGTGCAGTCCCAGGTCAGCTATGCACAGGAAGATAGTTCCACGGTTTATTAGTTTTCTAGGACTGCAGTGACAAAATGAGCACAGACTGAAAGCTTAAAAGAAAAGAATTTTATATATTCTCTCTCAGTTTTGGAGGCCAGAAGTGTGAAATCAAGGAATTGGCGGGGTTGGTCCCTTCCCGAGGCTGTGAGGGAGAAACCGTTCCAGGCCATCCTTGGCGTTCCTTGGCCTTGCGATGCTTGACTCCAGTCTCTGCTTGCATCGTCACCAGGCCTTCGTCTCTGTGTCTCTGTGTATCTTTTCTGTCTCTTCTACTGAGACTCTCATTGGATTTAGGACCCATCCTAATCCAGTGGTTAGATGAATAAAATAAGCATCTCATTATCATCCTTACTTTCATTACTTCTGCAAAGATTCTATTTTCAAATCAGTCACATTTGAGTTTCTGGATAGGCATGAATTGGGGGAGATACTATGCAACCATCTACACATGGTGAGCTTCTTGGGTGCAGGGACCATGCATTCTACTTTTCTCTGCAGCACCCAACACACATTGAGTGTCTGGAAGACTCACCAGTACTCACAGCATATTTTCTGTGTGCATGGGTAAAGACATCGCTGCATGTTCCCAACTCCATTTTGTAACCCAAGAGATTTACTGGCATTTTCTGTTTTAATAGGCATGACTGTCTCTTTACTAATAGTGTAGCTAAGAGAGAGCTGACTTGCTTATATGTGCCCATGGGTCCAGATAATATAAAAGCATTGCGTCCACTAATATAGTTTCTTTTTCCAGTAACTGAGACAACAACACAGTCTTAAAATGCCCAAAGCTTAAATGACAACTGCTAACATCAGGATTTACCAGTCACGAAGCACATTCACAGTTATTATCTCATTTGGTTCCTTAGTAATAACCCCATGAAGGCTATTATTATCACTTTCATTATAATGATCATTATCACTTTCATCATCATCATCATCATCCCTGTTTGATAGGAATAAAGAAACTCAAGGCTCATAGAAACTGTGACCTATTTGCGATCTGTGTATGATTCAGGACTTGTAGTTGTGTTTGAAAATTACACAGCTCAAACTGGCTTCTGCAGAAGGGGAACATGGAAGAAAATACAAGGATATGCTGAGTGTCAGGTACGGCTGGATCCAGGTCTCTCATCTTTTAGCTCTGCTTTCCTCTGTATTGGCTTCATCTGCAGGCAGACCACCCCTCTTGATGGCCAGATGGCCATCAGCAGATCCATGATTATAACTGTTCCCTCTGTATATATGATGAGAGAAAAACATCATCTTAACGACGACTCCTGAAGAAATCCTGGGCCTGGCTCTCCTTGGCCAAATTGCATCACACCTACAACCTTTAACCCATCAAGCCCCCAAATCACATAGACTGAGAATGGAGGTAAAGCCTGTTACCAGAAAGGG
This sequence comes from Grampus griseus, assembly GCF_964374135.1. Classification (NCBI taxonomy): domain Eukaryota; kingdom Metazoa; phylum Chordata; class Mammalia; order Artiodactyla; family Delphinidae; genus Grampus; species Grampus griseus. Next base: position 18,122,978 of record NC_139011.1, read on the forward strand.
GGGGAGTAGAAACTGGGCAGACAGAACCACAGATGTCCATAGGAAGCATAGTTTATAAATGACAGAGCTTGGGCTTTGGGACAATGTTGTTTTAACCAACAGGCCAGTCTGGCTCCTCCCCCTCCCCTCCCCTCCCCCCTCCTCCTCTTCTGTTCAAATACAGTGAATACACAGTGGGTACACATGGAACAAAATTCAGAAAATACAGAGTTATACTGTGAAAGTTTCCCTTCTTAAGTGAGTGGGTTTGCTGATTCATTTTGGTTCTAACATTCTGCAAGGATTGATTGTGTTCTCAGTTGCTTGTTGGCATTTGTATTTAGGCGGGCCAATAAGACAGTTTTTATAATGTGGCTGTGTTTTTATGTGGCTTGCAAACATAGTTTGGTGCTATCTCTATTGTGAAGATATGGCTTCGATTACAGAACCTGGCTTTGGGGGACTATTGTACCTCTTCTGTTATTAAATGTGTATATGTTTATGTCTCCATATGTAAAGTCTAGCATAGAACTATTTTTTTGGAAATAAAATTTTTTTTAAATTTTTTAAAAAAGAGAAAGTTTCCCTTCTTATCTTGTCCTGTCACTCCATTTCCCTCCTAACTGAACCTACCTGTACACCTCTCCAGGCATAGTCTCCACATTTACAAACATTTATATGGATCATTTTTACATTAATGGTATGATACTGCTCTCACTGTCTGCCCTGTGCATTTTTCACTTCCATTGTATCAGACATTTTTTGGTTCTCTGACTCTCATGACTTCAGCCACCCAACCACAGTGCCATTTTTACACACCACCTAGTTATTTTTCCACCCCTGAGTTTTTCTTTTCTTTCTCCCCCCACCCCGGCCGCCTCCCCTCTTCCTACTTTATTTCCTCATCTTTATCTCTCCTTTAAAAATGGATGAGGTAATTATCAGAGTTGAAAGTGCCTTTTTAAAGAATGAGTTACCTGAAATATTTGACCCTACAAAATGGTTCTTTTGGGGTAGGTTGTCAGCAAAATACTTCAGTAAGATGAAACCATTCCACATCTCTTTTCACCCCCAGAGTCACTCGTTAGCTCAGGCAGTTCAGAAAGCAAAAGGACTTCAACAGATAGTTGTAGCTCTAGTTATGGCTAAAACTCAACATAAACCTCATAAAGTCCTTTTAGGTGGAACAAATTAGGAAGTTGGGATAAGGGATAATGTAGAATCAGGTTTGCCCCAAATCTTCCAGTATCTCTCAAGAAACTCATGCATCTCTCCCCAAAGTTATTTTTTTTCCATCCCAAGATGTTAGAAATAGCCCTTGTATAACTTTTTAGTTTCTCCTGGGGCTTGCATTTTTCAAGTCCAAGTACTCTGAAAAAGAGTCTCAGGGCCCCTGGAGGACTCTTCCTCGCCTCATGGGACCACTACCATCCTCTTGTACGCAAATTGGGAAGACTCTTCATTGTAAACCAGAATACAAACCAGAATTGATCAAGATTAGCTTGGCACTGTGATATCCCATGCATATGTTATCTCATTTTCGTCTTTTCAATGATCTTGAGAGGCAAGATTGAGCCATCTTACGGATAAGAAAATTGAAGCTTAGGGAGGTTAAGGAATTTGGCTCACAGCCAACAAGTTTAAAGTCAGCCTGAACCCCAAAATCTATATGCTTAACAACTACTTCCTGACACATGTGGGTTTGAATTGTTTTCTTTAAAAATGGGCTACTGAAAAAACTACTGCACAGCCAGCCCAGGAATAGGATTTCTTTCTCTCCTTATACTCCAAGACATGCATTGCACCTGGTACATTTACATTTTGGCAAAATAATATTAAATGACAAATTAAGCCAAAGTGTGTGTGTTTGAGATTTGTGCTAGGTAGTGTGACAAGTAACCATATATATGCATAGTCACTCCATGACCTTGACCAGAATCTTGAGTTGTCTCTCGGAAGTTCTGGGGACTTTCGTGCTGCCAGCTACTTGTTTGCTTTAGCGTGTAGAGTACATTGGTATTAAAAGGAAAGGTTGTACTCTTCTTCCTCCTTCCCCTTTGGGTTTAGGGAGGAGTGAATGTGGATCACTGAATTCTTTCATTTATTCATTGCACAAATAATTGACATCATTTCTGTGCCAGACAAGCCAACAATTCTTCACCCACTATCATTTTTTGGTGATTTCATGCTGCTCCCGTATGCTGTCAGTGAAAGGCTCTTTCTCATCGCCCTGTTGACACTGACCCCTCTCTTGAGTCACGTTCTGTCTCTTTACAGAATCTATAAAGCTGACAGAGCTGCAGCTTTGTCAGAAAGAATGGTCTCCCTCTTCACTCAGATCTGTAAGCCCTTCCTAGGCTGTTGATTCACAACCCCGAACACTCGCCCTTTACATTCAGGACAGACTCTCCAGAGCCTTACTTCATCCAAGGCCTGTCTGTGGTGGTTTTAAGATATGTCCCCAAATCCTTTGATTCTCTTCCCTTTAAGAAGTGAAGCCTAACTCTTCCTCGTGAGTGTGCGTTGGACTTAGTGCCTTACTTCCAACACAAAGAATGAATCAGACATATATACACTAATATGTATAAAATAGATAACTAATAAGAACCTGCTGTATAAAAATAAATAAATAAAATAAAATTCAAATCAAAAAGAAAAAAAAGAAAGAATGAAACAGAACTGATGGTATATGACTTTGGAAACCAGGTGATAAAAGGAATAGTAGTTTCTTCTTGCTCTCTGGGGGAAACCAGCTACCACGTCATGAAGACACTCAAGCAACTTTTGTGAGATAACAAAAGTGTGGAGTTTTTTTTTTTTTTGATGTGGACTATTTTTTAAAGTCTTTTATTGTATTTGTTATAGTATTGCTTCTGTTTTATGTTTTGGTTTTTTGGCCCCGAGGCATGTGGGATCTTAGCTCCCAGACCAGGGATGAAACCCACACCCCCTGCATTGGAAGGCAAAGTCTTAACCACTGGACTGCCAGGGAAGTCCCAAAAGTTTGGAGTCTTAAGCCACTTAATTCTGGGGAAATTTGTTACTCAGCAGTGGATTACTAATACACTTTCCAAGAGCCCTCTGTTGTGTTGCCCTTCTGGTGACAATCCCCTACGGGCATAGCTCTTTGGGGGGTGGTTTGAGCTTGAGCTCAGAAAGGCCTGCCATGATCCTTAATCTATATAATTTGTGGAACATGTAAAGCATTTACCCAGGCCTCAACCTCTAGAAATTCTTAATAGGTCTGTGATGGGGTCCAAACATCTGTATTTTTTTGTTTTGTTTTGTTTTGTTTTTGTTTTTGCGGTACGTGGCCCTCTCACCGCCGTGGCCTCTCCCGTCGCGGAGCACAGGCTCCGGACGCGCAGGCCCAGCAGCCATGGCCCACAGGCCCAGCCACCCCGCGGCACGCGGGATCCTCCCAGACCGGGGCACGAACCCTGGTCCCCTGCATCGGCAGGCGGACCCCCAACCACTGCACCACCAGGGAAGCCCCAAACATCTGTATTTAATTAAATGATTAAAAAAGAAAAAGAAAACTACTCAGGGATTCCTGAAGAATACTTTTGATGGAGAACTTCTGCTGCCTTCTTTTTTTGACTATAAAAAGCCACAAGCCTCTCTATTCTGTATCCCCTCTGTTCCTTCTTTGAGACTGGTGGGGCGGGGTGAGGTCAGTTCACTTTTCAGCATGTTCACTTCAGCCACTGGGGACCCTGGCAAACAACCAAGCTCAATGCTTTTTTCGTAGGACCCCATAGAGCACCCTTCTCAAACTGAAATTGTGTCAGAGTTACCTGGAGGGGGATCGCTGGGCCTCACTCCCAGAATTCCTAATTCAGTGGGTCCAGGTACGAGTTGAGAATTTATATTTCTAATAAGTTCCCAGCTGATTCTGCTGCTGCTGGCCTGTGGTCACACTTTGAGAACCACCACTAAACAGGCATAGGACCTAGTATTTAAACTTTGCCTCAAAAACAGTCCAAGATCCCCCCTGCAGTGCAGGCAACAACAACAACAAATGAAAACAGGCAAACAAAACCTCACCCATTTTGCCTGAAACAAGTCATCCACGGTGACAGAAATTCTGCTGGTGGTTATTTGAGGGGAAAATAACTGGAAAGGGAGTGTGAGGTGACGTCTGGGATACTTGTAATATTCTGTTTCTTCATCTGAGTGGTGGTTACAGGAATGTGTTCCCTTTGTGAAAATACATTTACCATCTGTGCACTTTTCTATATGTTACGCTTTAAAAGCTTACTTAAAAATTAATAGTAATGATAAATGCTGTCAAAATCTGGGGAAAATGGGCCTCCTCTTCACTAGCCTGGACCTCTGTGTATAGGCCAGCTTTCCTCTGGTTACGCTGGCAACCCAACAAAGAAATTATTCTTTCTTTCTTTCTTGCTGGCATCATTTTTGTACGCGCGCGTGTGTGTGTGTGTGTGTGTGTGTGTGCGGTACCTGGCTAGTGGCTGCTTCCCAAACTGTCATTAAGAAAAAAAAATCCAGGTCTTCAAAGGAAAATATTCTAAGAGAAATATTTGCATGTTTTAAATTCCTAGAATAATGGATATTGATAGAATAATTTGAAAAGCAAGTTGAGCTCTCAGTAATGTTTTTGGAGAATCCTAGTTTGTGTTTGGCTACTCAACTTTACTGAGAACTTTGGGAGGGAAGGAAAACTCACCCTAGATTGACCACCCATTTCTTTGAAAAGTGCCTAAGAGGCATGAGAGTATTTTCTTCTGGGTAAGAACACATGTCACCTAAAAAATTCCCTGTTTCATCACATAAAACCTTTGAAGTCTTAGCGAGAAGACTTGTTTTGCAAATTTCTTACCGAAAAGAATCTGCTAATTGTTGCTAAAACTCCCCTAGAGATATTCTACTTTTTAAATAATTCTTTTTCTATCATTTAAGTTTACGGGTAGAAAAGGTTTACTCACTCTAAAATGTTGGTTTCAAATGTAAATGAGGCCAGATTACACTGGGACTTCTAATTTTCTGGTGATCTGCAAAACTGTTATTTTAAATTTAGGAGCTAAGTAGGACACTGTTGGGCATATTTGTTGGTGCTGATGCCTTGAGACAGCTGTAGAAGACAATGGATGCTCCCTTATTGGATGCCATCCAGTCTAAAAGGAGAGGCATTGTAAGTCAGTATTTAAATTCATGGTCTTTTGAGCCTCAGCATCATGGGTTGAATCCCAGTATCACCAACGTTGTGGCCTTGAGTCAGTTCTTTCTTTGTCCCTCCAAACTTTAGTTTTTGTGTTTTTTTTTATCCTGTTAAATGAGGTAAATAATATCAGTCATAGGGATATTACAAAAATTATAAAAAATAATATAAAAGGGTTTAAATTTTTGCCTGACACATAGTAAATACTCAGTTAATGTTAGCATAATTATTGAGGGATGAAGGGAAATTGATACATGGATCATTTCATTTAGTTTTGAATTTCCCAATCCCTGTAGCTTTCTAATGCAAACATGAGTGAAGAAATGTTATTTATTTGCATGTATACATACATGAATGAATAAATAAAATGTATGCTTTTCTCTCTGCAATAAAAATTATCTGTCTAAAAATTATAGATGTGGAGAACAGGTTAATGGTTGCCAGGGACTTGGGATGGTGGAGGGGAGGGCAGCATTTGTGACTGTGAGGGGTGAGTGGGGGGAGAGTTATGTAAAATAGAAACCTCGGAGTAAACTGGGTAAAGGGTATACTGAAGCTCTCTGTCTTAATTTTGCAATGCCATGTAAATCTGTAAGTATTTCAAAACAAAATTTAAAAACTAAAAGGATTTGTCTAGAATTTCTGCCTTTTACCATAATTACAGTATGTAGATCTCACTCTGAATCTCAGGTGATCCCTTTGGAGTTCTGGCATAAACTTTGGTATTTGACTTAAATATAACACTTTTGGGAATTCCCCTGGTGGTCCAGTGGTTAGGACTCCGTGCGTCTACTGCCGGGAACCCAGGTTCGATCCCTGGTCGGAGAACTAAGATCCTGCAAGCTGCATAATGCAGCCAAAAAAAATAAATAAACAACACTTTTCGTGCATCTCTCTCCCCACTGTTACCCTCTCCTCGGCCAACTCACTCCTGCACTACACTTGTCCAAGTATTAAGTGGTAGGGAAATGAGCCACAGACAGGATTCTTAAAGAGTGCAGTTTGGTTGTCTTTGATGCTAATTCACAATTAACCCTAGCAGTAGGATTAAGCAAGTGGGTAGATATTTCAATTTACTTCCCACCAGCAGCAGCTAGGTTGTGAGTATATTGTTAAAATCCTCTGTGGATTGAGAGGTAAGGTAAATTAATATCAGCTCACAGTTTGGAAGTCTTAATACGATACTACTAAAAACCCACTCAGCTGAGTAACAGGAAAACCAGACATCGTTAATTCAGGTGATTGGATGATTGGATAGCTAGGCCCCCAGTACCTCGACCAATGCCTGCGTACAGTCAGTGTTTGTAGATGAATGGATGAGTGAGTGAATGAATGAATGAATGAATGATGGGGGCGTTAAGGTAAACCATGGGAAACAAGTTAAAAGTAAGAGTAAAGAATTAGTTCAACTTAGCGGGGAGAGGCAATATAGAGGTAGGAGGTGGGGAAAAAGGTTATTACGGAATTATATGAACTCTCATCTGTGTGAAACTTTTGAAAATTGTAAAGCACTATAAAGAATCTTTTATTCAATTGAAAAATAAAATCAAAAATCTTAATTGAAAAGCTAAAAATTAAAATAAAATGTATAATAGGAAAAGAAAACAAAGAATTAGTTCACCTTTGAGGCCCAGGACTTAGGAAGCATGATCTGCCAGGGAACCTTCCAACGCTTCTCTCTTTGCTTCTCTAGGCAGCTTGAAATCCACTCTCCAGATGCTAAGCACACGGTGATCCTGAGAAGCAAGGACTCAGCCACTGCCCAGGCCTGGTTCACTGCCATCCATGGCAACGTCAGTGACCTGCTCACCCGAGTGATCACCGAGGTCCGAGAGCAGCTGGGGAAGACGGGCATTGCTGGGAGCCGGGAGATCAGGCATCTTGGCTGGCTTGCAGAAAAGGTAGGGAAAACGTTCCCCCCCGTCGTAGGCATTTTCCCCGGGCTTTCCCAGCACTTGCTGCAACCACTGAAGTCAGGTACCTCATTCCACAGGCTGATTCTCTCATTGGGATTTCTCGTCTGTCTCCAGCAGATTTTCCGTTGCATTATGCAGGGGCTGTGTCTTCAGCAACCTTGATTCCCCACAGACGGTCCAATATGTGGCAAAATGCAGGTGGTCACTAATTGTCTGTTGCATGGATGAATGAGTGAGAAAGTGACCGGACAGTCTGATTCTCACATGTACACAGGAAGGGCAGGGGAAATAACTCAGACTCACAACACAGCTGTCTCCTTGGGAGGGAAGGAAGTTGAAATTGTTGCTTAAAAGAGGGTTCGTGTGGGGTCTGATGGACCTGCTGGTTAACATCGACGCATTTACAAATAATAACAATGATAATAACAGCAAGGATTTCTTAAGCAGCTACTTCATGCTGACTCTTATATATTATCTTTAAGTTGTATTCTTAAGCCAGCAGGCTCTGAATGTGTCATCATTTATGAGCACCTATTTTGTGCTAGGCACGGTGCTAGGCAGGACTGGGGAGGGGTGTATAAAGATGAAAAAATGCTTAATGTCTTTCCCCAGGGAGGACAGCTGCTGTGGAAGGGACCTAGGGTCATGGTAACACTGTCACTTTGACTTCTTTTCCCAAGTGGTGTGATACGTTGAAGATAGTAAAACTCACTGCAGCAATCTCCTGGGAGTTAACGCTCCTCTTGATTTCAAAGGATTGAACCTTTGCCATTGCCCTTACATCTGATTGCTGTCCCTTGAACTTGACCTTCAGTGCTCAAGAACACTGGGCTTTGGTGACAGTCTGACCTCCCAGTGACTCACATTCTAATAGGTGGTAAATGGGAATAATGATTGTTGCAATAACAGCTTTCCTGCCAGTGAATCATGTCATCTGAGAAGACCCAGTCCAATGGCAACTGAAAATAATACTTGAACACAGCATTCGGCAGTTTTCCACCATTGTTCTTTGTTCGCATCAGTTCATGTGTGGGTCTCAGCCACAAAGTTCAACACAAAGTGGGCTGTTTGGTTTGGTATTGTCCCATCTCTCACAGGTTTCAAAGGACTAAAGGGACAGTGCAGGTTGTGGTGGCACCAAGATCGTAATAAACAAAAACCACAGGTAGTCTCTCATGACACCGTGTGTGGGGATTCCTGACGAAAACAACACTGCAGATCTGGATGATAGCATTTCAGAAGTCGTTCTCTAACCCTCTCCGCTTTTTACTCTCTCCAAATGTATGTGTTTTTATTAGGAGAAGTCTCGTTAGTCAGGGATCTTTCAGTTGCAAGTGACAGAAAGCTCAGCTCAGCTTGCGCATGAAAGGGGACCTACCACTTCTGAAAACTGCAGTGTCCAAGGGTAAGCTTCAGGCATGGTGGGATCCAGGGACTCAAATAATAATAATAGACCTGCCTCTCCATCTCTTTGTACCCTGTCCACTTTGTTGGTTTATACCCTAGCAAGCCCCCTTTACTTGGCCTAAGAGTTTCAGGCTCGTGGGGGCGGTTTTGTTTTGATTTGTTTTTGTAGCTGTGGCTATTTCAGTGAATAGAAACCTCTTTGCTCTCATTAGTTCCCACAGAAGTCCTAAGATCAGCCTGACCCAAACCATGTGCCCCGTTTGTTGAAGGGAGGTGGTTCTCCCATGGAAAGTTAGGCCGCTGTGCAAGGAAAAGACTGAATGGGTTCTGGGAAAGCGAAAACAATAGACATTCACTATAGAAGGAAAAGGGGAGGAGTTGATTGGGATGAAAAGTGTCCTCACTTTTTTAGGGTCCGGAATGGACGTGGAAGTGTACTGCATACTTTAGGATCCAGCAGGAGGTGGATGGCAAACTCAAAAGGGATGATTGGAAGGGATTTAACATAGCAATAATTTATAAGGTGTGGCCGAGGCAAGGAAAACCAGTAAGGGATGGAGAAGCACTCCAGAGCTCAACAGTTAGAGGTCACTGCCATCCTTTAACCTGAAATGGCCAGGAACGGGAGCAGTTACCTGAAACCAGCAAGACTTGTAGCTATAGAAAAAGGCATCCATTAAGAGCTATGGTCTTCGGGAGAGAAACACAACACCTGCCGATCCCTGCCTGCCAATCCCTGCCTGCCCATCTCCTGCGGTGTCTCCCATTGGCTGAGGCTGATCGGAAGCCAGAGGCAAGAGAACCCCACTGAGGCTCTGTTAGGGTCAGACTCCCAGGGCTCCGACCAGGGCAGAAAAGGATGGAGCGTGGATCTAGGGGCAAAAGGAGGCTGTCCAACACACATCCCTCTACCTTGCAAGTAACTGAGATGGTCTCAACTCTAGAAGCTACTTTTCTCTCATCTCTTTTAATACCAACTACATTTAAAACCATTACTCTCTGGATAGTTGAAAAATGATATTGTGTCATTAGTAGTGATCTTGACATTTTTTCCAAAGGTTCCATTTTCTCACTTATAAATTGTCTGCTTATGCCTTTTGCTTATCCCAGATTATCAGTAGACACGTTAAGCATTCCTGTGGAGCAGTCATAAAGGTGCATAAAAAGCTTTCTGCTTTTAGAATATTCTTATTCTTTTGATGCAATTTCAGATCATCATTACAGATGTTTCTTTAAATTGTAGTATGCGCTTTATCCATAAGAGCAATCAGTAATGAGTTATCATGGATAATTATCAGAGGCAAGGATGTCTTTTATTGCTTTCATCTTCAGAACTTCTTAAAAGATTACCATAGATCAAGTCCAAGGGAGCAAATGCAAACTGGAATTTTTTTGAATAAATATTTAATACTGAATCCTAGTGTGTAGACATATGAATGGTTTTTAGCAAAATGTTAGAATGAATGGCAAATCCTTAATACTGTGGCTTTCTTATATTATCACAAATATCAGAGAATTCCCTTGGTATTTGTAAAGATATAAAGTATGATCCTATATATATTCAGCTGTAATTTACCTTAAATTGATATCCTTTGTCTTTTCCTATACTGTCGATCTTTGATTTTTTTGGATTAATAACAGTAGCTCTAGGACAAGGTCTGTACATATTATATTCAATTTCAAGTTTTTAAAACGCATTTACATGAACTAGAACAATATGAAGCAACATTTTCCCTTCTAAAATCCTGTTCAGTGCAAACCCTAAAACTTCCTCTACACTACACAGAAGGAAAACTTTATATTTAACGTTATTCTTCATTGTGAGATGGTCCAGGGACTAGAAGGATGTCTCCTAAGAAATGCTTAGGTCTTGAGTCAATGGGGAGAGTTCAGTACACTCCAAGAGAGGAGAATGAGAATGAGAAAAAAGTGGAGTTTGTAGGGAGAGCAGACCAGAGACTGGTCTAAAGGGAAGTGGGGTCATCCTGAAGGAAGGCGGTAAGCAAATCTGTTACCTTGGATGGCACCCAATTATGGAAGATCTTGAAAGCTGGACAGATGGTTTGAATTTGATTTGGCAGCAATAGGAAATCTTCATGTAGAAAATCAGAGAGAAGGGAACTTAGAAGTGACCTCTATGGACTGAACGTGTCTCCCCAGAATCCGTAAGTTGAAACCCTAATCCCTAATGTAATGGAATTTGGGGGTGGAGGCTTTGAGAGGTAATGAGGTTTAGATGAAGTCATGAGGATGGAGAGCTCCATGATGGGATTGGCGCCCTTATAAGGGATGAAGACACCAGAGCGCTCTCTCTCTACCACGTGAAGATACAGCAAGCAGGTAGACTTCTCTAAGCCAGGAAGAGAGCCCTCCCTAGAACCCCAGGCTGACACCCTGATCTTGGGCTTCCAGGCTCCAGAGCCGTGAGAAATAAATGTTTGTTCTTTAAGCCACCCAGTCTGTGGTAATGTGTTACAGTAGCCTGAACTCTGGGACCTAGAAAATGGAAGGTGGTTTATTTATGGTCACACTTTAAGTCAAGATACAGGAATAATTAGTGAATGGGACAGTGCTGTGACATAATTTTTAATTTTTAAAAGAATCCAGTGCAGCTCATTCATGGCGATCAATTTAACTCTTTCCTTGAATTCTGGCAGCCATGCCCTGAACTCTCTACAGAATCAAGGTCAGCTCTGCAGTCGCCTTTGAGTGCGGCTGTATTCCTTGTCTCCTTGGTGTCCTCGGTCCTGTGAACCGACACCACAGTGACAGGTCCTGGACTGCTTTCCCCTGTGAGTGCCCTCACCTGTAGATGGGCCAGGTGCACCAATATAAAGTCTTTCCTGTGATCATATTAGTCTCAAGCCTTTTAACTCTTTGCAAAGCCCCAGTTGCCCCAAAAGGCCCATAAATGCTCATCCCTACCCTTAACAATAAAATGCATTATGCTCCAAACAAGTTTTTTCAATCATCTTTCTTCAGTTAATCTTCTTACAGTAATTATTGAGGTGTTTTCAATGGTCCAATTTCAGACAAGAGAAAAAGAAAGAGAGAATATAGGGCTTCCCTGGTGGCGCAGGGGTTGAGAGTCCCCCTGCCGATACAGGGGACACGGGTTCGTGCCCCGGTTCGGGAGGGTCCCACGTGCCGCGGAGCGGCTAGGCCCATGAGCCATGGCCGCTGAGCCTGCGCGTCCGGAGTCTGTGCTCTGCAACGGGAGAGGCCACAACAGTGAGAGGCCCGTGTACCGCCAAAAAAAGAGAATAAAATAAGGAATAATAAAGAAAAAATAAATAGAAAAAAAATAAAGTTGTGACTCTCTCACTACTTAAGAAAACAATAATAAACAGGGATATGGCAGAATTGTTAAATTCTGTTTTGTGCTCAGTTTGTAGGTTACTGTCTTTGCTTTACCTTGTTATCTCAGTTTGCAAACATTTCTTGTCAGATTAAAAACACAACACAATTAAAAAAAAAAATACCCCATTCGTAGCTCTGAGATGCAAGTTCAATTCTCAGCTTTCCTCATTTCCACTAGTTTCCTTCAGATGGGCAGTTTTATAGAGCTGTGCCTCCCCAGGGTGTTGTTGGAAGAGATGAAGCTGGTAATTAGTATTTATTATGTGCCTAGTCTGTCTCAGGCAATGTGCTTGAAATAATCCCTATCCTAGGAGGCAAACTTGGAGAAGTTAAGAAACTTTTCTAAGATCACTCCTCTAGAAAGTGGCAGAGCCAGAGTCTGAACCCCTCTTTCTAACTCCACAGCTCAGAACTCTCCACTAAACTGAGCTAATAAGGGACCCAGGGAACAAGTGTCCATATGAGTGAGACCCCCCCAGAACCCCGTGTCAGAGCACCACTACATACCAAAAGCACAGTTTCAGAACTAAGAGACGTATCAAAATAACTCAAATCCTTCGTTTGCCTTTATGAAAATAAAGGGTGTCTTTGTCAGTTCGGGCTATCACAAAGTACCAGAGACTGGGTGGTTTATAAACAACAGATATTTATTTCTCACAGTTCTTGAGGCTGGAAGTCCAAGATCAGGGTACCAGCATGGTTGAGTTCTAGTGAAGACCCTCTTCATGATTTATAGACAGTCCTCTTCTGTATCCTCAAGTGGCAGAGAGAGAGAAAGGGCTAGCTGTCTTCTTATAAGGACACTAATCCTATCTTGGGGGCTCCACCCTCGTGACTTAATCACTTCACAAAGGCCCCACCTCCTGATACCATCACATTAGGGCTTCAACATATAAATTTGAGGAGGACAGAAACATTCATTCCACAGCAGAGGGAATTTACATACCACGACAGAGCAACACTTACTAAAATCTTTTCTCTCCTGTCCTACAAAGACTGAAATTATCTTTGGTAGGATAGGTTAGAGGAACACTAGAATACACACACACACACACACACACAAATATAATTTGTGTACACACACACACATTGTCTATTAAATGCAGTAAAAAGGATTTGCACTGGTCCTTTCAGCAAAATATTGACTTACTGTATGGCTCAGAGGCTAATACACCATGGTAACTGAAATCTGAACCATGTTGTTGAGAGACTGGGATTATTTCATTAAACCATGATAATTGGAATTCATAGATGTTGGAAACATGCAAAGCAAGGCCGATGCTGTGTGTGTTGTTCATCTCTGTTTGTTTGGTCTTTAGTTCTTCTAGATCTTTGTCAAACATTTCTTGGATTTTCTCAATCATGCCTCCATTCTGTTTCCGAGATTCTGGATCATCTCTACTATCGTTACTCTAATTCTTTTTCAGGTAAATTGCCTATTTCCTCTTCAGTTATTTGGTCTCATATGTTTTTACCTTTCTCCTTCATCTGTGACATATTTTTTTGCCATCTCATTTTTGTTTTTATGAGTGGCATTGTGTTCCTGTCTTACTGGCTGTTTGGCCTGAGGCTTCCAACACTGGGGTTTGTGGGCTATTGGGTAGAGCTGGGTCTTGGTGCTGAGATGAGGGACTCCATGAGACCTCACTCTGATGAATATTCCCTGGAGCCTGAGGTTCTCTGTTAGTCCAGTGGTTCAGACTCGGAGCTCCCACCACAGGAGCTTTGGCCAGACCCCAGGCTCGTGACCCAAGATCCCGCAAGCTGCCTGAGGCCGCATAAACAAACAAACAAAAATAACAAAGTAAAAAACAGAATTAGACTAGGAAACTAACAGGTATGTTAGGAAGAATATAAAAATAAAAATATAGATGAATCAACAACTGGAACGTACATCAGTACCACAACATTAAAAAAGAGGAGGGAAAAGAAAAAAAGGGGTGGGATGGGGAGGCCTTGGCTGTGGAGGGCGGGGCCTAAGCAGTGGCGAGGTTTGGGCAGTGGGAGGGGCCAATGCTCAGGACCCACAGGGCTAGAAAGGCCCTGGGGCCTGTGGGGGGTAGGGTTTAGGCTGAAGGAACAGAAGGGGCCCAGCCATGCCCCCCACCCTGGTCTCAGAGGACAGGGGACCTCACCTGGGAGCCCAGCAGGCTTCCTGGGCTTGAGTGGGCGGGGCAAACGCCCTCCTCTCCTCTCCTGCTCCTCTGGTCTGGGGTCTGGGAGGGCCCCTCCCACCTGCCTCTCCAGATCTCCCTGGCCTCCCTCCTATGCCCCCAGGACCAGTACGGCCGGTGGGGAAGGGGGAACCTTGGAGGGCAGGGGAGCGGCCTGGGAGCTCAGCAGGCTCCCCAGCCCAAGTGGGCCAGGTGATCGCCCTCCGCTCCTCTCCCTCTCCTCCCGGAGAGTCCCTCCCGCCTGCCTCTCCTGATCTCCCCATCTCAGGGGCGCCGAGCCTGTCTGGCCTCCACTTCTTCCCCCTCAGTCCCCCTACATCCTACCAGTTCACCTTGGGGTTCCTTCCATCTCCTTGGGTGTCAGAGTTCTCCACCAGCGGCAGGCAGGCGCCCTAGTTGTAGGGAGACACTAACTCTGCATCTTCCCACGCTGCCATCTCCTCTGTTTTGTTTCAGGACTATCTTTTTTTTAAAAAACCTTTGAGTGCTGTAGCATATTGCTTTTTATGAAATATAGCCTAGGGCTTTGTGTATTGTACCAAAATAGATTTAGAAGTGAACACTCCACTGTCTCTCTCGTAGAAGTGTTCTTCCTTGGTGTCCCAACTCCAGGAAGCACACCAGTTATAATAAACAATTGTCTTGGACTTCCCTGGTGGTGCAGTGGTTAAGAATCCACCTGCCAATGCAGGGGACACGGGTTCGAGCCCTAGCCTGGGAAGATCCCACATGCCGCGGAGCAACTAAGCCTGTGCGCCACAACTACTGAGCCTGAACTCTAGAGCCCGTGAGCCACAACTACTGAGCCCATGCGCCTAGAGCCCGTGCTCCACAAGAAGAGAAGCCACCGCAGTGAGGAGCCTGAGCACAGCAACGAAGAGCAGCCCCTACTCACCGCAGTTAGAGAAAGCCCGTGCACAGCAACAAAGACCCAAACAGACCAAAATAAATAAATAAACAATTGTTTTGTTTGGCCTGCTTTAACAAAACACTATAGACTGGGTAGCTTATAAACAACAGAAATTTATTTCTCACAGCTCTGGAGGCTGGAAGTCCAAGATCAAGGTGCCAGCATAGTCAGGTGAGGGCTGTCTTCTGGACTGCAGACTTCTTGTTGTGTCTTCAGATGGGGGAAAGGGCAAGGGGTCAGGGACCTCTCTGGAATATCTTTTGTAAGGCATGGATTCCATTCATGTAGATTCCATGTCCTTACAACCTAATCACTTCCCCCAAAGCCCAACCCCATAATACCATCACCTTGTCCGTTAGTTTTCAGCATATGAATTTCAGGGAAACGTTCAGACCATATGTAGAATTAAATATTTGCTTCATGCTTCATAGTGATTTCATCTTCGTTTCCTTTGACATTCCTGAGAACTCACTGATTCTACTCCATCTAACTACCAGAGCAGAGTCGAGTTCTGTTCTCTCAGTGAGTGAGCATGAGGCTGTGTGCCCAGTTTAGAGGTGGGGACATCCTTGCTCTGCAGGAACACATTCCCTTTCAGAAAGAACACAGGCACAATCGGAGATGTTGTGCACGCCTCGTGGTTGTCATGGTGAAAAGTGCTTATTGGGATTCTGCCCAAAAAAGGTGTGATCGTTGAAAATAAAAGCTACTCTTTGAACCGTGCTGACAAGAAAGCCGATTCTCGGTGTTGGAATGATTAGTTTGACCTTTCGTTTTTAAGTGGTTTTATGAAAATATGAGCACTGCATGCACCGTAATTTTAAACAGGGAGTGTTGGGGTTTTTTTCTTCTTCAAACCAGACCTACAAAAATCAAGCTAATTTTAAATATCCATGCAGGGTCAGGTAATCATCTCTAACATACCGACTGCTGGGAGTCTTTACCTCCTTGTTCTACTCGTAAAGAAAGGGAAACTGTTTAGTAATAGCAAGACAGTCCTACCCAAAAATGTCCTATTAAATAATTACTTTGAAACATGACGGATTTGGAGACCTGACGAAGCCTTTCTTTTCTGATACAGTTTTTCTGGTCCTGCTGGGGTTTGCTGTCCTCCAGGAAAAGGTGATAGGGGGTGTGTGAGCAGTATTTGTGCGCCAAATGATGCATCACGGGGATGACCTGAGAGGCCCCAGTCTGGAAGAACAGGTTTTAAAGAGCTATTTATTACTATATCCATTTAAGGAGGAAGTTGGTAGGAAGGAAAGAAGGAAACAGGAAGGAAGGAAGGAGGGAGGGAGGGAGGGAGTGAAGGAAGGAAAGAAGGAAGGAAGGAAGGAGGGAATGGGAGAGAAACACATGCTTTAATAATTTTACCTCCGTTAGATTGAAACCAGCTTATGTTATTCAGAGGATAAAAGTAACATTTGGATTTAAAGAGACATGCTTAAAACTTTCACTTGGATCCCTGATGCATGGCATTTGATTCCTGGAACTATGATAATAGCACTTGACAGTTCAGCACTGTCTTATTTAGGTGATAATCCTAGTAAATTCTTCATGTTAGTGGAAGGGCAAATGAATAACCATGAAGTCTCGTGGGTCCTGCGAAGGGATTTTTTTCCTCCCCTCAATTTTTAATGAGGCCCCATATTTGTCGTCCTCCCCAGTGGCTCCTGGGAGCACGATGTGTTCGGTGTGGGCTGTGGAGCCCACGCCGGGCTGCTGGCCTCTGCATTTGAGGAGTCCTCAGCTGAGACTCTGACCCAAGTTCCAACACATTGTTGGCTCCATCATATTGATTCCTGGCTCTGATACTAATGTGCAACTAATGAGTTGCATGGCGTACATATTAACCCAGGCTCTGGCAGTGCTAATGCCAGACGAGCCATGAGATGGAGTTGGGAGGAGGGCAGCGAGACACCCAGTGCACTGACATCTTAACAGACGTGAGCAATTAGCAAAGCTGTGTTGCAGAATCACCATTTCGTAGCTTACAGGAAGTAATAAGCCATCAAGAGGTGGAAAAACATGTCTTATATCTCCTCTTAAATAAAAAATCCTTCTGCATCAGAGGGGTGCTCTGTGAACTGTGAAGTAGGGAGGAAAGTTGAAATGTTTAAAGTCAGGTAATAGCTTTTATTACCAAAGGGAAGCTGAGTGACTTCCAGCCTTGCTGTTGAGTAACAGTAGATTTAAGACCTTCAGGCATGGCCACGTGGCACTGACCGCAAGGACATTGGTGACATTTCAAGGCAGTGCTGTGTTGTCTGTTTTTTTTTGTTTTTTCAGGAGATGGCAGGTTGGAGGTACAAAAGGGCATGCCACTCTGGCCTTAGAAGACAGTTGTGCACAAAAATTTCTACCAGCACATCCTGGGAGACATAATATGTCAAAGAAGGAATCTTGCCTAGTTTTGTATGGTACCCAGAGCGCCTAGCACTGTTGCTGGCTTATAGTTCAGGGCAAATGGATTGAACTGGTTAAGGAGTTGAGAAAATTGATTACAAACTCAGCCATGCTACAGAAGATAGTTATTTGACTTTGAACAAGGCACCTCTCTTAAATTTGTTCCAACTGCCTTATTTTACAGATGAGGAAACTGAGGCAAAGAAAGGTAAATGGTTTTTCACTTTACTGCACTGCTTCCATTAAGCATTAAGTTTATATAAGAAAGTACCTGCTATGATGGCATGGATAAACAGTGGACACCAAGCCCAAAAGACCCGGTTTTGACCCTCACTCTGCTCACACAAGCTCCTTCGTCTTGGGCAAACCACTGATAGTTTCTCTGAACTCTTACATGCAACCCTGAAAAAGGCAATAATGATGCATGTGTAAGCTCTTTGTAAACTGTAGAGCTCCATACAAATTGCTCTTATTATTAGGACCACTATACAAGGTGGAGATACAAACATGATCGCTTTCCTCAAGTGTGCTCTGTCCAGGGCTGGAGTTAAATTTTAGCAGTTGACTATGGACACCACGATACGTGCTGCGGGGATATGAATGAAGTCAAATGAAAACAGGGATTCACTGTTTGGAGGGACACCTGGAAGGCTCTACAAAGACAATATTTGAGCTAGCTTTGAAGTAGATGTCTTCTAGGTGACAACCAAACAAGCCCACTAATAAACAGAAAAAAACAAACAAAAAACCAATCCTAATAGGACTTCCAGCAAACTCACAGGACATTCACCACGTGTCTGACACTGCCTTCTTGGTAGTTATGTGAGTTGGCTTCCTGTCACCTCATGTCTAAAGGTAACTGTTCTTTCTCTGATTTAATTTTCTGCAGAGACTGCCATAGGAAGCACTAAAAAAAAAACCCTGTAGATATTCTAAAATAATTTAAAATAATGATTCCAGTTTCTTTATTGACTCCCCCCTGCCCCTGCTGCTTCTAGTTGCTATTTAATAACTTTTGATTTTGCTGCTTCTCTCCCATCCCCACTCTTTGGTCACTGGCCAGCAAGTGTCTAAGAGTGACCATGAAGCAAGGTCTAATTACTTCCAAGCTTAGTGGTGGATAAAACTAATAACAGCCAGTATTAATTTCTTAAGTGCTCTGTTTAGCATTATCAAGAAAATTTAGCAAAGTTAGGTTAATTGCCTGCGGGAGGGTCAGCCCTGCTCAAGGGCATACGTGGGCTACAAATGCAAAACACAGTCCCTGTCCTCAGGTAGTTTATAAGCTGATCAAAAAAGGAAACAACAAAGTGAGAAGTTTCAAAATCAAACCATGATCCACAGAGAAAATGTGCAAGGCAAAAACCAATCCTGTTGGATTAAATAACAGTATAAGTTTTCCTGTGATTAATTAGGTACATCTGAGATCAGGTGGGCTAGGAACATTGGTCCAGCCTCATGGAGAGCCCCTAAGGAAAGATTTGGGTGGAAAATATGAATTTAGTAAGTCTCATCTCCAGTACCCTTAGGGATTACATATTTTCACAAGAGGCATCAGGTCTGTGCTATGATTCCAGAGTATATCAAGCCAATTTGTCAAGTATTTCCTACAAAGCCTGGAAAACATCAGGCAGAACTGTGGCCCAGCGCTGCTGGAATATCTGTGCGCAGAGACATGTTGAATATTAGATAAAGTGACACACGTTTCTCTTCTCTCCCTTCCAAGCAGAAAAAGAGGAAGAATGAGAGAGAGGGTGACATGATTCGTTTTCACTCGCTTCTGAGATTTTTTTAAACTTATTTTTCTCTTTGAAAATTAACGGGTGCTTGTTGTAAAAACTATTGTCCATTCATCTTTTAATTTGATTATGGATTTTGCAAGGGTGACTCTGCAGTGCGGGCAGCTCTCCCCAGAGACACTCCCTTGATGATGGGAGGCAGGTTGAGTTGGAACTTCACATCTTAGCAAGAGTCTCCTCTGATGACTCAGGGCATCCTGCTCCCATCTGATGCCTGCTGGCTGGACTGTTGCTGGTAGGTGGTCATTGGATCACCCATAGAAGTCACTGGTGGGAGAAATGCTCCAGCATGGAGCTGTACACATGGTCTACCCCATTATTTCCCGAGGGTTAAGGAACACTGGGTCATGAACTACACGAGAGGGAAGCAGGCAATTCTACACTGAGTTCTTCCTATGTTAGGATCTTCGCTTTTTCTGTTTCTTTTTTTTTTTCTTGCCTGCTAGTGGATTTATTGTTTTTATTTTGTTCTTTTATTTTCCCTCTCTACTTATTTTGTAAATTATATAGGCTTTATCTGTTGTTTTAGTAGTTTCCCTTTAATTTTCAATATGTGTATATGACTTCACAAAATCTAAACAAAATTAATATCTCTAACTCATTCCCCCAAATGTAAGGATCTTAGGAAGCTTTTGCTCCACTCCTGTCCTACATGTTATTTTGTTCAGTGTCTTATTTGCCATCTTGTTTTACATTCCCCAAATTAGTGGTCACTTTTTAAATCCAACAACAGACACTTGCTTAGATTTGCATACAAGTTGACTGCTCTCTTTGCTCATCATTGCTTTCTACACCCCACTTCTTCCTTTGGAATTCAGTTTCCTTCTTGATGAAGTACTTCTTTAGTGCTTTTCACTTTTGTTTTTGTTTTTTTCAGCAGGAGTTCTTTTCTTATTTTCAGCATCTTATTCCATGTTTATGGTTTCTAATATTTTTAACAGACTTCTATGTTAGTGTCTGTCCTTTTACTGTATATAGTTAGTTGTGTTAGTTGGCTAGGGCTGCCGTAACAAAGTACCACGGACTAAGTGGCTTAAACAACAGAAAATTTATTTTCTCACACTTCTAGAGGCTCCAAGTTTGAGATCAAGGTGTTGACAGTGTTAGTTTCTTTCTCTTGAAGCCTCTCTCCTTGGCTTGTAGACAGCCGTCTTCTCCCTGTGTCTTCATGGGCCGTCTTCTCTGTGTCTTCACTTGGTCTTCCCTCTGTTTGTGTCTGTCTCCTAATCTCCTCTTTTTAAAAGAATAAGTCATGTTGGATTAAGCGCCCCCCTTATGATCTCATTTAACTTAATTACTTCTCCAAAGACTGCATCTCCAAATACAGTCACATTCTTAGGTACTAGGGGTTAGGACTTCGACTGTGAATTTGGGGACTAGAGGAGACACAATTAAGCTTATAGCATAAGTTCTTAGTGTTCTGATAACCCTATATGATGTGTCTGTTAACCCATTCTCATGGAAGATTTTTATCATGTGTTGTGAAATTTTGGACTGTAAACTTATCTCCATCGGGGGCTTAATTATTGGAATACTTAGTGCCTGGGTCAAAGTTGTGTCCCTACAGAACAGCTTTATCTTGAAGGATCTGCCAGGTGCAGCCAGAGGTTCAGTGGCTCAGGTCAACATTTTTGATAATTGCTCAGCTTGGGGTTTCATGGACCATGTGGGCAGTGTAAATGCTGACCCCAGACCTTCGTGGGCCATAGCCTGTGGTTATAAATGATCAGAGGAGGCCTTTTATCCTATTCAAATCACAGGGTGTTGTCAAGGAAATTTTTTTCTGTCTATTCTTTCACTAACTGTGAAGCCCTTCAAGGGTTCAGATTTATTCATAGACAGCAATTACAACTTCCCACCTTGCAGGCATGGCCTGCCATGGCATTGGGCAGCAACCCGCTATTCCCAAGGAGTGCTGAAACCTGGTTTTGGTTATGGAAACCAGTAACCTCTCCTTCAGTCTACCCCAGCCTCTCTACGCCAGCTTGGCCATAGCATCAACCCATTGCTTTGCAGTTCCCTCTTTTTTTTTTGCACCTGAGATTTTGAGGTATTCATTTAAAAGGATATGTGTTAGATTTTATCCAGCATTTTTAAGTGTTTCAAGATAGCTAGTCTCCCACTGCCAGAATGAAAATGTAAATGATGGGTTCTAGGGAACAGTAACATCTTTATAATGATGAAGAGTCCCTTTCAAGAACTGAGTATTGGTTTAGATTTTCTTTGAATCCCTCCAGTCTATTCTTTTTAATTTTCTTTACATGGATTTGTACTTATTTTTATTTACTTTTAGCTACTATACATAGGATCTGTTCAGTTTTCACTTTTCCAGACTGTATATGTGAAGTCTGTGATTTCTGTGTATTAACGTTGTACCTAGCCAACTTGTATTCTTCTGTTACTTGTAAGTTTTCCCATTGCTTCTCCTGGGTTTTCCAGTTATAGAGTCATCTCAACCCCCAAATATGATCATTTTACCTCTGTCTTCCAATTTTTTTATGACCCTATTTTATTTATTTTGCTGGATTGATAGTACTTTCTTAGCAGTGTTATATAATAGTGAGGATAGAAAGCATTCTGATATTTTCTTTTCCCTAACTTGAACAGGAATGCCACTTGTGGTTTCTTGTTAAGCTTGACACTGGCTAGTTCGCAGATTAAAGTAACTGACATTTCGGTAGGTCTTCAGAATTTAAAAGCACTTTTC
Organism: Grampus griseus; assembly: GCF_964374135.1. NCBI lineage: Eukaryota > Metazoa > Chordata > Mammalia > Artiodactyla > Delphinidae > Grampus > Grampus griseus. The sequence goes on from NC_139011.1 coordinate 18,144,818, forward strand.
TGTACATTGTCATCTTGAATTCTCACCACCACCTGGTTTTGTGAGACACAGAAAAATGCCCAATTTGCTTAATTTTCTTTTAAAGACGACTTATTGAAAATTGGACCTGAGTGGGCAGTGACCTTCAACTGGTACATACCGGTGGAAGTTTTATCCACTTTTGGTTACCAGATTTAATAATAAGACCTTCCTATTCAGACTTCCTATTGTTTATTTCTTATTGAAAACCCAAATTGGGTCTTCTCTTTAACTAAAAAGCAAGTGAGAAAAATCCAAAAGCAGTGGAATGTTTTGAACTGGAATAGATATGTCTCAGTGTAAACTTTTAGGGGAATAATAGCTGTTGCTTTGAGATGCTTGTATAAAGTGCTGAAAAACCCTCATCTGTTCTGTTTGTATTTACACAGTTGTTGATATTCACTAAGGCTGCTCTGTAAGTTTGTACAGTTCGTGCACCCCACAAAGGTGCCCAGCAGTGGGAAGTAATAGGGCAAAATCCAACTGACATTCCACTTGCCAAGCCTCCTGCGTTGGGTGTTAGCAGGAACCTGACCCCACCAGAAGAAAGGGCCCTTTATTTTCAACATAATGACAGTCTGTAGCTAAATGGTGTACCTGCAGGGCTGCTTCTTCCCAGAAGAGGGCGCCTTTTCCTAATTCTCTTAAAGAGGACATAGGCTGATACCACAAGCCATGGATTAAACCCTCTCCCCTAAAGCATAAGTCCATACACAGCTCATGGGGGTTACGGTGCAAATTCATGCTAGTGTTTTATAGGGGTTTTGCCTAATCTGGACTTTTAAAAACTTATTTATTTATTTATTTTAACATCTTTATTGGAGTATAATTGCTTTACGATGGTGTGTTAGTTTCCGCTGTATAACAAAGTGAGTCAGCTATATGTATATATATATCCCCATATCTCTTCCCTCTTGCGTCTCCCTCCCTCCCACCCTCCCTATCCCACCCCTCTAGGTGGTCACAAAGCACCGAGCTGATCTCCCTGTGCTGTGCGGCTGCTTCCCACAAGCTATCTGTTTTACGTTTGGTAGTGTATATATGTCCATGCGTCTCTCTCGCTTTGTGCCAGCTTACCCTTCCCCCTCCCCGTGTCCTCAAGTCCATTCTGTACGTCTGCTTCTTTAGTCCTGTCCTAATCTGGACTTTGTTTTTACAAATGTGAGATAATTTTTGCAGAGGGTTCCCTTTTATAACTCTCAGTTTTGAAACATTATACCGTCTTCATCACTGTCAACAACACGCATCTCCTGGGTATTTACTAAGCAGGGATCACTAATACACACTAGGTGGAAAAGAGTTGAACTCAGCATGTCTGCTTAACAAGCAGTAGCCAGAGGTGTGTGTCATGGATCGTCTTGTAGATGTATTACTTTTGTTTGAAGCGACATTTCTAAAGAAGCACAAGCAGACGTGGTAAGGTCACTGGAAGCCACATATTTCCATCTGTTAGCCTTGCGGCTATTTCCTGGGAGGTTGGCAGTCTTTGTGGGAGCTGGAGGAAGTAACATCTTTTTCCAGAGTGAGTTACAAAACGCGGGAGAAGCACATAAGGCTCCTGAAAGCAGATGGAAGTCTTCGTGCTCTTCTGCAGCAGAGGACTCAGCCCATCTCTTGCTGCTCCTCCAAGCTTCGGAGAAAGGGAACTGCTGAGTCAGCACTGACGATTCAAATGAATACGGGGGGGCAGGGAATTGTGTACATCGCCCGCTCTACATTCCTCACACATGAAGGAACGTAAGTGTGGGAAGGTTCTTTACCAATCCAAGATCACATGCTTGTCATGGGAAAGTAGAGACTAAAATGCAGCACGGACCTCTACTCTGGGATTCAAGAGGCCCCTCCTTGTGAGATTTCAAGCACTTTCATTCCTTCAGTAACAACTTACGATGCACCCACTACATGCATTCATAGTCTCTGGAATAGCAATGGCTTGAATAAGGAAGCACCTCTTACTGGAGACAGTTGCCTGGCTTTGAATCCTGATTTCTATGTGTCTTACCTGGGAATGATTTCTATAGTTCAGTCTTTAGATCTGATGTTTCTGTTGGTGGAGTAGTTGGATGTATGAATATGGGACACAGGCTACCTATCCTTAGGCTAATACTGCAGTGGCTGATGACATGACCACACGAGAAAAGAAGAACTGATACTTTGGGAGCTTGCTAGAGTGAGCTGCTAGATGTGGAAGCCTAACTGACAGGTGATTGGGACTCAGAACCTGAGAGCACCTGAGCCATGAGAAAGCAGAGGATGCCCATATGCAAAGACAGCTGAACACACACATGAAGAAGCAGAGGTGACACCTGAAGAGGAAGAAGCTGCTTCCACTCCATCTGCCTTTCCATTTCTGGGGGCCTGGCTCACCTTCCCTCCTGGTCTTTGGGTTCTGTGAGACCTCTCCAGCCTCACTTTCTACGCCCCCTCTTGATTTGGTCCCATATTTGTCATTTTTCCTTTTTTGTAATCAGCGTCTGAACCAAAGCCAGCTGTCACTCTCAGACACTTGGACATGGAACCTTTGGGGGAGCAGGGGTCCTTTCACCCAAAGTCTTCACCTCATGACTCTCTTCATCCTGCTGAGAAGGGCTGCAGCCACCTCTTCACCGTCCAGGTTAGAATCCACACTGGGGAGATGAGGCCTTGACTCAAACTTTCTATTCTGTTAGAAAGAGCTCCAACAATTCACTAAGAGCTCAATCAATCCACTAATCCCCCAAGTGATGAGTGAATTGATTATTGAACTGAATTTTAGGTCTGAACATTTGACGTGATCCCTGAATGAAACTTGAATCCCACAGAACTTCTGGGAGACTCAGCCGTTGCCCTGTCTCATCCTGGGAGCACAGAGAACACTCGAGAGCACATGGTCTTCCTGTCCTGTCCTCCAGGACTGTGGTTCTCAAATGTTTATTTGCATGAGAATCATCTGGAATGTTTGCTGAGACACAGGTGGGTGGGCCCCACCCCAAGAGTTTCTGATTCACTAGGTCTGGATTGGGGTCCAAGAATTTGCACTGTTGACAAGTTCACAGATAATGCTGATGATGCTGGTTCCAGATCACGCTTTGAGAAACAGCTTTAGAACAAAACACAAGTGATAACTAGAGAGTGAATACTAAAGAGTCCAGGGCTGCTTTTGGAGATGATGAACATATTCTAAAATTAGGTTATGGTGATGGCTGGCCACAGAACTCTAAAAATATATGAAGAATCATCCAATTGTATACTCTCAATGGGAGAATGTTGTGGTATGTAAATCACATGATAATAAAGCTCTTTTCAAAGAGTCATGACTTTAATTAGAGTGGATTGCAAGCAATATTTTTCTTTTAATTAATTGGAATGAAATAGAAAATATCAGCATGTGTTTTATATGTTGCATTAGTCAGGGTTCTCCAAAGAAACAGAAGAATAGGATATATACAGAGACAGACAGAGAGACAGAGACAAAATCTGCAGGGCAGGCTGGCAGTTGCGGCAGGATTTGCAGTTGCAATCGTGAGTCCAAAGGAAGTCTGGAGAAAGAACTCTTTCCCCTCTGGGGGACCTCAGTGTTTTCTCCTAAGGTCTTCACCTCATTGGATGAGCCCTACCCACATCATGAAGGATAATCTGCTTTATTCAGACATACTCTGATTCAAATATTGACCACATCTAAAAAATACTTTCATGGCAACACCTAGATTGTTTAATCAAACAACTTCACTCCATAGCCTAGCCAGACATATAAAACTGACATAAACAATTTACCATCCACACAGTAAAAATATCACTCCGTGAAACTGTTGTTTCCATTTGCACACAGATGAACTGGCTTGTGATTTAAAATGTCTTCATGACTGTGATTCGCAGATTTAAAAGTACGAAAGCCTCGGCTTTAGAAAACTTCATAAAGTCAACAAAACAAACAGAAAACCTGCTTTCTTACTTTTGGTGAAGGCACACTAAATGGAATGCAAGGAAATCTTTATTTGCCTCCAATTTAAAGACCCAGCGGGGAGAACACAGTCTCCAGACTCCAGGAGCCTCATCTGGCTGTCAACGTTATTACTCTAGACAGCCATATGTTTGTGACTGTCTGCGGGATTGTAACGCCAAGCCTGGGATGATTGAACCGAGTGGAAAACACGTGTAGGCTGGCAGGCACATCTCACAGACACATCAAGATGATTAAACAGAGGCTCCCTGTATCATTAACATGCAGCCAAAGCAGTTCTCGTTGAGGAGGCTCTTTTGACCTGGCAGCTTCTAAGCGTAAAAACACTGTGATTTCATATAGGTTATCACAGAATATTGAGTAGAGTTCCCTGTGCTATACAGTAGGTCCTTGTTGGTTATAAAACCTATATGAGAAAAGAATCTAAAAAAGAATGAATATTTGTGCATATATAACTGAGTCACTTTGCTGTACATCTGAAACTAACATAATATTGTAAATCAACTATACTCCAGTAAAATTTAAAAATAAAGAGCAAATAAATAAAAAACACTGTGGTTTCTTAAGCAGTTCCGTGCTTAGCTGATGCTCCTGAGCTCCCACTGCGTCCCCAGGCAAGGCTCACAGTATGAGTCGTGGATGGGGTGAGACGCAGCAGTGGACGAAGTTGTCTGTGATACGCATTACTATGTATTTTTTATTTTGTAAAGGGCTGTGAAATTAAGGATCTTTTTTTTTTTTTTAGCACGAAGGATGTGGTGAGGCTCTCAGTGGGACTAGAGATGGGGTCAGGCTCGGTATGAGGTACGGAATGTCTGAGCGGTATTTTTGGTAACACATTTACAATTTAAAGGTTTTTTTAAGGTAATTTCATATTGTTTCGTCCAAGTAAGCTGTCTCAGGATCTCAGATACTTTCATCCTCATGAGACTAGTGAAATCTAAATTCTAACATCGACATTCACCATCCCTAGGTAGGTAATGAACCCCCGCCCCCGATGTGGCCACCCCCTACCCCTTGAGACCAGTCTGATGGTGAGAGCCAGAGCTGGCCCCGTTCTTTGCTGAGATTTGGAATCATTCCCCAGAGTGAGAGTGCCCAGCTGGCCTGGCCCAGCTGTATTCCCAGCAGTGCTAGGAGACAGCCGGTCCTGATGTAACCCCACAGGGAAGCAGCTTGACTGCCGTGCCTCTTCCCCTTTGTCTGGGTCCCTTGGGCATCAGGCTCTTTTACCCACTTGAGTGTGCGGATGTGCTGGCACGATTTTCCTTCTCTCTGTACTACTGGCTTCTCCTTCCAGCTTTAGTGTAACCAGTCCCCTTTTCTCAGGCTGTGCATAGCTGTGTCGGGCTCTTGTTCTGTCCACCAGTCAGATTAACCTTGACAGCCCTGCTCTGTGACTTATGCCTCTGCTTCCTTCACTCCCCATCTTGCAGCGACGGCCCATCCATTTCCCCGTGACCAAGCCCAGTTTTCCCAGTTTTCCCCCCATTTCATGGCCAGCCTGAAACTGGACTACAAAACCATGCAATCTGGCTGTAGAGACACTACACCATGCTGACCAAGACAGTCTGTAGGTCAATTAAATAATAAATTGATAGATACAATAATAGACAAGTAGAGAATTTCAGCTATCTATTGCTAAGTAATATCTACAACAATTAAATGCCTTTTTAATTGGGGTAGTGGCTTCAAAACAACCACCATTTTATTATCTCTTGCAATTCTGTGGGCTGACTGGATTTATCTGGAAAGTACTTCTGCTCCATGTGCTATCGGCTGGAGCTGCAGTCTGGGGGCTTGACTGAGCTGCCCCATCCAGAATGGCACACGCATACGGCTGTCCAGTGATACTGGTTGTCAGCTGGGAGCTTGGCTGGGATTGTCACCTGGAGCACCTTGGTCCTCTGTGTGCCTTCTCTGTAGGGCTTGGACTTCTTGAAGCATGGCAGTTGGATCCCAGGAGTTCCAAGTGTACAGAAGCAGAAATTGCAGATCTTTCAAAACCCAGTCTCAGAAGCTACAACAGCATCACTTGTGCTGCATCCTGTTAGTCAAAATTAGTCACAGGGCCAGCCTAGGAAAGGGAAATAGACTCCATTTCTTGATGCATTTGTATCCATCTTTAATCTGCCACATCAAGACAGATCAACAGATGAATAAAGAATAGGTGAATTGAAACATTCCAGTTAAAGTTTTGAGGAGGTAATGGTGGTTTTTATGTACTTCAATATAGTTGCTTCACTATATTTTCTGAAATACATAAATTGCTATTTTTTAACTTTAATAAGTATAATACATGCATGTATGTGCATATGTTATTAGTACAACTTGATGAATTTTAACAAACTGAACATACCCATGCAACTTGCATCCAGGTCAAGAAAGAGAACATTATCAGCACCCGAGAGAGCTTCTTCAATAGCTATTGCTTCTTACTGTGACCAAAAAAGTGTTGAAAAAGAAGGATCTATTATAAAAAACAGCAATTCTTACCAATCTTCTATCCTTTACAGGTAAAACCACATCTTTGACATTTGCAAAATAACCACCAACCCTTCATGATTATTTAAATTATAGATTTCAGGGCCCAACTGACTAATATCCATCAATTTGTAACAAATGAATGGAAGTGCATTTTCCTGACAGTTGAGTGGCCAGTCTGAATGTTTAGTGAATTGACCAATGGCCTATATTTCTTAGCAAAGCTTTTATCATTGTCAAAACGGTATTTAATTCTTCAAATGTGTTTTGAAATGAGGCATAAATAAATATAAAATTAGGGGTTTTAGCAAAAGCATCATCCAGCAATTAGCTTCAGAAACACACACAAAAAAATCTGCATGTGCACATAGTGTCATTTTGTCCACTTTACTATTTTCAGAGGTAGTAGCTAGATTCTCATGAGCTAGAAATCACACAATTCCACAACTGACTATTACACAGAATTCTGATTAATGTGCATTTATATTTTGAAATGGGCACTGATAAAAGATCAAGAACCAAGGCTTGTTCTTATTCTTTAAGTCTTGACTTAAAGTCTCCTCATGGCATGCACCTTCCCTGGCCACCTTATTTAGAGGAAGGACCCTTTCTTCCCACCTTGTTTGTTATCTACCTAACCCCTGTGATACCTTCAATAATAGGCTCAAAATATAACCAGGTCCTAAGCCCTGGAACCAGTGAATGTTATCTTCTATGGAAAAAGGGTCTTTGATTATGTAATCAAGTTCAGAATCATGTGATGAGGAGGTAATCCTGGATTATCCTGGTGGACCCTACCAGTAACCACAAATGTCTTTATAAGAGGGAGGTAGGGGGAGGCTTCATACAGAAGAGGGAAAGTGATGCGATGGAAGTGGAGAGGAGAAGTCAAAGAGAGAAGATGCTATGCCTTTGGCTTTGAAGATGGAGGAAGGGGCCCCTGAGCCAAGAAATGCAAAGAATGCAGCTCTAGATGCTAGAAAAGCAAAGAAAGAATTCTCTAGAGCCTCTGAAGCGATTGCTGATCTGTGGACACTTTGACTTTAGCCTCGTATCACTAATTTTGGACTTCTAGCCTCCAGAACTGTAAGAGAATGAATTTCTGTTGTATTAAGTCACCCAGTTTGTGGTAATTTGTTACAGCAGGCATAGGATACTAATACGTACCTATCACAATTTGATTTACTTGTTGGCTTATCTTCTTTTTACTCTTTCCTCCCTCACTGAACACTAAGCTCCTGGGAGTAGGGACTTTGTTCGTCTTTACTGCTGTATCCACGGTACGCAGTTGGGTGCTTGGCATAGAGTAAATGTATACAAAGTGATACTGAAGCTAATGACAAGTTGGAGAAGGTTTTTGGAGGAATGCATGAACATTAGACAGTGGGTAAAGTAGGGGAGAGCGTTACAGACAGGGGGCGCTGTTATGAGCAAATGTGCAAAGGTGAGAATAAATTAACATGGGGTTTGGGGATATGAATGAAAAAAGAAATGGCCAAATAAACTCTGAGTTCTCATTGAGAAACAAGAACACTCTCCCCTGGAGGGATGACATGAGAGCAGATTAAGCAGGACTTTGAAAACCCAGTAAAGATGATAGGAGTAGAAAGGGATGCAGTGAAAGCTGGATAGCTTTGGACTGGTGGGCAAATGGTTTACCCAGTGGGCAGTTATAAGCATCAACAAAGTAGCCTCCCTTAACGAAAGAGAAAGCTTTATCTTTGAGGAATTAATGAAGAATTTTGCAACTGGAAAATCTACCGAGATATTCTTTTAATTTTAGCATACAATGTGTGTTCTGTTTTAAAATTAAATCTTGGTTTTATTTTGAATTACATGTAAATAAGTAAATCCACAGCCTTTTTAGGACATTAAGCCTCTGCAGATCTTAAGCCTTTGAAGCTGCAAGATGGGCTAGAAAGCACTGGTTCATCCCTGGCCAGGGCTGTGTCCTGCCGCTGCCCCATGTGGCTCAGAACAGTGGATCGTTTCCAGTCTGCAGAGATCAGCAAATGGTGATCACCGATGGTGGCGCTCCCAAACTCTTGTTTTGTATAATGATGACTTACGTCCTCAGTAAGAGCTTACCAGTCAAAATGGTGATTAATTAGCAAACTCACTAATTGGGATCCTTCCTTGTGGTTCTGTTGTGAAGGATACTCATTTTTCCACTGGTACTTCCGAAAACCGCCATCCTGTAAAAATGCCAATTTAGCAAGAACCCTGGCTATGAAACAGGCATGTGCAAATCACACATGCTTATAAAAATCCATCACACCCCTTGTGGGGGGCAGATTAATGCCCCTCACGCCCACCAGATGTATTACTTTTCTACAGCTGCTATTACCACAAACTTCAAAGTTTGAAATGATTCAGAAATATCAAAATCATTTGAGGTTTATACATGAAGGCATGAGCTTTTTAGAAGAGACTCCCACTTTGTAATTGACAAAAGTAATAAAGGCTCATCAAAAACTCAAACAATAGAGAATTGGGTAAAGTAAACAGTGAAAGTCCTTCCTCTCTTCCTGCCTGATCTTATCCTTGAGCAGTTCAGTATTTCCCTTCTTCAAGACAAGGACTTTTTGTATTTGTGAATTTGAGCCAGCTTTAAAAACAGACTCCCCGGATGCCTTCCTAGATGAGGTGATTTATGGGATTAGGAAAAAGCCCTGTCCAACTTGCCATCTCCCCAAATAATGTTCTCATTATGCCATTTTATGGCTGAAACTCCATCATGAGCAATTCATTTCTTTGGCTTAATGATTTGGTTTCTTAAGATGCAGATACCTCATACAAGACTAACCCTTTAAGCCCTAACGATCTTTATAAGAATGAGTTTATTTAAATTAAGACTTTCTTTCTCCCTCCTCCCTTATCTCATCACCTGCTTTGTTTATTATCACAGTTTGGAATCATTTGTGTGTTTCGGTGCTTTTTTGTCTGTCACCACCACAGACTCTTAAATTTCATGAGGTCAGGGACTACTTATGCCTTTGTCACTATCCAGTTACTGGGATACAATGATACCAGATGTGCTCAATAAAGATGTGATTGGATGGAAGACCTTGAAATAATGGAATCAGACATGAGACCAAAGGGTGCTGGAACATTATGGAAGGCAGGGCAATACAGTGTGAGAGGGTGGGGCTGCCTCCCAGGCCTGCTCTTCTGCTGATGTGTACCCGTCAGCATCTAGGGCTTCCTTCCTCTTGGCTCCCACTTCCGTTGGTGGGGCTGTGCTGTGGTTAAATAGCTTGAATATCACACCTGATGCCATAATAAAAATTTACTGACCTCACAGTTTTCTTAATTACCCACCCTGTAAATCAAAACTCTCTGGAACTGATTTTTTAAAGTCTGAGACGATAGAAAATCAAAGCAAGAGTATCTGTTTTATTGGGTTTTTTTCTCTCTGAGTCCCAAAAGCTGTTTTTTCCCCCTTTTTCTTTTTAACAGCTGTATAAACATTTGCAAAAACAAAAAACCATGAGAACAGGGTGTGGGTGAAGGATCATTTGCAAAGGAATCCGCTGTTTGCAGAAATATTTACAGAAAGGTAGCAACCTCCACGCACCTGTTATTCCAGGTGTGCGCATCGAATTCACTGACCATGTTAGCACTTGCCTTGAATGGCGTTCAATGCACAGGGAATTGGGGAACTAAGAATAACAACGCTTCCGGAATAGGAGAAAGTAGACTTGACTCAATGGGACTCTGATATAAGCCTCATGATGAGTGGTAGCAGCCACCACAGTTTAAAATTGGATATTTATTGTTTGTTTGATGATTTCTGTAACATCTGTCTCCTCTTCCAGCCTATAAACTCCATCTGGGGAGTCTGGTTCTGCTTCTTACAACATGCCCAGCTCCTGGCCCAGTGCTTGCATATAGCATGGGCTCAAAAATATTTGTCCCGTGAATGAATACTTATTACCTCATTCAGTTAGGATGGCCAGTACTGGTGGTGTGAATGGATTTTTAAAAATTGTTCAGCTTCTTAGTTTGACATAGGACTGTTCATTTACCATTTTTGTCTGAGTAGCTTTCTAGCAAAGCTTTCAGACTTTATTCACACTTTAAAAAAAAATTTATGCTGACAGATGACTCAGCTTTTCTCACGAATGGTGTTAACTGTGGATCATTAGTGACTGTTATAATAGAAGCAGTTGGAAGAGATTGTCCCCGAAGATTCTCGTAATGAGAAAGTAGTAAAATTAAACTCAAGTAGTCTATGTTCTTCTTTTTACATGTTTCATCATCATCATCTTCAACTGAACGATCTCATGTTCAATTTAATTTAATGAGAATGGCTCTTTGCATCCAGAGACCAAACGCTTGCATATTACGGAAATCACTTCCTTTAACCTAACTCACACCCCTTTGCACACAATGAAGATGAAAGAGTTTTTACAAGGGTGGGAGAGAAAAGGGTGCAGACTGGACTGTGTAGGACACTCAGGGGGATGAGGCTGGAAAGGACCCCAAAATTTGTTGGAGGCGAGGTATGAGGCAAGGGAAGAGACCAGAATGAGTGCCTTTACAGACTCATAAAACAGGGCCATTGTTGCTACCAGCTGCAGTCCTTCTATAACCCATTGCGTTGTCATGGTTAATATGTTTTCAATCCCAAACCTTACACTCCCCACACTGTGAGTTTAAAGCCAGAGTTATTCTTAGACATTCCTTCCTGACAGTGAGCGAGGAGGTCCTGGAGTTATGCGTCTCTGGCAAATCTTATCTAGAATAGCATGTAAGCCTTTGATCCTCAGTTCTTAAGATGGATGGGAGAAAAAAGTGACTCTAATGAAAAAGGTCACCAATTCTCTAGGGGTAAGATGAAGTGGACTAAATCTAACGGCGTTTGGTAAATGAAAAGCACATAAGAAGATGCTATAGGAAGATGTAAATTTGGGAAACGAAAGAGGAAAAGACAAGACGTGTGTTCTTGTGGGGTTGGGGATGGCTAATTTTCAGAACTTACTGATGATCCAAGGGCCAGGGAAAATCCAGGAGACAAGTGTCTGAGAATCCATGATGCTGAGTGTCGGATGCGTTACAGTGTATGTTTTGTGTGTTAACCACTTCTGCAGATGCTTTCTTTAGAGAAGTACAGTCAGTGTGTGCTGCATCCCAGTCTGTGTGTTCTGCATCAGTGGATATGGAGGGCTGACTGTATTGCCACTTTATATAAGAGACTTGATACAAGGATCCTTTTATATAAGGATCTTGGTATCCACGGGGTTAAGGAACCAATCCCCAGCAGACACCTAGGGATGACTGTATAACACCTCAAAGACAATTCATTCCAGAGAATCAAAAGTGTTGTCATGTTCAGTTGAGACCTATGATTAGCACAGGGGTAGCCAGGATCAGACTTGTTAAGGATGTGCTGATATGACAGTGGGCATCACTTCATGTGATGAGCCCTGTAAGGCCAACGAAAACTGTGGGGATTCCAGGAAGCATCATTATTAACTGTGCACTCTTACAACACACACTCCTATTGACACTCTGTATAATACTTCTAATACTTCCTACTTTTCATATGTTACCTCATTTGATTCTCAGTTATCCTGTGAAGTAGATACAGTTTTTTCCTTGAATTAGACCAGCATGAGGCACTGGTTAGAAACCAGAGGAAAAGAGCAGGGAGAAGCCAAGTTGCACTAAGGGATGACTAATAACGTGAAGGCAAAAATTTCGATTTCAAAACTCTCTGCAGAGTTAGCACATTGAACTGTCACTGGATAGCAGTTAAAACTATTCCTAAATGAAAATTTCAGCTATAGTTTGTAGCGTATTGAAACCATATTAGCCTATTTTGTCTCTTTACAACACTGGCCAAGTTAACTTTTTTATATTTGTTGCTGATTTACTCTCTTTGCTGCCTCGTCTAACTTCCATTAAGTGGCCTGAGACAGGGAGCAGAGTACCTAGCACACAATTTGTGGTAAATAAATACTTCTTGAATGAATGAATGAGTTCTGAAAGCAGAAAAAAATGACAAGAATGACATTTCTTTTCAGAAAACAACATTCTTTTTAGATTCTTAATAGTGTACTACATTAGCAGTTTTATAAATTTGAAGTTAGATCTCAGATTTAATTAGTATGAGGGTAATTTTATATGAAACCTGTCATTAAAAGTCCTCCCGGGAGATTCAAGGTCATCCAGAAAATGTCCACCTTTGGAGAGATTGCAGCTCTGACCTGGTACTGCATTTGAAACTGTGCCTTCTTAACAGTGTCTCATTTAATTCTGCTGAGCTATTGTAGAATGTTCAAATGACCTTGGAATTTTCCTCATGATTCTTTTACTCCTGAAAGTAGCATGTTGACCACAAAGAGATTGTTCGTTGCATAAGGGAAAGCTGAAAGAGAAAACGTTATTAGAGAGAGAAAGAAAAGCACATGTCACCCTATGTTTTCACAGTTACTTTTCTATCTGGAAATGACATTTATATTGTTTCCTGTTTGATACCTACAAAGAGTGCACCCACAGACATGAAAGAGACCTCTTTTCAGAGTAGGAGGTGCCTGGATGTGTGATCCGCCAAATGCCTATGAACTTGGATATTTAGACAATCCTAATAGGGTAGAGATGGAGGACATGCCTGTGTTGGAATTGTCAGAAGGGGATGAATATGAAGGAATGTGAAAGCTGAAGCTAGGAGGTAGAGTGTTTTAACTGGACATATTGTCACTCCTAATAATTTTGGTAATTCTAATTCTCTTAATAAAAAGAAGGAGAAAACAGACTTTGGGTGGGCAGCCAGCATTTATTCCCATATTAAGTAAATACAAAAAAAATCATGAAAATGGTACATTAATGACTAGAGTTTGGAAAAACTACTGTGCAAGAATCAAATGTCCATGGATATCCCATTAGGAAGAAACGAAGAGGGAAAATCCCTGAGCAGAGCCTTTTCTAGATTAGAGGTTTCCTTGGGCCAACACACCTTTACTCAGGTCAACTCATTTCAGCAACATTTATCATACTATTGTAGACACTGATGAAATGGTTAAAAAATAAAAGGCTAAGGGACTTCCCTGGTGGTCCAGTGGCTAAGACTCCACGCTCCCAGTGCAAGGGGCCCAGGTTCGATCCCTGGTCAGGGAACTAGATCTCGCATGCCACAACTAAAAGATCCCGAGTGCCACAACTAAGACCCAGCACAGCCAAATAAATAAATATTAAAAAATAAAATTTAAAAAAAGAAGGCTATGATCCAGTGTCAGAATGAGTAATGGGCCAGGGAATCCCAAAGCAAGCTGTGCATCAGAATCTCCAGACGAAGTTGCAAAAAATAGAGCTGTGTAGTGTCAATACCTAGATATTACGATTCAGTGGATTTGGGATTCTAGAATCTGTACTTTTAAGGAGTCCCCTGGTGATACTGAGGCAGAGACTCCAAGGGCACTGGTCTTTGGAAATCACGGGTAGAAAATGAGTGCTCTGTACAGTATGATTGTGCACATGGTAATTGACACGTTGATGTTTTCAAACAATAGTGGACACAAAAATTCCCGAGCCTTTGCTGTAAATGCAGGGTCCTGGTGCCACCCCCAGTGCTTCTGAAGAACTGGATCTTAGAAGGGGCAGACATCTGAATTTGTAACTAGCAGCCCAGCTGATTCAAAAGCAGGTGATCTGCACGACAAATGTTGAGAAACACTGATTTTTGAGAACTTGATATTTTCCAGGCACTGTGCTATAAACCATATATACACAGTATCTGACTCCATCCTTCAAATAATCATATGGGAGAGGGACTTTTATTACCCCCATTTTACAGATGTGGAAACTGAAGCATGGAGAAAACTGGGTCAAGATCATACTGTAAATAGCTGAGTTGACTTGCAGACTAGAACTGTCTGACAGCAAGATTTATGATCTTAATACTAGATTGCCTCCTTGCTTTCAGGAGGTCAGAGGAAAAAAAAAAAAAAAAGAATCTTCCCAGTTGAGGCAGGCTTTATGAAGGTATTTAAACAAAAGTAGGATAAGGGGACTTTGGAATTTGTTGCTTGGTCCTTGGACACATAAAGTTTGAGCTGTCTCTAAAATGAAGCCTTTTTTGCTTTTGTTTAGTTATAAAACTCTGAGAGCTCCAACTGAAAGCAAGCAAGCGTGTTGATATTTTTTTCATACAGTAAATAGTGGAATGGTATCTGACATTATTGAATAGCTGTTGGACTAGGCCATGACTTTAGAAAATGCTGATGTGTTTTTGAGGCTGACACTCCCTACATTTTTTTGCCTTTGATAGTGTTTTTTAAAATTGAAATACAGTTGATGTACAATATAATCTTAATTTCAGGTTTATTACGTAATGATTTCACATTTGCATATAGTATGAAATTATCACCACGATAAATCTAGTAACCATCAGTCACTATGCACAGTTATTACAATATTATTGACTATCTTCCTTATGCTGTATGTTACATCCTCGAGACTTATTCCTTTGACGAGCTGTTGGTTTTCTCCTTTAAAGGATAAATAAAGTAAGAAAATAGATAAGGAAGCCCGCAGATACAGTGAAAACAGAACAAAGGATGCTGAGGCATAGATTATTTTTTTAATAACTTGCTCTTTTAGATTTAGTGATAATGTCAGCTGTCTTTCAAAAGATAACTTTTTAAAAACTTATAAATTTCTGCTGCCTATTAGCAGCCCTTTAGAGGGCAAATTTCCTGGGCATTAGAGAAGTGAAGGCTGTAAGTCAAAGATAACTTGTTTACCAGACAGGGACTGTAATTGAAATAGCCCTTTGGAATTAATGAAAGTATGAAATAGCTTTTCCCCAGCAGACCGAGAGGAGTCTAATTTAATTATCTGTGAGTGTCACAGATTAGAAGCAGCCTTTCATTCACTTCTAGAAGCTGAGTATGGACAGCCCATACCTAGTGAAGGGAACAAGGAATTGGAGCCATGGGTATGTGAAGAATGCCCATGGGAGAGTACGGTGATCACAGGCCTCTGGGCTCCAATGGCAGTAACGGTTAGGTCCTATTTATGGTGTTTATCGGGGGCCTGAGACACCGAGGTATGACTTCAGTCCTTCGGCATTCAGCCAGAATCTACTGAACGCCCCCCTGTATCCTAGGCGTTATGTAGGCACCATGCATACCTAGATACAGCATGGAACCGTGAGTATTTTGTCCAACTGGTTTCCTTTTGGGGGACAGGGGGCAGGAGATTTCAAAACAAATGCCAAACTTCATATCACTTCATTCCATACGTTATTTTTCTAACTTGAACTAGTTGTCACCTGAGGTAGGCAGAGTAGTGGTCTCCCAGAGGTGTCCACAGCCTAACCCTCAGAGTCTGTGGATATGCTGCCTTAGGTGGGAAAAGGAACTTCGCAGATGTAATTGAGTTAAAGCTCTTGAGGTGGTCAGATTTTCCTGGATTATCCAGGCGGCCCCAATTTCATCACATGGGTTCTTACAAAGGGGGGCAGGAGGGTCAGAATCAAGACAAAGGATGTGGTGACAGAAACAGAAGGAGCAATGCCATGTGGGGTCATGAGCCTAGGGATGTAGGCAGCAGCATTTGGAAGGCAAGGAAATGGATTTTCCCTTCCAGCCTCTGGAAGGAAGCAGCCCCGCCAACACCTTGATTTTAGAACTTCTGACCTCCAGAACTGTAGGATAATAAATACCACTATGTTTGCAGTAATTTCTTAGAGCAGCAATAGGAAACTAATACACAAACTTTTAAAAATAGGGAGAACTCACATAATAATACAGATTTAGGGCTTCTTTTGAAAAATCAGAGACTGGGCAATGCTGAGCCCACAGTCTTTCCTGGCAATGATAGGCTAAAGCTGAAAAGAAGCTACCTTATAACTGGGATGTGGTTAGCTTGTTTTTTTCTTGTATCTGGTCCTCTGTAGTCTCTGAATTTGTGACTGCTTGTCTAGAAGATTCTGTAGTTCATATAGCCTCCATAACATTGCTGAAAGCATGTGTTTTGAATCGACCGTTATTTTAAGCCATGAGCTGGAAGGGTCAGAAGCCACTAGTGGTTCCAATATCTAGAAAGGTTTGGTAGTTACAAATATTCAAACACTATTTCATAGTCTACTGTACTCATCTGTTATATGTCCCTAAACATATGATATGTGGATGATTTAAAACTACACAGCACGTTAAACTGGACCTCACCCTCTTAGAACTTGCAAACATTTGTACTGGGGTGAACACCACCCATGAGGAAATGTGTTAACCAAAATAACAAAAACATGCAAATTAAATTTATAGTGTAATGGAATGTTCCATCACCTTTAGAAAACAAACTGTGTTTCATTTACTAGCCCCTCAACTGTTCAATGAAGAGTAAACATAAGAGACTAATTTTCGTTCTAAATAGAAATATCCCTTTAGTGGAACAACCTGTTATGGGTTATGAGACATTTACACCTTAGTCTTGAAATACTTTAATGAGATGTGAGACTGGGGGAGTCAAGAGCTTTGATGAAGGGAAGGGAAGTTAGGAGCTTGGATTAGACTGATGTCTGGCCTGAGTGAAGCCCTACGTGCCAGGAGGTGGGAAAGAGGGGCAAAGGGAAGGACCCGTGGGAAACAGCCTGCTGCACGGGTGCACAGAACAGGGTCCCGGCTCTCCAGCCTGCAGGAAGCGTCATGGCTGAGTTCCCAGCCGTCTTCCCTCCTACCTTTTACCTCATTTTCCCACATCATCCCCCTTTTCTTGTAGGAGACAGCTTTGTGATATGAAAGTATCACAGCTTTGAAGACAGGAACTAATGTAACCTTGGCTGTACGTGGCTTCTCTGAACCACAGTTTCTTCTATAAAATGGGGATAATAATAAATGCCTCATCGTGTTGGAAGGATTGAAAGAAGTGAAACATATCACAGTGCTTGTCTTATTTCCTAGAGCTGCCATAACAAACTGCCGCAAACTGGGTGGGTTAAACAACAGAAATGTATTGCCTCACAGTTCCGGAAGCTAGAAACCCAAGATTCAGGCGCTGGCAGGGTTGGTTCCCTCTGAGGGCTGTGAGGGAGAATCTGTTCCTTGTTCCTCTCCTAGCTTCTGCTGGGTTGCTGGCAACCTTAGGCATTTTGTGACCTCTAGAAGCATCACCCTGATCTCTGCCTGCGTGTTCATGTGATGTGCTCCTTGTGTGTGTGTCTGTGTCCAGATGTCCCCTGGTATAAGCACACCAATCAGATTAGGGGCCCCTGTATTCTGGTATAAGCTCATCTTAATTAATTACATCTGCAATGACCATATTTCGAAAAATGGTCACATATTGTAGTATTGGAGTTAAGACTTCAACATATGAATTTGGGGGAGGGGGCAACACAGTACAACCCATAACGGTGCTCATCATAGAGTAGGCTCTTAATACGTGTTTACTCTCTCAGCCGTATCCTCCCTTGATAAAGAGAATTCTTCCTTGTCATATAGATTTTTAAATTGTCAGATTTAAATGACTCAAAATCTAATAAGCCTCACACATGTCAGAATGGCTGTCATCAGAAAGCAACAGATAACAAGTGTTCACGAGGGTGTGGAGAAAAGGAAACCCTCTTGCACTGTTGGTGCGAATGTAAATTGGTGCAGCCACTGTGGAAAACAGTATGGAGGTTCCTCAAAAAACTGAAAATAGGGCTTCCCTGGTGGCGCAGTGGTTGAGAGTCCGCCTGCCGATGCAGGGGACACGGGTTCGTGCCCCGGTCCGGGAAGATCCCACATGCCGCGGGGCGGCTGGGCCCGTGAGCCATGGCCGCTGAGCCTGTGCGTCCGGAGCCTGTGCTCTGCAACGGGAGAGGCCACAACAGTGAGAGGCCTGCGTACTGCAAAAACAAACAAACAAGCAAAAAACCTGGCTGTGCACTTGCCTCCGTGGATATGTGTGATCTGCCCTAAGGTTGGCTTCATTATGAAATACCGGGGACCAAGGCATTACTTTTAATAGAGCCACCAAGGCCTCTGGGAGAGTCCGTTAGCATCTGACCTTCTGCATACTCAGTAAATAAGATAACTTTCAAAAAAATCTACTCTGGGTCTGCAAGTGTTCAAAGGGAAAAAAAGACAAAACTGGAAAACTGAAAATATAGTGGGTTCAGACCATTTTCTTATGATTAATTTCTTGTCTTAACCTTGCCCCCCCAGTTCAGAACGTGACCTGGTTTGGAAATAGGGTCTTTGCAGATGTAATTAGTTGAGTTCATATTGGAATACAGTAGGCTCTAAATTCAATGACGGGTGTGCTTATAAGAAAGCCACAAGAAGACACACAGAAAGCAGTCCATGGGACAACGGAAGCAGAGATTGGACACATGCAGTAAGAAGCCACAAAACACCAAGGAGTACTGGTAGCTACCACATGATAGGAAGAGGCAAGGAAGAATTCTTCCCTGGAGTCTCCAGAGGGAACATCATCCTGTCGACACCTGAGGTGACTGATTTATCTATCACCCAGGCGCCAGAGTCTCACCTCACTAACTTGTATGTTGACTGTGGTGAGCATTCCAACCATAAGCCCAGAATCTGGGGCATTACTATATATGGCTTATAGGAGTCCAGACCCAGTGTCACAGTTTGGCAGAAGAGAGCAAGCTTGAACCTGAGGACTGCTGCTGTTGGTTGTTGGGAGAGTTGGCGTATAAAAATGATGTCCTCTTTAATTGCCCCACAGTCGGACTATATTTTTCATGCCATAGTTTTCACTCTGCTTTCTCCAGCATTTTTCATCACTGTCTTGACATCCAGCAGACAAAAGGGATCACTCAGTCTGCTGCTCACTCTAAGCCACCCTTGAATTCACCGTGGAATCCAGATGCCAAACAATCTGGGAATTGTGTGAGAGGCGAGAAATTAGTCCTGTGAAGCTGAGGCTCCCCCAGAACCCCGTCCTGAGCCTTCTTTTTCTAGCCTTCTTCCCCTTTCTCCTTTGCTTTCTCTTTCTTTCCATTCTCTGCGTCAGGCTGTGGATGACCCACCTGGCTCCTGAATGCTGGGTCTCGGCGTGGTTCAGGACCACTTGGAAGAGAGTTGCAGGTTGCGTGGGACTTGCTTAGCGCTTCCCTGTGCTCCCTTTGGTAAATTGGAGATGATCTTTATCTGCCTCTCGGAGAGTTGGTGCAGGGATTATCTAATGTTTGTAACGCATTTGGAAGTCGATAACTGCTAATTATTTTACCCGGCTGTCTTGTCCTTTGTTCTAAATACTTTGCAACCTGAGGTGAAAAGACATAAATTAAAAAGTGGTCGAGATAACCATGATCTCCAAAACAAAGGCTGTGATTGACCTTCTTTTATGAACTGCTTTCACTCTACTGTTAGTCACTCCGCTTATGCTACACCTTCCTTCCTGAGCAGGATGGATGGAAGAAGAGTGCACTCGAGGTACGCAATGGAGAGAGTTAAGCTGCCAGTACCTGCCGTATAGGAAGAGCTTTATATGCATTGTCTCATTCAACCCTCATATAATATGCATAGGAGGTCATTATTAGCATCTTACACATCAGTGAACAAGTGCTTATGGCAGTTCTGCTAAGAACTGGTAAAGCCAGATTTTGAAGATGTTGTTTGGCTCCAAACACTTCTTCCTCACCTTGTGCTCAAGTAGAAGGAGAAAATAAGTATGTTATTTGTAACGAGGTGGATGGACCTAGAGTCTGTCATACAGAGTGAAGTAAGTCAGAAAGAGAAAAACAAATACCGTATGCTAACACGTATATATGGAATCTAAAAAAAAGGGTACTGATGAACCTAGGGGCAGGACAGGCATAAAGACACAGATGTAGAGAATGGACTTGAGGACACGGGGAGGGGGAAGGGTAAGCTGGGACGAAGTGAGAGAGTGGCATGGACGTATATACACTACCAAATGTAAAATAGATAGCTAGTGGGAAGCAGTCGCAAAGCACAGGGAGATCAGCTTGGTGCTTTGTGATGACCTAGAGGGGTGGGATAGGGAGGGTGGGAGGGAGACCTCCGCAAGAGGGAGGGGATATAGGGATATATGTATACGTATAGCTGATCACTTGGTTATACAGCAGAAACTAACACACCATTGTAAAGCAATTATACTCCAATAAAGATGTTAAAAAAAAGAAAATAAGTATGTTGGGAAGAGTGAGTTGGTATGAGGAGAGAAAAAGAGACCCACACATTGTTTTTTGCCCTGTGAGCAAAGTCCACTGAACACAGAAGAGGTATAAAGCAAGAGTCTAGAAACTAAAGCAGTCCCAGCCTATATAGCAGGGAATTTTAAACTAAAAAAAAAAAAAATCTGATTTTGAATTGGAGAGGCTGTTAGCAATAATTTAGTCTTACCCTATCCTTTGACAGATGAGGACGTTAGAGCTCCAAAGGCAAATAATTCTTGCCCAAGGTCACTCAGATCTTTAATTTGATATTCTTAGTAGAAAGAGCTAATGTTTTTTAATTCCATAGACTTCTTTACTTATTGTTTGTTAATTTTTATCTATTTTATTTATTTATTTATTTATTTATTGAGTTATAACTGACATATAGCACTGTATAAGTTTAAGGTATGCGGCATAATGATTTGACTTACCATATATCATGGACTGATTATCACAATAAGTTTAGTGAACATCCACCATCTCGTAAAGATACAAAATAAAAGAAAAAATATATATATTTTCCTTGTGATGAGAAAAATTGCTCTCAACAACTTTCATATATAGCACACAGCAGTGTTAATTGTATTAATCATATTGTACATCATTAGTACTTATTTATTTTGTAACTGCAAGTTTGTACCTTTTGACCATCTTCCTCCAATTCCCCCTCCCCCATCCCCACCTCTGAACCGCAGATCTGATCTCTTTTTCTATGAGTTTGTTTGTTTGAAGTATAATTGACCTACAACACTATATTAGTTCCAGGTGCACAACATAGCGATTCGATATTTCTACACATTGCAAAGTGATCACCATGAGAAAACCTAACGTGTTTAAGACTTGCCTGTTTACTGTACTCAAGACATTTCTAAGTTCTTTATGTGTATTTATTCATTTAACCTTTACAGCTCTAAGAGGCAACAGCATCGTTCTTTTCTTTCCAAGTACCTACAGAAAGGGCACGGAAAAGTTTTGGGGTTTTTTTTTGTATTTTTCATTATCTTATAACTTTAATTTTTTTTAACATCTTTATTGGCGTATAATTGCTTTACAATGGTATGTTAGTTTCTGCTTTGGTAAAACCATCTCTTTGAAAGTAATCTGCAGATTCCAGGTATTTTAGAGGAAACGAGTTCAGCAGTTTTCAAACTGTGTTTCAGTGTGTGTTAGGAACCCCGCTCAGAGATGTGAGTTGTTGGAGGATAAAGCCATAAAGTCTGGGACCCCAACCCGGCTGCAACCCTATACAAACTCTCTTTCAGTTGTTTCACATTTTGTTTTATGACTAGATGACTGTTGAGACCTGCCTCAAATTGAGGATTCAATGACTACTTCCCTCAATTCTTTTTTAAATTGAGATAAAATTGACATAGAACATTGTGTAAGTTTAAGGTATACAACGTGTTGATTTCATACATTTATATCTACTTCCCTCAGTTTTCAACCTTGACTTCTTACCACTCTCTCTTAGATTCTGCTTGTCTTTTCATAAACCTTTTCTCTCATGCTCTGCAGAGGTGACTGTGCAATATCCCCCTATGGGATTTAGCTCACTTCAGTTGCGCATCAGAATAATTTCAAAATTGAATGTCTGTTTCCCTGCTTTTTCGCTTCACCTTCTTCATTAGAAACATGATCAGTTCTTGAGTCTCTGACCGATGCAGCATCTGATGGCGGGAAGCTGGAGTGGAGATGAAAGTTGTCACATCCGTTTCAGGAGTCACGTTTCAGTAAAATGCAGACACATCCCCAGAACTGTTGCATAGACACTGGAGAATCTTTGGGTGCCAGGAAATTTGGACTTGTAACAGAAGTTGTCACCAAACTACAACCTAAATATTCAAGCCTGAAGAAAAGTGTCCTTGAAAGGCTTTACAATGTGGAGCTCACGTGGCCCAAAGCATAGTTTTAAAAACCTGTTCTTCAACGTGAATATTTTCTCCTTGGAAAGTCGGTGGTCCTCATGAGCAGACTTCTACCTTTGAGCATCCACATAGTATCAAAACGAACATTCTGTACACAAGGATGGTGGGGATTGCCCACTCTGAGTCTTCTTGCAGCAGAATTAACTTATCAACACAGAAGTCTTAGTAAACCACAAAATGTTTTAGGGCTTTGGGATTATTCATACCTATATATGCCACTTAACATGTGGGTGAGTTTATGATTCCACCATTAGAAAGGTCTGCACTTTACTGATGGTATTTACTGTTGACATTTATTTTACAAACTTAATATTGTTTTTGAAGAATGATGCTTAGTTGTGTTCACATTTAAGTGACTGGTTCCAGTCAAAGTTAATGGATCAGATGTGACGAGGTAAGTAAGACAGGCGCTTTGGGAGGATTGTTTGTAGCTTCTCCAGTCCTATTTAATGAGCTGGAAAAGTAATTTACTAGGTTTAATGTAGAGGCTGGAAAAAATTTATTCTAAACCCCCCAAACACTTTATGCCTTGAGACCATAGCTTATTCACCTTGTAGGGTCTGGTACATTGCCTTCTCTAACAATTCATTTTGATCTCTTGAAGATACTGTTGGAAAAAGCAATAAGCTAAGGCTCAATTTTTTTGTATGCATAAAATGCATAAAGGGGGAAATAAGCCAGGCAGTCATTCACATTCTAGTATAAATAGCTCTACAGGGGATTTCTTCATTCTAAAAAGTAAATGTTTATTTGGAATTGTTGGAAGGTGGGCATTCAAAAGTAAAGGTGATCATTGTGTAATGAATTCTTCCTGGGAGGAGAATGAGTTGAAATTGTCAGCACCAAAGATAATCGTGTCTTGCCTTATAGTTTTTCCCAGGGAAAGCAGGTAGTTATATTGTTGCTGTTTCCAAAGAATACCTTTTTTTGATAAGTTTAAAAATTGGTGCCTGCCACAATTTTCCCACCCTGAGTTTCACCATCTGCCAGGTACCAGGCTCAGCACATAACATGCACTGTCTCATTTAATCTCCTCTCCAGCATTATGAGGTCCATGCTACTAAACAGGCTCTAAATGATGTTTAATCTGCATTTTAGACATTTTAACTCAATCTTCACAACAACCCTCTGATATAGGTACTATTATTTCCCCATTTTACAGATATAAAAACTGAGATACAAAGAGTAATTGACTTGCCCAAGATCCCACGGTCTTGTGGGGATGTTGTAGCAAATTGTGGAGCTATGATTTATGTTCAGGCATTCTAGCTCCAGAATATACTGTTGTATATGTTATCAGTGAGGAAACAGAAGGACAGAGAATAACAACTTGCTCCAAGTTACACAGGTCAGGCAGCCTATAAGCTACATAAACCTACAAAAGCTCAACCCTCATATCATCCTGCACACCTTCTCTCTGATCAGTCAGTTGTAAAGCCACACACACTTGCTTCCACCTCAATACAGATCTCACTGTGGTGCTTAGAAAAGATAATGATAAGTATAGAAAGGGAAGAAATTGCTTTATCATTTATTTAGCTTACTGTTTATTTATTTAGTTTACTGTTTCTTTTATTTCTGAATAAATTGGAGATGGTGGTTCATTATGAGAGAGTTGAATCATCACTGGATTAACTGCCAGTATCAAAGACAATCTTAATCTCGTCTACAGCAGTGTTTGTTATCTTTCATGATGATAAGAATCACCTGAAGATCCGGTAAAATGCAGATTCTGATTCAACAGGTCTGGGATGGACCTGAGATTCTGCATTTCTAGCAAGCTTCCAGGTGATGCTGATGCTACTGGAACATGATCTGTGCTTGGAGTACCAAGGCTAGAGCACTGAGCTTTTCCAAACTGATCAGAAAGATTTATGCCAGGGCCCAGAGTTCAAGTGGGAAGGAGGGCATTTTCATGGGTGGAAGAACACTTAGGGAGTCTGGTCAAATCAACACTGGGCAGAGGAGGGATGGCTCATGAGATAAGGTCTGAGCTACACAGACTCTCAGGATTGAAAGGAACTTTAAAGGTCATCTGGTCCAAACATCCAGCTGATGTTTGAATCCTCTTGTATCCCTGCCAGGTCATCTCAGCCCTTGAGTTACAGAAGTATTCTCCATGAAAGGAAATAAACATTCAGTTGAACAAAAGAATTTTAAGATGGTGCCTGAATCACAGAAACAATCTAAGAGTGAAAGACTGGGGGAAGAGCTGTGACGTCTCATGCCTGTGGAGACAGACATTTGCCTCCATGGTATATTTTTGGAGCCTTTGGATATTTATTCAGAAGCCTTCAGACCTTACCATTTCATAATAAAAACAATGCACTCTACCAGAGGACCAGCTGGGAGTGCTTATTCCCCTACACATTTGCGTCCCACTATGAAATAGAGATTTCAGTGCTGACTGGCAGGTGAGAAAGTGACAGATGTTTGGCTGCTGGGCTACTTCTTGGCTGCACTGACTGTATATACCAGGGCCCTTGAGAAAACATATTTTCAAGGATCAAGAATCATGCAACCGGGGCTCCCCTGGTGGCACAGTGGTTGGGAGTCCGCCTGCCGATGCAGGAGACATGGGTTCGTGTCTCGGTCCGGGAAGATCCCACATGCCGCGGAGCGGCTGGGCCTGTGAGCCATGGCCGCTCAGCCTGCGCGTCCGGAGCCTGTGCTCCGCAGCGGGAGAGGCCGCAACAGAGGCCCGCGAACCACCAAAAAAAAAAAAAAAAAAAAATCATGCAACCATGAATAGTTTCTTCTCATTTTGATTTTTACAGCCTGAACCAAAAGGCACTTGTATTGTTGAGTCTTCTGACTGGGGGGATGCCAACTTCTTTTCAGGTACTCTCTTCTCAGGCTGTTGCTTGATGGTTCTCTGCTTTCTGTTTCAGGTGCCCGGGGACAGCGAGAAACAGTGGAAGCCAGCCCTGGTTGTGCTGACTGAGAAGGACCTTCTCATTTATGACAACATGCCACGGAGGAAGGAAGCCTGGTCCAGCCCAGTTCACACGTACCCTCTTCTTGCCACCAGGTAGGTTTTGTGTCCGGGTATGATGTGTGGCCTGTTTGAAACTATTTTAATCAATTACAGTTATTTCAGCATATTATGATATTACTGCTTCCTCTTGCAGTAAGAGCTGAGAGTTCCTCCAGAATATAGCCACACGTTTTTAGCCATTTATTGATAGATTATTATTTATGACCAAACACAGGGCAACACAAAGCCAGAGAACAAACTGCTTCTCCATCAGGAAGGAACAGTGCCATCTGTGATACGGTCCCAGCCTAGTCACCTTCCTGGGTCTCCATCCCATTCCCTCTGAGATGAACTATACCAGTGTGTTTACAGTCTTGACGTTCAGGTAGAATTAAGAAAGGGACTTCACTTGGTGGCACAAAAAATGTCACGTGGGAATATCCCATTGTGCTTTTTAAAGCTCACTCAGCGGGAGACCCCATAACAAGTTCTTCTGCAGTTGTGTGATGCTGCCCGTGGAAGTGGGGCTGCCAGGGTCTGTTTCTTAGCACCTTCAATGCATACTTACTGTTCATGTGACATTATCCTAATACATCATATGCTTACCCCCTTCTTTAAGGCCCTATATCCTGAGCATGAAAGCACATCAAACCAGAGTCTTGCCTTCACGCCTGGCTTCTGCTGCGAGCTCTTTCTGTATGTGCCTTATGACAATGGGTGCAGTTTTCATTACTCCTGTTACCTCTGTTTCTCTACCTAGAAGCTATGTGTGTTAACATAATGTTTGTGGCCCCCGCTGGCATAGTGCCTGGTAATTTGGGGCCCTTAAATGTCTGTTGAATGAATTATTGAACAATGTGGGGCAAACTCTGGAAGGAGTTTGGTCCAGTGGATGCAGCAGAGTGGACTGAGGTTTGGGGGCATCTGTTCTGAGCAAGAGGTAGAATCAAGATGGGTTCTCCGTTCTAAAGGGATTGAGATGCCTGACAGGTTATAGTCAAGGCTCAGGTGCAGGGAAGACGATGAGACTCAGTAGCAGAGCAAAAGTACCACAAACTCAAAATGGCAATAGTGAATAGAGCTGAAACTCCCTAAAATCCCTCTTACTTCCACTCATGGTTGGTTATGGAGAACAGCAGAAGTAACCTGAAAATGCCAATTATTGGCCCCAGAGGTGAACAGAGGAAGCCTTCCGGGGCTAGGAACCAGGCCTAGATCACTTAGATATTAATCAAATAAATAAAATGAAATAAAACAGTAATTTAATTTGAGTCTCCTAAGCCTCAGAAATTTCGGCAGGCTAGCTATTCAAGTACTACTGATGTTTACAATAAAACCTCAATGATCAGAATCCAAGCATCCTGAAATGTTCCTGCGAAGATTCAGGCTATGTCTTGGGGTTCATTAAAATTCAGCACAATCCCCATCACTTTCTTTTTTTTTTTTTTTTTTGCGGTACGCGGGCCTCTCACTGCCGTGGCCTCTCCCGTTGCGGAGCACAGGCTCCGGATGCGCAGGCTCAGCGGCCATGGCTCATGGTCCTCCGCAGCATGTGGGATCTTCCCAGACTGGGGCACCTGTGGCTCAGGGCACTCATTGAAGAAAATCATAGATATGAACCCATAAAAAAGCAAAGCCCCCAGAAGGAGAGATGGGTGCACAGACACAGTGAAGGGTATCTGAGTAGGTTTGGGTGGGGCGCCTGTCATAGGCTCATGAGCCATAGGGATGTCAGGTCTGGATTATGAGCAAAACACATGAATAGCCTAAAACCATAAGCCTGCGTCCAGTATGGAAATAGGAAATGGAAACCCCATTCAGTGCAAACTGCTCACTTAGAACAGAAGATGCAACGTTTTAAAAAATCAATGTCTGCCACCTAAATATAAAGGAGATGTAGTGGGGATACTTGACCTCTCATCTCGCTACCCCTCTCCCAAATTACTGACCTCTGCACTGCAAAAAACTTCACTATGATGTGCGTATATTAGCCATAGGAGCCATGATAAAATTAGGCCCATAATCATGACCCTGATCTTAAGCTGGAAGCCTGTGAGGCAGAGGTAAGATGTTAAGGCAGCGCTGGCAGTCCATTCTTACTTCAGCCCCTTGAGCTAGTAGGTAAGGAGCTGTCTGTCCTTGAGCAGCAGGCTGGAGATGCAGGAGCTGAACTTCCCATCCTAGTTTTGCTCCCCCGAAAACAGTCTTACCCCGCCTGATCACTTCACCTCCCTCTTCTGAGTCCTCATCTGTTAATGCACTAGGCAGAATGCTGCCCTCTGCCAAACCCAGGGAGAGATGCGCTTTGGGGAAATGGGTTTTTCACTGACCTTTTGGCTTGTTCATCAGCTACCGTGGTTTGCACACATTGGTCATGGTCAGCTCCCCTCCTCGACCCTGTGGATGTGTCTAGAAAAAGACTTTTGGCAAAGAGCGAGGAAAACGACCCCTCTCTTCCCCTGTGTAATCACGCGAGGGAGATGTAGCCCCTTTGTAGCTCCAGGCTGTGAAGCAGCGTTCATCTCAGCTGAGGACTGAAACTCTTGTGTCCTTGCAGGTAAAGCTGGTTCTCTGAGGTGGGAGGCTGGGCTGAGGATGGTTTAGAGAAACCACCGTTAGAAGCGGTAGAAGTCCAAGGAAACTCTGGATCATTGCATTATAGAAGCTACCCCAGTACTTCCAGTGGCTTCTTCCCCGACCGCATGTTGAAGTTCATCAGGTGACTCTTTCATTTACTTTCCATGTGTTCCAGGCAGTCACATGTGGCACTGTGCCCTTGATATATGAGCATTTGGGCACATAGCCTGTCTAGTAGCGTTATTTGTCTTCGAGGGCATTTCTCTAAGGAAGGGGAGTCATGTCTTTTTAATATTTCTTTTGAAAACCTTTTATTGAGGTAAAGTTTATAAACAGTACTGTACATGAATCTTAAATGTATGGTTCAATTAATTTTTATTTGTGGATACAGAGCCACATCTTCTAAAGTTTTATTATAGGTTAGGGTGTCTACTAATTAACCATCCTGGGTAACGTTATCACAAAGGCCATGGTAGTACCATTTGCAAATAGCTAGACCCAGCTGGTAATAAGCCAGCGGCTGACCTTTGTGGAGGGAGCATAGATCAACGCCAAGGGCTTTACATGGATTCTATCTGAGTTTGCAAACTTATCCAATTTAAGAATCACCTGGCTGTTTATTAAGGATTCTGGTCCCAAGGCCCTGCCCTGGAGATTCTGGCTGAGCAGGCCAGGGTTACGAGTCAGGAGTCTGTTTTGTTGTTGTTGTTTAAGAAAGCAGCTCCTTTTTTAAAAAAGTTATTTATTTTATTTTTGTCAGCGTTGGGTCTTCATTGTTGCTTGCAGGCTTTCTCTAGTTGCGGCGAGCAGGGGCTACTCTTCATTGCAGTGCACGGGCTTCTCATTGCAGTGGCTTCTCTTGTTGTGGAGCACGGGCTTCAGCAGTTGTGGCTCTCGGGCCCTAGAGCATAGGCTCAGTAGTTGTGGCACACGGGCTTAGTTGCTCCACGGCATGTGGGACCTTCCTGGACCAGGGCTCGAACCCATGTCTCCTGCGTTGGCAGGCGGATTCTTAACCACTGCGCCACCAGGGAAGCCCGGGAGTCTGTGTTTTTAACAAGCATCAAGCACATGTAGTCCTCAGGGATACCACATTTAACCCTCACAACCCTACAAGGTTTAAGGTTTATTCCGATTTCACAAAGAAGTAAGCTGAGGAACTAAGAGGTTAAGTAACTACCCACAGTCATACAGCTGGTGAGAATCAGACCTGAGATTCTGCTTCTGAACCCACCTTCTTAACCACCATTCTCTGCAGCGTCCCAGGAGCATGTTTCTTATTCCCTGAAGTTTTGGTGGCTCTTTGAATCTGCTCAAAGCTTTCCTTAGCTCTCCTAACAACTTAATCATGAATAGATGGCCACTCAGATCCCCCAACAGAGTGAGGACGGAGCTGGGGATGCTCTCAGAGACCTGGAGTTTCTACCCAGGACTTAGACCAAGGGTTCTCAAAGTAGGGTCCCAGACCGCAAATTCTCCATCCCACTTCAGACCAATTAAATCAGAAACTGCTGAAGTGGAGCCCAGCCCATCTGTGAGTAAACAAGCCCTCCAGGTGTTTCTGATGCAGGCTAATAAGAACCACTGGTTTAGAAGATTCCTGGAAGGCTCTGCTGCCTTCCAGGGTTCATGGTAGGAAGGAAATGCCATAGCAAGGACTGGGTTCTTTCTCCTCTGTGGTTCTTCGGAAGCACTGTTTTGCCTCAAGCTGTGATGACCAATGATGAATTAGTTCAAAGGGTGTCCTGGATCCAGGTGCTCACAGCTCCTAGAATGTACAGTATGGCTGCCCTGCTTTTTCATCTTATAGGCATTTTCCATGGGTCCTTTGCCCTCTACCTCAGCTTCCTTTGAATGACTGTGCAGTGCCCCACTGCATGGATCCTCCAGTGCACAGGATGTCACTGCACAGTGATGACTTAAGTACAGCCTTATTTAGCATGATGCCTGGCACATAGCAGGACGGGGCAGCTGTCAGTCCTCTTCTCTTTGCTTAGCGGTGCTGGGAAGCATTGTTCAGAATGTTAGAGACAGTCTTTTCTCTTGCATGAGAGAAACTGGCTGGGAGTGTCACCAGTAGGAAACAGGTTTCTTCTATGGTTGAATTATCCCTCAGACAGTAAAACATGGCTCCAAATCCCAGCTACTTACCAGCTTTGGAAACTTGGGCAAATCATACCATCTCTTTTTGCCTCATGTCCCATATTTGTAATATGTGGATGATACTTGTACCTGCCTGACAAGGTTGTTATAAGGATTACATTAGGGGCTTCCCTGGGGGCGCCGTGGTTAAGAATCTGCCTGCCCATGCAGGGAACACAGGTTCGAGCCCTAGTCTGGGAAGAGCCCACATGCCGTGGAGCAACTAAGCCCATGCGCCACAACCACTGAGCCTGCGCTCTAGAGCCCGTGAGCCACAACTAAGGAGCCAGCGTGCCACAACTGAAGCCCACGTGCCTAGAGCCTGTGCTCCGCAACAAGAGAAGCCACCGCAATGAGAAGCCCGCACACCACACGAAGAGTAGCCCCACTCGCTGCAACTAGGGAAAGCCTGCATGCAGCAATGAAAACCCAATGCAGCCAAAAATAAATTAATAAAAAAAAGAGGATCACATTAGACAGTGTAACGTGCATATGATATGATGGTAAATGCTAAATAAATTTAGTTATTTTTACTCTTATCTCCTTAAAAAATAAATAACAACAACTTAATTTAATGGCAGAGAGGAAAGATCACAGTATTGGATTTGACAGACTTGGGTTCACACTCCAGTTTTGCCCAGTTAAGCCCAAGTTTACAGGCTGTATGATCTTGAGCAAATCACTTCTCCTCTCTGATCCTCATTTTCCTTGTCTGAAAACATTTTCCTTGTCTGAAAAATGTCTACTGCAGAGTGATTATGAAAGTTAAAATATGATGACTGTATTAGCTTGTGCTGCCACAACAAAATACCATAGACTGGGTGGCTTAAGCAACAGATAATTATTTTCTTACAATTCTGGTGGCTGGAAGTCTAAGATCAGGGTCCAAGCATGGTTGGTTTCTGGTGAGAGCTCTCTTCTTGATTTTGTAGATGGCTGCCACCTTGCTACAGGCTCACATGACTTCTTTGCATGCATGAGGAGAGAGAGAGAAAACTTGAGCTCTCCAGGGCCTCTTCTTACAAGGACACTAATCCCATCAGAGCATGACCCCATCATTAAGATCTCATTTAACCTTAATGACCTTGGTTCTATCTCTAAATATAGTCACATTGAGGATTAGGGCTTCATCGTATGAATTGATAGGGTAGGGGTGGAGCAGAATTCAATCCATTGCACTGACTTAACTACAGCCTTATTTAGCATGATGCCTGGCACATAGCAGGACTGGGCAGCTGTCAGTCCTCTTCCCTTCATCTTAGCAGTTCTGGAAAGCATTGTTCAGGAGGTCAGAGATAGTCTTTTCTTTTGCACAGAAAGAACTGGCTGGGACTGTAGCCAGTAGGAAACAGTTTTCTTCTAAAATCAAGTTATCCCTCAGCTCAGACAGTTCATAGTTGATTTGCTGATTTGTTTTGAGGTTTTTTGGGGGGGCCCAGGCACATCTAATTTATATTTTTCTGGGAGATGAAAATTTGATTGTATTTCAAGGCAGAGGCCCTAGAAACGCTCACAATGTTCTTGGTGTCAGGCTCCATGCAGAGAAGTCACAGGCGTCACTTTTTCCACTGACAAAATCCCATGGTGCCTCTGTACATTGATGGCGCAGTTCATAGCAGTGTGCTCAGGAAGTTTGCAAACATGTTGTAATTTTAGTTGTTCTCATCCTTCAGCTTTTTACGCATCCCTGGGAAAACATTTTTTGCTTAGCTAAAAGCTTATTTGATGTTGCTGAACATTAAAAAAAAGAAAGGTATTCTTGCCCATAAGGAGTAAGTGTGTTGGTTTTTTGTCACTGTCGTCACAAATGGCAAGTGAGATAGGTCTACAGAGAGCGAGGAGTAAGGTTGCAATATTTCTGGAATTCTAGAAGAAGTTTAACCCAGAAGTTCTGCCCACCCAGTCCCAGTGGTTGGTGAAAAATTCAGAAGCACAGAGCTCGTAAAAAGAATGACGCTGCTCTGAGCCCAGTTCCCTGACCTGTGGGTTTGAAGTAGCTCAAAAAAAGGAACAGACGGATATGCACTCCTCTCCTTTGATATCACTTGGGAACCAGAGACATGGAACATTTGGGGGAATCTTTGGTGCCTCAGGAACTAACCTGTTTCTAAGTGCTAAAAGTAGCTGCTGCCTCAGGCCAGCCTCAGACACTTTAAGAACGCTTTCCACTGGAAAAGGCTGGCCAATTGCATTTGTCAAACATTAAATTATAATCAGCCCCTGGTTTTCACGCTAAGCTTAGGAGCAACCCTCACTCTTACAGAATGTGGGCATATTCCATGGGCATTCCCTAGGGTAGCATGAAAGGATCTACATGCCCAAGAATCTGCACTCTGTCAAACTGAAAAGTGTGGGGTTTGCCTACCTACCCATCCATTCCATTTGTTCCCATATACCTAGTACACATATTAACTGTCAGCCTCCTGACCTCCTTCTTACCAATCCAGGAGTTCTTCAGAGGTGGTGAGTGGGAGATTAGCAGAGTGAGGAGATTCATGGACTTTGGAATCAGACAAACCAGGAGTCAAATTCTGAGACCTCTACTTGCAAAGTGATTTAGGGCAAAATATCAGTCTCTCTGAAAACAAGTCTCCTCATCTATATGAAGGAGGTAATGGTATCTTCTGCTTCATATAGTTATTAATAGGACTGATTGAGACAGTGTATGTAAACGTTTAGCAGATTACTGAGATATAATAAGTGATTGATAAATGCTAGCAACTGTTATTATTGGGGAAAATATTAATAATTGGCATTAATGTATGAATGAGAAGTAATTGGACCTATTTGATCCTACCTGTGATACTGTATTTATCAGGGACTTGTAGTGTCCCAAAGTCATTGTGATGTAAGGATTGGGTTAATTAACAGTTGTGGGTTTGTTTATAGGGAGAGGGAAGTGTGAGATGGAAATAGGGAACCTGGAACCCCTTACCTCACATCACAGAGTTAGTTCTGAATGCTGCCTGTAACAGCATTGCAGGTAGGTGGCTTAACTGATGGCTTCATCCTTGGAGAAGGAATTTCAGTTCAATTTAAGAAACTTTTAACAGGCTCCTGTTAGGAGCCAACATGGTACTAGAGGCTGATAGTAGGGGAATTAAAAAAAAAAAGCGAGAGATAAAAGCCAAATGTCGTAAAAGCTAATTGTTCAGTTTATGCACTCATGGCTTTATTTTCTCAGTAAACCAGGGCTGATTTTAATTGTCATTACCTTACATGGAGAAGTTCTTGAAGGTCTTTTAATAATATGTATTCTATACCCATTGTGATATACGTTGAAGTAATTAAAGCATAGATGGGATAGAAGAATATGTAAAGATAATCAGACAATTCAAAGAATATATCTAAAAATGAGAGTTCTAAAATTGCTAAATAATTAAAAGGCTATTAACTTGAAAGGAAAAACTTACCAAGACATTGGATGATCATGATGTGACAGCAGCCATCAGACTGTGAGTCTTGTTTATCCCTGGAGAAGGAAAGTACATGGATGAGTTAAGCCCATGGATGACCTGAAGTCTTCATTATACTCTCTCACTTTAATTTCCTTCCCACCTAAAGTTGACCAGGTAGAGTTTGGCCCCTTTTCCTGGTATGATGGAAAGAGTCTTGTGGACCTGGGCTCAAATGCTGGACACTCAATATGTGGTCCTGGGCAGCTACTTTACCACAGAGAACCATGGATTCCTTGTTTGGAAAATGGAGCTCATAATACACTGTCAAGAGTCATTGTGGAGGATAGACGAGATAGTTTATCAGTGCAACTTTTCACATCTACTTTCCTCCCTCTTTATAACTGCCAGAAGCTGGCTCTGAATGATTGTGAGGCCATGGGGAATGTGTGGAGGATGATCACGTGTCTCTGGAAATGCACCTGGGTAATACCATTAACTAGTCAAAACTGGGCTCCAATCTGTTTTGCTGCTCATTCTCCTGTGTTCAGAGGGTCTTTGCTTACACTCAGTATCCCTCAATGATATCAACTTTCTGAGAGATGGGAACTTGCCTAAGTCTTTTACCACCATATTCAGATGAAAGAAGTTTAGAAGGTAGAAATGAGGTAAGTGTTCAGTTATTCTTGGCCGAGGGACAGCACGCTTGTTCTTGGGCAGCCCTTCCTGTCTGATAGTTTGGGGGTTATTAGGGATTATTTCCCCTCACTTCTTTCCTGAAGAGTCTGTTGACTGCTGAGCCCCATTAGGGGTGACCAGTTGATGAAAGTATTCAAAAGGAGCACCAGAACCACTGAAGGGATCTAACCAGCTGCTTTTCCTTCCTCCCTCCCTCCTTCCCTTCCTTCCATCCTCCCTTTCTTTCTCTCTCTCTCTCTCTTTCTTCTTCCTTCCTTCCTTCCTTCCTTTTCTTTTCTTTACTTATTTTTGTGTGTCTTGCATTGTGGTATGCAGGGAGATGCTAATTACAGCAATTAAGTAAAATGAGGATGTAATATTGCTTAGCAACCCAGTTACCTAATCTGTAATTTTACTAATTTGGCTGAATCTGTGTGCTGCAACTGTTTTTGTTTTAATTAAGGATATTAATAATAATGTTTTTTATGGAACATTTTATGTGAACACCTATCCAGAATTAAATTAGTGCATAAGCATCCCTTGTGAGATAGATTTTTTTGTTTCTGTTTATCTCAAAACCAGTCAGACAAAAGGGGCATATCTGAGGATCAAGAAACAATATGCAGCCTTATGTCATACCTCAGTTATTGATAGAGAAACAGGTGGCCTGGCCTTCCGCAGGAATGAGTATTTCTACTGTCTTGTTCCCCCAAATCTTGGACAAAGAATTTGACTTGAAAGTGGGCTTATCACACAGCCCTTCTGAGCCTCATGGAATCCACCACTTTGGGAATTGGAAGTAATTTTAAAATGTTTCGCCCTTTCTATCTTATAGAAAGATAAATGGGTTAGGGACCCAATTATATATAATTCTTTAAATGTACACTGGATCCATGCTAGCCATGAATGTAAAATCTTAATGACTTTCATTTTTTTGATAAGATGATTACCTTCTACTCCCAGACCAAAAAAAACCCCAAAACACTCAGACTCCCTAAGCAACCAAGCTACTACTGAAAACACCAGTTGCTAAAGATGGATTTGAAAGAAGAAACAGGAAATGGATGTTAGACTAATCTCGTAGAACATCCAATCCCAGATACCTTTCAAGATCACTTTTTTTTTAGGACTGAATTAATCTGGAAATTAGCATTTTAGTGGATGCAAACCAGATTCTTTGGATTTAGCCGTAACTACTGTTTGGTGTGGTTGAGGGTGGGAGAGAAGTCAATATCTCATAGCAGTAATTAATCACAAACTTCTTGGAAAAGAGTCCTCTTTGTAGTCTAGCTGTTCATTTAGTCATTCATTTAAAAAATATTTACTGAGCGCCTGCCATGTGCTTGGAGTTGTTCTAGGTGCTAAGCGTACAGCAGGGGATAATCAAATAATAAGTACTGCGCAGATCAAATTAATTATAATAATGACTATTACTATATATTCTGTGCCAGGTGCTGTTCCATACAGTATTCCTGTAACTCATTTCATCCTGACATGTTGCTAACCCCAGTTTCCACTTGATGAACCCAAGGCATGAAGAGTTTAAGAAACTTGTCAAGGTCATACCATTGGCAAAGAGCCATTGGGGTATCTGCCTCTCTGCTATGTCCCCTCCTACCTACGGCTTTATTCTCTTGCTCCACTCTTCTCATGTTATATGGTCCTATTCACTTGTTCAATTATCTACACTCCTTGCTAACAGGGAGTGTAAAATCTTGCTAGAGTTTGTGGCTTTGCTTCCAAACATGGAAATGTGTATCTGAATTTTGTACCGGAACAAAACATGTCCTTCGGCTTCTCAAGCAGTTTCAGATAAAACTTAGAAACTGGGTGTGAGACCAGAGGGCAGACAGCAAAAGCAAGAAGAACTACAATCCTGCAGCCTGTGGAACAAAAACCACATTCACAGAAAGACAGACAAGATGAAAAGGCAGAGGGTTATGTACCAGATGAAGAAACAAGGTAAAACCCCAGAAAAACAACTAAATGAAATGGAGATAGGCAATCTTCCAGAAAAAGAATTCAGAATAATGATAGTGAAGATGATCCAGGACCTCAGAAAAACAATGGAGGCAAAGATCAAGAAGATGCAAGAAATGTTTAACAAAGACCTAGAAGAATTAAAGAGCAAACAAACAGAGATGAATAATACAATAACTGAAATGAAAAATATACTAGAAGGAATCAATAGCAGAATAACTGAGGCAGAAGAACGGATAAGTGACCTGGAAGACACAATGGTGGAATTCACTGCTGCAGAACAGAATAAAGAAAAAAGAATGAAAAGAAATGAAGACAGCCTAAGAGACCTCTGGGACAACATTAAACGCACCAACATTCGTATTATAGGGGTCGCAGAAGGAGAAGAGAGAGAGAGAAAGGACCAGAGAAAATATTTGAAGAGATTATAGTTGAAAACTTCCCTAACATGGGAAAGGAGATAGCCACCCAAGTCCAGGAAGCTCATAGAGTCCCATACAGAATAAACCCAAGGAGAAACACGCCAAGACACGTAATCAAATTGGCAAAAATTAAAGACAAAGAAAAATTATTGAAAGCAGAAAGGGAAAAATGACAAATAACATACAAGGGAACTCCCATAAGGTTAACAGCTCATTTCTCAGCAGAAACTCTACAAGTCAGAAGGGAGTGGCATGATATACTTAAAGTGATGAAATGGAAGAACCTACAACCAAGATTGCTCTACCCGGCAAGGATCTCATTCAGATTCGATAGAGAAATCAAAAGCAAAAGCTAAGAGAATTCAGCACCACCAAACCAGCTCTACAACAAGTGCTAAAGGAACTTCTCTAAGTGTGAAACACAAGAGAAGAAAAGGATCTACAAAAACAAACACCCCAAAATCAAGAAAATGGTAATAGGAACATACATATGGATTAAATGCTCCAAACAAAAGACACAGGCTTGCTGAATGGATACAAAAACAAGACCCATCTGTATGCTGTCTACAAGAGACCCACTTCAGACCTAGAGACATATACAGACTGAAAGTGAGGGGATGGAAAAAGATAGTCCATGCAAATGGAAATCAAAGAAAGCTGGAGTAGCAATACTTATATCAGATAAAATCAACTTTAAAATAAAGACTGTTATAAGAGACAAGGAAGGACACTACATAATGGTCAAGGGATCAATCCAAGAAGAAGATACAACAATTACAAATATATATGCTCCCAACATAGGAGCACCTCAATACATAAGGCAACTGCTAACAGCTATAAAAGAGGAAATCAACAATAACAAAATAATAGTGCGGGACTTTAACACCTCACTTACACCAATGGACAGATCATCCAAACAGAAAATTAATAAGGAAACACAAGCTTTAAATGACACAATAGATCAGATAGATTTAATTGACAGTTATAGGACATTCCATCCAAAAACAGCAGATTGCACTTTCTTCTCAAGTGCACACGGAACATTCTCCAGGATAGATCACATCTTGGGTCACAAATCAAGCCTCAGTAAATTTAAGAAAATTGAAATCATATCAAGCATCTTTTCTCACCACAGCGCTATGAGATTAGAAATGAATTATAGGGAAAAAAACGGAAAAACCACAAACACATGGAGGCTAAACAATACGTTACTAAATAACCAAGATATCACTAAAGAAATCAAAGAAGAAATCAAAAAATACCTGGAGACAAATGACAATGAAAACGCGACAATCCAAAACCTATGGGATGCAGCAAAAGGAGTTCTAAGAGGGAAGTTTATAGCTATAAAAGCCTACCTCAAGAAACAAGAAAAATCTCATGTAAACAATCTAACGTTACACCTAACAGAACTAGAGAAAGAAGAACAAACAAAACGCAAAGTTAGCAGAAGGAAAGAAATCAAAAAGATCAGAGCAGAAATAAATGAAATAGAAACAAAGAAAACAATAGCAAAGATCAATAAAACTAAAAGCTGGTTCTTCGAGAAGATAAACAAAATTGATAAAACCATCAGACAGACTCATCAAGAAAAAGAGACAGAGGACTCATCAATAAAATTAGAAATGAAAAAGGAGAAGTTACAACAGACACCACAGAAATACAAAGCATCCTAAGAGACTAGTACAAGCAAGTCTATGCCAATAAAATGGAAAACCTGAACGAAATGGACAAATTCTTAGAAAGGTATAACCTTCCAAGACTGAACCAGAAAGAAATAGAAAATGTGAACAGACCAATCACAAGTAATGAAATTGAAACTGTGATTAAAAATCTTCCAACAAACAAAAGCCCAGGACCAGATGGCTTCACAGGTGAATTCTATGAAACATTTAGAGAAGAGCAAACAGCCATCCTTCTCAAACTCTTCCAAAAAATTGCAGAGGAAGGAAAACTCCCAAACTCATTCTATGAGGCCACCATCACCCTGATACCAAAACCAGACAAAGATACTACAAAAAAAGAAAATTACATACCAATATCACTGATGAATATAGATGTAAAACTCCTCAACAAAATATTAGCAAACAGAATCCAACAACACATTAAAAGGATCATACACCATGATGAAGTGGGATTTATCCCAGAGATGCAAGGATTTTTCAATATACGCAAATCAATCAATGTGATACACATATTAACAAATTGAAAAATAAAAACCATATGGTCATCTCAATAGATGCAGAAAAAGCTTTTGACAAAATTCAACACTGGTTTATGATAAAAACTCTCCAGAAAGTGAGCATAGAGGGAACCTACTTCAACATAATAAAGGCCGTATACGACAAACCCACAGCAAACATCATTCTCAATGGTGAAAAACTGAAAGCATTTCTTCTAAAATCAGGAACAAGACAAGGATGTCCACTCTCACCACTATTATTCAACCTAGTTTTGGAAGTCCTAGCCATGGCAATCAGAGAAGAAAAAGAAATAAAAGGAATAGAAATTGGAAAAGAAGAATTAAAACTGTCACTATTTGCAGATGACATGATACTATACATAGAGAATTCTAAAGATGCCACGAGAAAACTACTAGAACTAATCAATGAATTTGGTAGCCTTCCACCTGTGAGGCTGCAAGGAGAGATCTGCAACCTGGTAGAGAGCTCTCACCCAATTATGCTGGCACCCTGATCTTGGACTTACAACCTCCAGAACTATACACCAGAAATACATCTACGCGTGGGAACGCTGGCAGAAGACCTCAGACCTCCCAAAAGGCAAGGAACCCCCCCCCCCACGTACCTGGTTAGGGCAAAAGAAAAAAATAAACAGAGACAAAAGGATAGGGACGGGTCCTGCACCAGCGGGAGGGAGCTGTGAAGGAGGAAAAGTGTCCACACACTAGGAAGCCCCTTTGCGGGCGGAGACTGCAGGTGGCGGAGTGGGGGAGCTTCGGGGCCGCGGAGGACAGCACAGCAACAGGGGTGTGGAGGACAAAGCGGAGAGATTCCAGTGCAGAGGATTGGGGCCGACCGGCACTCACCAGCCGAGAGGCTTGTCTGCTTGCCCGCCCGACGGGGCGGGCGGGGCTGGGAGCTGAGGCTCCGGCTTCTGTCGGAGCGCTGGGAGAGGACTGAGGTTGGCGGCATGAACACAGCCTGCAGGGCGTTAGTGCACCGCGGCTAGCCAGGAGGGAGTCCGGGAAAAAGTCTGGACCTGCCGAAGAGGCAAGAGACATTTTCTTCCCTCTTTGTTTCCTGGTGCACGAGGAGGGGGATTAAGAACTCTGCTTAAGAGAACTCCAGAGACGGGCGCGAGCCATGGCTAAAAGTGCGGAGCCCAGAGACAGGCATGAGACGCTAAGGCCGCGGCTGCCGCCACCAAGAAGCCTGTGTGTGAACACAGGTCACTATCCACACCCCCTTCCGGGGAGCCTGTGCAGCCCGCCACTGCCAGGGTCCCGGGATCCAGGGACAACTCCCCCGGGAGAACGCACAGCGCGCCTAGGGCTAGCAACGTCACGCCGACCTCTGCCGCAGGCCCGCCCCGCACTCCGTGACCCTCCCTACCCCCCCCCCTCCCCGCCTGAGTGAGCCAGAGCCTCTGAATCAGCGGCTCCTTTAACCCCATCCTGTCTGAGCAAAGAACAGACGCCCTCCAGCAACCTACACGCACAGGCAGGGCCAAATCCAAAGCTGAGCCCCTGGGAGCTGTGAGAACAAAGAAGAGAAAGGGAAATCTCTCCCAGCAGCCTCAGAAGCAGCGGATTAAACTCCACAATCAACTCGATGTACCCTGCATCTGTGGAATACATGAATAGACAACGAATCATCCCAAATTAAGGAGCGGTGTGGATGAAAGGCTCTTGGTGCTGCAGCCAGGAGTTAGTGCTGTGCCTCTGAGGTGGGAGAGCCAACTTCAGGACACTGGTCCACAAGAGGCCTCCCAGCTGCACATAATATCAAACGGCGAAAATCTCCCAGAGATCTCCATCTCAACACCAGCACCCAGCTTCACTCAATGACCAGCAAGCTACAGTGCTGGACATCCTATGCCAAACAACTAGCAAGACAGGAACACAACCCCACCCATTAGCAGAGAGGCTGCCCAAAATCATAATAAGTCTACAGACACCCCAAAACACACCACCAGACGTGGACCTGCCCACCAGAAAGACAAGATCCAGCCTCATCCACCAGAACACAGGCACTAGTCCCCTCCACCAGGAAGCCTATACAACCCACTGAACCAACCTTAGCCACTGGGGACAGACACCAAAAACAACAGGAACTACGAACCTTCCGCCTGCAAAAAGGAGACCCCAAACACAGTAAGATAAGCAAAATGAGAAGACAGAAAAACACACAGCAGATGAAGGAGCAAGATAAAAACCCACCAGACCTAACAAATGAAGAGGAAATAGGCAGTCTACCTGAAAAAGAATTCAGAATAATGATAGTAAAGATGATCCAAAATCTTGGAAATAGAATAGACAAAATGCAAGAATCAGTTAACAAGGACCTAGAAGAACTAAAGATGAAACAAACAATGATGAACAACACAATAAATGAAATGAAAAATACTCTAGATGGGATCAATAGCAGAATAACTGAGGCAGAAGAATGGATAAGTGACCTGGAAGATAAAATAGTGGAAATAACTACTTCAGAGCAGAATAAAGAAAAAAGAATGAAAAGAACTGAGGACAGTCTCAGAGACCTCTGGGACAACATTAAACGCACCAACATTCGAATTATAGGGGTTCCAGAAGAAGAAGAGAAAAAGAAAGGGACTGAGAAAATATTTGAAGAGATTATAGTTGAAAACTTCCCTAATATGGGAAAGGAAATAGTTAATCAAGTCCAGGAAGCACAGAGAGTCCCATACAGGATAAATCCAAGGAGAAATACGCCAAGACACATATTAATCAAACTGTCAAAAATTAAATACAAAGAAAACATATTAAAGGGAAAAACAACAAATAACACACAAGGGAATCCCCATAAGGTTAACAGCTGATCTTTCAGCAGAAACTCTGCAAGCCAGAAGGGAGTGGCAGGACATATTGAAAATGTTGAAGGAGAAAAACCTGCAACCAAGATTACTCTACCCAGCAAGGATCTCATTCAGGTTTGATGGAGAAATTAAAACCTTTACAGACAAGCAAAAGCTGAGAGAGTTCAGCACCACCAAACCAGCTCTACAACAACTGCTAAAGGAACTTCTCTAGGCAAGAAACACAAAAGAAGGAAAAGACCTACAATAACGAACCCAAAACAATTAAGAAAATGGGAATGGGAACACACATATCGATAATTACCTTAAATGTAAATGGACTAAATGCTCCCACCAAAAGACACAGATTGGCTGAATGGATACAAAAACAAGACCCATATATTTGCTGTCTACAAGAGACCCACTTCAGACCTAGAGACACATACAGACTGAAAGTAAGGGGATGGAAAAAGGTATTTCATGCAAATGGAAACCAAAAGAAAGCTGGAGTAGCAATACTTATATCAGATAAAATAGACTTTAAAATAAAGAATGTTATAAGAGACAAGGAAGGACACTACATAATGGTCAAGGGATCGATCCAAGAAGAAGATATAACTATTGTAAATATTTATGCACCCAACATAGGAGCACCTCAATACATAAGGCAAATACTAACAGCCATAAAAGGGGAAATCGACAGTAACACATTCATAGTAGGGGACTTAAACACCCCACTTTCACCCATGGACAGATCATCCAAAATGAAAATAAATAAGGAAACACAAGCTTTAAATGATACATTAAACGAGATGGACTTAATTGATATTTATAGGACATTCCATCCAAAAACAACAGAATACACATTTTTCTCAAGTGCTCATGGAACATTCTCCAGGATAGATCATATCTTGGGTCACAAATCAAGCCTTGGTAAATTTAAGAAAATTGAAATTGTATCAAGTATCTTTTCCAAACACAATGCTATGAGACTAGATATCAATTACAGGAAAAGATCTGTAAAAAATACAAACACATGGAGGCTAAACAATACACTACTTAATAACGAAGTGATCACTGAAGAAATCAAAGAGGAAATCAAAAAACACCTAGAAACAAATGACAATGGAGACACGACAACTCAAAATCTATGGGATGCAGCAAAAGCAGTTCTCAGAGGGCAGTTTATAGCAATACAATCCTACCTTAAGAAACAGGAAACATCTCGAATAAACAATCTAACCTTGCACCTAAAGCAATTAGAGAAAGAAGAACAAAAAAACCCCAAAGTTAGCATAATGAAAGAAATCATAAAAATCAGATCAGAAATAAATGAAAAAGAAATGAAGGAAACGATAGCAAAGATCAGTAAAACTAAAAGCTTGTTCTTTGAAAGGATAAACGAAATTGATAAACCATTAGCCAGACTCATCAAGAAAAAAAGGGAGAAGACTCAAATCAATAGAATTAGAAATGAAAAAGGAGAAGTAACAACTGACACTGCAGAAATACAAAAGATCATGAGAGATTACTACAAGCAACTCTATGCCAATAAAATGGACAACCTGGAAGAAATGGACAAATTCTTAGAAAGGCACAAGCTGCCAAGACTGAATCAGGAAGAAATAGAAAATATGAACAGACCAACCACAAGCACTGAAATTGAAACTGTGATTAAAAATCTTCCAACAAACAAAAGCCCAGGACCAGATGGCTTCACAGGCAAATTCTATCAAACATTTAGAGAAGAGCTATCACCTATCCTTCTCAAACTCTTCCAAAATATAGCAGAGGGAGGAACACTCCGCAACTCATTCTATGAGGCCACCATCACCCTGATACCAAAACCAGACAAGGATGTCACAAAGAAAGAAAACTACAGGCCAATATCACTGATGAACATAGATGCAAAAATCCTCAACAAAATACTAGCAAACAATACAACAGCACATTAAACGGATCATACACCATGATCAAGTGGGGTTTATTCCAGGAATGCAAGGATTCTTCAATATACGCAAATCAATCAACGTGATACACCATATTAACAAATTGAAGGAGAAAAACCATATGATCATCTCAATAGATGCAGAGAAAGCTTTTGACAAAATTCAACACCCATTTATGATAAAAACCCTGCAGAAAGTAGGCATAGAGGGAACTTTCCTCAACATAATAAAGGCCATATATGACAAACCCACAGCCAACATCGTCCTCAATGGTGAAAAATTGAAAGCATTTCCATTAAGATCAGGAACAAGACAAGGTTGCCCACTCTCACCACTCTTATTCAACATAGTTTTGGAAGTTTTAGCCACAGCAATCAGAGAAGAAAAGGAAATAAAAGGAATCCAAATCGGAAAAGAAGAAGTAAAGCTGTCACTCTTTGCAGATGACATGATACTATACATAGAGAATCCTAAAGATGCTACCAGAAAACTACTAGAGCTAATCAATGAATTTGGTAAAGTAGTAGGATACAAAATTAATGCACAGAAATCTCTGGCATTCCTATACACTAAGGATGAAAAATCGGAGTTGAAATCAAGAAAACACTCCCATTTACCATTGCAACAAAAAAAATAAAATATCTAGGAATAAACCTACCTAAGGAGACAAAAGACCTGTATGCAGAAAATTAGAAGACACTGATGAAAGAAATTAAAGATGATACAAATAGATGGAGAGATATACCATGTTCTTGGATT
Source organism: Grampus griseus (assembly GCF_964374135.1). Classification (NCBI taxonomy): domain Eukaryota; kingdom Metazoa; phylum Chordata; class Mammalia; order Artiodactyla; family Delphinidae; genus Grampus; species Grampus griseus. The sequence continues at coordinate 18,189,199 of NC_139011.1, forward strand.
GGAAGAATCAACATTGTGAAAGTGACTATACTACGCAAAGCAGTCTACAGATTCAATGCAATCCCTATCAAACTACCACTGGCATTTTTCACAGAACTAGAACAAAAAATTTCACAATTTGTATGGAAACACAAAAGACCCCGAATAGCCAAAGCAATCTTGAGAACGAAAAACGGAGCTGTAGGAATCAGGCTTCCTGACTTCAGACTATACTACAAAGCTACAGTAATCAAGACAGTATGGTACTGGCACAACAACAGAAATATAGATCAATGGAACAGGATAGAAAGCGCAGAGATAAACCCATGCGCATATGGTCACCTTATCTTTGACAAAGGAGGCAGGAATGTACAGTGGAGAAAGGACAGCCTCTTCAATAAGTGGTGCTGGGAAAACTGGACAGCTACATGTAAAAGTATGAGATTAGATCACTCCCTAACACCATACACAAAAATAAGCTCAAAATGGATTAAAGACCTAAATGTAAGGCCAGAAACTATCAAACTCTTAGAGGAAAACATAGGCAGGACACTCTATGGCATAAATCACAGCAAGGTCCTTTTTGACCCACCTCCTAGAGAAATGGAAATAAAAACAAAAGTAAACAAATGGGACCTAATGAAACTTAAAAGCTTTTGCGCAGCAAAGGAAACCATATAGAAGAACAAAAGACAACCCTCAGAATGGGAGAAAATATTTGCAAATGAAGCAACTGACAAAGGATTAATCTCCAAAATTTATAAGCAACTCATGCAGCTTAATAACAAAAAAACAAACAACCCAATCCAAAAATGGGCAGAAGACCTAAATAGACATTTCTCCAAAGAAGATATACAGAGTGCCAACAAACACATGAAAGAATGCTCAACATCACTAATCATTAGAGAAATGCAAATCAAAACTACAATGAGATATCATCTCACACCAGTCAGAATGGCCATCATCAAAAAAATCTAGAAACAATAAATGCTGGAGAGGGTGTGGAGAAAAGGGAACCCTCTTGCACTCTTGGTGGGAATGTAAATTGATACAGCCACTGTGGAGAACAGTATGGAGGTTCCTTAAAAAACTACATATAGAACTACCATATGACCCAGCAATCCCACTACTGGGCATATACCCTGAGAAAACCGCAATTCAAAAAGAGTCATGTACCAAAATGTTCATTGCGGCTCTATTTACAATAGCCCAGAGATGGAAACAACCTAACTGTCCATCATAAGATGAATGGATAAAGAAGATATGGCACATATATACAATGGAATATTACTCAGCCATAAAAAGAAACGAAGTTGAGCTATTTGTAATGTGGTGGATAGACCTGGAGTCTGTCATACAGAGTGAAGTAAGGCAGAAAGAGAGAGACAAATACCATATGCTAACACATATATATGGAATTTAAGAAAAAAAAATGTCATGAAAAACCTAGGGGTGAAACAGGAATAAAGACACAGACTTACTACTAGAGAATGGACTTGAGGCTATGGGGAGGGGGAAGGGTAAACGGTGACAAAGCGAGAGAGAGGCACGGACATATATACACTACCAAATGTAAGGTAGATAGCTAGTGGGAAGCAGCCGCATAGCACAGGGAGATCAGCTCGGTGCTTTGTGACCGCCTGAAGGGGTGGGATAGGGAGGGTGGGAGGGAGGGAGACGCAAGCGGGAAGAGATATGGGAACATATGTATATATATAACTGATTCATTTTGTTGTGAAGCTGAAACTAACATACCATTGTAAAGCAATTATACTCCAATAAAGATGTTAAAATGAAAAAAAAAATTAAAATTAAAAAATTAAAAAAAATTTAAAAAAAAATGAATTTGGTAAAGTTGCAGGGTACAAAATTAATGCACAGAAATCTCTTGCATTCCTATATGCTAATGACGAAAAATCTGAAAGAGAAATTAAGGAAACACTCCCATTTGCTATTGCAACAAAAAAGAATAAAATACCTAGGAATAAACCTACCTAGGGAGACAAAAGACCTGTATGCAGAAAACTATAAGACACTGATGAAAGAAATTAAAGATGATACCAACAGATGGAGAGATATACCATGTTCTTGGATTAGAAGAATCAATATTGTGAAAATGACTATACTACTCAAAGCAATCTACAGATTCAATGCAATCCCTATCAAATTACCAGTGGCATTTTTTACAGAACTAGAACAAAAAATCTTAAAATTTGTATGTTGACACTTGACACAAAAGACCCCGAATAGCCAAAGCAGTCTTGGGGAAAAAAACGGAGCTGGAGGCATCAGACTCCCTGACTTCAGACTATACTACAAAGCTACAGTAATCAAGACAAAATGGTACTGGCACAAAAACAGAAATATAGATCAGTGGAACATGATAGAAAGCCCAGAGATAAACCCACGCACCTATGGTCAACTAATCTTTGACAAAGGAGGCAAGGATATACAATGGAGAAAAGACAGCCTCTTCAGTAAGTGGTGCTTGGAAAACTGGACAGCTACATATAAAAGAATGAAATTAGAACACTCCCTAACACCATACACAAAAATAAACTCAAAATGGATTATAGACCTAAATGTACGACCAGGCACTATAAAACTCTTAGAGGAAAACACAGGAAGAACACTCTTCGACATAAATCACAGCAAGATCTTTTTTTTTTTTTTTTTTTTTTTTTGTGGTACGCGGGCCTCTCACTGCCGTGGTCTCTCCCGTTGTGGAGCACAGGCTCCAGATACGCAGGCCCAGCGGCCGTGGCTCACGGGCCCAGCCGCTCCGCGGCACGTGGGATCCTCCCGGACCGGGGCACAAACCCACGTCCCCTGCATCGGCAGGAGGACTCCCCACCACTGCGCCACCAGGGAAGCCCACAGCAAGATCTTTTTTCATCCACTTCCTAGAGTAATGAAATTAAAAACAAAAATAAACAAATGGGACCTAATGAAACTTAAGAGCTTTTGCACAACAAAGGAAACCATAAACAAGACAAAAAGACAACCCTCAGAATGGGAGAAAATATTTGCAAATGAATCATCAAAGGATTAATCTCCAAAATATATAAACAGGTCATGCAGCTCAATATTAAAAAAAACAACCCAATCCAAAAATGGGCAGAAGACCTAAATAGACATTTCTCTAAAGAAGACATACAGATGGCCAAGAAGCACATGAAAAGCTGCTCAACATCACTAATCATTAGAGAAATGCAAATCAAAACTACAATGAGGTATCACCTCACACCAGTTAGAATGGGCATCATCAGAACATCTACAAACAAGAAATGCTGGAGAGGGTGTGGAGAAAAGGGAACCCTCTTGCACTCTTGGTGGGAATGTAAATTGATACAGCCACTAAGGAGAACAGTATGGAGGTTCCTTAAAAAACTAAAAATAGAACTACCATATGACCCAGCAATCCCACTACTGGGCATATACCCAGAGAAAACCATAATTCAAAAAGACACATGCATCTCAGTGTTCATTGCAGCACTATTTACAATAGCCAGGTCATGGAAGCAACCTAAATGCCCATTGACAGACAAATGGATAAAGAAGGTGTGGTACATATATACAATGGAATATTACTCAGCCATAAAAGGAACAAAATTGGGTCATTTGTAGAGACGTGGATGGATCTAGAGACTGTCATACCGAGTGAAGTAAGTCAGAAAGAGAAAAATAAATATCGTATATTAACACATATATGTGGAACCTAGAAAAATGGTACGGATTATTCGGTTTGCAGAGCAGAAATTGAGACACAGATGTAGAGAACAAATGTATGAACACCAAGGGGGGAAAGCCACGGGGGGGTGGGGGGGTGGTTTGATAAATTGGGCAATTGGGATTGACATATATACACTGATGTGTATAAAATGGATGACTAATAAGAGAATAAATAAATAAACATTTTTAAAAAAAGGAAATTGGGTGTGAATTGCACCTTGAAACCCTGTCCCTGGGCGCCAGTATTTTTTCCAGCTGGGTAAGAAAGTTATCTTCTCTAGGGAGATAGCATTTCCTTGGTTTCTGTAGTGTAGTCCCCACTGCAGATAAGAGACAGATGGTCGTATTTTTAAGGATACACTTGCTTAAAAATGTAAACTAATTGAAAGATAAATAATAGCTGTTTCAGAGTCCCCTGCCCCCCACCCCACCGAGACTGCAGATCAGGAAAGATCTTTGGCAAGAATCTTGAGAGGAATGTAAAAAGGCTGCTCCTGGCAGGATGGGAAAAACTCAGGCAGACAGATTCTGTCCTTAGCCCTACCCTTTCAGAAGTCCAAATGATGACTTTTAAAATCTTACTGTCCAGCTGACAGTTACTTGGTACACTGTATCCAGAATCTGACTACTGTAATGTGTTCTCGAATGCAGTCTGCAAATGAAGAGCCCAGTAGGAGCTTTTCACTGGCCCCAAATTTCAAAGGATTTCAAAATAGGTCAATTGTGTATGAGTGTGTGTGTTTGTGTGTGTGTGCACTTCTCTTTGTAAAACTGAACTCACATTTCAAAAACTTTTGAAAAACTTGCATTGATGCCGTTACTCAGCCAACATGTATTGAACACCGACTATGAATCAGGTAAGATACTACACACTGAGGAATCAATGAGAGATGGGACAAGGCTCCTACCTTGAAGGACATTAGGGGAGATGACGTGGTGATCTTAAGCAGTGGGGTAAATGAATTGATAATGATGTGTGGCGTCCAGAGGAGGGACGCCTACCTTGAGGAGATCCATGCTATGCTTGGTCTTGAGCACCAGCCGATCACTGTGCTGTCAACAGCAAGCCTGTTTCCCCCAACATCTTCCTACCCAGGAGCTGTCAACTTTGACACACGAGCAACAAACCTTACATACAGAGAGGGCACCCAAGAACTCCTGCTGGCTGCCAGCCTAGGCAGTCTGAGCCTTGCTGGAAATGTCGCTACCTCACCTTAGATCCCAAGAAGCAAATCATCTACTCCAAGTGTGGTTCTCCCAAGAGGGCCCAAAGTCCACGGATGGCTTTGATCTAACCATACACTCTCAAGGTGAGAACTCTACCATCCCTGGGGAGTCGCTGACCAGCCCATGCTTGAACACTTCCACAGATACTGCAGACATGTATGCTTGCCCCCTTCCTCCTTCCCATTCCTCACACGGTCTCTCATCGCCAAATTATGTTCTGAGTGATTTCTGGTGCTCAGTTGAAAGGATGGAAGAAGAGGCTTGAACAGAGCAAGAAGCTCGTCGAAGGCCCCCCAGTGCACCCCTGAATCCAAAAGGATCGTGTAACTTCAACTGGCAGGTCTCAGCAGCCCTCGTGACTCACTTGCTGGAGGCCAGTAGGTTCATGTAAGGGATTAATGAGGCCATGAGTGTAGGTTTCATCCCACATGGATCGGTTAACTTCATTCTGAGAAAGGCTATTCCACAGCCACAGGCTGCAGGTGTCAGGTAATAGGAGCTAGACATGGACAATTTAGACTAACGCAGACACAAACCAATGCAAGAGGACACAGATGAGTTCATTAGTATTCCAGCCCTGAACTCCCACTAACATTAAACAAACAAAACATGTATTCCACACTGAGTCAGAATGCATATATTTTTCAGTGCAATGGAAGGCCTGATTCTAGAAATTAAAGGTGAAATATTTGGTTTCATTTTAGTCCCATACCTTGTAAAGCTAATCTTTACCTTGTGCAGTATATGTTGCTTAGAGAAAAATTTAAGAATTAAAAAAATAAAGTAGAAATAAAATCAAGCATGAAATTGCTTGACAGTTTAATGGATTTGTTTCTGAGCTTTTATGTTACAGAGTTCAACTGCGTATCTGGAGCCTTTCAATGAGTACAGGTGCACTGCTCCATATTCACATATGTGTTTCTAAAATAATTTGTTGGGACTGTGTAGTACCCCATCCAGAAGATGTGTACCCAAGTGCATTGTGTGGATATCTGATGTATTTCATTTGATTTTCATCTGGAAAAAGTATCCTTTTGTTACCAGTATGCATACTAGGTAGCAGAAAAGACAATTTGCTCTGTCTCACAGTTTACATACAGTACTGTGCGTTTCATTAACCAATACTGGTATATTCAAAAGAAGACATAATTCAGCATGTTCTTAAGATTGCAAATCAACTTGTTCTTTGATACAAATGTTAGATAATTCACACTCGGGTAGTTAAAAAATCCATTTTGCCTCTTCCCTTTTCTTCTTCAGTGAGAATTTGGTGATGAAACAAAGTACACCAATAGTCCTCCCCACAAAGGGCTTTTTTTTTTTAATCATTATTTCCTGTAACACGGTGAATTTCCCCATCAAGGACTCCCTGTGCCTGGTATTGGTCAGCTAGATACAGGGCTTCCTCATACCTTGTTACACTCTGTTAGTAATTTCATTCCTTTATATCCAGACTTACCAAATGCAAAATTCCTAACAAATTGCATTTTCCAGTTATTATTGGCTTTAATTTTATAGTCTCTCTAGAGAAAAATAAATATTGGTAAGAAATTCACAAACATGTGACATTCTTCAGAGGGTGGTGTAACTTCTTTTTTGCTTCACTTGTGCCTCTGTGTTACATTTACACTATCCCTGGACTGTGACAAAGTTGATGTCCTCTGGGTGGAAATTTAGTGGATAGAAAGTGAGAACGTGAACAGGGAAGGCACTAAATACTGGATCAAGTCCTTTATATATTTTCTTTTTGTGTGTGTGTATAAACATGACACTTAATGCATTTAACATTTATGTACCCTTAGGAACATAAAGAATCAGGTTTGTTTGTTTTTTCTTTCCTTAAAAAAAAGTAATTTTAACTAAAAAAAAAAAAGTACCCAGTTAAAAGCAAATAAGAGTAGAAAAAGATATATAAGGAGAAGTCAAATTTTCTACTTCAGATCTGTTTCCCAGGGCAACCACTATTAGTATTTTCTTATATGTTCTTACATAAATATTTTATAAACACACAAAAGCATATATAAATATGTAAGTGTGTGTATTACTCCTTCCCCACCTTCTTTTCTTAAACAAATGGGAGCCTGGTCTATTCACTTTTGTTTATTACAGATGCTTCATTTCTGTAAACATCAATACAGCCCATTCTTTCCACAAGCATATATTATAACTGAGTATATATACTATGAGTATATATATATGATGACATTTAACCAGGTATTCCTAGTCTTTTGCTTTTATAAACAACGTGGCATTGAAAATCCTTGAATATACATACATTCCTTCACATACTTTTTTTTTTTTTTTTTGCGGTACGTGGGCCTCTCACTGTTGGGGCCTCTCCCGCTGCGGAGCACAGGCCCCGGACGCGCAGGCCCAGCGGCCATGGCTCACGGGCCCAGCCGCTCCGCGGCATGTGGGATCCTCCCGGACCAGGGCACAAACCCGCGTCCCCTGCACCGGCAGGCAGACTCTCAACCACTGCGCCACCAGGGAAGCCCCCTTCACATACTTTTTAATTTATGTAGAAGCTGCCCCAATGTATACCCCAAATCTGTTACCAAACTTTTTGACCTCTTCATTTCTCTTTGGTTAACATTAGCATCTCATTGTTATTTTGATTAGCCAGCCATCTTCTGTTTAGTTCCACTGATCTTCCCATTTCTACCTGAATGAGTACTAACCTGTTTTGAATAATACAGCCTTAAAATATATTTTTATGTCTGGTAGGTTCAGTCTCCTTATATTTCTCTATAAAAGGAGCATTTAAAAAATATTTTAAGGACAACATTTCAGATTGCCTTAATGACAGACTCATACAAATCCGTCACAGGCTGACCTTGGAGATATTGCGGGTTTGGTTCCAGATCATCACAACATATATTTTTTTATATATTTTCTTATATTTAATCCTAATCATATGAGGCAAGAATTATATTTTTAAAGTAAGGAAACAGAGGGTAGGGGCAAGGGATGGAATTATTGATTACAAACCATATCTAGGTTCTGTACAAGTACGGTACACAGATCATTTCACTGGATCTTTATAACACTACTTTATGAGGTGGTGACTCTTAGAACATTTCACTAATGGTAGAAGAGGGTTCTAATGCAGTTTGTTATGCCTCCCAAACCTATGTCCCTTTTTGGTTTACCATGCAGCCTGCCACCTGTGCCCAACTGACACAGATTTTAAGATTTTAAAAAGGAAGAGCTAGATATATTTCTTGAAGCAACTAAAACGTAAACACCTTTGAGGAGAAGAACACTTTTGAGCAACTAAGAAAACACAATAGGAATTTGTGCTTTCTGTACATACTTCTTCTTAATGAAGTTTTATCTGACCCTCAATCCCTTTAAATTCTTAGGCTTTTGAGAAGTGCTTTCCATTTTCTCTACTCTCACCCAGATTTTGAAACCTCCCAGCAGCTTCTCAGTTACTCTTGTTCCCTTCTTATTACAAAACACCCTCCTCCCTCCCGACGAACTCGACTCAGTCTCTACATGTTAAATCCCTGGGTGGCGGCACCCATGTCAGCAGACATTTTCCTTCACGCTGTCCTGGACTCTCCTCTCAGTGAGATTCATGGAACTTCTGTCTTGCATTATCTTTTTACTGGGGTATAATTGACAAATAAAAAGTATACACGCGATGCTTTCATGTCCATGTATATTGTGGACTGGTTACCAATCAAGTTAATATATTGATCATCTCACATAGTTACGTCTTTTTTCACAAATTTTAATTATTAGCAGATTTCAAGTCTACAATACAATATTATTAACTATATCACCAGGCTGCTCATTAGATCCTCAGAACGTATTCATCTTACAACTAAAAATTTATACCCTTTGACCAACATCACCCCATTTCCCCCAGCCTCAGCAATCATCATTCTACACTCCGCTTCTGTAAGTTTGCCTTTTTTTTAAAAAAGATTTCACGTATAAGTGACGTCATACAGAATCTTTCTCTGTCTGGCTTATTTCACTTAGCATAATGCTTCCAGGTTCATCCATGTTGTTGCAAATGGCAGAATTTCCCTTTTCTTAAGGCTGAATAATATTCCATTATGTATATATGCACCACATCATCTTTATCCATTTGTCCATCGATGGACTCTTAGGTTGTTTCCATATCTTGGCTATTGTGAATGATGCTGCAGTGAACTTGGGAGTGTAGGTATCTCTTTCAGATGCTGATTTTGCTTCCTTCAGATATTTTCTCAGAAGTGGCATTGCTGAATCATATGGTAGTGCTAATATTAATATTTTGAGGAACCTCTATACTGTGTTCCATGGTGGCTGTACCAAGATACATAACCACCAACATGTACAAGGGTTCCCTTTTCTCCACATTCTTGCCAACATTTGTTATCATTTGTAATGTCTCTATCCTCAAAGAATTGTACAGCCGAAAACCTTTTTCCATTAACCTTTTGCTTCAAGTCAGCATTGCAGACCACATCTCCCACTGAGTTTCAACTTTGTAAGTAAAAGAAAGCTCCTCAGAGTTAAACGAGCCTGTCGCTAGAAATTCAGTGGGTTACAGTATGTTTTATTTCAGTGATAATTTTGGTGTACAATATTTAAGCTTGCAAGAGAAAAGAAGCTTTTGGATTTCCTCTGTACAGTTTTTAATCTAGAGGTAACAAGCCCTTTGCCTAAGAAAATAACTCTCTCATCCACCAAGTGAACAGACACCTGGAATTTCTCTAGCCAATGCTGAAGTGTTTCTTTCCGTATTAAAAGATAAGGCTGAATATGCAAATACCCTGGAGAGAAGTAATATTTACTAAATTATACTCATTCTCTCCTGCAAATTATTGATATGAGAGTCTCTCCCAGAAGGAGGTTGGGGTATGGAGGAGAAGGAGAGAGCATAAGAGATTTGAGTGTTTACAGGGGGCAAGTGAGAAGCAGGAGCCAGTGCCTGCTCAGAAGGCAGCACTCACAGCCTTTGATTCCTCATGTTTCCTCTGCCCTTTTAGAAAATATTTACCGTGAGAGTCACATTTTATGCTGTGAATGTATGTTCTAAAGTCAGTGTGAAATCATGTACAGTAAAAATCACCCTTGGAGGTGCATCAGACCCAGGTGACAGGCAGAGCCACGACGACGTTGCAACAGCCCTGAGGCTGAGTGGAGGTAAGAAAACAGGCTCACGGATTTTAGGGCTGTGCCTGGGTTCCACAACCGGCAAGTGACTGAGGCACCCCTTCATCCAGTTCTTCCAACTTTAAACCCTTCTGTCTCTCAAGTGTTGGGTGCCTGCCACAGTTCCCCGACCAGGGGTCAAACTCAAGCCCCCTGCAGTGGAAGCGCAGAGTCTTAACCACTGGACTGCCAGGGAATTCCCCAGAATCTGCTTTTTACCAAGACCCCTCCTGCCAACCAGCTGTGTGGCTCACAGGGTCTTGGTGCTCCAGCCGGATGTCAGGCCTGAGCTTCTAAGGTGGGAGAGCCGAGTTCAGGACATTGGTCCACCAGAGACCTCCCAGCCCCTTGTAATAACAATCGATGAGAGCTCTGCCAGAGATCTCCGTCTCAACACTAAGACACAGCTCCACTCAACGACCAGCAAGCTACAGTGCTGGACAGCCCATGCCAAACAACTAGCAAGACAGGAACACAACCCCACCCATTAGCAGAGAGGCTGCCTAAAATCATAACACGTTCACAGACACACCTAAAACACGCCACCGGACGCAGTCCTGCCCACCAGAAAGACAAGATCCAGCCTCATTCACCAAAACACAGGCACTGGTCCCTTCCACCAGGAAGCCTACAAAACCCACTGAACCAACCTTGCCCATTGGGGCAGACACCAAAAACAACGTGAACTACGAACCTGCAGCCTGTGAAAAGGAGACCCCAAACACAGTAAGTTAAGCAAAATGAGAAGACAGAGAAACACACAGCAGATGAAGGAGCAAAGTAAAACCCCACCAGACCAAACAAATGAAGAGGAAATAGGGAGTCTACCTGAAAAACAATTCAGAGTAAGGATAGTAAAGATGATCCCAAATCTTGGAAATAGAATAGAGAAAATACAAGAAATGTTTAACAAGGACCTAAAAGAACTAAAGAGAAAACAAACAATGATGAACAACACAATAAATGAAATTAAAAATTCTCTAGAAGTAATCAGTAGCAAAATAACTGAGGCAGAAGAACGGATAAGTGACCGGGAAGATAAAATAGTGGAAATAACTACCACAGAGGAGAATAAAGAAAAAAGAATGAAAAGAATTGAGGACAGTCTCAGAGACCTCTGGGACAACATTAAACACACCAACATTCGAATTATAGGGGTCCCAGAAGAAGAAGAGAAAAAGAAAGGGACTGAGAAAATATTTGAAGAGACTATGGTTGAAAACTTCCCTAATATGGGAAAGAAAATAGACAATCAAATCCAGGAAGTGCAGAGTCCCATACAGGATAAATCCAAGGAGAAACATGCCAAGACACATATTAATCAAACTATCAAAAATTAAATGCAAAGAAAAAATATTAAAAGCAGCAAGGGAAAAGCAACAAATAACATACAAGGGAATCCCCATAAGATTAACAGCTGATCTTTCAGCAGAAACTGCAAGCCAGAGGGAGTGGCAGGACATATTGAAAGTGTTGAAGGAGAAAAACCTGCAACCAAGATTACTCTACCCAGCAAGGATCTCATTCAGATTCAACGGAGAAATTAAAACCTTTACAGACAAGCAAAAGCTAAGAGAATTCAGCACCACCAAACCAGCTTTACAACAAATGCTAAAGGAACTTCTCTAGGCAGGACACACAAGAGAAGGAAAAGACCTACAATAACAAACTCAAAACAAGAAAATGGTAATAGGAATATACATATTGATAATTACCTTAAATGTAAATGGATTAAATGCTCCAGCCAAAAGACATAGACTGGCTGAATGGATACTAAAACAAGACCTATATATATGCTGTCTACAAGAGACCCACTTCTGACCTAGGGACACATACCGACTGAAAGTGAGGGGATGGAAAAAGATATTCCATACAAATGGAGATCAAAAGAAAGCTGGATTTAGCAATTCTTATATCAGACAAAATAGACTTTAAAGTAAAGACTATTACAAGAGAAAAAGAAGGACACTACATAATGATCAAGGGATCAATCCAAGAAGAAGATACAACAATTGTAAATATCTGTGCACTCAACATAGGAGCACCTTAGTACATAAGGCAAATGCTACAGCCATAAAAGGGGAAATCAACAGTAACACAATCATAGTAGGAGACTTTAACACCCCACTTTAACCAGTGGACGTATCATCCAAAATGAAAAGAAATAAGGAAACACAAGCTTTACATGACACATGAAACAAGATGGACTTAATTAATATTTATAGGACATTCCATCCAAAAACAGCAGAACACACTTTCTTCTCAAGTGCTCATGGAACATTCTACAGGATAGATCACATCTTGGGTCACAAATCAAGCCTCAGTAAATGTAAGAAAATTGAAATCATATCAAGCATCTTTTCTCACCACAATGCTATGAGATTAGAAATCAATTACAGGGAAAAAAAAACATAAAAAACGCAAACACATGGAGGCTAAACAATACATTACTAAATAACCAAGATATCACTAAAGAAATCAAAGAGGAAATCAAAAAACACCTAGAGACAAATGCCAATGAAAACATGACGATCCAAAACCTATGGGATGCAGCAAAAGCAGTTCTAAGAGGGAAGTTTATAGCAGTACAATCCTACCTCAAGAAACAAGAAAAATTTCAAATAACCTAACCTTACACCTAAAGCAATTAGAGAAAGAACAAAAAAGTCCCAAAGTTAGCAGAAGGAAAGAAATCATAAAGATCAGATCAGAAATAAATGAAAAAGAAATGAAGGAAACAGTAGCAAAGATCAATAAAACTAAAAGCTGGTTCTTTGAGAAGATAAACAAAATTGATAAACCATTAGCCAGACTCATCAAGAAAAAAAAGGAGAAGACTCAAATCAATAGAATTAGAAATGAAAAAGGAGAAGTAACAACTGACACTGCAGAAATACAAAGCATCATGAGAGATTACTACAAGGAACTATATGCCAACAAAATGGAAAACCTGAAAGAAATGGAAAAATTCTTAGAAAAGCACAACATTCTAAGACTGAACCAGGAGAAATAGCAAATATAAACAGACCAATCACAAACACTGAAATTGAAACTGTGATTAAAAATCTTCCAACACACAAAAGTACAGGACCAGATGGCTTCACAGGCAAATTCTATCAAACATTTAGAGAAAAACCAACACCAATCCTTCGCAACTCTTCCAAAATATAGCAGAGGGAGGAACACTCCCAAACTCATCCTACGAGGCCACCATCACCTTGATACCAAAAACAGACAAAGATGTCACAAAAAAAGAAAACTACAGGCCAGTATCACTGATGAACATAGATGCAAAAATCCTCAACAAAATACTAGCAAACAGAATACAACAGCACATTAAAAGGGTCATACACCAATGATCAAGTGGGTTTTATCCCAGGAATTCAAGGATTCTTCAATATATGCAAATCAATCAATGTGATACACCATATTAACAAATTGAAGGATAAAACCCATATGATAATCTCAATGGATGCAGAAAAAGCTTTTGACAAAATTCAACACCAATTTATGATAAAAACCCTCTAGGAAATAGGCATAGAGGGAACTTACCTCAACATAATAAAGGCCATATATGAAAAACCCACAGCCAACATCGTTCTCAGTGGTGAAAAACTGAAACCATTTCCACTAAGATCAGGAGCAAGACAAGGTTGCCCACTCTCACCACTATTATTCAACATAGTTTTGGAAGTTTTAGCCACAGCAGTCAGAGAAGAAAAAGAAAGAAAAGGAATACAAATTGGAAAAGAAGAAGTAAAGCTGTTACTGTTTGCAGATGACATGATACTATACATAGAGAATCCTAAAGATGCTACCAGAAAACTACTAGAGCTAATCAATGAATTTGGTAAAGTAGCAGGATACAAAATTAATGCACAGAAATCTCTGGCATTCCTATACACTAATGATGAAAAATCTGAGAGAGAAATTAAGGAAACATTCCCATTCACCACTGCAACAAAAAGAATAAAATACCAAGGAATAAATCTACCTAAGGAGACAAAAGATCTGTTTGCAGAAAACTATAAGACACTGATGAAACAAATTAAAGATGATACAAATAGATGGAGAGATATACCATGTTCCTGGACTGGAGAATCAACATTGTGAAAATGACTCTACTACCCAAAGCAATCTACAGATTCAATGCAATCCCTATCAAACTACCACTGGCATTTTTCACAGAACTAGAACAAAAAATTTCACAATCTGTAGGGAAACACAAAAGACCCCGAATAGCCAAAGCAATCTAGAGAAAGAAAAACGAAGCTGTAGGAATCAGGCTCCCTGAGTTCAGACTCCACTACAAAGCTACAGTAATCAAGACAGTATGGTACTGGCACAACAACAGAAATATCAAATCAATGGAACAGGATAGAAAGCCCAGAGATAAACCCACAGGCATATGGTCACCTTTCCTTTGATAAGGCAAGAATATACAAACTGGACAGCTACATGTAAAATAATGAAATTAGAACACTCCCTAACACCATACACAAAAATAAACTTGAAATGGATTAAAGACAAATTTAACTCCAGACACTATAAAACTCTTAGAGGAAAACATAGGCAGAACACTCTATGACATAAATCACAGCAAGATCCTTTTTGACCCACCTCTTAAAGAAATGGAAATAAAAACAAAAGTAAACAAAAATAAACAAATGGGACCTGATGAAACTTAAAAGCTTTTGCACAGCGAAGGAAACCATAAACAAGACGAAAAGACAGCCCTCAGAATGGGAGAAAATATTTGCAAACAAAGCCACTGACAAAGGATTAATGTCCAAAATATACAAGCAGCTCATGCAGCTCAATATCAGAAAACCCAAACAACCCAATCCAAAAATGGGCAGAGGACCTAAATAGACATTTCTCCAAAGAAGATATACAGATTTCCAACAAACACATGAAAGGATGCTCAACATCAATAATTATTAGAGAAATGCAAATCAAAACTACAATGAGGCATCACCTCACACCAGCCAGAATGGCCATGATCAAAAAGTCTACAAAAAATAAATGCTGGAGAGAGTGTGAAGAAAAGGGAACCCTCTTGAACTTTTGGTGGGAATGTAAATTGATACAGCCACTATGGAGAACAGTATGGAGGTTCCTTAAAAAACTAAAAATAGAACTACCAATATGACCTAGCAATCCCACTACTGGGCATATACTCTGAGAAAACCATAATTCAAAAAGTTATAAACCACAATGTTCATTGCAGCACTATTTACAATAGCCAAACCATGGAAGCAACCTAAGTGTCCATCAACAGATGAATGGATAAAGAAGATGTGGCACATATATAGAATGGAATATTAATCAGCCATAAAAAGAAACGAAATTTATTTATAGTGAGGTGGATGGACCTAGAGTGTGTCATTCAGAGTGAAGTGAGTCAGAAGGAGAAAGACAAATACCATATGCTAACACATACATATGAAATTAAAAAAAAAAAAAGGTTCTGAAGGACCTAGGCACAGGACAGGAATAAAGGTGCAGATGTAGGGAATGGAGTTGAGGACACGGGGAGGGGGAAGCGTAAGCTGGGACGAAGTGAGAGAGTGGCATGGACGTATATACACTACCAAATGTAAAATAGATAGCTAGTGGGAAGCAGCCGCATGGCACAGGGAGATCAGCTTGGTGCTTTGTGACCACCTAGAGGGGTGGGATAGGGAGGGTGGGAGGGAGACCCAAGAGGCAGGGGATATGGGGATATATGTATACGTATAGCTGATTCACTTTTTTATACAGGAGAAACTAACACACCATTGTAAAGCAATTGTAGTCCAATAAAGATGTTAAAAAAAAATCACTCTTTAAAATCCCTTTAATCTCCCATAAAATGCAGTTCTCCTCCATGTCTCAAGAAGTCCAGCATTACTGTTCTTTTTCAAGCTTTAACACTGATACACAGATTGCTACTTCTTCAGCTGAGTCCCCTGGTTGTCTGCTTGCATTTGGAGGCTGTGAGCATGAGAAATGCATGCAGAAGTGCAGCCAGATGATCCAAAGTACAAGAAACACAGGGGGTAACTAAGTCTAACCCAGGAAACAACAGATTTCCTTTCTTGTCTCATGCTCTCACTGGGTCATACATATGCCCAGGAATGGAATGGGGGAGATGGGATTTTCCACATTATTTAAATTGTTCTCTCAATCATTTACTTAATTATCTTCCTTTCTGGTTGAGTGAGTATAGCTGAATTTGTCTAAAGAAAGTTAAAGTCACAATATTCAATTCCTCTGCATAGTCAACCAGATGCACAGTTCTTGGCCACTATGCTAATCTCACTCTACCATTGGCCAGGCACTGGGTGAGGAGATGGCAGAAAACCATGGTGAACATTAGGGTATAGTGGACCTTTTGGTTGTGGATCAGAAAATTGAGAGCAAATCACCAATTTGGGGCTTTTCACAGGTGTATCAGGTGAATACAGTAGTTTCCATTTTGATAATTTCTCTCTCTGTTTTTCTCAACAGGCTGGTCCATTCAGGTCCAGGGAAAGGATCACCCCAGGCTGGTGTAGATCTGTCCTTTGCAACACGAACTGGTACCAGGCAGGGTATTGAAACGCATCTCTTCAGGGCTGAGATCAGCAGGGACCTCTCACATTGGACAAGGAGCATAGTACAGGGGTGCCATAACTCAGCTGAACTCACTATTGAAGTCACCACAGGTGAGCATTGTTGGCTTTGGTTTTGTGATGTCACATCCTTATGGAAAGAATGCACCTTCTACTCCACCACAGCCTCAAAATTGTTTCCATTACTGGCCATTTGGGGTACTTAAAATTCCAGAGATAAACTTAAATTCCAGAGGTAAATTTAAAATTCTTCTAAATTAAGGCACTGAATGCCCTACTAAAATGGAACCTAGGGGTCTGATTGTGAAAAGCCTTATCGTCATTCAGGAAAAGTGGGTAACTTGGATAGTCAGATGTCATTTCTACCATGGTAAACGGTGCAAATCTAGAACATTTCCATCATGGTAGAAAGCCCTGATGGTATCTGCTCTGGATGAACAGGATTTTCCCACAAGACCTCTAAGGTTATGAAATAAATGAAATAGAAACCAAGAAAACAATACCAAAGATCAATGACATTAAAAGCTGGTTCTTTGAAAAGATAAACAAAATTGATCAACCTTTAGCCAGACTCATCAAGAAAAAAAGGGAGAGGACTCATATCGATAAAATTAGAAATGAAAAAGGAGAAATTACAACTGAAACCGCAGAAATACAAAGGATCATAAGACACTACTACAAACAACTATATGCTAATAAAATGAAGAACCTGGAAGAAATGGAAAAATTCTTAGAAAGGTACAACTTCCAGGACTGAACCAAGAAGAAATAGAAAATATGAACAGACCAGTCACAAGTAATGAAATTGAAACTGTGATTAAAAATCTTCCAAGAAACAAAAGTCCAGGACCAGATATCTTCACAGGCAAATTCTTTCAAACATTTAGAGAAGAGCTAACACCTATCCTTCTCAAATTCAACACTCCCAAGCTCATTCTACAAGGCCACCACCACCCTGATACCAAAACCAGACAAAGATACTACAATAAAAGAAAACTACACACCAATATCACTGTTGAACATAGACACAAATATCCTCAACAAAATACTAGCAAACAGAATCCAGCAACACATTAAAAGGATCATACACCATGATCAAATGGGATTTATCCCAGAGACGCAAGGATTCTTCAATATACGCAAATCAATCAATGCGATACACCATATTAACAAAATGAAGAATAAAAACCATATGATCATCTCAATAGATGGAGAAAAACTGACAAAATTCAACACCCATTGATGATAAAAACTCTCCAGAAAGTGGGCATAGGGAGAACTTACCTCAACATATGGCCTCAAAGGCCATATACGACAAACCCATAGCAAACATCATTCTCAATGGTGAAAAACTGAAACCATTTCCACTAAGATCAGGAAAAGACAAGGATGTCCACTCTCACCACTCTTATTCAACATAGTTTTGGAAGTTTTAGCTACGGCAATCAGAGAAAAAAAAGAAATAAAAGGAATACAAATTGGAAAAGAAGAAGTAAAACTGTCACTGTTTGCAGATGACATGATACTATACATAGAGAATCCTAAAGATGCCACCAGAAAACTACTAGAGCTGCTCAATGAATTTGGTAAAGTTGCAGGATACAAGATTAATGCACAGAAATCTCTTGCATTCCTATACACTAGCAAAGAAAGATCAGAAAGAGAAATTAAGGAAACATTCCCATTTACCATTGCAACAAAAAGAATAAAATACCAAGGAATAAATCTACCTAAGGAGACAAAAGATCTGTTTGCAGAAAACTATAAGACACTGATGAAACAAATTAAAGATGATACAAAGAGATGGAGAGATACACCATGTTCTTGGACTGGAGAATCAACATTGTGAAAATGACTCTACTACCCAAAGCAATCTACAGATTCAATGCAATCCCTATCAAACTACCAATGGCATTTTTCACAGAACTAGAACAAAAAATTTCACAGTCTGTATGGAAACACAAAAGACCCCGAATAGCCAAAGCAATCTTGAGAAAGAAAAACGAAGCTGTAGGAATCAGGCTCCCTGAGTTCAGACTATACTACAAAGCTACAGTAATCAAGACAGTATGGTACTAGCACAAAACCAGAAATACAGATCAATGGTACAGGATAGAATGCCCAGAGATAAACCCACACGCATATGGTCACCTTTCCTTTGATAAAGAAGGCAAGAATATACAATGGAGAAAAGAGAGCTTCTTCAATAAGTGGTGCTGGGACAACTGGACAGCTACATGTAAAAGAATGAAATTAGAACACTCCCTAACACCATACACAAAAATGAACTTAAAATGGATTAAAGACCTAAATGTAAGGCCAGACACTATAAAACTCTTAGAGGAAAACATAGGCAGAACACTCTTTGACATAAATCACAGCAAGATCTATTTTGATCCACCTCCTAGAGTAATGACAATAAAAACAAAAACAAACAAATGAGACCTAATTAAACTTAAAAGCTTTTGCACAGCAAAGGAAACCATAAGCAAGACGAGATGACAACCCTCAGAATGGGAAAAAATATTTGCAAATGAAGCAACTGACAAGGGATTAATCTCCAATATATACAAACATCTCATGCAGCTCAATACCAAAAAAACAAAGAACCCAATCAAACAATGGGTGGCAGACCTAAATAGACTTTTCTCCAAATAAGACATACAGATGGCCAAGAGGCACATGAAAAGATGCTCAACATCACTAATTATTAGAGAAATGCAAATCAAAACTACAATGAGTTATCACCTCACACCAGTCAGAATGGCCATCATCGAAAAATCTACAAGCAGTAAATGCTGGAGAGGGTGTGGAGAAAAGGGAACCCACTTGCACTGTTGGTAGGAATGCAAATTGATACAGCCACTATGGAGAACAGTATGGAGGTTCCTTAAAAAACTAAAAATAGAACTACCACATGACTCAGCAATCCCATTCCTGGGCATATACCCTGAGAAAATTGTAATTGCAAAAGATATATGCACCCCAATGTTCATAGCCGCACTATTTACAATAGCCAGGACATAGACGCAACTAAACGTCCATCAACAGAGGTATGGATGAAGAAGTTTTGACACATGTATACAATGGACTATTACTCAGCCATAAAAGGGAACGAAATTGTGCCATTTACAGAGACATGGATGGACCTAGAAACTGTCATACAGAGTGAAGTAAGTCAGAAAGAGAAAAACAAATATCGTATATTAATGCATGTATGTGGAATTTAGAATAATGGTTCAGATGAACCAGTTTGCAAAGCAGAAATAGAGACACAGACATAGAGAACAAACGTATGGACACCAAGTTCGGGGGTGGGATGGGTTGGGAGATTGCGACTGACGTATGTACACTAGTGTGTATGAAGTAGATGGCTGGTGAGGGCCTACTGTATAGCACGGGGCGGGGAGAAAGACGGTAAAATCTGTTTGAAGGACATATATTAAGTTAACCTTAAAAATGCACTCCAATATACATTAGATGCAGACAAATACTGTTTGACTCCACTTACACGAGGTATGTAGAATAGCCAAATTCATAGAGTCAGAAAGTACACTGGTAGATGCCAGGGGCTGGGAGGTGGGCAGTGGAGAGGGAATGGGGAGTTAGTGTTTAATGGGGACAGAGTTTCCATTTAGGAAGGTGAAAAATTTGGGAGATGGATGATGGTGAGAATTGCACAACAATGTGAATGTGCTTAGTGCCACTGAACTGGTTAAATAGTTAAATATGGTTAAAATAGTATATGGTCAGATACACCAGAAATACATCTACGCGTGGAACAACTCCTACGGAGCACCTACTGAACGCTGGCAGAAGACCTCAGACCTCCCAAAAGGCAAGGAACCCCCCACGTACCTGGTTAGGGCAAAAGAAAAAACTAAACAGAGACAAAAGGATAGGGACGGGTCCTGCACCAGCGGGAGAGAGCTGTGAAGGAGGAAAAGTGTCCACACACTAGGAAGCCCCTTCGCGGGTGGAGACTTCGGGAGGCGGAGTGGGGGAGCTTGGGAGCTGCGGAGGAGAGCACAGCAACAGGGGTGCGGAGGGCAAAGCGGACAGATTCCAGCGCAGAGGATCGGGCCGACCGGCACTCACCAGCCGAGAGGCTTGTCTGCTCGCCCGCTGGGGCGGGCGGGACTGGGAGCTGAGGCTCGGGCTTTTGTCGAGCGCAGGGAGAGGACTGAGGTTGGCGGCGTAAACACAGCCTGCAGGGCGTTGGTGCGCCGCGGCTGGCCGGGAGAGAGTCCGGGGAGGGGTCTGGACCTGCCAAAGAGGCAAGAGACTTTTACGTCCCTCTTTGTTTCCTGGTGCACGAGGAGAGGGGATTAAGAACGCTGCGTGAGAGAGCTCCGGGGACGGGCGCGAGCCGCGGCTGGGAGTGCGGAGCCCAGAGACGGACATGGGACGCTAAGGCCGCTGCTGCCGCCGCCGGGAGGCCTGTGTGCGAACACAGGTCACTAGCCACACGCCCTTCCGGGGAGCCTGTGCAGCCCGCCACTGCCAGGGTCCCGGGATCCAGGGACAACTTCCCCGGGAGAACGCACGGCGCGCCTCAGGCTGCAACGTCTCGCCGGCCTCTGCCGCCGCAGGCCCGCCCCCGCACTCCGTGACCCTCCCTACCCCCCGGCCTGGGTGAGCCAGAGCCTCCGAATCAGCGGCTCCTTTAACCCCGTCCTGTCTGAGCAAAGAACAGACGCCCTCCGGCGACCTACACGCACAGGCGGGGCCAAATCCAAAGCTGAGCCCCTGGGAACTGTGAGAACAAAGAAGAGAAAGGGAAATCTCTCCCAGCAGCCTCAGAAGCAGCGGATTAAAGCTCCACAATCAACTTGATATACCCTGCATCTGTGGAATACCTGAATAGACAACGAATCATCCCAAATTAAGGAGCCCTGTGGATGAAAGGCTCTTGGTGCTGCAGCCAGGAGTCAGTGCTGTGCCTCTGAGGTGGGAGAGCCAACTTCAGGACACTGGTCCACAAGAGGCCTCCCAGCTGCACATAATATCAAACAGCAAAAATCTCCGAGAGATCTCCATCTCAACGCCAGCACCCAGCTTCACTCAACGACCAGCAAGCTACAGTGCTGGACATCCTATGCCAAACAACTAGCAAGAAAGGAACACAACCCCACCCATTAGCAGAGAGGCTGCCCAAAATCATAATAAGTCTACAGACACCCCAAAACACACCGCCAGACGTGGACCTGCCCACCAGAAAGACAAGATCCAGCCTCATCCACCAGAACACAGGCACTAGTACCCTCCACCAGGAAGCCTACACAACCCACTGAACCAACCTTAGCCACTGGGGACAGACACAAAAAACAACAGGAACTACGAACTTTCAGCCTGCAAAAAAGGAGACCCCAAACACAGTAAGATAAGCAAAATGAAAAGACAGAAAAACACACAGCAGATGAAGGAGCAAGATAAAAACCCACCAGACCTAACAAATGAAGAGGAAATAGGCAGTCTACCTGAAAAAGAATTCAGAATAATGATAGTAAGGTTGATCCGAAATCTTGGAGATAGAATGGACAATAGAATGGACAAATTGCAAGAATCAGTTAACAAGGACCTAGAAGAACTAAAGATGAAACAAGCAATGATGAACAACACAATAAATGAAATTAAAAGTACTCTAGACGGGATCAATAGCAGAATAACTGAGGCAGAAGAACGGATAAGTGACCTGGAAGATAAAATAGTGGAAATAACTACTGCAGAGCAGAATAAAGAAAAAAGAATGAGAAGAACTGAGGACAGTCTCAGAGACCTCTGGGACAACATTAAACGCACCAACATTCGAATTATAGGGGTTCCAGAAGAAGAAGAGAAAAAGAAAGGGACTGAGAAAATATTTGAAGAGATTATAGTTGAAAACTTCCCTAATATGGGAAAGGAAATAGTTAATCAAGTCCAGGAAGCACAGAGAGTCCCATACAGGATAAATCCAAGGAGAAATACGCCAAGACACATATTAATCAAACTGTCAAAAATTAAATACAAAGAAAACATATTAAAAGCAGCAAGGGAAAAACAACAAATAACACACAAGGGAATCCCCATAAGGTTAACAGCTGATCTTTCAGCAGAAACTCTGCAAGCCAGAAGGGAGTGGCAGGACATACTGAAAGTGTTGAAGGAGAAAAACCTGCAACCAAGATTACTCTACCCAGCAAGGATCTCATTCAGATTTGATGGAGAAATTAAAACCTTTACAGACAAGCAAAAGCTGAGAGAGTTCAGCACCACCAAACCAGCTTTACAACAACTGCTAAAGGAACTTCTCTAGGCAAGAAACACAAAAGAAGGAAAGGACCTACAATAACGAACCCAAAACAATTAAGAAAATGGGAATAGGAACACACATATCGATAATTACCTTAAATATAAATGGACTAAATGCTCCCACCAAAAGACACAGATTGGCTGAATGGATACAAAAACAAGACCCATATATTTGCTGTCTACAAGAGACCCACTTCAGACCTAGGGACACATACAGACTGAAAGTAAGGGGATGGAAAAAGGTATTTCATGCAAATGGAAACCAAAAGAAAGCTGGAGTAGCAATTCTCATATCAGACAAAATAGACTTTAAAACAAAGACTATTAGAAGAGACAAAGAAGGACACTACATAATGATCAAGGGATCGATCCAAGAGGAAGATATAACAATTGTAAATATTTATGCACCCAACATAGGTGCACCTCAATACATAAGGCAAATACTGACAACCATAAAAGGGGAAATCGACAGTAACACATTCATAGTAGGGGACTTTAACACCCCACTTTCACCAATGGACAGATCATCCAAAATGAAAATAAATAAGGAAACACAAGCTTTAAATGATACATTAAACGAGATGGAGTTAATTGATATTTATAGGACATTCCATCCAAAAACAACAGAATACACATTTTTCTCAAGTGCTCATGGAACATTCTCCAGGATAGATCATATCTTGGGTCACAAATCAAGCCTTGGTAAATTTAAGAAAATTGAAATTGTATCAAGTATCTTTTCTGACCACAACGCCATGAGACTAGATATCAATTACAGGAAAAGATCTGTAAAAAATACAAACACATGGAGGCTAAACAATACACTACTTAATAATGAAGTGATCACTGAAGAAATCAAAGAGAAAATCAAAAAATACCTAGAAACAAATGACAATGGAGACACAACAACCCAAAACCTGTGGGATGCAGCAAAAGCAGTTCTGAAGGGGAAGTTTATAGCAATAGAAGCCCACCTTAAGAAGCAGGAAACATCTCGAATAAACAACCTAACCTTGCACCTCAAGCAATTAGAGAAAGAAGAACAAAAAAACCCCAAAGCTAGCAGAAGGAAAGAAATCATAAAAATCAGATCAGAAATAAATGAAAAAGAAATGAAGGAAACAATAGCAAAGATCAATGCAGGGGACGCGGGTTTGAGCCCTGGTCTGGGAAGATCCCACATGCCGCGGAGCAACTAAGCCCGTGCGCCACAACTACTGAGCCTGAGCTCTAGAGCACACGAACCACAACTACTGAGCCCACGTGCCACAACTACTGAAGCCTGTGTGCCTAGAGCCCATGCTCCACAACAAGAGAAGCCACTGCAATGAGAAGCCTGTGCACTGCAACAAAGAGTAGACCCCGCTCGCCGCAACTAGAGAAAGCCTGTGCACAGCAACGAAGACCCAACGCAGCCATAAATAAATAAATTTAAAATAAATAACTAAATAAATTAAAAAAAAAAACTATGTAAAAATTATTAGATATATGGACAAGCATAGAAATAAAACAATGAAAAAAAAAAAAAAAAGTCTCGAGAGATCCCTAGCCCCTTCCACCTGGGAGGATAAGGTCAGGATACCAAGAGAAGTCTGTAACCTGGAAGAAAGCCCTCACACAACCATGCTGGCACCATGATCCTGGACTTCCCAGCCTCCAGAATTGTGAGATGGAAGTTTCTGTCGTTTATTGCCACCCAGTCTGTGGTATTCTGTTTACAGTAACCTGAATAGACTAAGACACTCTCCCTTGTCAGAACACTTTACATCTGTTAATTCTCCTTTGTTTCTGCCATTTGAAGGAGAATTTTCTAGGCAAAAGCCTCCTACTTTTATGTTTTTAAGTGTAATTTATTAATATAAAAATATCATGTTACTAATTATTCTTCATATACTGTAAATTCTTCAAGTAAATTTTTATAGCTTCCTACCACATCATGATTTGCTTCTGAGCCCCTACTCCTGGACATTTAAGTTACTTCCATTTTTCACTCACAAATAAAATGCCAGTGAACATTTGTTGATAAAAAAAAAAAAAATAGTATATGGTTAAATATGGTTAAAATAGTATGTTTTATATTATGTAACTTTTACCACAATAAAAAAAATTCTTTTAAAAAGAATTAAGTGGAATATAAATCCGTTCTCCATCTCTGCTCTGAAGCAGAGATTCCTCTATCCTAAACGAATATCTGTCTCTTGAGGTTCCTGAATTAGGTGTTTCATCCAGGGAGGGATGCCATATAAAAACAAGACATTTTGTGTTTACTTTAGGTTAAAATAAATTAAGTTGGCCTTAAAAAAAAAAAAAAAAAAAAAGACCTCTTAGGTACAGTGTTTCCAAACTTTAGTCACACTGAAAACAAGAACAACAAAAACAAAGTTTTTTAGTTGTACCCTCAGAAGCCTCCGATTGCTGATGCCTATCCCTAGAGATTGTGACGCAGCAGTTCTGGGGCAGGGCCTGAGAATTTGCATCTAGTACGATACCAGGCAGTGCTGGTGCTGCTGGTCCGTGGACCACTCTGTGTGCAGTACTGCACTAGGGTGCAACTTCCTCCAGCACCCAGGAGGATTCTAAAAGATGGGACCCACGTCAACGTGTAGTAGGGTTTCTCCACATTTCCTTTACTGGTGCAAACATGAAAAACCAGATGTTTTGTAGAATTTCTGCTGCAGCATCTCTGAGATAATCACTGTCTTTTAAAAATTATCCTGAAACTAGTTAGTACCCCCCAATATTTTCCAACATTGTTGAAAATGTCTCTCGGAGTGTCACTGAAGTTTTTATTTTTTAAGCCACTCTGTATGGCACGAAAAACTAGAGTTTGAAACCTGAGAGTTGGAAAAGGCTCAAGTCACCTGAAAACTAAATTTAATGAAGTTATACGTGTAATTGCAGAGAAGTCCAGACTCCTTGCAACAACTTCTGGTGTGTTCTAGAAAAGAATGAAGATGGCCAAAGGGGTTTGGTTTAGTTTACATTCCACAAATTTCATAAAATCCTTCTCTCAGTAAGCTGAACTCTACTTTGACAGGAAAACAATGAGGCTGTTAATAGACTAGCCAAAGGAGAATAACAAAGAATTGTGTGGACTGAGCTAGCTGGGTGGTGGGAGAGAAGAAATTATGGAAATGGCCAAAGGTGCAGCCCAGTTTCAAATGGAAAGATGCCTGCAGAGAGTTGGGGGGAGGGGCTTATGTTTTAATCAGAGCTTCAATTAACTTGATAATGGGTTCAATTTATCCTGTGTAGATTAAGAACGTCTTCAGATACCTGATTACATTATATATAAAGGCCACGAATACCACTTTAGGTCAATTAAAATTAAAAGTAAACAGAGTCAATTAATTCAAACCATCCAGTGGCACAGCTTTCAAATTCAAACATAGAGGAAGGGGGAAAAAACATGTTTAGAGCTCAGGCACCCACATATTCTGCAGATGTTAGAAGTGAAAACTTTCAAAAACGAGGATTCGAGATGGGAAGTCATAACTACATCTGTGCCGTGTCTATGTTATGTTTTGGTCATCCTTGAACTGGACGGGTGGCAGGGGTCTAGGGCCCTTCTGAGAGGATAACTTAAGACTTGCCAAGGGGCTCTTCCCTGGACTCATTAGAGAATGCACCTTTGGAAAATACCAACCCTTTGTTACAAGTTGAAAGATGGCTGCGGTCAGTCGAAGGAAGGGGTATATGTTTTAACCAATTAAAAGCCACCTCATTCTGTGGGCAGATAGACACTCTGTTCCTTCCCCCAAACTCTGAGGGGCTCCCCCCACCCCAGTTATTAGTCTGAGAGCCTCTTTGCCAAGATCCCTCCCCACACGCCTCCGTGTCCTAAGCGCCAGCGTGTGAGGAGGCTGTACAAGACAGACTGGAAGGAAAGAAGTCTAAACCACTGGGTTGCGACATGTTCACCTCTCTGAGCTTTGCTTTTATCACCTGTAATATTAAGCTAAGGTCCTGCTTCTAAAGTGTGCTGAGGTGAAATTCAGTTTGGTATATAAAGCCGAGCTGAGCTGAAGTTGGTAGAGAGTAATCAATACTGCCTATGTCCTCCTATCCCCAAAGAGCTTTCAGATGTATATGAAGGCCAGAGCCAATTGACTTGCCAGGGCCGGTTAAATGTGTTTTGTGAGGCAAAAAAATCCAATCTGATACTTTTGCGTTTTTTTTTTTTGGCCGAGTGGCTTGCGAGATCTTACTTCCCCGACCAGGGATCGAACCGGGGGCCGGCAGTGAAAGTGCCAAGTCCTAACCACTGGACCGCCAGGGAATTTCCTCCAGAACTTTTTTTTTTTTTAAAGTCTTTATTGAATTTATTACAATATTGCTTCTGTTTTATGTTTTGGTTTTTTGGCTGCGAGGCCTGTAGGATCTTAATTCCCCAACCAGGGATCAAACCTACACCCCCTGCATTGGAAGGTGAAGTCCTAACCACTGGACTGCCAGGGAAGTCCCTGTTGGGTTATTTATTTATTTTGCGGTACGCGGGCCTCTCACTGTTGTGGCCTCTCCCATTGCGGAGCACAGGCTCTGGACGCACAGGCTCAGCAGCCACGGCTCACGGGCCTAGCCACTCTGTGGCATGTGGGATCTTCCCGGACCGGGGCACAAACCCGCGTCCCCTGCATCAGCAGGCAGACTCTCAACCACTGTGCCACCAGGGAAGCCCCCTAGAACTTTTTGATTAAGGGTTTTAAACACTCACAAGTCTTCCTAATGGGAACTTGGAATCAGGTAGCAGTCCCCCTGTCCAGCTCATAATCTGAGAGCGCTGGTCTCTTTTCCTAAACGCAAGGTGGACCACAGAAAAATGCTGGCACCTAACCTGATCAGAAGGTTTTACTTTTGTTCCGTTGGATCAGAGGGCACCTTGTGGACACCAGCTGAGGTTCCTGAATACCACACTGGACAGAGGGAGGAAACAGCATCCTTCACCGAAGGTGCCACACCTGACATCGATCTACAGCAGCAGCTTTTCCAGGACCCAAGATGATCAGATCATCAGGGAAACTCAAAAAGCACTTCTTTCTGTTTATAAAATGAGCTTTATTCAACTTTTTTAAAATTAAAAATCAGGTTATTTTTTCACTACTCACTCCTGACTTCTTACGTGTGTTTTTGTTACCTTGGGTAATGTCACTGGGGGATTGCTTGCTTCTTTCACCAGGTGGTAGACATGGCATTGATTGATCGATTGATTGACTGTGTGTGTGTTGACGATGATCAGAGGTAGCTTACTCTAAATCAAATGTCAGTTTTTTCCAGCTTGATACAAGGCCATTGGAACACCCGTCTCCCTACATACATGTTGTCAGATGGTCATATAAGGGCTAGAGCCCAGACAAAATCCAGCAAAAGGAATTTCTTTCAGTTTATTTCCCTTAGTTTCACAGGGCAAGTTAAATTACAATGTCACAATCAATCTAAGGAGAATATTTTCATGCATGATTATTAATTTTTAAGTTTAGAAAGAAGTTGGTGGCTGGGCCCTGGGTTTGGGAAGACTAGAAGCTTAAGTGCCTGGGAAAATGGATGGACTTCCATTGTTCATACTTCTGTCTCCATCTGTCTCTCTCAGCTTGCACCTATAAAAACCAGGAGTGCCGGTTGACCGTACATTATGAGAATGGATTTTCTATTACCACTGAACCACAGGAGGGTGTCTTTCCCAAGACAATCATACAGGCTCCTTATGAAAAGCTGAAAATGTCTTCAGATGATGGAATCAGGATGCTGTATTTAGATTTTGGAGGCAAAGATGGAGAGCTTGTAAGTGCACTTTTCTTTAGACCGTGTGGTTTCGTATATTTTGTCTTGCAGTACACCCATTATGGCCTGCAAACATAACGCTGCCTGTATTTATTTAGCATTTGACTATTTACAAAGTACTTACAGGTTCATGTCTTAATTGAACCTTTAAAAACAGTGAGGGGATCCAATTTTTTCACAGTTCTTTACTTTGGTCTCATTTCCCATGGGAATATTACAGAAATATTTGAATCAAGGAAAGGATCCTTTACAAAGTCAGCATTAAATTCTTTTCAAAGAGGGTCCCACCAGCTTTAAGATATACCATTCATTGTTTAAAAGTATCAAGCATCTGATCTAACCTGGGCATTGCGCCAGGTGTCAGGGATGTAGGGATGTAAAACACCAGTCCTGGCAACCTGGGGGTTCTCAAAGGAGCAGAGAGCATGAAGAGTACAGACGGGGAGGGGGTGGGAAGGGGCAGAGTGGAGGGGGCAGTGAGGAAACCCAGCAAAAGTGGTCAACTCTACCTGAATGGAGAGAGGGCCAGACAAGGACCCAGAAGTTTTGAGCTCATATCAAAAAGTGTCCAACAAGCTCAGCAAGTTTGTCAGTTAACATAACATTTGTACTTCTCATATCATTGCAAATTGCCCATGTATTTAAAATCATGATTTCCTGTGATCGTTACCGCCTACCATAGTGAAAAAATGTTACTCTAGTTCCACTGAAGGGTGAAAGTGGCACATTCCTCTACTTTCTAGCAAGTATAGTTCTCAAGAAGACATAGCATCTCATTTAAGCTGTGGAATGTAGAACTTCAAACAGGACCTTGATTTGGAACTAGTCTCTGTCTAGGTCCTTCCTAGTCAACAAATATCTGTTGACTCACACTTGATAACGGGGACAGGGGATATATAAAATGCAGAGATAAACCTCAATTTTAAAGATCTAGTCATTTTAACTCGGCTACTAGCCTTGCACAATTCTCCCTCTCCCTACTCCCGTCTCTCTGAAGGAAAGGGCCAGGGCCACACTTGAAAGAGCATAGGAGCCGGAAATCTCAAAGTTTCAGCACCACTGTCCTAGGTCATGCAATACTACTAGCCCCAGTGCAGTACCAGGTTTCTTCCTATGGGTGTCACAGGAGTCATGACGAAGTCAGTGCCCCGTGGCTGACAGGTGATCTGAACTCACTTTCTGAGAACAATTTCCAGCCAGTCATTTTTCTAACCTTTAAAATGGATCCGCAGAATTTTTTAGAGTTTTGTTGTTTATTTGTGTGTTCAATCAGTAAATTCAGCCTGAAGGCACCAGTTTGGAAAGAAGAAAGTGGTTGGAAAGTCCATTTTGCTGAGAATGCTTCTGGTTCAGTTGCTGCTCTATCCATCACCCAGCTGTGCACTTTTTCCTAAGGGTGACTGCTCCCTAGCAGCAGGGAAAGGAACAAGAAGCAGTCTCCTGTTTTATCCATGGCTTGAAAATTCAAGGCTATTTTTGCCCATGAGGAAAAAAATCACTTGTGTCTAAATTTCAGCCTTTCTGCCTGTAATTACAACCTGACTTGAAAGACTTAGGAAGGACTGATTTTTTGCTGCCAATATATTAGGCTGATAAGCTCAAGTTCAGACACAGCTCCCCCAGGGTCTAGCTATGCAACCCCCAGAGGCAGGTGCCAGGGAGGAGGAAAGGAACAGAGGTGAGCTGTACAAAATGCGATAAATGGAGGGTCAGGAGACCCTTGCTTTCTTTCTGAGTGTGGAACTAACTCACCAATTGTCTTGCGCAAGTCCTTTTATTTCTTTGGATCTGAGTCTTTATCCATAAAATACAGTGACTGAAGTAGATAATCTTTAAGGTTACTTCTAAAAGTTGCATTCTGTGTTAGTGAAATAGAATATGGTGATTAAGCCCAGACTCTGGCATCAGACAGACCTGCGTTTGAGTCCATGCTTTCTCTTTACTGCAAGATCTATGATCTCAGAAAGTTTTATAACTTCTCCAAATCTTAGTTTCCCTTATAAAACATAGAGATAGTAACGATAGCTACCTCATAGTGATTTTATGAAAATTAAATAAGATAGTATACAAAAAATATTTAACACAGCACCTGGTTCATGCTAAATACAACTTAACTTTGCTGGATGTTATTTTATGATCAGGTTGTTATTCCCCAACAGTGTCATCATCAGAACAGAATTGGGGACAGTGGATGAGAATTGGGAGCAACACACTCAATGCTCCTGAATTAGGTCAGGTGATAAAAATTCAGCCTATTAGGCTCTGACCACGTGCCAGCCCAGTAGGAACACACGGAGAAAGATAAAACTTTAGAGGGGGCCTTAACAGACAAGTGATGTATATGATTACAACAATCTACGAGTATAGGACAGTGAGGACACAGCTGCTTCAAAACCTGGGTTCTGCATTTTATGGTTTATAAGGAATTTCCACATACAGTATCTCATTTTAATACTCTACCCGCTGTGAGTTAGACAGGCCTGGGAAAAATTTTCAGTGACTTGTCCAAGATTATGTACACATCTAAAAAGTATTAGAACCACGACTGAAACCTATGATGTGAAATTTAGTACTGCTTCATACTGTACCTAATCCGACATAAATAATATCACTATCGTGATACCAAAAATAAATGGTTTAGACAGTCACGAAGGGCAACACTGATATTTATGCTATGGGTATGTATAAATTTCACAGAACTTATTTTGGAAAAAAAGATATACGAGATGTAAGGAATAAGCTCAAAGAGTTATTTTTTTATCTCACTGGGGGGGGCAAGGATTTAAAAACACAATTGCTCCAGTTAACACTTAAAAGCAGGAAGTGCATAGATCTGTTTGATGTGTAAATCACTATTTTGTATCAAGCATTAGTTTAAAATCTTTCATATTCTCTTCTTTTTGAATTTCAGCAACTGGACCTTCATTCCTGCCCCAAGCCGATTGTTTTCATCATTCATTCCTTCCTGTCAGCTAAGATTACAAGGCTGGGGTTGGTGGCCTGAACAGAGGAGCGAATTGCCTTTGAGAAAAGGAGGGCTGCGATGCCACCGAAAAGTGTCACATCAGACACCATTTGCAGTGATGCACCAGATGTAGCATGCCACTGTCAGCTTTAGATCCCAAGAGTCCTGTGTAACAGTCCCAGACTCCTCTGTCAATTTCAGCAACTATAAAGGGTACCTTCAGAAAAATTCCACAAGGACTATCAGAATGAAACTGTTTTTTTAGAACAGTAAAAGGGTAAAGAGGTGAGGCTGATTGGAAATACACAGCATAGCTTTTAAATAATGACAATCAAGGACATGAACATTAGAACAGCATGTGCAGATCTTAATCATACCAGTTTCTAGGCAACTGGTTCACCCAGGTAAGCAAGGGCTGTATAGATGAGAAATGGACATTTTTCACCTCTCCCCTCCCCACCCCAGTAATAAGGACCCCTTGTTTTATTGTGCTTTATTTCCTATTTCTAATTGAGTTGACTTTCGCTGGTAAGGAAAGAAAAGTACTTCAAATGGAAACCCACCTTTTATTTAAGTGTGAAACAGCTGTTACTTTTTCTTAATGAATTATCTTTCAATGATATAGAATGATTCTGAAGTGTTCTTATTAGCATATGATGAGTGGGAATTAAATAAAGCATCAGATACTGATCTGAGCTCTAAGCTGGTGGATTCTGAGCCAAAGTAGACTGCTTAAATTGCAAAGCTTTGCTGAAGAGTGGTGTGCGTGAAAGAT
The DNA here is from genome assembly GCF_964374135.1 of Grampus griseus. Lineage (NCBI taxonomy): Eukaryota > Metazoa > Chordata > Mammalia > Artiodactyla > Delphinidae > Grampus > Grampus griseus. The sequence continues at coordinate 18,221,699 of NC_139011.1, forward strand.
GATTAATTCTGGGACTACACTCATACCCAAAGTCTGCTATCTTAGAGCCATGACTTATAGCTTTATTTATAAAAGCAAATTATGGATTTTTTTAAAAGATTGTCAATGGATATATATATATATATATATATATATATATATATAATAATTCATGCGGGGTTAACTAATTTTCCCCATTTTGTGGTTTTCAGTGGAAGTACTCAGCAATTTATTGGCCCTTGTTTCTGCCTGTGCTTGTATGCATGCATTTTCAAGCAAGTAATAGAGCAGCCTTATATGATTCTGGTTAATGCTGGGTTTTACATAGAGAGCCAATGTTATAATCAGACCCATCAAACCCATCAACAGCTCTTTTGGAATTCCAGGGAAATAATATAATGACCTGATATTTTTCTACAAGAATATTTTCAGACATCGTATAGCATATTACTGATTTAACACTTTTGCTTTTATCTTTCAAAACAAATTCACTGAAAACACACCTATTATTTGATTTTAAAGTCACTTTTCTCAAATCTTGAAAATTAGCTCTAGAATTTCTGTATTTGTAACTGTTCTCTCCCCTATAGTTTTACATAGACAAATGTTTCAGGTTAGGTTTGTGTGTTATTTTTCAGAACCGTATTTTAGCAAATACCTATGCAAAGAGCTTTAAAAAGTAAAACTGTTTTAAAAGAATGTGATTTTGTTCACTCAGATACATGTGTTTCTTGAGTTTTACTTTAGATCAGCATTTTATTTTAGATCAGTGTTTCCCCAAAGTAATACAGGTAACATGTAATACAAGTTCCAAGGGGCATTGATTGACTGGTGTTTTGTCGGGGGGCAATTAAAGGGATTGGTCATCAAAAATGTTTGTTCAGGGCTTCCCTGGTGGCACAGCGGTTGAGAGTCCCCCTGCCGATGCAGGGGATACGGGTTCATGCCCCGGTCTGGGAAGATCCCACATGTCGCGGAGCGGCTGGGCCCGTGAGCCATGGCCGCTGAGCCTGCGCGTCCGGAGCCTGTTGCTCCGCAATGGGAGAGGCCACAACAGTGAGAGGCCCGCGTACCGCAAAAAAAAAAAAAAAGTTTGTTCAATACTGAGTTAAAAAATGTTAAACAGATTTCATGATTGCAGGCCTCCTCAAAGACTTTATTGCACATTGCGATTCTGCAAGGGGGGGCATCCTGTGTGCCATTCCTAACGCTTACCTACAGAACTCCTCTCTAAAGGAGCATCTTGTGAAGCTAGTGTTAAAACACACACATACAAAACAAAACAAAACAAAAAATACATTTTGGAAAACACAGCTTTAGGACACTGATTTTGTTTTGTTTCCTATTTTAAAATGCTAAAGAGTGAAGTCCCAGCCTGAATATTGTAGGAAATCTTTGATGAATTGTAAATTGTAACGTACTCTTTCATTATATATTTTCAGAATCACTGGATTGTTGTTATACGAGAGAATTATACTTGTGTATTGTAAATAACATATTAAAATACATATATTAATGCCAATAGCTTAATTCAACAATGTGTAATCTAAGGTGCTCAGTACTACATGAAGTGTGAGTTAATTACTCATAATTTAGTTGCAGAGATCCTATTATATATTTATAGACAAAATGATCATAATTACAAATATTATTTCTTCATCACTTGAGTTTTGGACTGATTAATATCTGGATGCGGGTCAACAGAAACTACATTCTCTGTGTTTATAAAAGTTTAATTTAAATATTTATATTTTAGAAAAATATATTTGAATAAAGTTAATGCATTTTCTGAATTAAAATGTGTTATTAGCAAGAAATAGAAAATTTTACTAAGAGAATTGTGTATATAAATCATTTTTCTTCCTCAAAGTTAAATTGTATCATATCAGAGTGGCTATGATGAATCAATTTAAATACTCATTTTTTCTCATTCTGAATTCAACAGGTTATAAGTTTACACTGTAGATTTAATCTTGTTGATGTGTGTTATGAATGTTGTGAATAACACAAACTCATACATCTGGATCGTGCGTGGGTATGGTTAGCAAATCAACTGAGTGATTTTGGGGGTTTGTTTTTGTCCAGTTCCCTCTGTGCTCAATCTGTTTCTTATTTGAATTGATGAATTATTAAACTCACAATGTCTGTCCTTTTAGGGGCAGACCAACACCAATGAATGATGTCTTAATCTATATTTTGTGGGAAGCTGCCCATTTGTTAGATGTGATTAGGTGAGCCCTTTGGTGTGGTGACATATCTTTAAACCATCCCGTTGGAATTTAAAGAAAGCCAACAGGAAGATTGCTATCAGTTTTTTTTTTCTGACTTGAATTAAGCAGGAGGAACAAAACTATAAACCTATTCAAAAAAACACTCAGGCAGAGACATTTCATTAATTCTATCAATTGATGCATTAAAATGCTGAAAAATGCATGTTTCTTTATCCAAATGCTTGTTGACCCTGCTTGGTTGAAGTCAGAAGGAGGTCTTAACGGGCAGAAGGATTCTTCTGAAATTAATGAGCAGGGCCTTTCTGGCCCCTGTTACAAATACTGGATACTCTATCTTGACGGGATTGGAGTAGACTGGGGTAAGGGAGTAATTTTTGAATGTACCATGAGTTTAAAAAAAAAAAATGTGCCTATGTTTATAGCACTATACTATCATGTAAAATTGATATATGAATTAAATAAATATTTATCTCTGAATATGGTGGGCTGGCTGGTGGTTTCCTAATAGCCACAGAGGGATATGGGTGTGTAAAGACACATCCTGTTAGTCTGTGCCTCCAAGACTGGCCTTGAAAGGTGCTAGTGGGTGGAGGTGAGGGGATGATGCCACTAGCAATTTTTTTGTGTGTTTTTGTGTGTATAGTTCCAGGATGGGTCTTCACCTGGGGCTTAGGGCTTTCAACTCTCATTTTAACTAAATTTTCATGGGATTTTACCTGTACACCAAGCTCCAAAAACTCAAATTCTCGTAGAACTTGGTTCGTGTCTAAGTTACTTGTAATAAATGTAACAGGCTGGGGTTGAGAAGTCTTTTACTATTTGAAAATTTAGTAGTATTGAGATTTAGAACTGTAGAATCTGTTTTGAAGAGACTTCAGAGGTCATCAAGCGCATTATTGCTCAAAGTTTACCTATAATTTTAGCAATACTACCTTAGTATTGATATTTTAGGATATGGAATTTGCTAGTAATATAGCAACATGGTGAATACATATAAAAATGAATGTAGGGCTTCCCTGGTGGCGCAGTGGTTGAGAATCTGCCTGCCGATGCAGGGGACAAGGGTTCGAGCCCTGGTCTGCGAAGATCCCACATGCCGCGGAGCAACTGGGCCCGTGAACCACAATTACTGAGCCTGCGCGTCTGGAGCCTGTGCTCCGCAACAAGAGAGGCCGCGATAGTGAGAGGCCCGCGCACTGCGATGAAGAGTGGCCCCCGCTTGCCACAACTAGAGAAAGCCCTCGCACAGAAACGAACACCCAACACAGCCATAAATAAATAAATAAAATTAATTTAAAAAAAATGAATGTACACCAATTATAATTTTTGGAAAAATCTGTACCACCACCACATACACTATAATCCAAGTACTACATTTTGAGAAACATTGACCTTGTAGCATATGCCACTAAATTCAGGAATCTCTTTCTGAACATCCCTTGTACTTGTTCATTCCACCTGAAATTGAAAATTTTCAGCTATACGGAGGAGGCTCCTTATCTCCTGAGGCCAGCCATCCCATTGCCGGATGGCTAGAGTTGTTAGAAAATTCTTACACTCGTAGAGCCAAAACTTAACGTCTGTGTCAATTTTAGTCATCACCCTGTTCTACTCTAGAAAACACTGAAAGTCCAATCTCTTTTCCACGTGAGTGTCCTGTATAAAAGACAAATCAAGGCTGGGGGCTCCCAGGTAATATAAAATGATCTGAAAATGGCTTTAAATAGGATATTTAAACTTTCTCGTTTTTATCTTTAAAGAACCAATTGGCCAAGATTAAAGCTTCCACAATACTTAGTGGTGGGAAGTGATGGGAAAACAGGCATTTATACACCCATTAGTAGATATATATTTGGAGGGCAATTTTGCAATATCTATAAAATTTACAAATGTACCTTTTGACTTACGGGAATTTGTCCTACAGATATATTACAGAAGTGCACAAAGGCTAATGTATAAAGATCATCTTTGCAGCAACATTCATAACAAGAAGCTGAAAAGGTCCACGTGACCGTCGATAGAGCTAAATAAATCATGGCTCACCAATGCATCAGAATATTCTGCAGCTGTTACAAAGAATGGTCCATCTAATATGGACAAAATTTCTAAATGCAAGTTCTGAAAAGTGCAGATATAGATATGTAGATATATAGTCCATTTGTTCTTTAAAAAGAAGTGGTTCTCAAGAAGAATGGTACTGCGGGGCATTTGGAAGTCTGTGCTAGTGTTGTCACAATGATGGGGCTGGGGCAGGGTAAGGGGTGCAGGAGTATGACGCTATCAGTTTGATGAACAAGAGCCAGGGTTGGTTAGATTCCCTGCAATGTGACGACAGTCCTCACATCCAATAGAACCATTTGCCACACAATTTTTGTGCCTGCTGAGTTAGGTGAAAAACACATATAATGATCTGAGCCTAGACCTGACTACATTTTACAAATGAAAACATTTTTTGACTGATTCAATATATTCTGAATTTTCTAGGTATACGACTACCATGCATATGGAAGAAAGGTTGTTTTTGTTTTGCTCAGGGCATTTTATAAAACATTTTATAAAAACAAGTCACTGGTAGCGAGTGTGTTTGTGGTACTTGAGTCAAACACATGACGGCTATTATATGTGCCTCATTCATGCTGAATCCAACTAAAAGTCAAATATTCGACTACTTCATTTTGTCTTTCAGTGTAGTAGTACCCCAGCTTCTCCATATTGAAATGCATATTATTTTATTATCATTAATCTTTTCCAAAACTTCTTTACAATTAGAGGATATCAATTAAAAAAATTTTCTGAGTGCATGTAAGTTAGATTACTCTACTAGGCACATCCTGCGTATCTCCTCAGATTCCCTCAATGCGATTGGCTGGTCTCCCAGACTTTTCACCCGCTTATTCAACTTCAGGCATCACCACAGACAGCTCTGCTTGACCTAAGTGTTTCTGCCACTTAGAGCCAATCCATTGCTTGCCTATAAACGCTGCTTCCCCTGACCTCTCCCCTGGGCTGCTGCCAGGCAGCCAGGCTAAGGAGAGACATACTTGCATTTCTGGGTTCTCTCATCAATGCCAGACTTGGATGAAAAGCCGCTCTGTAGGGCATAGGTGTCCTGAGCAGCTGCTAAAGGTGATGACCTGAGCAACCCTGATCTGTAGGCGATTTATTGAAACCTTTGTGGAGCCAAACGGGAGATGATCACAGGAAGGAGCTGGGCAGATAACCTTCCTCTGCCTCCTTCCTGTGGACCCGCCATGCACCGTATATCCTGAGAGGCATCCCATGTGACTGCACACCTGCTAGGTGACTGGCCGTGTCTCTCTGCGCTTCATGAAGCAGCAGCCGGTGTCATCATGCATCACCTGCCTTGCTTCTCTGCCTCCTGCCCGCTTCTTGTCTTCACTCTCAGTGAAGGCCTTGGAATTGGGCCTCCTAAATAAAGCATCAGCACCTAATCCTTGCCACATGTTTCATTTTCTAGGGAACTTGGCCTAAGACCAGTATTTATGAATTTCACCTGATGACAGCAAAGGGCACATTAGAAGGGGTGTTGGGTCTGCTCGGTTGAGGAGAGATGCACGTGTGTATAATACGCTTGTACTTGTATAACAATGTCCACAAGGATACATTTTTTTAAAAAGGCCTCTTACTATCAGTTACTGCTGAGAAATGGGGCCAGGGATCATATGACTGTAATACCCACTATATTACATGAACTTCTTAAATGTGCATTTAAAAATCCTCTTTTAAAAAAGGTTTTCTGGGGCTTCCGGGAAGATGGCGGAAGAGTAAGACGCGGAGATCACCTTCCTCCCCACAGATACACCAGAAATACATCTACACGTGGAACAACTCCTACAGAACACCTACTGAACGCTGGCAGAAGACCTCAGACCTCCCCAAAGGCAAGAAACCCCCCACGTACCTGGTTCGCGAGGAGAGGGGATTAAGAACGCTGCTTAAAGGAGCTCCAGAGACGGGCGGGAGACGCCAACGCTGCTGCTGCCGCCACCAAGAAGCCAGTGTGCCGCCACCAAGAAACCAGCCACTCTCCTTCCGGAGAGCCTGTGTAGCCCGCCACTGCCAGGGTCCCGGGATCCACGGACAACTTCGCCGGGAGAACGCACAGCGCGTCTCAGACTAGTGCAACGTCACGGCGGCGTCTGCCGCCGCAGGCCCGCCCCGCACTCCATGCCCCTCCCTCCCCCGGCCTGAGTGAGCCGGAGCCCCCGCATCAGCTGCTCCTTTAACCCCGCCCTGTCTGAGCAAAGAACAGACGCCCTCCGGCGACCTACACGCAGAGGCGGGGCCAAATCCAAAGCTGAGTCCCTGGGAGCTGTGAGAACAAAGAAGAGAAAGGGAAATCCCCCCCAGCAGCCTCAGAAGCAGCGGATTAAAGCTCCACAATCAACTTGATGTACCTGCATCTGTGGAATACATGAATAGACAACGAATCATCCCGAATTAAGGAGGTGGACTATGAGAGCAAGATTTACGATTTTTTCCCCTTTCCTCTTTTTGTGAGTGTGTATGTGTATGCTTCTGTGTGAGATTTTGTCTGTATAGCTTTGCTTCCACCATTTGTCCTAAGGCTCTATCCGTCCGGTTTTTTTTGCTTTTGTTTTTATTTTCTCTTAATAATTATTTTTTTATTTTAATAACTTTTATATTTTATCTTACTTTATTTTATTTTACTTTATCTTTTTTTTTTTTTTTTTTTTTGCATTACGCGGGCCTCTCACTGTTGTGGCCTCTCCCGTTGCAGAGCACAGGCTCCGGACGCGCAGGCTCAGCGGCCATGGCTCACGGGCCCAGCCGCTCCGCGGCATGTGGGATCTTCCCAGACCGGGGCACGAACCCGTGCTCCCTGAATCGGCAGGCGGACTCTCAACCACTGCGCCACCAGGAAAGCCCTACTTTATCTTCTTTTTTTCCTTCCTTCCCTCCTCCTGTCCTCCCTTCCTCCCTCCCTCCCTCCCTCCTTTCTTTCTTTCTTTCTTCTACTAATTCTTTCTTTCTACTTTTTCTCCCTTTTATTCTGAGCCGAGTGGATGAAAGGCTCTTGGTGCTGCAGCCAGGAGTCAGTGCTGTGCCTCTGAGGTGAGAGAGCCAACTTCAGGACACTGGTTCACAAGAGACCTCCCAGCTGCACATAATATCAAACGGCGAAAATCTCCCAGAGATCTCCATCTCAACACCAGCACCCAGCTTCACTCAACGACCAGCAAGCTACAGTGCTGAACATCCTATGCCAAACAACTAGCAAGACAGGAACACAACCCCACCCATTAGCAGAGAGGCTGCCTAAAATCATAATAAGTCCACAGACACCCCAAAACACACCACCAGACGTGGACCTGCCCACCAGAAAGACAAGATCCAGCGTCATCCACCAGAACACAGGCACTAGTCCCCTCCACCAGGAAGCCTACACAACCCACTGAACCAACCTTAGCCACTGGGGACAGACACCAAAAACAACAGGAACTACAAACCTGCAGCCTGCGAAAAGGAGACCCCAAACACAGTAAGATAAGCAAAATGAGAAGACAGAAAAACACACAGCAGATGAAGGAGCAAGATAAAAACCCACCAGACCTAACAAATGAAGAGGAAATAGGCAGTCTACCTGAAAAAGAATTCAGAATAATGATAGTAAAGATGATCCAAAATCTTGGAAATAGAATAGACAAAATGCAAGAAACATTTAACAAGGACCTAGAAGAACTAAAGATGAAACAAACAACAAGGAACAACACAATATATGAAATTAAAAATTATCTAGAAGGGATCAACAGCAGAATAACTGAGGCAGAAGAACAGATAAGTGACCAGGAAGATAAAATAGTGGAAATAACTACTGCAGAGCAGAATAAAGAAAAAAGAATGAAAAGAACTGGGGACAATCTCAGAGACCTCTGGGACAACATTAAATGCACCAACAGTCAAATTATAGGGGTTCCAGAAGAAGAGAAAATGAAAGGACCTGAGAAAATATTTGAAGAGATTATAGTTGAAAACTTCCCTAATATGGGAAAGGAAATAGTTATTCAAGTCCAGGAAGCAAAGACAGTCCCATACAGGATAAATCCAAGGAGAAATATGCCAAGACACATATTAATCAAACTGTCAAAAATTAAATACAAAGAAAACATATTAAAAGCAGCAAGGGAAAAACAACAAATGACACACAAGGGAATCCCCATAAGGTTAAAAGCTGATCTTTCAGCAGAAACTCTGCAAGCCAGAAGGGACTGGCAGGACATATTTAAAGTGATGAAGGAGAAAAACCTGCAACCAAGATTACTCTACCCAGCAAGGATCTCATTCAGATTTGATGGAGAAATTAAAACCTTTACAGACAAGCAAAAGCTGAGAGAGTTCAGCACCACCAAACCAGCTCTACAACAACTGCTAAAGGCAAGAAACACAAGAGAAGGAAAAGACCTACAATAACGAACCCAAAACAATTAAGAAAATGGGAATAGGAACATACATATCGATAATTACCTTAAATGTAAATGGACTAAATGCTCCCACCAAAAGACACAGATTGGCTGAATGGATACAAACACAAGACCCATATATTTGCTGTCTACAAGAGACCCATGTCAGACCTAGAGACACATACAGACTGAAAGTAAGGGGATGGAAAAAGATATTTCATGCAAACGGAAACCGAAAGAAAGCTGGAGTAGCAATTCTCATATCAGACAAAATAGACTTTAACATAAAGACTATTAGAGGAGACAAAGAAGGACACTACATAATGATCAAGGGATCAATCCAAGAAGAAGATATAACAATTGTAAATATTTATGCACCCAATATAGGAGCACCTCAATACATAAGGCAAATGCTAACAGCCATAAAAGGGGAAATCGACAGTAACACAATAATAGTAGGGGACTTTAACACCCCACTTTCACCAATGGACAGATCATCCAAAATGCAAATAAATAAGGAAACACAAGCTTTAAATGATACATTAAACAAGATGGACTTAATTGATATTTATAGGACATTCCATCCAAAAACAACAGAATACACATTTTTCTCTAGTGCTCATGGAACATTCTCCAGGATAGATATCTTGGGTCACAAATCAAGCTTTGGTAAATTTAAGAAAATTGAAATTCTATCAAGTATCTTTTCCGACCTCAACTATGAGACTAGATATCAATTACAGGAAAAGATCTGTAAAAAATACAAACACATGGAGGCTAAACAATACACTACTTAATAACGAAGTGATCACTGAAGAAATCAAAGAGGAAATCAAAAAATACCTAGAAACAAATGACAATGGAGACATGACGACCCAAAATCTACGGGATGCAGCAAAAGCAATTCTAAGAGGGAAGTTTATAGCAATACAATCCTACCTTAAGAAACAGGAAACATCTCGAATAAACAACCTAGCCTTGCACCTAAAGCAATTAGAGAAAGAAGAAAAAAAAAAAAACCAAACTTAGCAGATGGAAAGAAATCATAAAAATCAGATCAGAAATAAATGAAAAAGAAATGAAGGAAATGATAGCAAAGATCAATAAAACTAAAAGCTGGTTCTTTGAGAATATAAACAAAATTGATAAAACATTAGCCAGACTCATCAAGAACAAAAGGGAGAAGACTCAAATCAATAGAATTAGAAATGAAAAAGGAGAAGTAACAACTGACACTGCAGAAATACAAAAGGTCATGAGAGGTTACTACAAGCAACTCTATGCCAATAAAATGGAAAACCTGGAAGAAATGGACAAATTCTTAGAAATGCACAGCCTTCTGAGACTGAACCAGGAAGAAATAGAAAATATGAACAGACCAATCACAAGCACTGAAATTGAAACTGTGATTAAAAATCTTCCAACAAACAAAAGCCCAGGACCAGATGGCTTCACAGGCGAATTCTATCAAACATTTAGAGAAGAGCTAACACCTATCCTTCTCAAACTCTTCCAAAATATAGCAGAGGGAGGAACACTCCCAAACTCATTCTACGAGGCCACCGTCACCCTGATACCAAAACCAGACAAGGATGTCACAAAAAAAGAAAACTACAGGCCAATATCACTGATGAACATACCTGCAAAAATCCTCAACAAAATACTAGCAAACAGAATCCAACAGCACATTAAACGGATCATACACCATGATCAAGTGGGGTTTATTCCAGGAATGCAAGGATTCTTCAATATACGCAAATCAATCAACGTGATACACCATATTAACAAATTGAAGCAGAAAAACCATATGGTCATCTCAATAGATGCAGACAAAGCGTTCGACAAAATTCAACACCCATTTATGATAAAAACCCTGCAAAAGTAGGCATAGAGGGAACTTTCCTCAACATAATAAAGGCCATATATGACAAACCCACAGCCAACATTGTCCTCAATGGTGAAAAACTGGAAGCATTTCCACTAAGATCAGGAACAAGACAAGGGTGCCCACTCTCACCACTCTTATTCAACATAGTTTTGGAAGCTTTAGCCACAGCAATCAGAGAAGAAAAGGAAATAAAAGGAATCCAAATCGGAAAAGAAGAAGTAAAGCTGTCACTGTTTGCAGATGACATGATACTACACATAGAGAATCCTAAAGATGCTACCAGAAAACTACTAGAGCTAATCAATGAATTTGGTAAAGTAGCAGGATACAAAATTAATGCACAGAAATCTCTGGCATTCCTATACACTAATGATGAAAAATCTGAGTTGAAATCAAGAAAACACTCCCATTTACCATTACAACAAAAAGAATAAAATATCTAGGAATAAACCTACCTAAGGAGACAAAAGACGTGTATGCAGAAAATTATAAGACACTGATGAAAGAAATTAAAGATGATACAAATAGATGGAGAGATATACCATGTTCTTGGATTGGAAGAATCAACATTGTGAAAATGACTATACTACGCAAAGCAGTCTACAGATTCAATGCAATCCCTATCAAACTACCACTGGCATTTTTCACAGAACTAGAACAAAAAATTTCACAATTTGTATGGAAACACAAAAGACCCCGAATAGCCAAAGCAATCCTGAGAATGAAAAACGGAGCTGTAGGAATCAGGTTCCCTGACTTCAGACTATACTACAAAGTTACAGTAATCAAGACAGTATGGTACTGGCACAAAAACAGAAATATAGATCAATGGAAGAGGATAGAAAGCCCAGAGAATAACCCACGCAAATATGGTCAGCTTATCTTTGATAAAGGAGGCAGGAATGTACAGTGGAAAAAGGACAGCCTCTTCAACAAGTGGTGCTGGGAAAACTGGACAGGTACATATAAAAGTACGAGATTAGATCATTCCCTAACACCATACACAAAAATAAGCTCAAAATGGAGTAAAGACCTAAATGTAAGGCCAGAAACTATCAAACTCTTAGAGGAAAACATAGGCAGGACACTCTATGACATAAATCACAGCAAGATCCTTTTTGACCCACCTCCTAGAGAAATGGAAATAAAAACAAAAATAAACAAATGGGACCTAATGAAACTTCAAAGCTTTTGCACAGCAAAGGAAACCATAAACAAGACCAAAAGACAGCCCTCAGAATGGGAGAAAATATTTGCCAATGAAGCAACTGACAAAGGATTAATCTCCAAAATTTATAAGCAGCTCATGCAGCTTAATAACAAAAAAACAAAAAACCCAATCCAAAAATGGGCAGAAGACCTAAATAGACATTTCTCCAAAGAAGATATACAGACTGCCAACAAACACATGAAAGAATGCTCAACATTACTAATCATTAGAGAAATGCAAATCAAAACTACAATGAGATATCATCTCACACCAGTCAGAATGGCCATCATCAAAAAATCTAGAAACAATAAATGCTGGAGAGGGTGGGGAGAAAAGGGAACCCTCTTGCACTGTTGGTGGGAATGTAAATTGATACAGCCACTATGGAGAACAGTATGGAGGTTCCTGAAAAAACTACAAATAGAACTACCATATGACCCAGCAATCCCACTACTGGGCACATACCCTGAGAAAACCATAATTCAAAAATAGGGCTTCCCTGGTGGCGCAGTGGTTGAGAGTCCGCCTGCCGATGCAGGGGACACGGGTTCATGCCCCGGTCCGGGAAGATCCCACATGCCGCGGAGTGGCTGGGCCCGTGAGCCATGGCCGCTGAGCCTGTGCGTCCAGAGCCTGTGCTCTGCAACGGGAGAGGCCACAGCAGTGAGAGGCCCGCGTACCGCAAAAAAAAAAAAAAAAAAAAAAAAAGAGTCATGTACCAAAATGTTCATTGCAGCTCTATCTACAATAGCCCGGAGCTGGAAACAACCTAAATGTCCATCAGATGAATGGATAAAGAAGATGTGGCACATATATACAATGGAATATTACTCAGCCATAAAAAGAAAGGAAATTGAGCTATTTGTAATGAGGTAATAGACCTAGAGTCTGTCATACAGAGTGAAGTAAGTCAGAAAGGGAAAGACAAATACCGTATGCTAACACATATATATGGAATTTAAGAAAAAAAAATGTCATGAAGAACCTAGGGGTAAGACGGGAGTAAAGACACAGACCTACTAGAGAATGGAGTTGAGGATATCGGGAGGGGGAAGAGTAAGCTGGGAGAAAGTGAGAGTGGCATGGACATATATACACTACCAAACATAAAATAGATAGCTAGTGGGAAGCAGCCGCATAGCACAGGGAAATCAGCTCCGTGCTTTGTGATCGCCTGGAGGGATGGAACAGGGAGGGTGGGAGGGAGGGAGACGCAGGAGGGAAGAGATATGGGAACATATGTATATATATAACTGATTCATTTTGTTGTAAAGCAGAAACTAACACACCATTGTAAAGCAATTATACTCCAATAAAGATGTTTAAAATAAATAAATAAATAAGGTTTTCTGTTTATGGGTAAGTAATGTTCTGATAGTAGTGAATAATATTTTTAACTTGTTTATAAAATCTTACATAACAGAACTATTTGAATATAGGACTGGAAATTGATTATCATGTCACCCAGTCCTCTAAATTACACTAAATTGGATTTCACTAGGGGAAGCAAGTCTAATACCTCATTAAAATAACTAAACCATGTCCAAGTAAGGGATGGAAACACATTTGTCTGATAACAGAAAAGCAGTAGGAACCTGTATTTTGGCCTTTTATCCTCCATTGTTTTTTTTCCTTCGACATAAAAAAAGCAGTTTATTGCAAGAGTATAAGACTCGACACTGAGAACATTGCTCAGACATTGTCACAGCAAAGAGTAGGGCAGAGGCGGAGGACGGTGAAAACTAAGGATGACCAGTGCGCACAAGAGAAGTGGGAGCTGATGCACACGCAGCCTATCCCCCAAGGCACAGGCAGCACGTGGGCAAGGCCTCTCACCCTGACTCTAGCCTCGGGCAGAGCCCATCCTGCTCTCACACTTGGCCTGATGGCTGTGATTCTGCCTTAGCTTGGAGCAGCGCCTGGGAATGTTGAAAAAAAAACTTTATTCTTTTCAAGAAATAAAGCCAGTTATATTTTCAGCAACTTTCAACTGTAATTCTTTGGATGAATATAGTCTATTTCTTCCCAAGAACTCAAAGGAAAGTCCAGGAAAGACCTTCACAACCCCTCATTAATTGCAGTGTCTCTGCTTTGTAATTTTCACCTGCACAAGGGGTGAAGGAAATGCTTCCTCTGCAAGTTTTCTGGGTCTCACAAGAAAGGCAAACCCAGTCCAGAAAGAAGCGACCTCTTTCTTCTTCAAGTCAGGCCTTCGAACTAAGACCTTAATCAGTGAAGTTTTTGCAACTTTCCTTCTTGCACCTGGCCTCTCAATGAATTCTTCAACATGAACAGAATATAATGTTTACACAAAACAAACCACTTCACAACCTAGTGGCTTAGAACACAGTGCCATATTATCTCATTATTCTATGGGTTGCCTGGGTTCACTCACAGAATATGGCTGTATGTAGCTGGAGCATTCTGTTGGACTGAGGTCCGAGATGCCTCACTCACTGTCTTGCAGCCGGTCTGGCTGTCTACTGGGTCACCTCAGTTCTCTTCTGTATGGCCTCTCAACATCTAGTAGGCTAGACCAGTTCCCTTATGTGCCTACCTTACATTCAGGCAAGGTTCTACAAGAGCAAACCGGAAGCTGCAAGATGGTCAAAGCCTAGGTTCTAGCTCACACCATGTCATTTATACCATATTCTACCAGTCAAAGCAAGTCACACTGCCAGCCCAGATGCAAGGACGAGGGAGATAGACTCCATCTCTTGATGGGAGGAGCTCAAAGCTTTGTGGCCATGTTAAACCTACTGCATTCCACTCTCTGGCCACAATTATTTTCATTTCTCTTACATACAAAATATGCTCATTTCCTCCCAATATGGGATAAAGTCCAATATTTCATGATTTTCATCAGTCCAGATAGGGATGAGACTCAGGGTGTGGCTTTTAAAAATCCAGAATATTGTGACCTAAGAAACCTAAGTTAACTGCCATCTGTACGTCCAACATACAATGGTGAGGCAGGGACAGGGTAACTGCAGCAGACACTTCCTTTGTTAAGGGACTAATCACTAGTTCATAGTAATTCTGAAATCCAGCTGGGCACATGTCACCACTTATCCCTTGCCGGGGCAGGGGATGTGACCCAGGGTTCATTTCTGCTACCTGGGAGTGGTACTCTAATCCATTACTATTGGCTCTGCCCTTTGGCCTCTTGGCTTTGACTTTCTGAAAAGTCTTTTCCATAAAAAAAATAGTCCATATTTGCAACTGAACACTTTTCTCACCCTGCTTCATGCCCACTGAAATTTGGTGGCTCAGAAGTCTCTTTTCATTTTCATACAAATTCCTTAAAATGTTATGGACTTTCTGTTGCTAAGAAAATTCAATGGAGAAAGAACTGTCTTTTCAACAGATTATGCTGGTAAAACTGGATACCCGTATGTCAAAGAATGATGGTGGATCCCTTCTTCACACCATACACAAAAATTAACTCAAAGTGGATCATAGACTTAAATGTAAGAGATAAAACCGTAAAGTGGAAGGACAGAATTGAAGAAAATATTTGTAAATCATAGATAAGGGACTAGAATCCAGAAAATATAAAGAATTCTTATAACTCAACAATAAAAAGAGAAATAATCCCACCTAAAAGTCCTTAAAAAAGGATTTGGTGGACATTTGCGGAAAGAAAATATGCAAATGGCCAATAAGCATGTGAAAAGATGCTCAACAACATTATTTATCAGAGAAATGCAAATCAAAACCACTATGAGATATTACCTCATATTTCCTATCATTTGTCAAAAGAAAAATAATAACAAGTATTAGCAAGGATGTGGAGAAATTGGAACTGCTGGTGGAAATGTCAAGTGGTGCAGCTGCTTTGGAAAACAGTCTGCCTTTTCTCAAAAAATTAAACAGTTACTGTTGAATATATAGTCCAACAATTCCACTCCTAGGCATATACCCAAGATAAATGGAAATATATGTCTATGCCAAAACTTGTATATAAACCTCCATGGGAGCATTATTCATGATAGCCAAAAAGTGGAATCAGCCCAAATGTCCATCAGCTGATGAACGGATAAACAAAATGTGGCAGATTCATACAGTGAAATGCTGATACATGCTACAACATGGATGAACCGTGAAAACCTCATGCTAAGTAAAAGAAACCAGACACAAAAGACCATAAATCATATTAGTCCACGTACATCAAATGTCCAGAATAGGCAAATCCAGAGAACCGAAAGCAGATTAGTGGTTGCCAGTGGTGAACAGAAAATGACTGCTAGTAGATACGGAATTTCTACTGGGGTGAGGAAAATGTTATGCAATTAGACAGTGGTGATGATTACACAACTTTGTGGATATACTAAAACCTGTTACATTATACACCCTAAAGGGTGAATTTCATAATATGTGAATTACATCTCCAATAAAAATAAAATGTGTGGGCTCTCTATGTATCAAGTTATAGTCTAGTCTATTAGATGAAAACCACACCCACAATTCTTTTCAGGACAGGTCCTCTTTACTTTGGGTGTCAGAGTGCCACGGGGCAACACCCTGAAGATTCTTAAAAGCCCTTTTGTCTTGCTACGAGAGTTTACTTTAAATATTTCTAAGGTCTTAATAAAGAATTATATCGCTAGACCTTTGGTTTGATCTTTTTCTTGAGGCTATTACTTACTTGGAGAATATTTTGCCATTAGAGATACTAGAAGCGGGAAAACATTTTATTTTCCAATCCAGAATGTTCTAAGCCCTCTGTATCTCCTCAAAGTGCTGCTAGAAAACTGAACAGTCCCTCCTCTTGTTCATCTATCTTGTCCTGCACCTTATTGTATTCAGCCAAATAAACAAACAAATGGCTCATTGACACTTCTAGCATTCTGTCTGGAAATAACCTTAACTAGATCCATGAGTTCATTTGGTACAAATTCTCTTTTCCAGGTTATGTAGGCAACAATTTTGCCAAATGTACCATCACTAGATAACGAAACTGAGCTAGTCCAGCCCTGTGGCTCCCTCTTTCTCCAAAAAAGAGTCCTTATAAAGAGCGGGAGCTTTAGGCATTATTCCCAGCACTGGGACATAACTCCTCAGAACATCTGATATCTAAGCTCAGCCTATATTCTCCCTCCCACATGAGGTCCCGCTCATACTTATCGTATATATAGACAGAACAACTGGTCAGCAGGGTTCCTCTCCTGAAACACAGCCCAAAGTATGTACAGCTGAACCTCAGTTCAGCCTGCCTTTTCTTCCATGACTTTTAGTCTATTCCAAAAATTGACCTGAAGTCTTTGGGCCTTTTAGATCTCTCCTTTGTACCTGCTTTCAAATTTATCTGAAATATCTTGTCACTTTTTACTTTGAAATATTTTTTATGGGAAGTTCACAAAAGGTATGAAGTAGGAGCACTGCATGGAAGTTAAGTTAAAGTAGTATCCGAGTATGGAAAGCGTGTAGGTATAGGGAAGGCTTGTAACTCCCCTTCTCCAGAAGCCCAAATAAGGGAGGCTGCAGCCCAAACCTCTGACCCTGTGGGAGTCTAGGCCCTGACGTGGATAATGTGGAGATCAGCTTTGGAATTCCAGGAAGGCATCTAGAAATTTAGAAATTAATTTCTTTGACCAATTAAATTTACTGAAAAAGCGGCCAAAATATTTTTTAAAATGTTCACCCTCACTATTTTCAGCCATCAGAAAAGGAAACGGGGACTCTGCTGGTGGGTGTACACACTGATCTCTCAGAAAGGCAATTTGGAAAAATTTACCAAAAATCACAAATTCCACTCCGAAAAACTTATACTAAGGAATAATCAGTGATGTACCAGGAATATTCATTAAAGTTTTATTTTTAGTAAGGAAAAATTGAACTCATATGTCCAACAATGAGGGACTGATTTAACAAATTGTGGTTCATTTGTATCATGCAGTTATTAAAATGATGATATATGATATAAAAATCATTTTATATCATAGATCATTAAGTTATATCACATTGTTAAGTGAAAAGCAGGCTATAAATTAATATAATATACACACACATCACACATATAAACACACGTACACAAACATACACACACATATGACACCAATTCTGAAAATATTTTAAACATAATGTTTAAAAATATTAACAGTGGTTACCTATAGACAGAAACAATGTTAGAATTTTTTTCCACTCTTTTTTGCATTTTCCACATTTTCCAGATTTTCTGCCATGGGAAAAGGTATTTTTTTTCTGGGAGTCTGTACTTAGTCATTTTCACTGTGTCTTATTTTCATAAGTTTTGCTCTTTCTTCATTTTTGATCCCAAATAAAATGAATAGCTCAACAGTGGTGGCTCTAGGGCAGGGGTAAGGGAACATGGCTAACTGTGTGAATTTTCTTGCCAATATTTTCTAAATCAGGGGCCATCCAATAAATCATGCTATTGGAACACATGAGAAAAACCACTGGCAATGTCTTACTTAAGACTTATTAATTTAAATAGGCCTAACAACAAAGACATTTACCAAGAAGTAAAGAAATATCTTTTTCTATTTATTGGAATAATTAAATAACCAAGAGTAAAATTTGTAAACATATATAAAAATATTAAAAAATTAAAATATAGTAAAACTATAAAATAAGTATACAATTATAAATACATTAACTGAGCAACCTCAAAACTATATAAATATAGGATATTTATGAAATTCTTTAGAGATGTAACATCTATTCTTTGAATAAAGTTTGAAATTCGTTTGTAATTTTCAAACTATGGAAGGAAAAAGTAAATAATAGCTCTGTCCAATTTATAATTATCCAAAGAGAATGATTTTGTGCTATTTCTTGCTTGTCTTTTCTAATACCCATTCAATCACCTAGGGAGAGAAAAAAATATGATTATGGTACATTTCTATTGGAAACACAAGTGATAGAAAAAGATATTGTTAAAATTTCAAGAGTATGGTAGAAAATTTAAAGCAAAAAATAACCTGTCAAAATCTTAAAATATATATTATCTTGAAAATACATTTTACTAGCAGTTACCAGTGGGGACAGGGAAAGGGGAAGGGGCAATATAGGAGTATGAGATTAAGAAGTACAAACTATTATGTATAAAATAAGCTACAAGGGTATATTGTACAACACAGGGAATAGAGCCAAGATTTTATAGTAATTAAAAATGGAGTATAACCTTTAAAAATTGTGAATCACTATATTGTACACCTGTAACTTACATAATATTATACATCAACTATACTTCTATTAAAAAAAAAAACTAAGGAAATGATTATCACACACACACAAAAATCAGTAGAGCGGTTACCTCCAGAGGTGATGCAGTGGGATATGGTGGGGAAGGGATTCTTTGGGGGTTTCCAAGGTCCCCACAATATTTTATTTCCCAGGTTGCACAGTGAGTGATCCCAAGGATATTCTCTTTTAAAATTATGTTTTTAAATTGTATGTGTTAGGGAGGGTGGGAGGGAGGGAGACGCAAGAGGGAAGAGATATGGGAACACATGTATATGTATAACTGATTCACTTTGTTATAAAGCAGAAACTAACACACCATTGTAAAGCAATTATACCCCAATAAAGATGTTAAAAAATAAATAAAAATAAATTGTATGTGTTTCTTTGCATATGTGTATACATATTATATGTTAGATCATGAATTTTTAAATGGAAAAAAAACCCCACATTTTATTTTCTTGCTCAAGAACACTTTTTGCTGAACTTCCGCTGCGGAATACAGTAGTGTTCTCGCTGGACAAGATGTTCTCACTGGACAAGCAGTTTTCTCACTGGACTCTATTTTCTCACCTTTATTTGAAAAATGTACTTTCAAAGCATCACTAAGAAGAAATTAACTAAACTGAAAATAGCTAATAGAAATGGATTAATTTTTCCAGCTCTTTGGATTTTTTTTTTTTCTGTTTCTTTCTTAACATCAGTTTAGAAGCTCTTTTGTTAACAGAGAAATCTCTTAAATACTACTAAAGATTCTGCTTGCATAAGTCTATTATTAACTATTTTAAAGAGTGGTCATAGGGACAAAGTTGAAAAGACCACTCACTAATTCTTACTGCATATATTACAGCATCATAGGTACTAACCTGCAATAAAATAGCAATTTAATTGAATGTCGTTTCTTGGGAATAATTTATTTACCTGTACAACATTGTTGCTTGCTGTTTTCTTCATTTCTTCAAATAGACCCCTTGAAGTTTTAAGATCCTAAACATAATAAAATACAGCAGCTTAAATCTGCACATTAAATTACACAGAACAAGTCATTATTAAAAACTTGAGATGATCCTAATTCTGTAAGTATCAACATGAAGAGGGAGATACTACAAAAAAATCAAAGTAACAGATTATAATTTAGTTCCTGTCAAAGTACTCTAACCAAAATACATCCATATATACATAAATCCATGCCACTCTAATCTCAAATACTCAATGGCACTGACCAAACCTAAGCCCCATCCTCAACTATGAGTAGCCACATTAACTTCATTACTCAGGAAATGAATATACAGTTCATATTTATTTTTCAGATAAAATAACTTTTTTTCTCTCTCTTCTTTTTGGCTATTTCATTCCACCACAAAGAGGGAATGACATAGGAAATAAAACTGAAATCTCTGACTTGTAAAAAGGTAATGACTATATCAAATTATATTATAAAAATTTTAAAACCCAATTGTATTTAAAAAAAAAAGTAATCCTCCGCTGCACTTCCAAGCTATGTTCCATTGAAGTAGTCACTTTGAATTCTTTAAGCTCTTTCTCTTATTTATACCTTCACGTTACTAAATAATAAGCTTATACTTTATTTCGTGATTTAACAGTTCTAGACAGTGATTGCTGTTATCCCAGATTCAGGTCTCTGAATCCTCCCACCCCCCTTCTCTTCCTCTCAGTAACAGCTGCACCACAAATTTTTGATTAGTAAATAGTCAATGTTTGCATTTTATACCTAAGCAAATATAGTTCAATCCTGAGCTAAGTAATGTATAACGGTTATAATTTCTCTTTCATCTGTTTTGTTTATCCTGTAGTTAAACTACGTTTGCTTAGTTTTCCACGTGTATAATCCTACCCCCACCCCACAATGCTGTGAAAGACTGATTAAATGTACAGCAAAGTTCTTCAAACACTCAGGGATCCTGGATAATCTCTCACTTCAGCTTTTCGTTTTTGCTTCTGTTTTCTTAATTGTATTTTTTTAAACTGGAGATCCTCCTCCCATAGCCTGCTCTAATTTGGTCCAATTGCTCCCTCAGCCTGGTCCCATTGGGACTTATCTTCCCCAGTCTAGGTTAGTTTTTCTTTTATTTCTTGATTCAGTCCCTTGTTCTATTGAATTTCATCTTCTCACAGATTTGTCAAAAGGGTAAAAAAATGACAGAATTTTTCAGACCTTCCATGACTGAAAGTATCTGTACTGAATTTTCATACCTGACTGACTTCTAGACCAGGTATAAAATACTAGGTAAATCACTTTCCTTCAGAATTTGAAGATACTGTTCTACCTTCTTCTGGCACACAGAAAAATCCAATGCCACTCTTATTGATTCTTTGTATGTAAACTACTTTCTCTCCTGGGAAGCTTTTAGGAAATATTCTCTCTGTCCCAGGAGATGTGACATTCCACAGTGATGTGGCTTGTAGAACTGTCATCCACTAGGCTGGACAAGCTGTGTGCCCTTTCCAGCAGGAGGAGTGCGTCCTTCAGGTCTAGAAAACTTTCTGTTATATTTTTGAGTTTTCTCTCCTCTAGTCTCTATTTTTGAAACTCCTATTATTAGCATATTGGATCTTTTGGATTAATTCCCCCATTTTCTTATCCTGTGTTTAATGTTTTTATCCTTAATTTTGTCATTAATACTAATTTCTGGTAAATTTCTTAATCTCAACTGTTCAGCCTTTCTATTGTACTGATTTTATCATATTTCTAATTTTAAGGAGCTTTCATGTTCTATAGTTTTTGGAAACAGCATCCCATTCCGGTTTTGTGCACCCAATTATCTTCTCTCTGAGACAATATAGTTTTTTATGAAGTTTTCTTCAGCTTTCTGCTCCTTCATAGTTCCCTTTGTTCCTTCATGTTTTGGCATCTGCTGTATTAGAAGCTTTTCTAAAAAGTATGCTAACTCTTGGCTGTCCAGTCATATTTTAAAATGAGATAGTAAAAATCTTACTGGAAGCTCTGTCTGTACAGAGCTTGTTCATTGGTATCTTTACAAGGTAGGGGAATAAGGGGCCAGTTGGACTTTTTACCGTGGCCTCCAATTCTTTTTTCTCCAGAGACTATTTCCTGCATTGTCGCAGGGGTGGGGTGGGGGGTGATGAGGATAAAACTATGTATAATATACTTATCTGTAGCTAACATTGCGGGGGAAAAGCGTGCAGAGCAAACTGAAGGCTCCCCAGTTCACTCTGTAGATCTCTATTTAACTCCTCTTTTTTTTCACCTGGCACCTTGCCCCTGCTTTCCATGATACTTGGTGTCTCCAAGACCTGAGCAGGTCAGAGACCGTGTCTGTTGAACTGGCTTGCCTCTCACAGGTGTCCCCAGGCAGACATTTAGGCTGTCACTTCTTCTACTCTGCTATACCACGCTTCCATGTGTTTTTTTTGGTTCAACGATGTATGAAAACATTTCTACATTTCTCCTTTCCTCTTTTCTTAGTTTTTGTACTTTCAATACTGTGTTTCTTGAGAGATTTTAGAAGGGAAGGGAATCGAATGCATGCGGTCCATCTGCAGTTTTAATCAGGAACCCATATAAAATTGTGATTCAAGTCAGAAACTCTGAAAACTGGAACTAATCTAACACCATCTAAGTTTTACAAAATTGTCATCTGAATGGCCGATCTGTCCAATGTCTTACAACAAGCAGATAATGGATCCAAAATTAGAAGCTGGGCGCTTCGATACTCCCTCCAGTAGTTTCACTATATACTAAAATTACTTGAATAAGTTGAATAAAGTAAGTGGAAGCTTATTATCAACTTAAGTCAAAGGCTTGTTAGGGAAACACTGAGGATACCAGTTAAAGTGTAGTTTTCTACATCTGAGAACTAAAATCAAATAAATCAAATATAAACTTTTTGACTCCAATTTTTCTACCTCCATTAAAAAAAAATTGGCAATAAGCTATCAGTGTAAAAAATACTCAGTCAATATTATCTCGTGTCAAATAGGAACATTAGAACTTGACCTCGATTTTGCCATCAGTAGAGAAGACACTGTACCTTTAGATAGAACTTCGAGATCTCAAAGAGACGTTGGCTGCAAGCCGTGAAACATTCGTGAGCCTCAGTAATCCTGTGTTTCTTCAGGGTTTCAGTAACTACTTCTTTCAATATCTTGAACAGAACATAGTATACAACAAATATGTCTTGGAAAAGGTACAAACATATTATTTCAGCTTTAGAGTTAAGTTCTGTGAATCACAGAACCATGTAGCTATGCTAAAGATAGATAAGCTCATTAAGACAAAAGCATCTAGAAGAAAGGAGATCTGAAACAGTGACACGATCACACGTGTCGCAGGCTATCTGTCAGGAAGAAAGGACCAGAGTATCTGAAGAGAGGAATTCATATCCTGAGTTCTGAATCAAAATCTGAGTGTAAAAGGTACACACAGCAGGGATATACAGGTGTGTACTTATTTTTTATTATGGAAAATGTCAAACACTGTAAAGAGAATATTTGTAACAAATCCTCATCTCGATGTATCTACTACCAGTTTCAAGAAGGATCAATTTGTGGCTCTTTCTGTTTCACTTATACGCCCCCACTCACTTTTCCATTATCCTTCTTGCACTGAATTTTTTTTTTCCTCCATTTTTTTGGCCATACCACACAGCTTGCAGGATCTCAGTTCCTGGACCAGGGATTGAATCCGGGCAAGGCAGTGAAAGCCCAGAATCCTAACCACTAGGCCACCAGGGAACTCCCCTGAATTATTTTAAAGTAAATTAAAGATACCATTTCATTGCATTCATAAAATTTTTAGACAAACGTTTAAAACGAATCAAATGAAGAAATTTCTTCCCGTGCAGAACTAAGAGAGTCAGGAAGTAAATCTTTACCCTTGTGTGTTTCTGTGATCTTGATTCCTTACTGAGCCTCGATGTTTTTGATTCAGGCACACTTTTTTGACCTGAACTGGCATTTGTAGTGACTTTGGGAGTTTCACTGCTAAGAACTGGAAGAGATGGACAAGTCACAGGTAATGATCTCTCTGCCCGTGGCTTTCTGGATGTCACTGCATGATGATGATGATTAGTAATGCCACTTCTCTGAGAAAGAAGAGAATCTGAACTTTCAGATTTCACAAGTCTAATGGGGGGGAAAATATAATGCAGATGAAGTGAATCAACAATGAAGTCCATTTTCTGTCTTAAATGTTACAACCATAACCATTGACATATAAACCCAAGAAAAGCAAACACAATTTCTTGCTACTACTGCCTTAAATAAGCAGTCAACATCATATTATACAGTTGCTCCCTTAGTTCTTCAAATGAGTGACTAGAACACAGAAGGCAATGAATAACATTCTAGGATTTCAGCTAGTATTAAAAGCTAATAGGAAAAACTAGCAACATTACTGTCACCCTCCCCGTTAATTTACAATTTCTCACAGAAATCAGGGATGGCACTCCAGGCAATGCTATTTATAGATCCAGTACTCATCTGCCAAGTACTTATACTTTTCTATTAGGATAATTTTGATGAAGAAACCATAATAATCATGCTTGTTGTAGCTATGCAACTACCTGAGCAAAATAAATAACAGTGTTAAAACAAACAGAAATAAAACTATAAAAGTAGCTCTTGTTTCAATCTTTCTAGAATGTTTAAATTTCCTGTTACAAGATAGGGTCTCATATTTTTCAATCTGTTAACCTAGAGGCCACAGTGTACTTTCTTGTCTGGAACACATATCTATCAGTCACAGTCAGAAATAAAAAATATTATTACAAAATACAGTATCCTAAATGTCAATGGATTTGCATTTTAGCTTTATCGCATGTAAATATTACCATGAACTTGTAAAGTCCTCATGAAAATAATTTAGTTATTCCCCATCAGGGAAAAAGGATTCTAATAATTTTCACTGTTTAAAAGAAGATTTGAAAGTTTCACTTTAAGATATTTGATACTTTTTGAAAGATTTACATATAATAAGAATTTAAGGTTTGTTTTAGGTGCCAAAGACCTAAATTTGACAAAGGTTCTAAAGATATATAAATTCAATAGAAATTAGAGTGTTTATCTCATAAGCTTCTAATTTCTGTTCAGGTATTTGGATATTTTATTTAGCTAGCAAATAAATTAGCTAGAAAGATCTCATTTTTCATATATTATTATGTAGGCTTTAAAGCTATATTTTATATGAAACAAGTTGTTTTAAAACGGTACCTCATGGGAATTTCCTGGTGGTCCAGTGGTTAGGACTCCTCGCTTTCACTGCCATAGCCCAGGTTCAACCAAAAATGGTACCTCATGAAACCCCTTGTTTAAGGGGCCAGTGTAGGTAGGAAACAGTGAGAAGAGAGCTAACAGAAAAACTGCATCCCTAAACATCCCCTTCAACAGAGCAGCTCAGCTGCTTAATCTATTGGATAAGATCGCCAGTGTTCCATGGCTTAAAAGCTTTACAACCCATCGTGCTGATGGGCTGTATATTATAAAGCAAGAAACAATGTGTTTTTTCCAAGTCATTTCCTTGTATAACTTATAAGCATAATCATCAACTGCTCACAATACAAACACAATTCCTGTATGAATGAATTACATTAAAATCTGCACAGAAAGCAGCTTAAAAATCTGAAAGATTAATTCAATTACCCTCGGCCTAAAATACTTTCTGTCAAGATACTATCTTTATGTACTTAATATACCACCTTTTGGGGGGATAAAGGCAGTTCAGATCTTTTGATCTCCTTTTTCCTCGGGAGACTTCAGTCCGGAGTTCACTTTGTAAAGCTTCTCCATCAGGGATACTTCCGGGCTCTGACAAAACTGCTGGAGACGGAAGAGGGCTCAGTACGGTAGGTACTGGAAAACTTTCTCTGGTGCATGTAGTTTGAGTTTCATAACGAATAAGACGAGACTGAAGTTCTGAAAATCCCCCATCTCTTTCTAATGCTTTTCGGTCATCCAAGCAATATCTAAACAAGAGAAAGATCTTTAAAATCAAAGACTCCAAGGCAGCCATGGGCTTTTCCCTGCCAATTAGGGAAAAGCAAAACATGTGCTTAAAAAGTTCTTACTAAACTTCCTAATAATTGTTGGAAGGTTGAGTGAACGGCCAACTTCCCTCACAAGTTCAGTTTTTTCCAGCCTGCTACACAACATGGCAAAAGATTAAAAAAATTTGAAGTACAATCTGATTCCTCTTTGACTGTTTCTGGGCGACAGATTAAGTTAATCCTCTGGCTTATTTTCAAAATAATACAGTTGCTGTTTTGATACTTTTTAAATCTCTACCAACCTCTGATACTTCAGCATGGCTGATATGTAATGACATGAAATGCTAACTTCTGTTAGAAAGAACAAGTTTATTTTCAACACAAAGATTAACAGGGTATAAAGGCATTCTAAACTGGCTCACCAAACACAGCTCAGAACATTTTGAAATTTCCCTTTGAAACTCATTTCCACCTTACTGACTGATTGACAAATTTTCCTTCAAACACTTCAGCTGTGTGTGCATTTGGTTTCTAGCTAAATCTGATTTAACATCAATGAGATGTTTGCTCAGTGATTTAACATCAATGAGATGTTTGCTCAGTGAATGCTTCTGGACTTAAAGAAATCCCATCTTAGGAACTTCCCTGGTGGTCCAGTAGTAAAGAATCCGCCTTACAATGCAGGGGATGCAGGTTCTATCCCTGGTAAGGGAACTAAGATCCCACGTGCTGCAGGGCAACTAAGCCCGCGAGCCACAACTATTGAGCTCGCACCTCAACTAGAGAGCCTGCGTGTCGCAAACTACAGAGCCCACGCACCCTAGAGCCTGCACGCAGCAACTAGGGAGAAGGCCGTGCGCCGCAACAAAGAGCCTGCGCTGCAAGGGAAGATCCCGCGTGCCTCAATGGAGATCCCGCGTGCCACAACTAAGACTTAACGCAGCCAAAAAATAAATTAAAATAATAAATAAATAAATGCTTTGATAAGGCTTAAAAAAACAAAGAAATCCCATGTTGTTAAGTACAACAAATAAGCGTATCAAGAAAATCACCAATGAGATGTGTGACCTTGGAATACCCTTCACATTCTCCCCTTCTACATCAAGGAAACAGTTTCACATATACAATGACAGGACTTTAAACATTAAAACCTTTTTCTGTTATCTGTCCTCTTTACTTGTAAAATTCTAAGAAGTTCCTTAGAGTCAGAACTTTGGGTCTATAAGCTTTTAGTTCAACACTCAAGGAGTGTATCATTACCCCAACCTGATTGCCTGACGGAGGTTTTCTCTTTCTCTTGTGACACATATTTGATTTCTAAGAGTACAGACTAGAGAGCCAGACTCCCTGGATTTAAATCCAGCTCTACCACTGTGTGAACATGGCCAAACTACTTAATTTTATCTATGCTACTGCTGCCTCTTCTGCAAGATGAGATTCGTAGCAGTTATCTCAAAGAGCTATGGTGAGGATCATGAATGGGTACACGTATGCACTCAGAAACAGTGCCTGGACCATGCAAGCAAAGCTGTCAGTAAATGTATGCTGCTGCTCTTATCATCACCATCATCATCATCAGTGGTTTCATTTTCTACCACAGCAAATCTTATGCTATGCTGATGATATGTAGCTCAGCCAGGATTCAGACCCAGGTTGGTGACTTCAGAGTCTGACTTTAACCAATTTCGTATGCTATCTCTCACGTAAAGTGTAAGGGTCATCTTACTTAGGGGTCAACCCACGGCTGAACATTAGAATCATCTGAAGAGTTTTTATGAAATACTGATGCCCAGAGTTTCTGATTTAATTGGTCTGGGGTTGGAATCAGTCTTGGACATTT
Source organism: Grampus griseus (assembly GCF_964374135.1). Taxonomy (NCBI): domain Eukaryota; kingdom Metazoa; phylum Chordata; class Mammalia; order Artiodactyla; family Delphinidae; genus Grampus; species Grampus griseus. The sequence continues at coordinate 18,249,461 of NC_139011.1, forward strand.
TTTTAGAAAGCTACCTAGGTGATTCTAAAGTGCAGCTAGGACTGAAAAATCTCTGATATAAACCAACAGTTTAATTTAACAGGTGGGAAAAATGAGCTCCTAAGTTATACTGTTAACTGGTGGCAGAAGAGTGACTAGAACCTAGGTCTCTCAATTCTCTAACATTCTTTCTCTAGTCTGTTGTTTAATAAAACACATTTCATTAAAAATCAGCCCCAACCCTAAGGATTACTGATGAGTCCTACTTCTATCCTGGGCGATTGACAGAATCTAGAAAACCACTAAGAACCATGAATGTTAAGGAAAAGTTCTAGGAGAGAGGAAATGTAATTCCTGATTGGCTTACAGGAAATTTTTCAGAGAAAAATAATGCATAGTTTGACTCCACATGCATACTTATTTCTACTCTAAGATTTTGATTCTAAGATGCAGATTTTTTCCTTCCAGTTTTAACATCTCTTAATCACAGCTGTTCATAATGTCATGCCTCCAACTGAATTATGTGCACTGTGCATATTGACTTCAATTGTCATTTAAAATGTCTTCAAAGTGATTTTACTATGATTTGGCATCAAAACAAAAAGTGACTTTGTAAATAAGAAAGGAACAGAAACAGAGTAGAAGGGTGCGTATGTGATGATAGTGAAGAAAAATATTCACTGTTGGATGAATGAGTAAACTTTCACATTTTCTTGCAAAACAATAACCAAATGCTTTATGTGTCCACAGAAAGAAAAATACCTATCAGAAGATGAAGCTATCATTGTCCTATAACTACAAAATAGGCAAGATACTGCTTAGCACACACCAAGCAATGCCGATGAAAGCCGGAAAAACTGCCAAATCTCTTGGAATACATGAAAGAAAGTTCAGAGCAACAGGAGGCTGGTGTGGCCAACTGACTCTCAGTTTGACAGTGGAATTCAATTTGTTGTTAAAGAAAATGGTGCATCTTACAATCAGTGGTATCTTACACTCCAGGATAGGAGAGAGAAGTGAAAAACAAGTCAACTGTGGATAGATTTCATTTTGGCTTAAGTAAACATTGATCTGTACTTGAGCAGTTTATATATTTCTTCCAAATATTTCTTATGTTTGAGTAGAGGAAAAGCTCAAGGATTCCAAAGGCTCACGGCAATGTAAGAAGAGAGAACTTTCTTTGCAGTGTCATATTTACTTTGAAATTTCACTTGAACTTTGCTTCGAGTAGAAACTTAATCTACATGTAATGTGAATAGGCCCTCACACTATAAACCCAAATCCTGAAAAAAAGCATGTTTCTGGACTCACTGTGCTCACCTCCTGCAACTTTCTTAGTTTGATCTCAATGGCCCCAGATTAAATTTACAGCAAGGAAAATGGAGTCACAAATTTGTTTATTTGCTTATAAGGGCAAGCAACTTTCACTTTTTAAAGTCCTTAAATTCTTATTTCAACTGTTTTTTTCATACTCAGACAGACAGAAGTTCAATGTTGTTGCATGTATACATACATTGTTCCTTGTTATTACTGAGTAGTGCTGCTTTAATACCAGTTAATTTATCTATTCTCCCATTGATGTACACCTAAGGCTATTTCCAGGTTGTGGGTATTATGAATAAAACTGCTCTGTGGGTTCTTTTACCAGTCTTTTCGTGGTGTTAGGTTTTCATTTCTCTTAGGAAAATGACTATTAGAAATGCTGAGCCAGGGAGTCTGAGTATGTTCAGTTTTATAAGAACCTGCCAGATCCTTTTCTGAAGTAGATAAATCATGTTATACTTCCACCAAAAATGTTCCAGGGTTCTGATTGTTCCATACGCTTGTCAACACTCATCGGTCTTTTATTTTAACCATTCTGGTGGCTGCACAGTATTTTATTTTATGGATGCACTATAATTTATTTAACCAACCTCCTACAGTTAGACATTATTTCCAATGTTTCTTATTTTAAATAACACTGTGAAAAATACCCTTGCCTAATAACTTTCCATGTAAACGCTAATTTTATCATTAAGTGAAGTTAATCTATCTGATATTATAAACAACTGCATGGCTTTTGGTAGATTACCAAGCAGCCCCCCAGACAGGTTGTAACAATTTATATTCCAAGCTGGCTTATTCATGTCCCTTTACCTCCACCATGATTTTATGGGTGAAAAGGATTCTCACTGTTGTTTCAATTTACATTCTTAATGTAAATTTAAAAAGCTGACTGGTGAAGAAAACAACTCTTCACGTGTATTGGCCATATTTATTTCCTGTTTCAAAAACAAATGGTTTAAGATGTTGCAAACTCTTCCATAGGGGCCTTTATCTCATTTTCTTATTGATTTGTAAGCATTACGAAGAAAATTTACCTTCTCATTTATGTCAAAAAATATTTTCCTCAGTTTAATCCACACTTTTAATCTTGTTTCTGTTGATAACTGACATTACTGTTTTAAAAATTAGGACAAATCTATCACGCTTTTTTGATTTCTTCCTCTGCTAGAACAGATTTTCCCCTACATTTTATGCTAGTTCTTTACTTTCACAGTTTTCCCACTTTTAATTCTTAATACATCTGCGATTTATTTTGATATTCGGCGTGAACCAAGAATCATTTCAAACAGATTTATTTTTATTTGAATACTTAATCAACATTCTCACTACTATCTACGGAACATTTTTCTTTTGCCCTCTGATTTGAAATTCTTTTTCTATCAGATCAAATTATCATGTATTCTTGCTTTTTCCTTGGAATTTCTACTTAGGTCCAGCCCCACACTGTAATTACAATAGCTTTATAATAAAATTTTCTAGTAATATGATACAATTTATCTCATTCTTTAAACGAGAGGAGACTTCTTACCAGATAAATTATAGAATTATTTCATCAAAAGGTTCAAAATTGACAAGAACTGTATTAAATGTTTGCATTGATGTCAGGAGAATTAACACCTTTATAACACAGGATCTTCCCATAGAGAAACAAGGCATGTTTCCCCTAAGTAATCAACATTGCTTTTATGTCCCCTAATACATATTATTTGTAAATTTTCCCATTCTACATTTCTTACAAGAATACTTCTGATATTTATGATTTTATCTATTTTGAATGGGATCATTTTCATCCTGTTAAAAACTGGACATGACTAGTTTAAAGGAAAACTTGTGTCTTTTATATGTATTTTATAACTGGCTACCTTACCAAATTCTACTACTTGTAAGTCTTTCAGGTCTCTTCTCTGCAAAATAAAAAGCAAATACAAAAAAACCTTTTGGTATCCGTTTTACTACATGTAACTCTTTTAAACTCTTTAGTTTTCCTTATTTTAACTGATTGGCTAGAACATATAGAAAAATGATTAAAAAGAAAAAATTGGTCAGAGCAGGTATCTTTTTCTTGCCCCTGACGTTAACGGAGAGTTTAATTTTGATGCTCAAAAATAACCAAAAATTTTTGCTTCTAGTATCAAATTTGACATAACTTTACATATTCTTTAAATAAAATAAATCTTATTTAAGCATAACAAGAAACCTAAACATTCCTAGAATGACCTGTTGTCACTAAGGTCTTGAAAATTTAACCTAAAATACATTATCTCTATCATTCCATTTCTTGTCCTGGTGAAAATGGTAGATGTGCACATGACCTCCGGAACTCCTAATACCTCTAAGCAAAAGAATCCTTGGAAATTTCATTCATCTGGTCAATTAGAATTCCATAAAAATGTACACATAATTAACATGTTGCAAATGAGAATGCATTTTATCTAACAGTTTCTGAGCAATTACAATGACCAGGGAATATTAATGTGACCAGTAGTATAAATACACATTTACAATGTAGGGACTAAAATAATTTTGACTAAAATATCTAGTAACTAATAATAGGATGTTTAAATGTAAAACTGATTAATCATCAAATAACTTTTTTCCAACAGATGACAAATTATTTGTGTATGTACTGCTTAGTTTTTTGAGGTTTTTCTGACATACTTTCTCTTTGCTTCTCTGTCCCAATTTATATCATTTTATTAGTCACTCTTCACACTCACCTAAGATAAGCTACATCAACAACACACAGAAGAGTAAAGTGCAAGTAAAAAACTCACTCAATTCCATGATAATGACATACTGAGGCTTTTTCAAAAGGTAAACCCTGAAGTTTCCGAGGACTGAGTTCTGGTGTCAGGACAAAAGTCTTTTCCCTGAAACAAAAAGTTTTTCATTTGTATTTAAAGTTTATTTAGTGATGAAGAGAAAGTTCAAGAAACTGTCTAAAGAAGGAAATCTGACTTCCTTCTCTATAACTGGATCTCATATGGGACAAAGAAGGAAATGAAGTGAGGTTAAGCCTATGGGTTTTGTCACTTACATTTTCTGTGTCTCAAGTTTCGGAAGTTACCATGCTACTTCACAAAACTATTCTGAGAAATGGTTAAATCAAGAATAGAAAATGGTTTCTAGTGGAAGTTCAAGAAACAGCATTATTCCTGAAGAATATTTTTTTCTTGGTTTAGGAAAATGTTTATGAATTTAGCTAAATTCTTTTTTCTAGGGGAATAAAGTCAAACTCCAATCTTTAGTGACAAAAGAAGTATTTACTTCCTCCTATAACCACATGGGGAATGCAGATTTTTCTTTGCCTGGGAATGAAGTCATTTTGACACCTACTTTAAGAATCAGTGACCTTTTAAATATCAGAGGATAAAAAGACTAACTGCTGATTTCAGTTCTTCTTCTGAAGTAAGTTTCCAATCAGCAGGTATGTTGGAACTAATCATGTGGTGAGCTTACATAAAATATTCATGTTCTACCCCTCCACACCTAGACCTGCAGGGGTACATCAAAATCTCAGGAAGAAGCCTGCTGCAATTAGGTTAAACTCTCCTAGTTGTTCTAATAAGTGCTCTCCTTCTCTTCCTGAGTTGGGAGGTACTGTTCTAATGAACTGAATCATGTTCCTAGAGCTCAGAACAGGTTAGATGGGAATGGGAGAATTATACAAGTGGTCTTTACACAGTTAAGAGGCAGAATGAAATACCAGGGGCTTGAATTCAGAAGACTTAGAAATGGTATACATAAAAACAAGTAGATAGTAGAGTACCATGAATAAATTGGCTATCACATTTTCCCCCCTTGGCTTTAGTAATGAAAACTGCCCATATGCCACCGAAAATTAAAAATTATCTCTGAGTACTAAGATAAGCGCTTGAAATTATTACATTAAAATGTAAGACATATGCAAGTTAATGAATCCCCAAAACCAGAATTTATATTCAATGCATCCATTTAAACAGTTCTGAATAAATAACATGAATAAACTGCAATGATCTCAGTATTCTGATGACTAATTATTAAAGTGAATAATTTTGTAATATAGAACTATTTAGGTACCTAGCATTTCACTTCTTTCCTTTGCCATGTTGTCTTCCATTTCTTATTTTAATCTCTCTAAGCAGCTCTATCTATTTTTGTTTAATTTTACTCACACCTTGTTCTTTCTAAAGGTAACACTGTAATACATATGTATTTTGTCAATGTTTAATATTCCTCTGGTGTATATATAGGAGTCACTCCTGTACTTCGTTTAACTTAGTATTGCATTTCGGTGGTTCCTTGCATGGGTAGACATTTAATAAAAGTCTGCAGGTCCTTGATTCATTACCATGAAAGCTCATCCTTCAACTTTAATTTTAATAGAAGATATATTTGATAATGACACAGTTCTTTACTAACATCAAGGAATTATAGCAAACTTCCTTAAATAAATCACTGGTAAACTACAGAAAGAATTAATAGCATCTCCCCTAGACATTGCAGCTAGAAAGACATTCTGGTCAAAAAGAGTACAACCTACATAATCAGTTTTGGCAAACCCATCTGACTCTGCCAGTTCACGCTTAATGATTTGGAAGGACAGTAATCCAATAACTAAACAGATGAAAATGTGTACATAGTTCTTCCCTTTCTTGACTCCCACAAAAAAGACTATCAATCTCTCAAAGCTATGAGAAAAAGAAAATTACTCTAAAATCACACTATTTTTATGTCATTAAGATCATTAAGTCATTAAGACTCCAAATTATTAAGATCCTCATGTTTTCAAAGTTGCTCCCCATCTCTCTCTCTTTAGTGAACACACACATGAAGGCAATATGCTCTAACATTAGTTTTGAGAGCTAACTATTTTCAAATAAATCCTTTCCAAAATTAACCCTTAAATTCAATATTTGCCAAAACAAGCTTTGAAAAAGTAATCAAAATGTTCTATAATTCTTAAGGTCCTTTGGAAGGTTCTCAGAATAATGGAATAGAAAAAAGAAATTGGGGTAGTGAACAAATTATTCAAATCTCACAAGGGTATGATGCCATAAATTTATCTGTAATTAAGTAAACTTCAGTAATATCCAGAATTAATTAGTAACTTAGTGGAAGTTTTCTTGGAAGTCAAATTAGTTGTAAATTATTCATGTAGACACTGAGTTCTTCCTTGGTAATGGTATAGCTTTGAAAGCATTTTTATTACACTTCCCCAATCTCTTCAGTTGAAAGGCTGTCCTTTTTGCTATTAGACATAACTGACAGTGTCACGGTAAGTAGTGGCAAAATCAAAACTAGAGAGTGATACAGAAAAGAGAATTTTTAAAAATATTTGCAAGTCAAATTACAATTTTTTCTTAAAAAGTATTGTCATCTGTATACAAAGTAGAAGCTGATTTCTAAGAGAAATATGCTGAGGTTGCTTTTATTATTCCTGTTTCCCTTACAGTCAATGCTACAAAACAGTAGGACATTTGGCTAAGGTAAAATGTGAGGATTAAGGCCAATTGATAAATGCTGGGCTCAAACGTGTAGAATTTGTCAAAGTGTCACAGAGCATTAATTAACTGGAGAAATGAGATGCCATGTGTTTTTTAAATGATTGCTTAAAAATTAGTTGAAATTGTAAGTTTATAACTTACCCTTTCTGAATCTGTAAAGGTTGAAGATCTCCAATTGGTAATCCATCTGAGGTAAAGAATTTCAGCAATTCTTTAGCATCCAATAATGTGACTGAATCCCGTGGACCCTCTTTGTGGCCCAGTAACTGTTCAGATGAACGAGGTAATGAACCAGTTCTGAGAAAAAAATGTTATGTAGATTTATTAAAAGTGGATTAGGGCTTCCCTGGTGGCGCAGTGGTTGAGAGTCTGCCTGCCGATGCAGGGGACACGGGTTCGCGCCCCGGTCCGGTAAGATCCCACATGCCGCGGGGCGGCTGGGCCCGTGAGCCATGGCCGCTGAGCCTGCGCGTCCGGAGCCTGTGCTCCGCAACGGGAGAGGCCACAACAGTGAGAGGCCCGCGTACAATCAATCAATCAATCAATCAATAAATAGACAGAGTCAGAACTAGACTGATTCTGAATTAGATACTTGTTCTATTCTATAACTCTATGAACCCAAAAAGTTCCAGAAAGTTTTAAAAACGGTAAAGAGGAAAATAGTTTCAGAGAATGCTTAAGGTTTTATCAAGCACTGAGTCACAGATCATGACATTACTCTGTCACCAAAGCAAAAATAAAATCTTTCAATACCTACACGGAACATTAATTTCCTGACTTTATATTAATTCAACTATTTCCTGATTATTTAAGCACTCAAATCAAGCATTTTTACTGATAATTTTATGATTAAAATGTTGACATTATGGCTTTAGACATATTTCTAAACATGACAGTGCCTCTTTCCTCTTCCTATTCCCTTATTTATTTATTTATTTATTTATTATTCATTCTTGGCTGCACTGGGTCTTTGTTGCTGTGCGTGGGTTTTCTCCAGTTGCAGTGAGTGGGGGCTACTCTTCGTTGTAGTGCACGGGCTTCCCATTGCAGTGGCTTCTCTTGTTGTGGAGCACGGGCTCTAGGCGCATGGGCTTCAGTAGTTGTGGCACACGGGCTCAGTAGTTGTGGCTTGCAGGCTTTAGAGCACAGGCTCAGTAGTTGTGGCGCACAGGTTTAGCTGCTCCATGGCATGTGGGATCTTCCCAGACCAGGGCTGGAACCCATGTCCCTTGCATTGGCAAGTGGACTCCCAACGACTGTGCAACCAGGGAAGCCCTCCCTTTATTTTTAAATTGAAAATATAAATCTAATAAAAATAGTCAAACAGAAAAACACTTAAATATTTTCTCTGAACTTTATACTCCAGGAGGGCAGGAACTACATTATGAGTTTAATTTAATTTCTGTGTGGCCATTCTTTAATAGTGACTCACAAAATCTTAATGAATATTACTCTCAATCATTTTATAAGCCAGTTGCAATGGGGAAATGTATACTTTGCATTTACATAGAACCCAGGACACAAGAATATCAGAGCAATTTAAAAGCCCAGTTTGTGATGAATTATACTATCAAGATATGTCTTAGGTTAAAAACAAAACAAAAAATACTGACAACACTTTGTTTATTGTTTTCAAGCTTACAAAGTATTTTTTCATACATTATCTCATTAAATTTTCACAGCTTTGGAGTAGAACTGGGATTGTTATCCCCATCTTAAAGATGAGGCAACAAAGTCACACAACAGGTGACTGAGTTTGTCTAAAACCAAATTCTTATGACTTTTAAATTTCACTATGTAATGGTCCTGTATTCCAGCTGAACCTGCTTTAACACAAAACAAATTATGAAAATATATAACATAACTTTTGTCCCCAGCCAAGAATTTGATGGTATTTTCCCATATTTTGAAGTGTCCACAAATATTGATTGAGCATTTACTCTGCAATTATCATTGTAAGGTACTGAAAAAAGAGTTCACTGATGATAATTTACAGACTCATAATCACTGCTCTCAACTGTGTAGAGGTATGACTTGAAGTAGGAGAAAGAAGGTGAGGAGAGTGAAAAGAGATAAATACACCAATGTAGAATGAGGTAGAAAAGGTACAATAAAATAAGTTTCATGAAAGAAGTAATAACACAGTTTTTTAACTGCATCATTTATAAAAGTCTTAAGAGAAAGGTGCTATTTGAGCTAGACTTAAATGACAAGCAAGCTTCTTCTAGTTCAAGATGGTGGATTAAACATACACATTAACCTTTCCACTCAAACAAATAAAAATCGAAGTACTGGGCACTAAGTCTATAATAGGATTGAAAAAAGGAAGAAGGAAAAACAGTGGACCAAAGAGTTCAATGAATTTCAGGAATAAACTAGAACAAGAGCCTCAACAAGAATTAGAGAGAAACCTACAAAAAAGGTAGAACATGTCTTCTTTTTTCCATCCCACAAAGCCACAGAGGGAGTCTAAACTTGAGCTTGGAGTGGCAACAGGCAGAAATCAGGTGACATATTTTCAGAACTCTACTAGAACTCTTGTTCTAGTACGACCCTCCCACACCACATCTTATCCCCATGCTTTTACCTCCAAGTCAAAAACCGAAACTGTGAAATCCAGAACTATGTGCCTGTCCTACTGTTGGTGGTGGAGCCCCCAGAATAAAGCCTCATTAATTTAGTTATGGGTAAAGGACCAAGGCTACCTGCCTTTTGATACCCCCAGGGGCCCTATATCTCCCCTCCCCCAGCATTAATTCAGGTGTGAGCAGGTAGGGAACAGAACTACACATATATAGAGAAAATGTATGCAACTACCAGTATAACATAGCCTAGTACTAAATTCTTAGCTATGAAGAATCAAGGGCCACCAGACACTAAAGAACTACACCTAAGAGAAAAACACCAGAGGAGCAAATAAAACAGATTGAAAGGATCATTTAAGGAACAGATAAAACAAGTTAAAAGAAAACTCCAATTAATATTCTTATAGTATCTTCTCAATTCTCATTATTAAAAGAACAGGTAGCTATGAAAAAAATAGGGTAGATAACAAAAAAGAATTATTAGGAATTTTAAAAATGGCTGCCAAAAATTTAATAGAAACGATGGAAGTGAAGGTCAAGGAAATATCCTAGAATGTAGAGCAGAAAAGATGAAGAAATGGATTATTGAGAGAAGAATCAAATTTGAATGAAAAATCAATCCAGGACATCTAAAATTAGTTAAAACAGATATTACAGAGAAGAGAGAAGAAAAAAGAAAACAGAAGGAAGACTACTATTAAAGAAATAATAGAAGAACATCTCCCGGAGCCGTAAGGCATTGGTGGTTCAATGGTAGAATTCTCGCTTCTCCCAGAGCTGAAAAAAAGACAAAAGGCTTGAGACCAGAATAGTTCACACCATGATGGCCTCATGTAATTTCAGAACATGATGGAAAATAGAAAATTCTAAAAGTCCCAGACAGGGTAAAATACCTATTAAGGAACAAAAATCCATGTTGCATCTGACTTCTCATTAAGATACGAGATCCAAGAAAATGCAGTTCTAATCTAGAAATGTATTCAAAAGAAATACCAGGATAACAGTTGTGCAGGTAGAAAGGGTCAGTCCAAATCAGAGTAGCAAGTCAGAGAGGTGCAAGAAAAATGACTTCAAGAAAAAAAAAATTGCCTATTGCAAATAACATAAGGTGCCAGAGAAAGAAGAAGGATAAATGGTGAAGAGAAGTAGAGATGTTAATTTCCTCCCCTTTCACAATGGGAAGTTAAAATATACAATCTAAAATTCACGGGTGGGCTTTCCTGGTGGTGCAGTGGTTAAGAATCTGCCTGCCAATGCAGGGGACACAGGTTCAAGCCCTGGTCCCGGAAGAGCCCACATGTCACGGAGCTACTAAGCCCATGCGCCACAACTACTGAGCCTGTGCTCTGGAGCCCACGAGCCACAACTACTGAACCCGTGCGCTACAACTACTGAGCTTGTGCCCTAGAACCCACATGCCACGACTACTGAAGCCCCTGCGCCCAGAGCGTGTGCTCTGCATCAAGAGAAGCCACGACAATGAGAAGCCCGTGCACCACAGTGAAGAGTAGCCCCCGCTCACCACAACTAGAGAAAGCTTGCACACAGCAACAAAGACCCAATACAAACAAAAATAAAAACAAATAAATAGACATTTAGAAAAAAATAAATAATCACGGGCAAGAAATGCAAGTTCTTTTATGGGTAACCTGTCCTTTTCTCAACCTTCTTTCTAGATTGTCATTTCCCTCCTGACCTATAAACGTTAGAAACCTTCAAGGAATGGTCTTAAGCCCTCTTTCCTTTTTCTACATGGTCTCACCAAGTGATCTCATGCACTAGCATGTATTTAGAAAAACCCTTTTAATGACAACTGCAAACTGACTTCCAGATTTCTCCTCTGATCCACCTAACATGTCCACTTGCATAAGCCATAGAGCAAACTTAGCATCCTTAAAGCAGAACTCTCGATTTTTCTCCCCAAATCTGTCCTTACTCCAACTTCTCTCCAATCTTCCCCAAATCATAAGTGAGAACGCCACTCACATGCTGTTCAAGCCAGAAATCTAAACTGTCTTGGTTGCCTCTCTTTCCCTGTCCTCCACATCCAGTCCATCACAAGAAGGTTTTTTCCCCAGCTAATAAGCACCAAAATATATCCCAAACTTGTTCTCCACTACTACTCTAGTTAGAAATCAAAGTTATCTCTCAGCCTACAGAAAAAGCCACCCAACTGATCTGTCCGTTCCTAGTATCCTCCTCCTACAATCTATTCGCCATGAAAGAGTAAAAGTGATTTTGCAAAATCAGATCACGTCACTCTTTGGTATAAAATCCATCAAAAGTTTACCAATGCACATACAATATAATCCAGAGTCTGTATGAAAACCTATAAGGTCCTGTGTGACTGAATGTGCTTCACCCATTTATCCATTAGGTCTCAGCTCCAATGTAACCTCCTCAGGGAGCCATCCCTGACCATCCACCTCATCTCTCCACGCCCACAGCAAGTAAAATTACTCTCCTTCAGTCCCTCTGTTTCAGTCATTACACATAGAGTAATTTATAAGTATTACATTTACTTGTCTGGTTACTCCTCTAAGAGGACAGCCTGACACGTAGTTGGTACTCAATAAATCTGTTGACATCTATGAACAAAATGTTGTTATAGCAAGTCACAAATGTTATAGCAAGTCATAAATGTTATCAGCAGAGGATCTAAAGATAAAAATGTGATTTGGGGGAAGTGAGTTGGAGGAGGGCAATGCAAGAGAGCCAAATCCCTTCTCTTTATTCCATTATTCTACCACTCAACAATTATGTACTGAGTGCCGACTATGTATTGAACCAAAAACAAAACAAAAATAAACTCTGCCTCTTAGAGATAGTTAATAGATACTACACAAACATAAAAATGTAAAACAGGAAGAGTTTAAAATAGCTCAAAGAAGAAGAGTACTCTTTCTTCATTTTACATGTTCCTGTATTGTCTAAATTTTTCTTACATATTCATATACCTGTGTATATCTATAGAAGATGGTCTGGAAAGACATCCACTAAAATGTTAACTGTGATTATGTACACCTAGAAAGTACAAGTAGAAGGTAGTAGAAAAAGAGCATTTCGTGGACACACTACTCTGTAGTGCTCTATCTATCTATGGATTTATAGTAAGCATATATTTCTTTTATAATAAAACCATAAACTACTAATATCTCATAAATACAAGGATTAAGATTTAAAAAGTCATTAAAAAATACTGAGCTATTTAAATATTACCTCATTTTTTGTTTAGCTTTTTCAAAAGTTTCCAAGTTTTGAAGAACATGCCTTTCTGGCCACTCCAGAGGATTGGTTTCCACTAGACTTGAAGAAATATGTTCCACTGGATTAGAATCTGAAGAGAAATATGTAAGTACTGAAAGGTGTTAACATACTGAATTTTGCTATATAAAAATGTATGTAGATACATACATACATTGTGTGTGTGTGCACATGTGCATGTGTATAAAGGCAAATTCGATTAATTGTACAGTACTTACCTCGGGCATTTATTAAGGATATCTCTGATGGCCTGAACTGTGCAAAATACCATAGAAAAGTTTTTTGGAAATGAAAAAAAAAATCAGTATTAAGCTTTATTTTACTATCTCCTCATAATAAAAGTTATGAGCTAGAATTCAGAAGATAAATTAGCACTGTAAAAACTCATATGGAATGAAAGCATAACTTTGTTATTTTTGTGAAATTAGTTTTAAATGGAAAGGAGACAACTCTGTGGAGAATATACTGGATATATTATGTGATTTCCATACTACAAAGAGGAATTATCACCAGTATCCTGAGAAATTCATATCTTTAAAAGAGATTACCGGACTTCCCTTGTGGCGCAGTGGTTAAGAATACGCCTGCCAATGCAGGGAACACAGGTTCGAGCCCTGGTCCAGGAAGATCCCACATGCTGCAGAGCAACTAAGCCTGTGAGCCACAACTACTGAGCCTGCGCTCTAGAGCCCGTGCGCCACAACTACTGAGCCTGTGCTCTTGAGCCCGCGAGCCACAACTACTGAGCCCGCGTGCCACAACTACTGAAGCCCGTGTGCCTAGAGACTGTGCTCCGCAACAAGAGAAGCCACTGCAATGAGAAGCCCACGCACCGCAACGAAGAGTAGCCCCCGCTCGCTGCAACTAGAGAAAGCCTGTGCACAGCAACGAAAATCAAAAGCGCCCAAAAATAAATAAATAAATTTATATTAAAAAAAAGTGAGAATCATTAAAAAAAAAAAGAGAGATTACCTCATTCTCAAAAGTACAGTAATACCATAAATAACTTACGATGTTTGCAGGTAAAGGTTACTTTAGAAATAATTCTCACTATGTATTAGTGTAAGATGCCTTAACACACATTTTCAAGTAAATCGCTAACGTTAAATATTATTCTACCACTAATAAAATATTATATGTAAGGGTGTGCTTATCTTTCCAGCCAGTATGCTTCAATGAACTAACACTGAGATTGTTGATAACACTGCAATTCTCATCAAAAACATACAGGGACACCTTCCATTCTCATTATAAATTATGAGTACATCCCAACTGTTTTAACACTGGCAAAATAACTAACTGTACTACATTTTGGATTCAAAAACTATCTGGTGTTTTAAATTGTTTGAACTATTACACACTAATAAACTGACTGAAAATTACTGGACATTAGCTATTTGACTAACCATCAACCCTGACAAAAATACCCATTTTATAGTTTGGGGTCTTACAAAGTGATAATGATTTGGTAAGAAATTTTTGAACAAAAAAGAAAAAAATTAATCATAAATGAAAACAGAAGCCAACTGCATAGTATTTTTCCTTTACTTATTAAACTATTTAGTCAAATAGCTTAAAATATTTTTAATGCCTATACTGGACAGCCCCAACCAAAGACCATCCAAATATAGCACTTCCCATTTTTTAATAAGGGTGGTGAAATACTATTTTATAGAATAATGAGCTTTATGATGAAATAATCTACTTTATAATGTTGGCATGGCTTTTCGAAAAAAGTATAAAGAAAAAAATCATTAGCAGTTCTGAACAGTTACAGGCTGTGTTCACAAAGAATACAAGCCATTTTAAATAAAAGTTAACATTAATTATTCCTAAATATTACAATATAATTAATTATTAACTTTGACTATACAATCTACATAAATATAAGTGACACAGGCTAAATATTAAGGAATGGATAGGCAAACATTCATATGTATCATGTCTTTTGGGGAATAACTTAATTCTTACAATAAAATGAAATACAATATTTTATTTATGTGGCAAGCAGGACACGGAGCCATGCTGACAATCAAAAAGGAGCCTCTGAGAAACCAAATACGCTGCTTCATTTTATTTATTTATTTTTAAAAAATATCTATTCATTTGGCTGTACTGGGTCTTAGTTGCAGCATGCGGGATCTTTATTTGCAGCATGCAAACTCTTAGTTGTTGCATGTGGGATCTAGTTCCCTGACCTGGAATCGAACCCAGGCCCCGTGCATTGGGAGCACAGAGTCTTAGCCACTGGACCACTGGGGAAGCCCTACCACTTCATTTTAAAACAGTGTTTTAGGGGCTTCCCTGGTGGCGCAGTGGTTGAGAACCTGCCTGCCAATGCAGGAGACGCGGGTTCGTGCCCGGGTCCGGGAGGATCCCACGTGCCGCGGAGCGGCTGGGCACGTGAGCCATGGCCGCTGGGCCTGCGCGTCCGGAGTCTGTGCTCCGCAACGGGAGAAGCCACAGCAGTGAGAGGCCCGCGTACCACAAAAAAAAAAAGTGCTTTACTTTACAGGAGAAACAAAGAAATGGAAGTGATACAAAAGGTAAGTAAGGACTCAAAACTGCCCTACAGGGCTTCCCTGGTGGCGCAGTGGTTGAGAGTCCGCCTGCCGATGCAGGGGACACGGGTTCGTGCCCCGGTCCGGGAAGATCCCACATGCCGCGGAGCGGCTAGGCCCGTGAGCCATGGCCGCTGAGCCTGCGCGTCCGGAGCCTGTGCTCCGCAACGGGAGAGGTCACAACAGTGAGAGGCCCGCGTACCACAAAAAACAAACAAACAAACAAAAACTGCCCTACAAAATCATAAATCACAGCAAACAAAAAGGAAAGTAATATTTCAGATAACAATATGTGGCTAATGAATACAGGCCATGATAGCCTTACATTTCAAAATATGAATGAATCACCAAAAAAAGGTTATAATTGGTAGATTGTGTTTATTAATAGGGCAAGAATTATAAACATACACTAGAAGATTCTTATTAAAGTATTTGAAATCAGAAAATTGTGATCTTATAGCATTATCCAGAAAAGTCATTTATGCAGTGTTTATGTGCCCCAACAGTCCCAGGTAAAGGACACTGTTTTTTGAGTTCAGATATAACATTTGGCATTATGAAAGTCTTTAGCAAGTTATGGCAATGAGTAAATAAAATGGTATGTCTATACTCTCATTTGTTACACATGCTAGAGTTTTCACAAAAAAAAGAAAAAAAAAAACGGATCAATAACCCTAACAATTCCTAATAACTCCTAGTGTGCATGGTTGCAAATAATGGGTCAGAATATGAAATATAACTGACCTTGCTGCTTCTTTTGCTGTAATTTGCATGTAGGTGTACAGTTGACCCTCTGTATCCACGAGTTCCACATCCACAGATTCAAGCAACCATAGATAAAAAATATTTGGGCGAAAAAAAATTCCAGAAAGTTCCAAAAAGCAAAACTTGAATTTGGTGTTTGCTGGCAACTATTTACATGGCATTGACATTGTATTTATAACTATTTACATTGTATTAGGTATTATAAGTAATCTAGAGATGATTTAAAAGACAGGAGTAAGGTACAGAGCTGGGATTCAGCCTTGTTAGTATTGCTCCAGAGCCCATGCTATAACCAAGAAGCCATGCTCTCTCACTTACTGAACATATCTTGCACTTACAAGTAACCTTATACTGTCTCCAACATCTTTCAGATTACTACGCACTATTTAACTTTGGTACTGATATTAACAATAGTGATAATGAAAATACAAACAACAGGTAACAATTTTTTGGCACTGATTGTGTTCTAAGTGTTTTACATGTATCAACTCAGTTAATCCTCATAATAACCCTAGTAACTGGGTAATATTATCATCCCCATTTGAAACATGAGGAAACAGAGATACGGAGAGATTAAATAACCTGCCCAAAGACATACGGCTAACAAGTGACAAAGCTGAGATTTAAACCCTGGCAGTCTATCTCCAGAAGCCTGGGCCCTTAAATGTGGCACTAGATGCTGTATTTATATTTTGTTTTCCAAACAGATCATAAGCCTGTAGAAAGCCAAGGACCCAAATTTTTACTTCTTTGTGTGCCTTCATGGCATCAAACAGAGAAAAGGCACTCAACAAACATTATTATTAACTTGATTCTTTGGTCATTTTCTTATTAATGTACGAATAAAAATGATTCTCACAGAATAAAAACAAAAAAATTATCCTGTACTTTTAAAATGCCAGGCAATCTTCAAATGCTTCTTTGTTAGATCTTGAAAAGCTTCACTCTATTCAAATTCATCACAAGAATGGAAACCAGGAAAACAGAAAGAAATGCAAGTTAATATAGAAATTATTTCCTGCTCCCTCAGTAGAAGCTTGGTACTGTTCCTGCTATAATAAATGGCAAATGTGGAGCATCTTATTATATGTACTTTTAACTATATTAAATTTACTGAGTAGGTTCTACTTTTTTTATCTTATGAAAACATAGCTTAATGGAAATCCATCCATTCTAGTAGCTTAGTAACAGTTTTAAGGGGAATCACCTTAAAGTGTTTCTCCCTCTGCTCAGAAACAATTATACTGAACATGCTTCAAGAAAGAAATTATCAGAGAATTTCTACTGTTTAAATGATGAAAAATACAGCTTATTATATATACATACATACTTGTATATACAAGTATATATCACTATTAAAATTTATGATAGATTTTTATTTGATTGATATATTTCATTAGTTTTAATAATAAATAACCATCATAAATGCCACACACAAAAAAGAACTAATGTTTAAAGTAACAGAAAACTTACCATTTAACCTATTGGAGGTGTTGTCTGTCTTTATTAGACTTGTTTTAGGGATAATAGCATCAAAATGATCGAAAAAGCATTCCCTTGTGAGTATTAATAGACTTTTGAGTTCATCCACAGAAAGTACTTCTGGCTGCTTTGCTAACTTTCTCCTTTCTGTAAGACAACAAATCAATATGATTAACAATATAACTGTCATTTTAAAGCCTTGCGAGCTCATCTACTAGTCTTTTATGGGAAATATTTTCAAAAATAAAACAAATGAATCTCTCCAGCAAATCAACGTTCCTGGGTAGGCCTGTTTTCAATTTAGTCCCATTTGAAGGTAACGGTAGAATTTCCAGTTTTGTGAGATAAACAGAAATACAGTGACTTGTTAACACTAAAAGGTGACCAACGGTAAAGGCAAGTTTACGGAACTTTTCAGGAATACACTGCAGAGCATGAAGAACAGCCTTATGTTGGTGTTTATGTGAAAATAAAACCTGTAAGACTTTCAGTTAAATGTGGTGGTTTGGCCATTTCCATCTATTTCTTCTCCCACCCAAAACTTAAAATCACAACAGAGGAATAAAAGAGGACAACAAAAGAAGACAATAAATAGTGACAGTTTTCAACAAATTTTGGAAGATAAGATAATGCTGGAGTGGTAACTGAGAGTTTGCAGAGCAGAGGAAGTGTTAACTTGGGTGCCTGCAGAGGTATCAGGAAGGTCCTGAGCTAAAACAAGACTAGACACACATGGACGTTCTGTATCTAGCCTCCAGCCCTCAAGCCAGATGACTCTGCTCTCATTTTTTGGGGTAGAAACAGAAAAGGAGTCTCAGACTGCAGAATGTCAGGAACATTAAAAGGTGGTACTGATGCTGGAGTTACAACTAAGAGATTAAGTAAGAGTCTACATCCTGAAAGGTCAGACTCCAACCCTGGGGCCAGAAAGCTAGCAGCTACAAATGCCCCACTGAAAAGACTAAAGGATTCTCCTTTTCAAAAACTGAATGCCCCCATAGAAAAGAGCTTGATACTGACATTACAGTGGAATTAAGGATAGGAGCTCACAACCAAAATGTTAAGTAGCTACTCCACCACTCTTGAAGCTTCCCAGATATTACATTATAGTGAGACATAAAATTTCCCACTTAGGACAGACAGAAAAAAAATCACTAGACATCTAAAGAAAGGTACTGAGGGGAGAAGGGACTCTGCATTTCCATGGTCTTATGTTTAGACGTGTAAGGACTTTGATTCAGTAATGCTCCCAGCTCCCCTTTCCCTCCCATCACTCACTGAGCTAGTCTGGAGAAGAAACTAGGCACGTTCTGATTAAACCTTTCCTCTCCAACTTTCATCTGAGCTAGCAAGTTCTTAGGATACACACTCTCTGCAATGCAGTGAGGGCCCTGCCCGGTCAGGGTTGATCTGCAGGTGTCCCGCTCTGGCTGTCATTCAGGGGCTAAATTCAATTCTGGGTATATGTAGAAGAAAACCCACCATAGATCTAAAAAGTCATATCCTTCAACTCAGTAATTTATCTGTAATTTATCTCCATCAGTGTGTTTCTTAAGTTTATTTCTCAATTGGTTCCAAATTTGGGAGAGAAAACAGGTATTATTTACTAGGCCCCTCCAAGCTAAAAAAAAGTCCAGGATGAAAAGGAGAGGCTAAAGCAAGCAAAAAGAAAACAGGAGCCCAGCAGAAATAAAAACATTCCAGGGAACAAAAGAAAACTTGCCATAATTAATACTCTCGTCGAAATAAGAGAAGATACTATACTCATGAAACAAATACAGGATGCTCTGATAAAGGAAGTCAATGAACAAGAAAATATTTTTTAAAATTAATCACATGAGAGCTCAAATTTTTAAAAGCTGCAAGACATCTCCCAGAAACTAGAACGAAGAGATAATAATATGGAAACAGGAAGGAAAAGCAGGCATTCTGTCCAAAAAAAGCTGACATATAACTAATTAGAGTTCTAGAAAGAAAACAAGAAAATGGGAGAAAAAATTATTACAGAGGTAAAAATTTTCAGACTTAAGAACGTGAATCTTCTGTTGATATGGCTCATCAAGTACACAGCTCAGGGCTTCCCTGGTGGCGCAGTGGTTGAGAGTCCACCTGCCGATGCAGGGGACACAGGTTCGTGCCCCGGTCTGGGAGGATCCCACATGCCGCGGAGTGGCTGGGCCCGTGAGCCATGGCCTCTGGGCCTGCGCATCCGGAGCCTGTGCTCCGCAATGGGAGAGGCCACAGCAGTGAGAGGCCCGCGTACCGCCAAAAAAAAAGAAAAAAAAAAATACACAGCTCAATACATTGGAGAGGGGGGGAAAGGGGAACACGCACATTATGATTCAGAGTAAAGCCTTCGGAGACAAAGCTTCTGGAGGTAAAAGTTCTAGAAGGGGTAAAAAGAAACCAAAAATAGGCCACTTCAAAGGATAAGACTAGTATGAGATTTGTCAACAGGAACACAGCAACATAAAACACAATGGGATAGGGACTTCCCTGGTGGTCCAGTGGTTAAGACTCTGCTGTTCCACTGTAGGGGACACAGGTGTGATCCTTGGTCAGGGCTCCCGCATGCCGTGCCACGTGGCCAAAGAAAAAAAAAAAAAGACAATGGGACAATGTCTTCAAAATTCTAAGGGTAAACAATTTTTAACCTGGAAGTCTATATGGATTATCAATCTAGTGAAGATATTTTCAGACATGCAAGAGCTTGAAAAATGTATACCCCATGAATGAACTTTTACTCAGGAAGCTACTGCAAGATATGCTCCAACCAAACAAGAGGGGAATTCAAAGAAAAAGGGAGGACAAGGGGTCTAGAAAACAGGAGATTCCAAAAGAAGAGAAGAGGAAACAGGAGTCTCTTAAGATGTCAGTAGGTCTAAGGAAGCATTTTGTCTAAAATACAGTAAAATATGAAACACTCCAGAAAAAAAAAAAACTATGAGAAATAAAAAGGAACTACTGAGTTTGAACATGCAATAAATTTACTGATAAGATGTGTGGCAGAAATGTTGGAGGCTCTGGGAAAACATAACAGTATTTTGCCTGTACAGAAGAATGGGCAAATTAAAAATAAGGTGATTATCAACCTTAAAAAAAAAAAGATTATACAAGAAAGGAGAGTTGACCATCATCATATACTACATGACTCAGCAGTAAACTTATACATAGGTACATAGGTAGGTAGGTAGATGGATAGCTAGACAGGAAGAGACAAAGGAAGGGAGGGAGAGAGAGAGAGGGAAACAAAGAAAGAAAGAAAGAAAGGGAGAGAAGGAGGGAGGGAGGGAGGGAGGGAAGGAGGAAGGGAGGGAGGGAGGAAGGAGGGAAGGAAGGAAGAGGGAGGGACAGAGGGAGGAGGAAATGTTAAAACTAACCATTAGTTTAACCCCAATTCATGATTTCACTGTAAAGGATGGAAAGGGAAAGGGAAGTTGATGTGGGAAAGCTAAGTATTCAGTTCCATAGTTAGGCATTAAGATAATGTCTAAAACTGGTAAATCAAGAAATAACAGCATACATATGTTATTCATAAAGCTGGAGGAAAGGTCAAGGAAAACCAGCCGGAAGAGCTGAGGGCAGCTGCCTGTGGACAGAGACAGAAAGATGGGGAGAAGGCAGGGCACTGCTGTTTTCCATTTTAGGTTTTTCAATAGCATTTGAAATTTTTAACTATACCCATGTACTACTTTTATAAAAATATTTCATTTTTAAAACACTTCTGAACTAATAACATTTTCTTCTATAATAAAATAGTGAACTATAAATTCGTAGAGAATTCAATTCAACAAATATTTATTGAGTATGTACTGTCTGCAAAGCACTGTGCTGTGCCCTTAGATACAGAGGAGTAAAGCATATTCCATCACACTGTGTGAGGCTGGCACATAAATAATACAAGGGAATAGCTGGACGCCTCTGTAAAATCCCACCTCACCAACCTGGATGTTGCCAGGCTCAATCCAGTTCTGATCCAAAATAAGTAACACATGATTTCTGCAGTCAAGAACATTAGTAATGGTAAAGTAAGAGTTGTAATAAATGCTGCTTTTATTACATTTTCTTAGTGAAGATGAAGCTTCAGTTGAAGCTTTTTATTTTCTTACCATCTTCTGGGAGCCATCTAAAATGAAAAGTTGTCAAAGATTTGCTTTCATCTGAAAGATGCACAGTAAGTAATGTGCTACAGAAATTAGCCCCAAATTTTTATTAATGCTAAAAACATACTTAAATAATGAACCTGACCTATGCTTATTAAAACTGTCAATTATATTACAATAACGGGCAATCTGAAGAGCAGGATATGACCTCCTATTGACCTTGATGACTGGGCAACAGAGAGAGAAAACAGATAAGGTTTAATAGGGTTATGAGCAGGATAATTTACCTAGGTGAAAAATAATCTCTACACAAGTGAGTTTGCAACACAAGTGGCAGATAAAGATTTGGGAGAAAAATACTGGACTAAAGTCTAAAAACGAATTAGCAAAAGAATGCTTTTCCTAAGAAAGCTAGTAATAACTCAGGACTTAACTAAGAAAAATAGAGTGTAAAATATCTAAAAGTATCAGCAGATGGACCACCAATCAGGGCTGCACTGGGTTCTATAGATTTAAAAAAGATGTGGGAAACTCAGAGTAGTGACCACAATCCTGGAGCAAAATGTCAATACTGCTATTTTGGTATTTGTTTTGTAACACACTGAACAGTTTTTTATTTAAAAATTGTTCAGCATTCTTAAACCTTTTCTTTAAAAATCAGTGAAACAAGATACTTAATATTTCTAAATACAAAATTTATAAATTATAAAGATCAGGTAAAACATAAATTATAAAATTTATATATCATTCTAAATGTTTATATCTAAATATCTATACATCTATATCTAGATATAGTATGGAGGTTCCTTAGAAAACTAAAAATAGAGTTATCATATGATCTAGCAATCCCACTCCTCAGCATATATCCAGAGAAAAACAATTTGAAAAGACACATGGACCCCAATGTTCATTACAGCACTATTACAATAGCCAGGACATGAAAGCAACCTGAATATCCATCAACAGAGGAATGGATAAAGAAGATGTGATACATATACAATGGAATATTACTCAGCCATAAAAAGGAACGAAATTGGGTTATCTGTAGAGACATGGATGGACCTAGAGTCTGTCATACAGAGTGAAGTAAGTCAGAAAGAGAAAAACAAATATCGTATATTAATGCATACATGTGGAATCTGAAAAAACTGGTATAGACGATCTTATTTACAAAGCAGAAACAGTGACACAGAAGAAGAGAACAAACGTATGGATACCAAGGGGGAAGTGTGGGGGGATGAATTGGGAGATTGGGATTGACATATATACACTACTGATACTATGTATAAAACAGGTAACTAATGAGAACCTACTGTACAGCACAGGGAACTCTACTCAGTGTTCTGTCATGACCTAAATGAGAAAGAAATCCAAAAAAGAGGGTATATATGTATACATATAGCTGATTCACTTTACTGTACAGTATAAATTAACACAACATTGTAAAGCAACTATACTACAATAAAAAATATAAACAAATAAATAAAAATTAGATATAAATTTTAAGAATAGAATTAATAAAAATAAATTATTCTAAAAAATTAAACCCTAACAGAAATTTTATTTGATTTTTGTGTTATTTTAAAAAACAGAGTACCTCATTAATGTGAGTAAATTTTCACGCAGATTTTTCCAGTTGCTTGTTCTGATGCAGTATACTCAGATAAACAGTGGGGGAGATAAGAATAAGTTTACTCCATGTCTTATTGATAATTTTCAAAAAAAATTTGAACAACTTTTTGTTTTCCAGCAAAGACTACAATCTGTATTGATACTGAAATGTTAATTTTTTTCCCAAAGAAAACTGTTCCTATTATATCAGTTTTCATCATGTATAAATTAACTGTATCGATTTAAATACTTTTATATTCACTTCTTTGAAAATCACTGAAATAGACACTAAGATAGTCTTACATTGGAAACTTCATTTTGTTGTCATTCTCCTCTGTCTTTAGAGATATTTGAAATCTAAACAGATGCATCTTTGTCCCCAGATTTTCAATTCATTATTAACTCTCTGGGTAGAGGAGAGATTGGTTAAGCAAATAATTCCATCATAAATAGATTAACTGGATCATTAATCTTAATCAAGATTTAATGCTCTAGATTACAAACTGGCCAGTACATGGATACCCCCAGAGCTGATGTCTCCAGCAGCTACTAGCTCTGAGGCTTCCTTCAACTTCAGGCCCCCTACTTGCCCTTGCCCAGTGCTGTGGCATCCTTACAGCTGCTGCCTGTGTTACAGCTCAGATGCTGGGAACTTCTACATTTTCAGCATTTATTTAGCACTTTCTTCCCCCTCCCCACCCCCAGCAGAGCTTCCAATCACAACTACTAGGCAACAACCTAATTATAATTATATTTCCCTTCCCAACCAAGCAGGAGGGATGGCCTTACTGGGCTTAACTCTTCTTACCCAAAGGAGAGATACACCAACTTCAGATAGCTGCCCATTCTTCCACTCTCACAGTTTTTCTGGTTGGAAGGGTAAGGAAGAGAGGTGAAGATGAAAGAGAGGGGAGATGTTGAAGGAACTCAGTTTAAAGAGCTGACAGAGGCTTATGGCAAAGAATCAAAGCCTAAAGGGGGTTTAGCAGGGCTAGAACAAAGTCAAGAAGTGAATAACACTAAGCTAGCAGATGTTAGAAATAAAGGAGTTTTATCCACAAAAATACTAGTATTTCAGCATTTTTTCCTTTTTCTTTTTAATTGAAGTAGAGTTGATTTACACTGTTGTGTTAGTTTCAGGTGTACAGCAAAGTGATTCAGATATATACATATAAATATAAATATATATATATATATATTCTTTTTCAGATTCTTTTCCATTACAGGTTATTACAAGGTACTCAATATAGCTCCCTGTGCTCTACAGCAGGGCCTTGTTGCTTACCTGTTTTATGTAGCGTAGTCTATATTTGCTAACCCACACTCCTAACTTATCCACCCCCCACCACCCCCACCTCCTACCCCACGGTCTTCTTTGGTAACCGTAAGTTTGTTTTCTATGTCAGTGAGTCTTTCTGTTTTGGAAATAAGTTCACTTGTATCATTCTTTTAGATTCCACATGTAAGTTATATCATATGATATTTATCTTTCCCTGTCTGACTTACTTCACTTATTGTGGTGATCTCTAGGTCCATCCATGTTGCTGCAAATGGCATTATTTAATTCTTTTTTATTGTTGAGTAATATTCCACATCCTCTTTATCTATTCATCTGCTGATGGACATTTAGGTTGCTTCCATGTCTTAGCTATTATAAATAGTGCTGCTATGAACATTGGGGTACATGTATCTTTTTTTTTTTTCTTATTCTAGTAAAATAGCTTTACAGTGTTGTGTTAGTTTCTGCTGTACAATGAAGTGAATCAGCTATATGTATATCTATATCCCCTCCCTCTTGGACCTCCCTCTCCCCCTTCAGTTTCCACCTTTTCCAGATACATGCTTAAGAGTCAGATTGCTGGATCATATGGTAACTTTATTTTTACTTTTTTTCCCTTGGGTTAATATGTAGTACCTTTTATTGAAACTAATTTGCCTTTCCTAATTATATTTTCCTTGAGCTAATATCATTTTCATAGTTAAAAAAAAGTGGTTCAAGGAGTTTAAGACTACACAATTACCTTTGTAAAATTGAAAAAGTAGATAATTCTTATATGAATAATCAAGACCAAGTATTCTAAAATTATTTTCCATTGAATAAAACAAAATACTGAATCCAAGGTATTTTTTAAATGCTTTTAAAGAAAAGAGTGGGGCTTCCCTGGTGGCTCAATGGTTGAGAGTCCGCCTGCCGATGCAGGGGACGTGGGCTCGTGCCCCGGTACGGGAAGATCCCACATGCCGCGGAGCGGCTGGGCCCGTGAGCCATGGCCGCTGGGCCTGCGCATCCGGAACCTGTGCTCCGCCACAGGAGAGGCCACAACAGCGAGAGGCCCGCGTACCGCCAAAAAAAAAAAAAAGTGATATTTTTCATTTTATAATATATCTACTTAATAATCATTTTTTCTATATGCAACTAATGAGGCCTCAAATTTGAATTAGTTTCTTAGAAATTCTATATCAATTAGCTTAAAATAAGTCCAGATTAGGTACTAATGAATGATTATTTATAAAAACAATGTTAAGACTGATAACCAAGTTAACATTTAGTAATAGAGGAAAAACCTTAAATAACGACCCTTAAAAAAGTGTCAATTTCTTGAATAAAGAAAAATCCATAATGTCAACTTCACTCAGTATGTGAAATGTGCTTAGTTATGATTAAAGTCTAAGGATCAATGCTCACGTTAACATATTAATTTCTCTAGATTTGTATTTTCTTCTACTTGCAGTCTCTATCCTCCAGTATAGCCAAAAAGATATAAAGAGAAATTTTGTAAAAATTACTACATTAACCAGAATAATAAAACTTAGGTGTCTTTTCTAGCATACAGTTAAAAATAATGAGAAACAAAATTTTCCTCGACAAATATTATTATAAATGTTAAAAGCAATGTACAATAGCAATACACTGAATCTGGTGGGAAAAAAGTTACAGACCTTTTCTACCCTACCTCACCTCTATCAAGAACAGCTCTACAGGGACTTCCCTGGTGGTGCAGTGGTTAAGACTCCACACTCCCAATGCAGGGGGCCCAGGTTCGATCCCTGGCCGGGCAACTAGATTCCCGCATGCATGCTGCAACTAAGAGTCCACATGCCACAACTAAGGAGCCTGCATGCTGCAACTAAGGAGCCTGTGTGCTGCAACTAAGGAACCCACGTGCCACAACTAAGGAGCCGGCAAGCCGCAACTAAGACTCAGTGTAACAAATAAATAAATAGTTCTACAAATGAATATCATATCTAAAAGACAAAGTGTATAAGAAAAAGTGACAAAATAACAATGCCTTAGGTCTGAACAAGTCAATATTCCTACACCAGAATCAAATGCACCAATCATTACTTACTCAGACATTCTTTCAAAGCCAAAGCCTGAACATTAGCTAACTGTTTCTCTCTCTGTATAAGCTGCTCCCCAGAGAAATTTGGAAGTGACAAGAGGTCAAGAGGAAAGCCTGAAAAACAGAAAAAAGCCAGTATTAAAGACGATTTGTAACAAAAATCAATATTCAGTCCTCAAGAAATGTGTTATAACATAATTAAAAGTCAATTACTCATCTTTCTTGACCTTGCATATTTCAAAGTAAATAATAATAATTGAGCAGCAGAAAATAAGTGTACTAAATTATTTTGCATTTTAAACTTTGACCTGCTTCTTAAATTGAGAGAATTTAGGTAGCAGAATAGAATTCCTTCCACCACCTTTTCTTCTACCTGCTTGGCTATTGAAACTCTTACACAAAACACAGACAGAGTATGGGAGCTGGTCTCCAAAGATGGCCTCCCACCAGTGAATCACACTTCCTGCCACTCATTCGCCGCGCAGTCCTTCCACAGTGAATCTAGGTTGGCCTCACGTAACTAATAAGGTGTAGTAAAAGTGACAATGAATGGCTAGGTCACAGGAAGCCTTATAGCTTCTTAGAACAGCTGCTCTAAGAGCAGTTAGCAACCATAGAAGGAATCAGACTCCCCAGAGACCATGATGTTGTGAGGAAGCCCATGTTGGCCAGGAGGACAGGACACGTGAAGAGGAAGTAGGCTCGCATCTGTTCCAGCCATCCTAACCCAGGCACCACGCGTGCGGGTTAAGAGCCATCTTACACACCAAGCCCTGTTAAGTCTTCAAAATGATTGAAGCCCCAGCTGTGTGTGACTGCAGTCATATGTGGATCTTCAAAACAGAAACATCCAGCTAAGCCCAGTCAACCTACAGGACTATGAGACATTATAGTAAATCGTCATTATTAAGCTGCATTTGGGATAGTTCGTCATACAGTGATAGGTAACCAAAGCATGGAGCTTGGAGAGAAAAATAAAAAGATGGGCAATAAAATAGAACGAGACGCTTGAGAGAAAGTAAGTGAAAATAAGAAATAAATTCTAGAAAAATAATACTTGTTTAAAGTGGAAAACACTAAAAATTTTCCTATTTGGAATTAAAGGCTGGCCTACTAAATTTTATTAAGTATAATGTATAAGGGATTAATTCTCTGCACTCTAAACTGTCCAAATATGCTATAAAATATTTAAAATAAAAGTAAATTTACTGAAAGTGAAATGGAGTTTGGAGACAATAAGTTCATTAAAAGTTAAGTATGTACACAAAGAAATGTAAAAATGTTTTGTTTTCCACCTAAAGTTAACACTTACTCAGTTTGGTCTCTTCTGTCTTTGCTTTCATCTTTCCATGAATTAAACTGAGTGCAAATGAGCCATTGATTTGGTTGGCTGAGTGAATCAATGTGGCTTTACACTTTCTGTTGCCATTACCTTGTAACAAGAGATAATAGCTAGAACTCTCTCCTTTCACTTCAACATCTGGAACTAAACAAAAACAATTATTTAGTTAAGTATGTGAAAATTCAGCAGACAACATGGCAGAATCATACATTTGATCCATAGGATATAATGACATGTCTATGTTATTTCAAAACAAGGTGTTACCCAATACATTGGGCAGTAGTTGTTCATTTAACTGAGGAAGCTGTTAAAGCAGAGAATCATAACAAAAATGATACTCACAAAGCATATACGTTTTACTTTACATTAATGTAAAGTTTACATATATATTTCACTTTAAATTAAAACTATGTGTACTCATTCATTAACTTTTGATGTGGCTCATTAGCATTCCATTATGTCTTTCCTATATATCCACACCCGTAACGTATCAACTACTATTTCCAGCCTCTCTTTCTTTAAAGTGGAATAAACTGACGCCTGCGAGCACACACAGCTCAACTGGTGGGAGCAGAAGTGTACAGATATACTTAAGGGTAGCTTTTTGGTCCCTGCATGTGCATCCATAATGTATTTTACAGGAGGATTGGAGAGCATTCATTAACCTGGCTTGCCAGAAATGTGAAGGTCAGTTAAGACAGTCCAGTGCATTTTAAAAACAAATCAAGTGAGGGTCACAGTGAAGGTTGAGGAAAAACTGTGAAGCCTTTGAGACTAAAAATAGAAGTAGAATCCCTTTTGTTGAAGATGGTGAATTGGACATAAGCATTTATTTTCATTATCTCCTGAAATTCCATGAAATGAGAATAAATTTAAAAATAGCATAAAACTACAAGAACCAATGTCTGAGAGAAGAGACAATAGCAACTAAACCTTGAAAGCAGGAAAGCAGATGAACAATTGGTAACAGACCTCAGACTCTCAATTGTTAAGGAAGCTGAGAAAAACAATAGGGAAAGCTTAGAAGCAGCAAAATTTATACTATAGCCCCTGACAAGAGACTCTGGGATGGCACTGCAAACAAAATGAAGGTGAAATAGGAAAGGAGGTTGAAAGTCTACCTGAGAAGCAGTTTGGCTCCTGACACTTCTTATTCTATTCAGGCAAACGACTGTCCTCTCCCCAGCCCAGAAGACTAGTGGTTATTCTCTGGAGAAGGTAAAACAAAATGCCTCTGGCCTGGGAGATACAGGACAGAGCTTAGGGTTGGAGTTGAATATCACTGCATTAAGTGAATGCTTGTATAGTGAATACTGAGGCCCTTTACCTTTCTTCACCTACAGAACTTCCACCATTCTGGAAGCCAGATAGCAGAATTGAGACTTCTTTTAGAAATACGGTCAGTACTAGGGGAAGGACCAAAGAATTCCCACCTTGGGATTGCCTAATGTCTCAGTGAGATCACCCTAAAATGAAGATCAAAGTCAACAAGCTCCAAACATGCGCTCAGATTTTCCAATCAGCTTTCTCATACCCCCTCTTAAATATGACCAGGCAGCCACACACTGTGGGACGTCAGGGAAAGTCTCTAGTATGAAAACCATATGGCAAAGCAAGCAAACAGAAACAAAGTGACTTGTAGGGAAGCAAAGAATATACAGTAAAAAGAAATCATAAAACAAAAGCAAACAACAGACAAATCAGGCACTAAAATCCTCAGAGAAGAGACTATATTGCATCCATTAAATAAGAACAGGAAATTGTAAGAAAAGAACACTAAATAAGAAAGAGCTCATGGAAATTAAGAAAGCAGAAATATATATTTCAACTAAAAGGTTAGCATATAAAGTTCAGTGAATCTATCAGAAAGTAGAGTAAAAAGTCAAAGAAATGGAAAATAGGAAGAGAGACACACACAAACCATAAGGAACAACATTCTACCAGGAATATTAGAAGAGAGAACATAAAAAAATGGAGGGAAGGAAATTATCAATAAAATAATGATAAGAACATTTTTCCTGGGAATACCCTGGCAGTCCAGTGGTTAGGACTCGGCACTTTCACTGCTGGGGGCCAGGATTCAATCCCTGGTCAGGGAACTAAGATTCTGCAAGCTGTGCAGCACAGCCAAAAATAATAATAATAATAATTTTTTTCCCAATAAAAAAAAAAGCTTCCAGGCATGCTAGAATAAAATAGACACACCAAAAATAAAAATAGACCCACCAAGGTGCATCATCATGAAAATTCAGAAGACTAAGAAGAACAAGTATATTCTACAAAATACCAGAGAAAACTTAGGTTTCTTATTTAAAAAATGAAAAATGAGAATGGCACAAGACTTCTAAGTAGCCTCACTAAAAGCTGGAAAACAATGGGACAACTGGGAACAATGGGAACGATGCCTTCAAAATTCCACTGGAAAAATATTCTCCAACCTAGAATGCTATATTCAAATGAGACGGTAGAATAAAAACTTTTCTAGGCATAGAGGGTCTCAAAAATTTCCCTCCTATGCACCTTCCCTCCTATGCACCTTTTCTCAGGATGATTTTAGAGAATGTGCTCCACCAAAATGGGAAAATGAAAACAACAGGAAGATTAAAGGATCCCAGGAACCAACAAAGAAAGCAAACAAAATTTCTATGATGAAAAGAGTCTTAGATCCAAAAGCTATGGAACAAATCTGGAAAGTAAAACCAACCAGTCTAGATTAGGCAGGTCATAAAGATCCAGAAGAGATTTCTTACATATACATGATTGATAGGATGGTTAATATGCTTTAATGTACTGAAAGGAGTTTCACAACTAGGGGAAGGCTTTGTGATTGAATTTTTTAAAAAAATCATTAACTCTAGGTAAAACAAACTATTGTACAGGAAAGAAAAATAAAATATAGTACATGGCTCAACTGTGAATAGTGATTAGATCATAATAATTAAAACAATGAACATTAATCTAAAATTACTATATGACCATTCTGGGAGGACTGAGAAGAAAATGTGAAATGAGGAAGAATGTAAAGGAAATGAGAAGAATGTCAGTGTGTAGTAAGGGCAAAGTGAAAAAGGATTCATACTTGTCAGTGTGGGAACTTACTATAAAGCTACAGTAATCAAGACAGGGAGGCACTGGTATAAGGACAGACATACAGATTAATAGAATAGAACTGAGAGTCCAGAAATATGCCCTCACATTTACAGTCAAATGGTTTTCAATAAAGGTGCCAAGACAATTTGATGGAGAAAGAACAATCTTTTCAAAAATGGTCTTGGAATAACGGGACATCCATATGCAAAAGAATGAAGTTGGACCCTTACCCCCTACCTCCCAATATGTAAAAAAAAAATAATTCAAAATGGATCATAGATGTAAATGTAAGAGGTAAAACTTTAAAATTCTTGGAAGAAAACAGACAAAGGCATAAGTCTTCATGACCCTAGATTAGGCAATCATCTATTAAATATGAGACCCGAAGTACAAGCAACAACAACAACAAAAAGAAATAGAAAATTGGATTTCATGAAAATTAAGCATCTTTGTGCTTCAAAGCACATCATCAAGAGAATGAAAAGTCAATCCACTATGGAGTTTGGGTGATAAATGTGTCAATGTAGGCTAATCAATTGTAACAAATGTACCACTCTGATGTGTGATGTTGATAAGTGGGGAGGTTATACGTGTGTGGGGACATGGGCTATATGGAAATTCTCTGTACTTTCCACTCAGTTTTGCTGTGCACCTAAAACTGCTCTAAAAAAATAAAGTTTATTAATTTAAAAAAAAGTATCCATATGACAAGGCTGCTGTTAGGATTAAATGTGAGACGCTGCATGGAAAGTGCTTAGATCAGTGCCTAAAGTATTCTAATTGCTCAATAGTACCAATTAAAAAAAAAGTCAACCCATGAAATAAGGGAAAATTTTTGTAAATCACGTATTTTATAAGGGATTTGTATCTAGAATATATAAATAACTCCTACAACCCATAACAAAGAGACAACTCAAAAAGTGGGTAAGGAGTCTGAATAGGCATTCCTCCATAGAATATACACATGGCCAATAAGCATGTGGAAAGAGTGGAAAGATTCTTAACATCATTGGCCAATACGGTCACGTAAATCCAGACCACAAAGAGATACCACTTCACATCCCTTGGATGACTATAATCAAAAATACAGACAATAACAGGTGTTGATGAGGATGTACAGAAACTGGAACCCCCGTAAATTGCTGCTGGGAATATAAAATGGTACTGCCACTTTAGAAAACATTTAGGCAATTCTTCAAAAAGTTTAACATATAGTTAATATACAATCCAAAAATCCCATTCCTAGGTTTATATCCAAAATAATTTTAAGCATATGTTCACACAAAAATATATACACAAGTATTTATAGCAGCATTATTTATAATAGCCCCAAACTGTCAAACACTTCAATTGATGTGTGAATAAATAAAATGTGATATATTCAAATGACTGAAATATTATTCAGCAATAGAAAGACATGAAGTACTATACTACAACATGGATGCACCTTGAAAACATTATGCTATCCTTGAAAGAAGGCAGTCATGAAAGATGGCATACCATATGACTACGCTTAGATCAAGTGTCCAGGCAATCTACACAGACAGAAATAGATTAGTGCTGCCTATGGGCTGGGAAGAGAAGTAGGTGATGGGAATCAGGAGTAACTGCTAATGGGCGTGGGGCTGCTTTCTGGGGAGAAGAAAATGTCCTCAAATTGATTGTGGTGATGGTTGCACACTGGTAATCCATCCTGTAATAGACTAAAAACCATGCAATTGTATTTTAAATGGTTCAATTGTATGGTGTGTGAATTATAACTCAATAAAGCTGAGGTTTTTAAATTTATAATGATTTTAGGAATATAAGGTTCTGCTCACTACAAAAGTCCTTAGCGTTTTGAGATATATACATAATATATACGTGTGTATTTATATACAGTATATATATAGTATGTGTGTGTACATATATATATGCTAAGAAAAAATCTACTGTAACTTTATTACAACAGTTTATTTCACAGATATGAACACACTGTGGGTTAAAGACTATCCCCCCAAAAAACCATGAAGTGCAAAAAAATTTTTTGCAATTAGCTAGCAATACAAACAGTAATCCTGTTCTTAAACATCAGTCCTAGAAAAGGAATTTAAATAAAGGTTATCAGAAAGGAACAACACTGTTACCAGTTGTATTTGAAACTAAGATTTGCCAAGAGTTATAGTGACCTTAATTCATTTACCAATTTAGCACCTTGCCAATTCAAGTTATATGCCTCTTCAATCCATGACATTCTTTCCACATTTATTTTAAATCCTGTCACCCAATGAAGGTACTATAAAGCACTTTAATCACTGAAGCCTGTAGTTACAACAATCTTATTTTCCTCAAGAGAAAAATGTTTATTTTAAAGAACTCCCCTAACCATAATGACCATGCAGTCATTTAAAAAACTTTGCTCCAGATTTGGCAGGTGTTAACTGAAGACTTATCAGGTAACTTTTATGTAAATACCACAGAGACTAACAGATTTACAATTAGCATAGTTATTCAATTCCCATAGCTCTTCCTAAAGAAATAAGGGAAAATGATTACAACAAAACATTTCTATTTTCATCTGTTATTTTTACACTATCAACTTATAAGAGATTGATTGGCTTGCATGCCCCCTCTCCCACTAAAAAAACATCCACTTTGGATCTACTATATAGGTAAAATGGGAGAAGCAGAAATTCCAAGTGTCCTTTAGTTGTATCAAATTTTACGAATAACATATGAACTATAATGAAGAGATGTACCACTATTAGTTTCAATAGCAAACAAAATTCTAGTATAATAAAAATCAAGTCATATTTTATATCAATAAGTTTCTCAGTGGTTCTTAAAAGCCAGTAACACCCTTTCTTTTCTTGCACTGTTAGTGGGAATGTAAATTAATACAGCCACTATGGAGAACAGTATGGAGGTTCCTTAAAAAACTACAAATAGAACTACCATACGACCCAGAAAATACCACTACTGGGCATATACCCTGAGAAAACCATAATTCAAAAAGAGTCATGTACGACAATGTTCATTGCAGCACTATTTACAATAGCCAGAACATGGAAGCAACCTAAGTGTCCACCAACAGATGAATGGATAAAGAAGATGTGCCACTTATATACAATGGAATATTACTCAGCCATAAAAAGAAACGAAATTGAGTTATTTGTAGTGAGGTGGATGGACCTAGAGTCTGTCATACAGAGTGAAGTAAGTCAGAAAGAGAAAAACAAATACCATATGCTAATGCAGATATATGGAATTAAAAAAAAATGGTTCTGATGAACCTAGGGGCAGGACAGGAATAAAGACACAGATGCAGAGAATGGATGTGAGGAAATGGGGAGGAAGAGGGGTAAGCTGGGACAAAGTGAGAGAGTAGCATTGATGTATATACACTACCAAATGTAAAATAGATAGCTAGTGGGAAGCAGCTGCATAGCACAGGGATATCAGCTCGGTGCTTTGTGACTACCTAGAGGGGTGAGATAGGGAGGGTGGGAGGGAGGGGATATGGGGATATATGTATACGTATAGCTGATTCACTTTGTTATACAGCAGAAACTAACACAACATTGTAAAGCAATTATACACCAATAAAGATGTTAAAAAAAACAGTTCAACAATATAAAAACAAAATCATATTAATGTACAGAGGAAATAATATTCCATATTATAAAATGAAAAATATCCCAGGATGATTAGGGGAACAGGATATTCTGGTTAAGTGAATAGTCTAAATTATTGATGAGTATTATATATATTTCTTAAGAAGCGACTAAATAATATACCCAATTATTTTGATAATTATGCCAAAAATTAAACAATAAAATAAAATCTAGCCTCCAATGTAGGCATTTTAGGAAGCTATACACTTTCCAACAGTTACATCACTGTAAATTCTAGACTCAACTTTTGAAATGGTCCTTAGGTCAGCTAGGGAATCACAAGAAAAAAATGTTAATTACTTTACATCGATAAAGCAATTCCAAAAAATGTATTGCCTAGCTTGATCCCCCACCTTATTCATCAGACTAAGCTTTGAACAATTTATCGTAAATTTAAAAATAAATCGTAAACTGCCACTGAGACTCTCCAAGAAAATGCTCTGGGGCTCAATTTTAGAAAGAATCTAACATGGTTTAAGAAATAATAGTATTGTGGAATAGGTGTTGGAAGCCTCCTACTGAGAAGATTCCAAAAATGTAGAAGGATTTATAGATTCCACTATGACTATTTCAACCAATTAAATAACATTAGGATCATAAACTGTATACATTTCCTCTTAGTTGAAACACAGTAAAATACACAATATGAAAGCTACAGTGAATAAAGAAGTTATTCAGAAGATATTTCAAGATCTTACTCACCATCATGAACAACAATGATCCTTTATTGTTTCACAGACATAGAAAGGATTTAAGATAGGACAGAATAACAAAAAGCTATTGCAGAGTTTACAAAGTGTTTACCTTCATTACCAATAGTGTCTAACAAGTTTGCAAGATATACTAAACAAGTATATTATCCTCATTTTCTAGCCAAGGAATTAAAGGTCTAAAGTAGTTATCCTTAAACCTTTTTCTGCCTCAAAGCATCTGAAGGACTTTCAGAAACAGTGGCTCTCCAGCCTAGAGTTGAAGAGAGCATGCCTAGTGCAGAGGGTCTCAATACTGGAGGCACATTTGAAACACTTGGGTGCTTTTACAAACTACTGATGCCCTGATCCTCCCCAGAGATTTGCATTTAATTGTTTTCAGGTAGGGCCCAGCTTGACTTTTTCTTTTTTGATAACTGCCAAGGCTATTCTAATGTGAGCTGGTATTAAGAATTACTGAACTAGGATAGAAACAAAACTCTGCATTTAGGTCTAAGAGCCTTCAGGTGATTTTTGCCAAAAAAAAAAGTTTTAATGAGGTATAATTTACATACACATGTCAGAGTCTAAGTTTTATTAGTTTAAGGAAATTATACAATTGTTTATCCATGATTATAATTCAGTCTGGAAAGCTTCCATTATCTCTTTGTAGTCAATCTCCTTTCCTGCTCATGGCCTCAGGCATCTATTGATCTGCTTTCTGGTCCTTCTGCCTTTTTTAGAAATTTCATGTAAGTAAAATCATGTACTAGTCTTCTAAGCCTGACTTTATAAACTTAGTAATATTTAGGTATACTCAAAACTTTTCATGTCTTTTTACTGCTGAGAAGGATTCCATTATATGGACGAAACAAACCATGTTCATCTGTTCACCAGTTGACGGATATGTGCATAGTTTCCAATTCTTAGTTATTATGAATATTGCTTTTATAAACAGCTGCTTGCAAGCATGTGTGAACATATGCTCTCATTTCTCCTGGATAAATACCTAGAAATGGAAGAACTGAGCTGCAGAGTTAAGTGTAAGTTTAATGGCCCGACTGTTTTCCATAGTAGCTGTACCGTTTTACATCCCCACCAACGTGTGAGACTTGCAGTTTCTCTGCATCCTCATCAAAATATGATAGTCACTGTTTTTAATAATATCCATTCTAGGGTTTCCCTGGTGGCACAGCGGTTGAGAGTCTGCCTGCCAATGCAGGGTTCGGGCCCCAGTTCGGGAAGATCCCACATGCTGCGGAGCGGCTGGGCCCGTGAGCCATGGCCGCTGAGCCTGCGTGTCCGGAGCCTGTGCTCCACAACGGGAGAGGCCACAACAGTGAGAGGCCCGCGTACAGCAAAGAATAGTAATAATAATATCCATTCTAGACAGTTATTATAGAATCACATTGTGGTTTTCATTTCCCAAAAGATTAATGATGTTGGGTATCTTTCATGTGTTTTTTTAGCTCTTCATGTATCTTTAGAGAAATGTGTATTCAAGTCTCTTACCCACTTATTAATTGCAATTTCTCCTTACTACTGAGTTGTAAGAATTATTTTTATATACCTGCCCATTGTAAGACATATGATTGAAACTATTTTCTCTTAGTAGCCTTTAACAGTTTTTTCTTAATAGTTCTTCAAAAAGGAGATTTTTTTTTTTAACATCTTTATTGGAGTATAATTGCTTTACAATGGTGTGTTAGTTTCTGCTGTATAACAAAGTGAATCAGCTATACGTATACATATATTCCCATAACCCCTCCCTCTTGCCTCTCCCTCCCACCCTCCCTATCCCACCCCTCTAGGTGGTCACAAAGCACCGAGCTGATCTCCCTGTGCTATGCAGCTGCTTCCCACTAGCTACCTATTTTACATTTGGTAGTGCATGTATGTCAATGCAACTCTCTCACTTCATCCCATCTTACACTTCCCCCTCCCCATGTCCTCAAGTCCATTCTCTACGCCTGTGTCTTTATTCCTGTCCTGCCCCTAGGTGCATCAAAACCATTTTTTTCTTTAGATTTCAAAATGGAGGTATTTTTAAATTTTGGTGAATTTATAGATTTTTTTTTCTTTTTACAGATCATCCTTTTGGTATATATGTTTTTAAATAGAGGTTTTGTAGTTTTAGTGCTTACATTTGGGTATATGACTCATTTTGAGTTAATTTTTATGTAAGATAAAAGTCTAAAAATTACATATTTTATATACATATATATGTAATTTTTGAGTTTTTACATACGGACATCCAATTATTCCAGTACTGTGTTAAAAGGACTATCCTTTTCCCATTGGCATCTTTGTCTCTATTCTGTTCCACTGATATGTGTGTATTCTCCAACACCACACTGTCTTAATTACTATGGCTTCATAGCAAGTCGTGAATCAGGCAGTGTAAGTTCTCAAAAGTTGTTCTTTCTTTTCAAAATTGTTTTGGCCATTCTAGATCCTTTGCAATTTCATGTAAATCTAGTATCCGTTTGTCAATTTCTATGAAAAGTCCTCCTGAATTTTGTTAGAGATTAGATTGAATCTATAGGTCAGTTGGAGAGAAGGACCATCTTAATAATACTGAGTTTTCTAATCTATGAACACAGTATATTTCTCCATTTACTTATTTGTATCTTCTTCAACTACTCTCAGCAATGTTTTGTAGTTTTCAGTGTACAGGTTTTGCACTTCTTGTTAGATATAGTCCTCAGTATTTTATTCATTGGTGTCTGGTCTAATTTCCTTCCTTCTACTTCACTTGGATTTAGTCTTCTAGCTTCTTGAGGTTGATGTTTAAATTACTGATTTTAGATCTTTCTTCCATTCTAAGATAAGCATTTAGAATACTCTTAGTACTGTATTAGCTGCTTTCCATAAATTTGATATGTTTCTATTTTCATTCAGTTAAAACTATGTTTTTAATTTCACCTATGTGCTATTTAGAAGTGTGTTTAAAATTTAGTTTCCAAGTATTTAAAGTAGTTCTCAGATTTCTTTCTGTTGTTTATTTCTAATTTAATTCCACTGTAACTGGAGAACATACTGTGTATTATATCTATTCTTTTAAATTTATTGAGCCTCATTTAATAGCCTGACAGATATATGGTCTATCCTGAAGAATGTTCCATATGTGCTTGAAGAGAACCAGTATGTTCTTGAGTGGTGTGTTTAATAAAAGTTAATACAGTAAAGTTGGCTGATTGTTTTCACTACTGAATTCCTAGCACCTAGAATAATGCCCTGAACACGACGGGCACACGATAAATATAAATATTTGCTGACTGAAAGAATACTTTGACTCTGCCACTGAAATCTCTTTCAAAATCTTTATCTAAGTCCTTTACCTTTTCTCAAGATCAAAATTATTTATAAATCAGTTACACTGAGTCATTTTAACCTTAGTTTCAGCTCACTATTTTGAAACACTTCGATCACACTGACTTGAGTATGAAGAAGGCACTTGCTTCCTCAATTCAAAATGCTTCATTAGTCCTTGCTAATAATTTTTTTTGCCGAGTACCTTTAAAATGTTTCCTTTCAAAAGAATTCCAATTTTTTAAAAAATGAGGCAACAATAGAACTCAGGATTATGAAATGATCATGGATGGCCGGTAGAAAGACTTGAGTGGAAATTCTGATCTCACCCTGTGACCTTAGACAAATTTGTTGATTTCTCTGTACCTTAGCTTTTTCATTTGTTATATAAAATTAGGCAATGATCAACATCCAATTTTTTGACAATTTCATAAAACATCTCTGTGAACATATGGTGAGCCAGGCTCTTTTCATTATACAACTGGCTTTTCAATATAGTTTTAAATATAGAAGCCTTTCTTCAGAAATGTAATAAGGTTTAGTTAATTGCATTTGTTCATATAGTTCTTTTACGCTTTTCCCAGTACCATAATACTTTCTGGGTATTTCACTGCAAAACACTTATAAAAATCATTCTTTAAAATTGGGCATTGTTCTTCTATTTTAGGTCAAACCATATGAATTGCTGATATTTTAACAATTTTTGATATACAAAGAGAGGTTCAAACTAATACATATGTCCTATGTATAATACATTGATACATCCCTTTATTTCATCAAGGGATGATACATTAAACTTAAGCAACTGATAAAAACTGGAGCACAAATTTTGGTTCACATTGCAGTCCATTCAGTCTTTCTTTACTTTTCCAGACAGCGGTTATTACTAACTAGAAATACACTACATATTTCACTTATTATTTTACAAATATTTTTGAGTACCTATTAAGTGTCAGGCACTGTTCCAGGCACTGAGAATAAAGCAATGAATAAAAGTAAAAAAACTTCACTTTGTCTCTTCTCACTTCTAGTGAGAGAAACGGACACACATTTAGTATATTAGATGGTAATCAGCACTAAGGAGAAAAATTAGAGCTGGGAAGATGGAGATGATGTCAGGAAAAGAGTCCATTTGCAATTTTAGATGGGATGGCAAAAATTAGGTCCTGAATGAGAAAATGACTTTGGAGTAAAGGTTTTCTGAAACTGAG
Organism: Grampus griseus; assembly: GCF_964374135.1. Classification (NCBI taxonomy): domain Eukaryota; kingdom Metazoa; phylum Chordata; class Mammalia; order Artiodactyla; family Delphinidae; genus Grampus; species Grampus griseus. Next base: position 18,289,264 of record NC_139011.1, read on the forward strand.
AGACCCAGCCATATGCCTATCTGGGGCAAGAACTAAACCTGTTACCTCCACTAACATGTAAGCTCCCCAAGAGCAAGTTCTTTGTTCAATTTACTGCTGGTCTAGCATGTAAAACAGTGCCTAGTATACTGTAGGTGCTCAATAAAAATATCTGTTGCAAAACTGAGTATTTCATGCATATACAAACATATAAATGCTTACTTCACACATCTGAGCTGTTATCTGTACCACAAAAGGTAGCATAATAACATTTGCACACCTTGTTTTATTTATGTAGTATCTCTTAGGGATTGTTTCAGCCCCTCCTCAGTGCCTCTTTTCTATGTTACAGGATAAATTCTAGAAGAGGATGAGCCAAGTCTGTCTTGCTTACCAGCAACCCCCAGACTGCAGTACCATACCTAATTCATAGTATCTACAAAGCATGAATAGAAACGTGACCGACTGAATGCATGAATAACAACATGATAAAGGTGTAAAACCAGGGAATAGTTTTAGGAAACAGTACAAAGTTTAGTCTGGAGGATAGGGGACAAGGAAGGCGACAGCCAAGAACAGTTGGGCATGATTCAGTAGGTTATGGGGAAACAGAGTTTTGATTTAGGAGGCCGATAGTTAATACCTTATTTTGTAGTGAGAGAGGCCATTAGTAGTGGCACTATGAATGGGATAAGACGTTTTCCTATGTAAGAGGCATCAAAACTTACACTAGCTAAAACTTGACTACTCTTTACAAAAGAAGTTCTGTCAATGGGATAAATAATTTCCCCTACAGAAAGGGTTATGGGTAAAATAGAACTTAATAATCAACTGTTCAATTTGATTGTTTCTACTTCTGAGATAAAAAAAAAAAAGATTGTGAAGTGTCAGCTTAATCAGCCCTTAATGATATGGCCTAATCAACAACTTGGCTTCGAAGATGGTCATGTGATATATGTCTAATTATTATTCAGAAGTTACTAATACTAATCCCCAAATTTTAAGAGGTGATAATTTAAAAAAATCAAATCAAGCCTCATGATAAGGTATTTTCTTAAAGTTGCAATGAAAGTCATGAAAAAAAAAAAAACTAAGAGTAAATTCTAAATCAATAAATTATCTTAGAAAAAGTTACAAGAGGAAAAACAAATAAAGGGTTGTCCAGAATACACTCAAGTTTAGTTAAGAGATGTTACTATTCATGTTAATAAGTTGTAAACCTATGTAATATTGAGAAATGGATATTATCCTGTGATTTCACGTAGTATAGTGAAACTGACTCTACTGCCACCCAGTAAGTCTACTTCTGATTTTGTTTTAGCATCTGCCAAAATCACCAGGTATATACTTATTCCCTGTGAGCTGAGAAGGGTTAAAGCCACATTTCTTCACGAATTAGTGCAGTGCAATAAACTACATTAACTATGTCTCTTCCTCCAGGAAGCCTTCCTGAATTCTTAAGGCTACGTTAGGTCATACACTCTGAAAGTATCCTCCACTTTACTTTCACCCTGATGGATAAAGAGATTTATAATGATTTTTCAAAGTGCCTTCTTCACTTGACTATAAACTTTACAAAGAAAAGGACCATGTCTCTAATTCCTCAAGTGTAAGAACCCAGTTTGACTTCCCTTTATTTCCCACACTTTGCACAATACTCTATATTATGCAATAAATGGTATTTTGATATTGATGTTAATGATTATAACTCTTTAGGGTCTTCCAACTACCATTTACTAAACCATTTTCTAACTTTTCCTCCACTTTACCTTATATTCAGGTATTTCTAAAGGTCCTATCCTTGGCTCTCTTCTTTAGCCATGTTGTCTATGTGTTTTTTCCCAACCACTCCTGTTTCCACTATCACCTTTATACACCCGCGGTGGACTTTTACACTGGGGGCTTCCCAGTATTCAGACCCTTGTATAGTCACCTCCCTCTTGAATCTGGCCCATTCTTGTGAGTAGCTTTAAATAAGAATACAGCAGAAGTGACACTTGGCCAGTTTTGGGAATAAGCCTTAAAAAGTCCTTGTCACCTCAATTTTTCTTCATTTTGGAATCTTGAGTAGCCATGTAAAAAATTCCAGCTAACCTGCTCCAGAGATTACAAGAAAAAAGCACGTGGCAAGGAAAAGGCGTTGAGACTACATGGAGAGAGAAAGACAGCTGTCCCTGCATCCCATCTGAGCCCATCCTCCAAACAATCCACAAGTTCAGCGCAGCCACATATCAGTGACCACTGGTAAGACTGGCAGAAGAACTGCCCAGCTGAACCTAGCTCAAACACAGAAGTATGAGCAAATAAAGTGTTTGTTCTTTTAAGCCACTTAGTTTTAGGGTGATTTGCTGTAAAACAGATAAACAAAAGAGCTGGTAAACTAAAAATCTAAATCTCCTGCCCTGACCACCCTCTAGAGATATACATCTAAACTTCAAACACTAACTTTAAATTTCCACATAGATATTATCTACATTTCAGATTCAACACTTGCTAAAATGAATTTTAGTATATCACCTATTTCCTATAAAGTACTGTGTAAACCGCTGATTTTAAAATTGTATTCCTCAGAATTCTAAGGTTCTAGAGTACTTCTAGAGATTACAATCTGGGTAGATACGTTTCAATTCCAGTTCTTAGTCCCATAATATCACAGGTCACAAAAACTAAGTATAAGCTCAGAATTAAATTAAACAAATCATCGTCCAATTAAAACAGAAAACACTGAAACAAAGTACGAAGGAACACACTTTAGCTATGTGACTTTGGACAAGTAACTAACATTTTGACCTGCAATTACTTAATGAAGTATTAGAGATTGGATCTAAATAATCTGATTTTATAATAGAAATTAATGACATCTTGAATGTAATAGATTATTAGAGAGGCAACACAGTGCAGGGGTTAAGAGCAGAGTGCCTGGGTTCAAACCCTTGGAGATGTTAGAGCTATTAATTGGCAGAATCTTGGTTCACAACCTGTTTCTGCCAGTTAATAGCTCTGTAACTTCTCCAAGTCCCAATTTCCTCATCTGTTAAATGTTTATAAGGTTATTTTAAGTTTATAACGTTATTATAAAAATTAAATGAATCAAGATTTCTAAAGTACTTAGAATACTGCATAGCATATAAAAAGCTGTTAAATAAATTCTACAGAAAATTGTAATCACAAGTTTGTTTTTTTAATATACCATATAATAAATTAATCTATTTCCATAAATTTTATTCCTGAAATGTCTCTAAGAAACCCATGTTTAATGTAATTAACTATCTAATTAACCAAAATTTCTGCCTTTAGAACACTGATATTTTATGAATGAATAACGTTGTATATACTATCTGTTGCAGTAGGTTGTTAGATAAGAAAAACATCTTAAAATGATACGGGTCCTCTTAATTAGTAGTAATAATATATTTTCTCATAAAGAAATGTTATCTCCATTTCAAAGTTGATAAATACATTATTTATGTGGCACCATTAAAACTTAAAAATTTACTACTTACCACTGATTGTCTTAGGCTTTCTAGCTATATATTCCTTCCATTTTCTTGAACTGAGCTGGCTGGGAGGAGGAGTAAGTATGCTACTAATGGTACATGGCAATACAAAAAGAGCACCAACCTGGATAAAACAGAACATATTTTTAGGAGTGCACAATGAAATCAACTCTAAAATAGCGTCATCTGACAATTTTCCACTCATATTTCACCTACATAACACGTATTTAGTCACATTCTTTCCCAAGAATTCCACTATAAAAACTAAAAAAAGAAAAAAACAAGAACACTGCCCTATCTCCACCAAAAAAAAAAAAGCCAGAAAACAGAGAAAGGATTCAAAGTTACAGGTATCCGTTTTACTTCCACTGAGTCATGTATCTCTGAAAACCGTATTCACAATGTTTAAGTTTAGGTTGTGGGTATAATTTCTTCGTATATCTGCAAATCAATGAGAGGTCACGAATTCTATCCTCAAAAGATTTTGTCATACCGAGTTATACTTTTATAAACTTTTGACTGGATGGATTATTGGTCTGGCTTCAAAATTAGAATCTAAAGGCAATTTCAAAACTTTTGTTGCTAGATATCAGAGATTTAATGCTAGTAGGTATAAAATTTAGAGAAACCATGAATCATATGCCAGAAAACATACAGCAGCTTCTAACTGATTGATGAGCAAACTCAACTTATTCATCTTTGTATTCCCAGTGCTGGGCACACAGAGGTTTGTTAAATATTTGTCCCCCCAAACCCACCATAATATATTTAGGTAAATTCTCAGTTTTGTTAAGCACTGAATAAAACAAACTGCAACCTTGAAAGCTGTATTTTGCCTGTTATTTTAGAAATGTAAGCTACAAAATCAGTACATCCCAATAAATACATTTTTTTTTTTTTTTTTTTTTTTTTTACTTTTGGGGAAATTTAGGCAAGGCATTTGCTATCAATCTCAAATCTAATGCAAAATCACTTTTAACTGTCCTATGTAGATAGAAGGGTTACATGAGATATGTGACACAAAGTTAATTAATACTTTTAGTTGCTATTTATTATTTTTACTTACGTATTCTTAACTAACGAATATGAAAATAAGTCTATCAGGAGTAAAACAAGGAAGGTAAAATTAAATATGCTTATTTTTCTTGATTATTATAGCCATAACCTTTTTATTTTAAGTCAAATGTATTTTACATAGTCAAGCATTAGATATTAAAAATAAAAATATTTAGGAATGGAAAATAATCATTAACTATAAAAGATATATATTTAATTTCCTAAACACTAAGTCCTAGTTCTTCCTTCTTGCTTAAGTAAGACTTCTTAGACCAAAATGCATAACAAAACTGTCTGGCCCAAAGGGTGACAAAGCTGTAATGTGAGTATGCCAGATCAGGGCCCAACTATAGCTTAACAATTATAAAACTGTTACAATTATAGTTACAGCTTAACAATGTAAAGATACTAAATGCAGTTCATTGCATAATTTATAGCCTGACATAAATGTGTCCTGACCCATCAGCAAAGGAAGTGACCACATTTCTGAGACAGCCTATTTTTGATTAAACATTTGCTACAAATATGAAAATAAACTTTTCTAAATCCCATAAGCTATAATTCCCTACAAAATAAATTTATGTCAATAGTTCACACTACATTCACAAAAAACTTGGATTCTGATAACTTGTTCTCACTCATACACTAATCATTAGATATACTTTGAGAGACTTGAGGATGATCCTTTTATGTTAACATTCTATTCCAAAATTTAACAGCCAAATAACATTTCAAACCCAAGTTTCAAAACTCTGATTCAGTCTTTTCAGCAGGCAAACCCCCAAACAAGCAGGCACTATGGCAATCATGTTTTTAGCCTTATAAATTCTCCTCTTTAATAAAAATATTCCCTGTCCATGTGATTAATAGACATCATGATTCCCTAACAACCCTATCTTGCCTTTTCTAATCTAATAAAATAAGTTTTCCTCTAAAAGGCTTTTATTTTTATTCTGAGGCTAATCAAACATCTTTTTTAAGCTCAAAAGTTGACTTAGGATCACATAAAGCACTAGAATTTAAGCACTTTGACAGCTTCCCAAGGAGGGAACTTGTCCACTTTATTCTCTCCAGTATTCTCTCCAGTTGCAACAAGCAACTGGCAGGCAGTCCAAAAAACAAAAAGAAAAGTTGAATAAATAAATGAAAACCATGTTATAAAGCACTGGGATTATTTCAAGGAATGACCGTGGAATTCAATTTTTTTTTTCAAAAATGTAAAAGACTAACTATGACACAGTGTAAAAGGACAGTGAACTGCTTCACATTTAGAGATTTAGCCAAATTACATAATGTATGTTTCTAAAAGTTATCCCTTTGCTGAATTAAAGTAGGAACATATATTTAAAGTTCTATTTATTTGTCCCCGACTGATAAAGTGTAGTCCAATATTTCAGTCATTGTCCGAGAAGCAATAAGAATGACAATCTAATACAACAAATTTAAAATAAAATTGAAAATACTATATTAATAGATATCAATAGTTTAGCTTTCTTCTAGGATTAGAGTTGCCTATCTTCAATATCTAGATGGGTTAAGAATTATTTTATACCCGAGTTAAATTATAGGTATATGTCTGATTTTGACTTGAAACATTACCTATAAAACTAATTCCTAAAAATTTCATCATAACTTCAAAATATCTAGAGGATATCTAGTGCTTTATAAATTTCAGGAAAATGTTTCACTTAAGTGTGTCTATCATTTGGGCCACATAAACTTCAAAGACAAGAATTAGATAGCAACCATCATTTGTATCATACTGTACAGTTTATAAAATATATTCCAATTTGGTTTTCATTACAACTTTTTGAAATAGGCAAAACAGGAATTATTATTTCCAGTTCACAATTTAAAAAGCTATAAACCAGTGAGTGGCAGAGCTAGTACTTAAATCAAAGTTTTCTAAAGTACATGTTCTTTTACTTGAGACTTTCTACTATATCATATTCCCTCCCTCCCTTATTTGATAATATAGGTGAGATGATTAATGATAAATGACATTCTCATTTCCTGGATAGGGTTACACAGTGAACTATTTAGCTACTTGGGTTAAAATATGAACAGAGTTGTTTGTTTGTTTGTTTTTATTCTTAGTGCTTTTTCTTCTTCTGTTTTTTTTTTTTTTAACTATACCACTTCACAAGACTTCTGTGTGCAAATTTCTGTAGAGATGTACGATCTTATTAGCCTGTTTAAAGTACACCATCCACCCTACTACCCTATCTCAGCCTGCTTATTTTCTTCATAGCTCTCATTTTCTATTTTTCCTACCAAAATGTAAGTTCCATGAGGGCAGAGTCTTCATCTGTACAATCCATCATTGGAGCCCTAATATCTAATACAATGCATAAAGTAGAACTAATGTTGAAGAAACAAAAAAAGAAATTTTAAATTTCAAAATGTAGCACATTGGGTACTTCAGAGGTGAAAAAACAGGCTAACATTATCTTCAGACTGTTCCTTTAAAGGCCATTTCATCAAATAAATACTCTGATACACTGCTGCAAGTCAAAATTTTGAGGCTGCAAGTCAAAATTTTGAGGCTGCAAGTCAAAATTTTGAGGCTGCAAGTCAAAATTTTAAGTTATTATATAGCCAAGCATCTTAAGGCCAAAATCATATTTTCTTTACTACATCAATTTTCTAAGGGAACTATAACCAAGATTTGATTAATAGTGCCATGGGGAAACCATAATTATAACAATCATTTTTCTCCCTGCAGGACTATTGGATAATTGAGTATTTGTTGTTAAAATAATAAGAAAATGTTATGCAAATATTGCCAATGAACATTTTGTGCATTAAAAATTGTTTTCATAGAAACAAGGTAGTTGAGCAAATAACCAGAAAGAAAATTTTAGTTTTTCCTATTGAAAACTGTACTTGACTTTATATGATTCCACTTAAAATTCTTTATGTTGTAGTTAAAAATTTTTTTAAATATACCAATTCTACCATATCATTATATATGTTTTATATACATATATAAACTAGTCAAATAGCTGAAAATCTTCTAAACATCACCAAAATTAAAAAAGAAGAACTGAAAACTTACAAATGATAATTTAGTGAAGTTTGAGACATTTTTCTCACCTCCACCTACCCATCCTACCATGAAAAAGATCATGCAAGCATATACATATCTTGCCACAGAACTGAAATCAGATGTGAAAGGGGCAGGTTAACAATAACCTAATGTGTTCTAAAAGCAATTATCATCATGAAGCTTATTTTTGAAAATCTCTTCTAAAAAAAAAAAACATCACTTCATGTCTGCAGAAGACTTTGGGGTTATTATGAAAAGTCCAAAGTATCTTAACATGAATTAGGACCAAAACCTTATGTTAAGTTAAAGAAACCAAATCATCACACAGAAACAGATTTTAAAAAATACATTCCCTTTTCTCACACATCTGTAAATGTTAAGTTAAAAACAAAACAAAAACAAAAAAACACCCTCTATACCTTGCCACACAGGGAAGAAACCTGCTCCAACAGCAGCTTGGAATTCTGTTTGGTATTGTTTTCTGTCAGTCCTCTGCACTAAGGAGTTAAAGAAATGATGAAATGGTAATTGTCAAATAATTCAACTCCCTAAAATAAGTTTGATTCTCCAATTCACAAGGTGCTTAAATTCACTGATCAACATTTTTAACTGTGGGAACTCACAATTACTCCTTTCCAAGGACAATTATTTTTCTGATTCTGAAAATACATCAAGAAATAGTGATACTATAAATAGCATTACTCTAATGCTATTAGAGATTTGTACAAACTGGAGCTTCTGAATAAAAATTCAAGAACACTGTACTAGGGTTTCATTTCTGGCCAACAACAAATTCTTTTTATATAAAATATTGTTCTTAGATCTGTTCCTAAAACTTCTTAGATATATTTTCTTAAAAAAGAGTCTAAAATATGTTGAATATTTACAGACATATGTGATAGCATTCTTATTTACTTAAGTATTTAAAAAGATACAGTGGACTGGCACTTGTACCTATCCTGCCAATGGCAAGAGAAACATCTGAACATTCCAATAGTATATAAATTATTTTGTTTTTCTTCACAGATCCCTAACATTTCTCCCTCTTACCTACCACATAAGCAATGAGTAATAATTTCAGGAAGTCTTCTGCCTATTCTAGAGGCATAAATATCGTGCCTGAAGGAGTATTCTTTTTTTGCAAGTTGTAGAATTTCTCTTAAAGCAATGGCAATGAAAAGTATACTGATATTATAAAAAAGAAAAACAACAACAAAAGTATGGGCAAATATTTAAATGTGGTGGTACCAGGAAACAGTCTTACTTGACACAGAAAAATTGTGATCTATAATGAACATGTAAATGAAAAGGATACAACTCAAATTCAATGTCTGACATATAGCAGGAAGGTAGGTCTGATAATTTTATCATCTGCACAAATTCTAAAGCAGGGCCATAATAATGAAAAACCTAAAAAAGAAATGAAAATTATGTAAGACTTTAAATACTATAAATAAAATGAAAGTGAACAAATTAGTGATCAGGGTTTAAATCTTTAAAATGGGTCTTAAAAAGCACGTATTTACATATTATGCAAGACAAACACTTAATTCTCTATCAAAGATAAGAATTTCTTCCATATCAATTCTACTTTTCCAAGTGGAGAGATATGGAGATTTCTTACTAACTGGAAAGAGTTTTAACAGGAGGAAAATGAGTATAGAAAGAGGCAAGCAACAGAGGACAAGAGTTCTCAACTCTTCCTGTTTATCTCTAGGAAGACAGACAGATAAGCCAGGAGGCTAGTATGTTGAAGAGGGTCTGCGAAACTGAGAAAGAGAAAGAAAAGACACTCCAGGATGAACTCTGGTATGCTGAGATTAAAAAAAAACAAAAAACAAAACAAAGTCCTTGGAGGAAATACTAAAGTAATTAAAGAGAGAACTAGTAAAACAAGAATACTAATTAACAAAGAAAGCTCCACTCAGAGAAATAAAATTCAGTATTTCTTTGGATAGAGTCTAAAACTAAACTAAGAGTGAGCTAGTGAAGAAAGTAATTCAAGAGTTGGGGCTAGAGTGCTTCACAAGAAGGGCAAAGAAAAGCAAACACATCTTCAAACACACAAAGTTTTAAACTTGCAGAAAGCTGAGTAATTTCATCATATATGATTATGTGTATGTATGTGTATGTGTGTATACACACACCTAGTGTGTATTTATATATATGTATGTATGCATGTATTTGTTTATGCATAGAGAGGCTTACATTTATTTAAGACGTTGAACCCTAAATTTCTCTCAATAGCAGCAAAAATCAGACACATTATTCATACTTGAATGGTGTACTACCAAAGAAGAAAAGTTGAGGTCATCAATCTTATGATTATAATCTTTAGAAAAGAATTTAATATTCCTGTGAAAGGTGGTCATGGTAAGTTACTTAAAGTAAGTAATTCTGAACTATTAGGAAATGTGTCAACATCAGAAATATGTCTTTTGTACCACCCTTTGATCAGAAAATATTACCCATCAAACTGACATCCTTGCAACTTCATGACCATTATGTTTTGTGCATTCTTGAAATGCATCCTTCAAAGTGAATTTCTAAAGTGCTTCTATATAAATACTTCTTCTTATATTATTTGTCCAATGTGAAAAAAAAAAGCGAACCAAACCCCTCTTAATTATTATACTTTATAATTACTTGCATTTTAAGAATAAATCTATGGAGACATGGGATAAGAATCAATACCTCTTAAACTGTAAATGAAGCAAATGTCAGGCCCTATATCAGATGCTAATCTCTTACTTCATTTAACCCTCATAATTTTGTAAGATAGTGTTTATTACTATCTCCATTTCATAAATGAATTAATCAGTCTACCCAAGGTGACAATACCTCATAGGTGACGAAGTCAGGTTTCAAACCCAGGTCTACCTAACATCAAAGCCTGTTCTCTTTCCACTGTATCATACGCCCTTCAAACTGAGTCTTAGAAAGGTCACATGGTAAAGTTCAAATCAAAAGTGGTTTCAGGGGCTTCCCTGGTGGCGCAGTGGTTGAGAGTCCGCCTGCCAATGCAGGGGACACGGGTTCGTGACCCGGTCCGGGAAGATTCCACATGCCGCAGAGCGGCTGAGCCCGTGAGCCATGGCTGCTGAGCCTGCGCATCCGGAGCCTGTGCTCCGCAACGAGAGAGGCCACAACAGTGAGAGGCCCACGTACCGCAAAAAAAAAAAATAAAAAAATAAGTGGTTTCAGGCCTATACTGATCTAAAGTTAGGATCGTTCCATTTTGAAAACAATTTAAAACAATGATAGTTTTGCCAACATTCAATACTGATAATACAGTATAATTTAAGCACTTAATTATAATTATAGTAAAAGTTATGCAAGTGAGCACACTTAAGCACATATATTAGTAATGTTAATTAAAGATTCAAACATATCTTATGAAATATTCATGAATAGATGATGGCAAAAACAATTAAACATAGATTACCTTTGGCAAAATACTCTTATCCTTTGATGGTATTATCTTTTTGTCAAGAAAGCAAGTTTTTAAATTAGATGTACTAAAATTCTTAGGTGTGACTCCCTTTAAACAAAATTCAGGAAAACTAATTTCACATCCAAACTGAAAAGAAACGAAGAGAACACAGTTATAGGCATCATGAATTAAGTTACAAAGATTAATACATCTCATTGCAATGTAAAAGTTGAGAGGAAAACCATATGTAAATTTATTTTTGATCCTCAGTTCAAAATGCAGTTCTTCCATTTATGTACATATCATTCGTATTTCAACTTTCACATGAATTTTTCATGAAAAGCTCTCCTTGGCTCTCCTCTCCCACAAGAGGATACTAAGCCCATTCTCCGCAACCAGAGAACAAAGCAACCCCCTTTACATATAGTTGTTCAGTACCTGCTTCTTACTGTCTTAAGTTCTGCAAAAATAGAACTTGCTTGTCTCATTCACCACTAGATCCTTAGTGCCTCACACATAGTTTGCTTTCAATATAAGTTGTTGATAAAAAGATCAATTCCTGCAGAAGTAGTAATAATAGGGGTACTAACAGTAATGGTAATGACAATGATAGGTAACACTTACTGAATGGTTACTTTGTGCTTTAAATAATTTAAACCTCATAAAAATCTGAGTTAGGAACTACTATTATACCTGTCTTACAGATAAAGATAACTGTGGCACCAAGAGGCTAAATATTATCTAACATTTCACATAAAAACGAGCAAGAAACAGAATTAGGATTTGAATGCAGGCAATTTTAACTCTAGAATCTATGTCCTTAATCACTATAATGCCCCTAGGCTAAAAGCTATTCTCCACCAGAAAAAGTGATTTCAAGTTTTAAATGCAGCCTGGGGAGATATGGACATTTAATTTCTTATCCATAAAAGAATAAAAGAATCACAGAACCCTGCCATTATCTGTCTGTATGTAGACATGCAATTTCAAAAAATGTATACAAAAGTAATTCTCCTAGCTAATTGTATCCTGCATTCTTCTTGTAGGCTATATGACTTGTTTACACTAAAACCACTTGCAAAGAAGATTTATCTGCAGATTTAACTTCCCTGAGATAAAGAAGAGCTGGCGTGCAACTCAACAAGAAGGGCCCAGCCACATTAATTCCTGTTGTCTTATTAGAAGTTTTATTAAACTATAATTAAGAGTGAATTGAAAAGGAAAAAAAAAGTCTAGTAATTAGTACAATAAATCTTTATAGGAACACAACGATCTACTCGTGCTCCCATACTAAACAAACATTAAGAAACTTTCTTTTAGTTTTGCCTATAGACAGAAACACATAAAATACCAGGAACACTGATTTCGACATGGACACAGCTTATAAAAACCACCAAACATATTCATTCACGGTAAGGGATTGCAAAATAGAATTGGAGCCTCATAGAAATTTAACATTAGCGGGGTTTAATCTAATATTCTCATCTTATAGTTGAGAAATCTGGGGTCTAGTAAGGTTAAAAAAAAAATTGTTCAAAATCAGCTGGTTAGCAGAAAGCACTGATCACTTAAGGTGGTATCATAGGTAAGAAAACATGTTCTAAGCAGTTTTCCAGGAGTTTACATATGCAATGAACTAAAGCAGCTTGGATAAACATGAACTCAACTAATGTTAAATTCTGCTTTAAAAGAATGTTACATTCTAGAACTGCAGTGCCCAAAACAATCACAGTCACTATTTAAATTTAAATTAATTAAAGTAAAATATAGTAAAAGATTCAGTTCTGTGTTTGAAGTAGTCAAGTATAAAGTGCTAGTAGCAACATGAAGCCAGTGGACTATTGTATAAGGATAAATTCAGAACATTTCCATTAATGAAGAAAGTTCTATTTAGATAGTGCTTTTCTAGAACATCTTTATATGGTACCTTTTCATTAGGATTCATTTAAACTATCTGTGTTGTAAATAAGGTCGAAAGGCCTGCTTTGCAAACTGTGATAACAGAAATCCACTTACCTTCCTTTCCCATATCTGAATCTTTCCCCTCCATAACTCCTTTGAATCAATAGCATTTCTGAGATCTTGTAAAGACACAATATTAGCAGAAAGGTATTCGGCAATTTTCTGACAACTTCTATAAATAAAAGTTTATGATAATTAAATATAGGGTTTTAAATTTCACTTAGATTTAATGGTTATAGTTAGCTACAAGCCAAACAGGCAAAAATGCAAAGTTTATATTGCTGCTTTTATCAACTAATATTATAGAACATTCATTAAGTCAGTCTCTGAAGAAGTTGCTATCGTGTGTTCATTTAATCTCAACATCCCCTTGAATTATGAGTAATTACCCTTAATACTACAGATGAACAGATTTTCCTATTATTATTTATTAATTTTAACGTCAGATATACACATATGTACACACATATACAAGATTGAATGAATTCTTATCTTCAAAAGGAGAACTGCTCTCCTCAATTGTTCCCACACAGTTCTGTATGGAATTTCATAATAGCACTTATCACAGACTATCAGGACTATTTGCATTCCTGTTCCTCCCTGTATTTCAATGAAAAAGATCAAATCTCACTTTCTTATTATCAGTATATATTGCTGTGCTTGGCATAAAGATAGTGCTCAATAAACAACTGCTGAGTGAAGAAAATCATGAAGTTAACAAATCTAATACTCATTTAAGGATCAAAACTGTAATACACAGTTGATCCTTACTAAAATGTCATAAAACACAACAGTATATATTTATTTCTACATTGCACATAAAACAAAAACAAATATGACATTATAAATCTGGTGTATCCATGTATCCATGGTATTTATCACGGTGTTCACTGGACAATACAAACCTATTTAAAAACACATAATGTGTTTGGAGAATTAATGCTCAATAATACTTGTAAGAAAGCATCAACAACAGTTACTAAAAACTTAAAACTTCTCAGAAATATAAAGTATGAAATAAGAAAAATGTAGGTTCTTCTCAACAGATAAATCTCTAATCACGGTATGACATAAAACTATCTTGTCACATTTTAAAAAATCTTCAAAGGCTGGGTCTATTAAAAACAGGGTAGCAAGTTAATTGTAAAAGCGGACAACACAGATAGTGGTCAAATATGAACAAAGAAGCTTACGTTTCACAATGATTTCCTGCTATGGTAATTTTTGCTGAATACCATTCCTTCAAATGTTTTAATGCTCCTACAGTAGGCAAACAGTCTCTCAATTTAGGTGGATCTTTGTCAGAAGGCAACAGTATTATATCTATCATTGCTCTACCTAGAAAGAGATAAAGGCATTTTTGTAATTTTTTAAAAACATTTTTATTTTATATTGGAGCATAGTTGATTAACTATAATTTTTTAAAGATGTTAGATCTGGGGGCTTCCCTGGTGGCGCAGTGGTTGGGAGTCCGCCTGCCGATGCAGGGGACGCGAGTTCGAGCCCAGGTCTGGGAAGATCCCACATGCCATGGAGCAGCTAGGCCCGTATGCCACAACTACTGAGCCTGCATTCTAGAGCCCGTGAGCCACAACTACTGAAGCCCACGCTCCGCAACGAGAGAGGCCACCGCAGTGAGAAGTTCGCACACCGCAACCAAGAGTAGCCCCCGCTAGCCGCAACTAGAGAAAGCCCATGCACAGCAACGAAGACCCAGTGCAGCCAAAAAAATACATACATAAAATAAATAAGTTCAAAAAATAAGTAAATTAAAATAAATTTAAAAAAAAGATGTTAGATCTGAAATGTCTCAAAACAGTACCTTGAACAACTGAATTTTACGTTTATTTAGAAGATGAAGAAGGATTTTAACTTTAATTGCTGAAATTCTTCAAAACGATATACATCTTCAGGAGTTCAAAATTTTTAAATGTTCACATTTGATTTAAAGCCATGTTACCTTGAAATAGCTAGCATATGCCAGAAAAACAATGAACTATACCATAATTACTTGCCAATTATGTGCCAGTGGTTAATTATACATTGCTCTTGAGATCATCAATGCTATTGTTGTACTGAACAGAGGGAAAAAACCCTGTGCAATTCATTATGTTCTTCTATACTTTATTTTGTTATATAAAAGGGAATGAATTAGTATAAAACTGTAATGTTCAAATAAATTATTTCTCTTTTTAAAGAACAATAAAGCACTCAGAAAACTCAATTATACTGACAACATCATTGGTTCCTGAGAAAGAAGGTTAACTTCATGAAACTTTAAATTTTATAAAATGATAAATTTTACTGAAGGACCAGAAAAATCAAAATGAAACAGAAACCAAATAAAAGTTTGATAATGAAAGTATTCCAATTTGCCAAAATAGCAACTGTACATTCCATATTTTGAACTTCATATAAAAATCTGACACGTTTGTTTACCAATGTATTCAGTTATCTTCCATATAGGATCTTTTATACTAAAATATAATCTTGAATATAAGGATTAGACTGTGAGCTATAAAGTCCTTTATGATAATCACATATGCTTTACTCATCATTGTATACTCAGCTCCTAGTACAATGCCTGACATATAACAGACACAACAACTATCTGCCTAATAAATGACCTCCAATAATGAAAATATTCAGAAAAGTATTCAGAAGTATTTGTGGATTCCAAAGCGTACCAAGCTTTAGATGAATCAGCTACTTGATTCACACAAAGGAAGATTAATTTAAGACAAAATACAGTTTTAAGAATAGTATGATGCAGTATTTCATAAAATATGCTTTCTATTATAGGAAAAAAATTGGATTGTGTAAAAAAATGCTGAGTCAAGGGCTTCTTTTACTGCATGACTTTCTATTTGATAATATGTATAGTGACTTCACACCATAAAAGTATGTTATTCAAATGATCTAGGTTAAAGAACTTCTTTTTCCAGGATTTGCTCATGGGAGTAGAGTTCTATAGAACACTGTGGAAAACAATGGTATATACAGTGCAAAGCTGCTTCTTCAGTAATAACTGAAGAAGGAAACAGATGAGTAATTTCTTAAGTTCTAATTTTTGTCTGAGTAAATGAAAACAATTAAGAAAATTGTGATGTCTCAACAAGGTACTTTATTAAAGTAGTAGAGTATGTTTTTTAACAACTTCATATAGAAAATTATTTTTCATTTCAAAGTTAGAAGTGAGAACACGAGTATAAAGAATGAATTTATCACTCATTCACAGAAAGTGTAAGATAAGGTACAAATTATTGAAAGTAGTCATAAAATATTACCAGGAGCAGGAAGTTTGTCTGATAACTGATGCAAATTTTCTGCAGATTCTTCATATAGGCTAAAATAAAACAGTAGGTTAGGAAAAAATATATATACACACATTACATATAATCATAATAGGTAATATTAATTAAATGGATCTATGTGCCATACACTATTAAATACTTAGCATTCAGCATCATCTCATTTGATCCTCATGACAATCCCATGAGGCACTACTATAATACTATTTTTATCCTCACTTTAAATAATTCACCTAAAGTCCACATAAGCTGTAGCCGTGGAAGCTAGGATTACCCTGAGTCCAAGTTCTTAGCCACACCCCCAAAACAAACAAACAGCATTAACAAAAAAGGGGAAAAAAGCCCTCCCTAAATTATATCTAGTATATTAAATATAAATCATAACTAATAGACCATTTTTCTGAACCTTAAAAGTAAGGTATTACTAAGTATTTAATAAAGAAGGCTACTGCTTTTCTCTGAATGGCACATAACAGCCCTGACAGGAAAATATGATACTCTCCTCCAATTCTTTAAAATCTATTCATTTTACCCATATGATGAATTTTTTTTCTCAAGATAGTTTATTATATAACATAAAGGTATTTAAATCCTTTATTATAAACTCACCATTGTCTAAAAAATTTAAGGCGCCTTACGGTAAAGTATAGTTTTCAAGCTCCCTCTTGTGGACATAATTATTAGGTCACTTACTAGAAATAATCACTTTTATACTTGCCATCTTCTAATAGTGGTGAGAAAACATATGGAATGGTAAGAGCCCTAAGGCTAGAAGGCATCTTAGAAATCATCTAAAAGGATCTCAACACTTTACAGATGAGAAAATAAAGCACCAGAGAAGTTAAGTGACTGGCCCAAGATTATATAATTAGAGACCACTTCTATTAGCCTCTGTTAAAATGCCTTTTCTATGGTTCTACAATGTCTCCCTTCATTAATCAGTATAAATAAATATAATTTGAAAACAGGAAAACACAATTTGAAAATCTGCAGCAATTTATAGAAGTATAATATTTGAATATTAAAATAAACAAAGGAGTTTTTTGTAATGAAGTATTACAGAAGACTGAAATGACAAGAATGAATTATGGTTCAGAGATGCTATATTTCATGAAGAAAAAAAATTATCAAAACTCACATCACCTGGATCATCTTATATACTGTACCACAATTCAAAAAACCTAAAAGTGAATTCAATCATCTACATACACCTCAGAAACTATGGATTTTAAAGGTGCCTGAAATGCTGAAGATACATATAAATTGAAGAAATCATATATTTCAGTCTCAAACAGCAAAATGAAAATGATACTGTGGTTTGAATGCCAGTTATTAACCTTAAATAAAGTTTCTATTCAAGCTCTTGAAATATAACATCAGGCAGAAGTTTGCTTCAAGAAAGTGACATATTAATAAAAATATCAATTTTTATGATTCCTGCAATTATGCAAGCTTAAGAAGCTAAACGTTTTCAGATACCAGTTTGTGCATTTTAAAGAATTTTATTCAAATAAAAGGCCCAAATTGCCTGTCTTCCAAAACAAAGAGTTGAAAATTTGAATTATGTAAAATTCCCTCACTATAGCTGCTAACATATCAAATCTTCACTCTCACGGCTAAAATACTATCTAATGTCAAATATTTTAAAGACATGATAGAAAGTACATAAGCATACTCAGCCAAGGATAATGATTCCCTGCTATTACTATCTTCGTCCTCAAAACACTCAACAGCACTCAAACATTCTTCGATATTTCTTTGAAGAACATCTTCAATTTCATCTTTTTCCACACCAAAATGTATCTCTTCCCAGTCAGAGCTACAAAACTAATATAGCAAAAGATTGCATTAAATAATGGGTTCATGGAATTATTTATATTAACAAAGACATTCACTAGTGACTATTTTCTTATTTATATTACCTGATAAAATCCACATATTGCCTGCACTGCAAAGAACCACTTCCTGGAACCTGGTATACCGCCTACCAAACAGCCTTGAAAACAAAATCATACTTATTAGAAGAAAGGCATACCACAAATAAGCAGATGTTATAGCATACATACTTAGAGAGTTATGTAATTTTAATATATATATATATATATAAAATATGGATCTTTAAAAATCTCTGCTAAAAATTCAAACAGGAGAAGCTGCCTAAAGAGCAAAATTATTCACTCGCTATGAATACTCTGCTTTAGTTCATCACAATTCAAAATCTACATCATTATATTAATCATCATGTCAAACACTAAAATCTACTATAAAGATGTTGAAAAATACACCCACTCGATTACTCTTGAGTAATACAAAACCGTGCAAGTCATTTTAAGGAAAATGGTTCCCTCCTCAAAGACCATGAAGGTTTGGTTCAGCCTTGCCAAAGAGAGAGGAGTTAAAGAGTAACTTCAGCCTAGAGATAAAGAAGATGCTCTTCTTGGAGGCTGGAATATTACATGAAGATACAAAATTAAGGGTCACCCCAGGGTGTGAATCAAAAGAGCAATGAAGAATTTAGAGCTACAGAAATTGTATTCAAAGGAGGGAGAAGGAGAAATGTGATAACTGAGCCGAACTCATGGAAGCTAAGAATGATGCTAAGTGCCCATTACCAGTTACTGCCAAAATCTCAGAAGACTTTACCTCCTACTTCCTTAAGAAAATAGAAGCCGGGCTTTCCTGCTGGTGCAGTGGTTAAGAATACGCCTGTCAATGCAGGGGACACGGGTTCAAGCCCTGGTCTGGGAAGTTCCCACATGCCGCAGAGCAACTAAGCCCATGCACCACAACTACTGAGCCTGCACTCTAGAGCCCACGAGCCACAGCTACGGAGCACACGTGCCATAACCATTGAAGCCCGCGAACTCTAGGGCCCCTGTGCTGCAACCACTGAGCCCATGTGCTGCAACTACTGAAGCCTACGGGCCTAGAGCCCGCACTCTGCAACAAGAGAAGCCACTGCAATGAGAAGCCCGTGCATGACAACAAAGAGTAGCCCCTGCTCACCGCAACTAGAGAAAGCGCATGCACAGCAACGATGACCCAACATAGCCAAAAATAAATAAATAAATTTATTTAAAAAATTAAAAATAAAAAAATAAAGAAAACAGAAGCCATTATAACTCCCATAACATCCTGTCAGCAAACATATTGCCCTTCCTGCATTCCCATTAGGTCTTTCCTCATTCTTCCCTGTTACATGTAAGAGGCACTACCCTTCTGATCAAGGTTATCCCTCAGACTTCTGCCGGGACCCCAGGCCACTGACTTTCCTGCATCTTCAATCTCTCCTTCTCTGTCATTTCCTTCCCATTAGCATTTAAATATGCACAAGTATTTTTCAAATTATTTTTTTAAT
The DNA here is from genome assembly GCF_964374135.1 of Grampus griseus. Classification (NCBI taxonomy): domain Eukaryota; kingdom Metazoa; phylum Chordata; class Mammalia; order Artiodactyla; family Delphinidae; genus Grampus; species Grampus griseus. The sequence goes on from NC_139011.1 coordinate 18,308,909, forward strand.
CACTTTTAAATTCACCTACCTTTTCCAGTTACTACTATATCTCTTTCTTTACTCTTCAGGAAGATAAACTTTCTAAAAGCACTATCTACACTTGACTGTCTCTATTTCCTGTTTACCTTTTCTATTCCCCTTCTAATCCAATTTAATCTGTTCTTCTGTCTCCAACATGCCACTGAAACTACACTTACCAAAGTCACCAATGACTAATGTGTTTCTAAATTTAACAGTTAGTCCTGTTGGTACTTGACCTCTCAACGTAAGACTAAGAAAGGAATCGAAAATGACACATTTGACTACTTTCTCCCGAAAACATTTGCTTTCTGTGGAACCTATCTTTCCCACTGCTCCTTCTCATTCCTTTAAAAACTGGTGTTCAGCTCCTTTAAATACTGGGATTCATTTCAAGATTTTCTGCTATTCTCACTATCCAAAACAATCCCATCCTTTCTCATGGCTTGAACTGACATCTATATGTTGATGATTCTATAATCTGTTTCTCCAGCTTCACTCTCCTTTGGAGTTCCAGACACATGTATCCAACTTTTACAAAATATTTTCACTTTGCAGTCTTACAGGCAACTAATCACATGTTCTTAATTGAACATGTCATAGTCCATCAAAATCTTTCTTGCAATACTAGTACTGACTTAAATTATACCAACTTGAAAAATTAATGAGTATTACCAGCACTTGGCAAACTGGCTAAGGTAGCATATAGATAGTATAAATAATGTCCCAAAGGTGACAGTTGAAACCCAAGAGACAGGTTCTCTGATGAAAGAGAAAGGAACAGATTGTACAGTCATGCGAACTATAAAGGTATCAAAACAAGCACACTCTCCCTGACATCTCCAGAAACTTCCTTCAGCTTTTAGACCTGTTTTGATATCTCCTTTTTTCTGAGCCTCTGAAAGACACTCTCAGATAGAGGCCAAGAAAAGGAAGAAAAAAAGAGGATAACTAACAAAAATGTAAATACATGGATCTGTATAATGCCAATAGAAACCAAAGGAGAAAAGATTTTTACAAAGTAAAGAGTATTTTATTTTTAAAAAAGTCAAATACTTTGAAAAAGTTAAAGCAGATAAGAATGGAGAAAAGATTACTGAGTTTAACAATTATGAAGTGCTTTTAAAAGAATCAGTAAGAGGTAAGGATGGAAAAATAAAAGGTAAGGAAATGGGTATAAGATTAATGATGTATTTGTACTCATGACAAAACCACAAATCCTCCTTATAATGCCACATTACTCTATCTTATATGGAGCTGAAGATGGGCAAGAAAATCTCATAAAGGGAACAAAACTCAAACTGAGACCCTAAAATAATTTTCATAACAACTTTATGACATCCAAGCATCAGGAAGAGAGGGATAGCGTCTTTTCCATTTTGTATTTATTTCATTGCTTCCCTATCCCAGTGACTTGTACACAGTCAACAAGTGTTTCTTGGACTCCCATGTGACGAGATTAATTAAATTTATTTCCAATGCAAATGCTGTGCCAGTGAAAAGAGGGGTTTATGTTTTACTTACCAGGGAAGGTACTATCTTCTGGATTAATTGAAGCATTAATGCTTCTTTTCAGGAGGTGATAAACATTTGCTGCTCTTAAGTCTGAAAAAGAAAAAAACAAAGTTAACTGGGTTCAAGAGTTACACAATGTAGACCTATTCCAGTTTCACCATCAGAGATTCTCAAGTACACTATATTGTACATAAAAGAACTACACTCTGTTCAAGTTTTGATATAATAAATCTAAAGCAAGCAGAGAAAATAGGTAAAGCTCCCGGTTTGCACATGCCTGCCAGTTAACACAAATCCAAAATTCCCCCAAAAGAATAATTTTAAACGGAGAAGGAAAATCCTGTTACAATACTCTGTACACAACCCCATACACTTCCTCCTCAAAGTGCCGCTTTATCAAAACAAGCTAAATAAAATGCAATACAGGGCTTCCCTGGTGGCGCAGTGGTTGAGAGTCTGCCTGCTGATGAAGGGGACGCGGGTTCGTGCCCCGGTCCGGGAAGATCCCACATGCCGCAGAGCGGCTGGGCCCGTGAGCCATGGCCGCTGAGCCTGTGCGTTCGGAGCCTATGCTCCACAACGGGAGAGGCCACAACAGTGAGAGGCCCGCATACCGCAAAAAAGAAAAAAAAAAACTTAAAAAAAAAAATGCAATACAGATTCTAGACAGGAGCACTAAAAAGCTGTGCATTCTCAAACGGTCGTAATTGTCTTAAATTTATAATTTGTTTTGTTTGTTTTTTTGCGGTACGCGGGCCTCTCACCGCTGCGGCCCACTCCCGCCGCGGAGCACAGGCTCCGGACGCGCAGGCCCAGCGGCCATGGCCTACGGGCCCAGCCGCTCCGCGGCATGCGGGACCCTCCCGCACCGGGGCACGAACCCGCGTCCCCTGAATCGGCAGGCGGACCCTCAACCACTGCGCCACCAGGGAAGCCCTATAATTTGTTTTTTAACTTAGTTTATGTGTGGAACGTCTCCTCCCGTTAGGATGTAAACTCTAGGAAAGTAAGATCCTTTTCCATCTTGTTCCTTTCTGTATTACCTGCATTTGGAACACAGGAGGCAGAACTACCTATTGAATGCATATATGTCCAAAGAACAGAAATTCCATTTCCAAGGCGTAGGGAATTTATACAGTTAAATAGTTACTGTGTCGGAAACTTATGAGCGCTGGAATCTTACATCCACAATTTTGTCCCTATTTTTTCTACGGAGAAAATATTTTTATCAGCCCGTACCAGGTCGATCCCAGATAGAGTCACAGCTTCCTGGGACAACTCCATACAGGTCACTCCAGGAGAATTTGATCACAATTTTTTTTTCCTCCCTGCAAGCCGCTCCCGCTCTTTCTCAGCCCAGCGCTTACCTGGCTGTTTCTCGGTACCCTCAGAGGACGAAGCCCCTGGCCCATGCTCCGCCACAGCACTCGCCGCCGACGGGACTTTTTCTTCCTCCCAGATCACTAGGAGTAGGTACCGATCCATCTCTCAGGGCTGAGGCCCCGTTTCAGGTCTCTGCTTCCACATCCAAACAGGCCCGCGCTACTGACGCATTTCCGGTTCCTTCTACTTAGGTCGGCTGGAAACTGTGTGCCCTCCATTGGTTTTCCGCAGCTTTTCCAGCAAGCGAGTTACTTTCGGGGGTTATTCTCTCAATAACTAGATCATTTCCTCCCTTAATGACGAAGCTGCTACGGTGGCAAGATTGGAGGAGATGCAGGAAAAGCAGAGAAGCAGACGAGTGCTGGCTTGTCTAGGATCTGACATGTTCGGCTGCATGCGTTTCCCGCCGGGCCCTTGATGCTGCGGGACAGGTCTTGGATCCTGGAAAAAGGACTGTCCTGCTACTGGGGAAACATGTCGAGTTTTTCTAGGGCGCCCCAGGTGAGATCGGACTCTTGTAGCTCGATGGCATTCATTACGCTGACAGAAGGAGGTCGGATTTAGTGAAGCTGAGTAGGATGGGAAGCCGGGTCCTTGGGCCAGGAGATGCTTCGGTGAAGCACAAAGGGTGGTGATTCTGACCACCACTTGCTGTCGTTTTCTTGGTACTCCTACCCTCCCCTTTTCAGTCAACCCCTCTCGTGTTTCTCCCCCCCCCCCCCGCTCGGGAAGAAGGAGGGAAGGTCAGAGAGGTAATAAGCTGGATCATATAGGGCATTGTAGACTATTGTAAGAGTTTGATTTACTGAGCAAAATAAGGGGAGTAACATGATCTCGCTTAAGTGTTAAAAGGAGCATTCCGACTGCTGAGTCGAGAGTAGACTGTACAGAGATGGGGATTGGTGGAGAAGAGAACCAAAGAATCTGTTTGGAGGCTATTGAAATAATCCCAGCTAGACATGATGGTGGCACAAACCAGACTTAGTAACTGTGTAGTATTGAAAAGTGGTCACGTTCCGTTTGAAGGTGGAGCCAACAGGATTTCCTGCAGGACTGTATGTGCGCCGACAGCAAAAGAAAAAACAAGGATTATTCCAGGGTTTTTTGTTTCAACAACCGGAAGAACGTTCCATCAACTGAGATAGGCAAGGCTGAGATTGAAGCAGGTTTCAGGAGGAAGAGCAGGAGTTGGTCTAAGCCGCCTCTTAGTCTAGTCCTGCTCCAAGTGTGATTCCTTCCTTGGACTGTTTGTTACCTGTCCCTAATGAGGTAAATACAGGAAGTAAAATTAAACATTAAAAAACTGTAGCAGGGCTTCCCTGGTGGCGCAGTGGTTGAGAGTCCGCCTATCGATGCAGGGGACACGGGTTCGTGCCCCGGTCCGGGAAGATCCCACATGCCGCGGGGCGGCTGGGCCCGTGAGCCATGGCCGCTGAGCCTGCGCGTCTGGAGCCAGTGCTCCGCAACAAAACTGTAGCAATTTGACATTGTGGCAGTATTTTAATTGTTTTATCAAAGGTTTTGTTTTTTCTATCAGGTATTGGTCTGCAGTGGATTGGGGAAAAACTAGTCTTCTGCTGCATATGGTTTAAGAAGCACTGTAGTGTATATGCCAGGTGGGCAATTGAATGCAAGTGTAGAGTTCAGGAAAGAGGTCCAGGCTGGAGATGTAAATTAGGGAATCATAAACATACAAATGGCATTTAAAGTTATGGGTCTGGATGAAGCCTGTGTGGAAATGTGTAAAGAGAAGAGAGGAGGACCAAGAACAGTTCTGGAACATTTCAACATTTCAGAGGCAAGAGAAAGAGAGAACTAGCATGACAGGAAAACAAAACAAAACAAAGCAATAGAGGGTGGTGTCCTGGATATCAAGTGAAGAAAGAATACCTGGGAGAGGGGAATGATCAACTGTGTCAAAGACTTAGAATTGACCAGTGGATTTAGTAATGTGAAGGTCATGGTAAACTTGGCAGGCAGTAGTGTGCTGGTGATGGTGTGGGAAGATAAAAGCCAGGGTGGAGTAGGTTGAAGAGAGAATGAGGAGAGACAAATTAAAGTAAAGACAACTCTTTTGCAAGAGTTTGCTACAAAGAAGAGGAAAGAAATGAGGCAGTCGCTGGTAGGGAAGGGAGGTCAGGAGTTTGTTTTTTTTATGGATAATTTTAATCATACATAAAAGTAGATATCACCCAATTTCAAAAATCTCACAGCCAATATCATTTAATCTGTACCCCCATTCATTTATTTCTCTTACTTATGAATTTGAGGTAAATCTCAGACTCATATTATTTCATCAGTAAATATTTCAATATGTTCTTTACAAGATAAGGATTTTTTAAAAAATCCCATTACCATTTATCAAAGCTAAATGGAAATTTAACAGCAATTCCTTAGTATCATCAAATATCCAGTATGTGTTCAAGTTTCCAATTTTCTTACACATATCATGTATATTATATAAATATGTAATATTTTTACGGTTTCTTCCTTTGGATTAGGATCCAAAGTAGCAATAAGTTGCTATTTTTTTTATGTCTCTCTTAATAATAGGTTCCTTTTCCTGTCTTTTTTTCTTACAGTTTATTGAAGAAACAAGATTGTCCTGTAGACAATTGAATTGAATTTTTTTTTTTTTTTTTTAGTTCATAAGCTGAGAGAGGTATGGAAAGTATATGGGCTAGAAGCTCTTTATTTGCAAAGAACATGATCATCTATGTAAAAACTGGAATTTACAAAAAGTTACTAGAACTGATAAATGAGTTTAGCAAGGTTGCAGGATACGAGACCAAAATACAAAAATGTAGTACATTTCTATATACTAGCAACAATCAGAAATTTAAATTAAAAATACAATACCATTTACAATGGCATCAAAATATATGAAATAAACTTGACAAAAGATATAAAAGGGGAATGGGGTAGAGACTAGAAGAATGAGAACAGGAAAACAGCAGATTGGTAAGCAGTTTTATAAGCTGATTTGAGATTTGTGATAATTAAATTTAAGATAAAACCAGAGAGCCTAGTTGTACTTTTTCCAGCACTGTTTGGCTGCTTGTGTATATCCATAGAGAAAGCATCTGATCAAGATCTTTCTGGCCTGTGCTTTTCTTAGAGTTTGAAGGCAGTGATGGACACAAAGACAGCGGTTTAGTCCTGAGCCAGCCTAAGATGTCTATCTAAGGCAGTGTTTTAAAATTTAAGTTTATTCAACATCATCCATCTATGCTTTTCCAGCTACATTCTGCTATTTAACTCTCCCTTGGAATTAAACTCCTGAATAGTCTTCAGTTCATAATTGGCCACTCATCTTTCAATGTTAATGTACCTTCCAATCTCAAAATATTTTTGAAGACCTTCATAAACAACTTCTACTTTCATAAGAGCTTTTCGTGACCCCTCCAGATTCTATTCTATGCGGTACAAAAAATATAAGTCATAATGTAAAGGGAAATAATATCTTTGGAATGTTTTTAAAAGAGCATAACCCATATTGCTAATAGAAAAGCAAGCAGGAAAGATCACTGTGTTAATCTTTGCAGAGTAATGAGAACAGATCCCCCTTTTCCAGAAATAGAAATGAGAACAAAAAAATTATTTAGTGATAGGATCTTTTTTCATAATAATTATTGATGTTAACTGTAGATTATGTGTGATGGTATATAATAGCAAACTCAGCTGTTTCCATTTAATTAGAATTTTCTTTGTTTCCTCTTCTGTCTTTTCAAGCAATGGGCCACTTTTGCTCGAGTTTGGTATCTCTTAGATGGGAAAATGCAGCCCCCTGGCAAACTTGCTGCCCTGGCATCAGTTAAACTTCAAGGATTGCATAAGCCTGTGTACCATCAACTGAGTGAGTATCATTTTAGACCTGTTATTGGTAATCACAGTTTTCATGTCAGGATAGAATTTTGAAGATGTTTGACTGGGCTGTTTTTTTTATTTTTTTTTTATTTTTGGTTGTGTTGGGTCTTTGTTGCTGCGCGCAGGCTTTCTCTAGCTGTGGCGAACGGGGGCTACTCTTTCTTGCGGTGCGTGGGCTTCTCATTGCGGTGGCTTCTCTTGCTGCAGAGCACAGGCCCTAGGCACGTGGGCTTCAGTAGTTGTGGCACGTGGGCTCAGTAGTTGTGGCTCACGGGTTCTAGAGCACAGGCTCAATAGTTGTGGCGCACGGGCTTAGTTGCTTCACGGCATGTGGGATCTTCCGGGACCAGGGCTCGAACCTGTGTCCCCTGCATTGGCAGGCAGATTCTAAACCACTGCGCCACCAGGGAAGCCCTGGGCTGTTTTAAGGATCTGTTTTTTACTGAGGATCCCTTATTCCATTCTTGTTAAAAACCTGTTGGGGGCGGGACTTCCCTGTAAGATCCAAGTATCAGTTCTTACTCTTCATCTTGCCTGACCTGTCAACAGCATTTTTTGTAGTTGATCATAGTTTAAACTTTATTTTGAAACATGAAATATACAAAGATATATTTAGATAGATAGAGATGTATTCCTCTACCTATATATGAATATAGATAATATTTTAAAGAAAATTAATAATAATGGTGGTGAAATGAATACCCATACACTCAGCATTTGGGTTGTTTTCCTCTTTTTTGCCGTTACAAACAACATTGCTATCAGTATTCTTGTACCTTTTTCCCAGGGCACATGTGGAAGAGTTTCTCTGAGGTCTGTCTGTAGGACAGGAATTACTGGGTTGAAAATGGGAACCTAGTTAGTCTTTATATGCAGGTGTTTTCATTATTCCTCATCTCAGTAACGTTGATGTTGTCGTTCTTTTTAGTTCTGACTACTCTAGTAAATGGGAGATGCTCTTTCTTTGTGGTTTAAATTTGCATTTTCCTGATTGCACATGGAGCTGAGAATCTTTTCATTTGTTTATTGGCCTTTTGTCATTTCCCATTTTGTAAAAGGTCTATGCATTTCTTTTTCCCATTTTTCCACTGAGTTGTTTGTCCTTTACTTCTTTCTAACTTTTATTATAAAAATGTTCACATTTTCAGAAAAGTTCAGAGTAGTACAGTGAATTTCTCTATACCAGCCACCTAGATTACCCAATTATTAATATTTTATCATATATTTTACTCAATGATTTGAAAATAAATTACAGATATCATTATACCTCCCCCTAAATATTTCAGCATATGTCACCCAAGAACAAAGATATTCTCCTATGTAACCCAAATGCCATTATCACACCTAAATATTAACTTTTATAGCCCTTCCTGTATATATGGCCATCGTTTGTCATATTGTTTTTCTGGGAAATTGTATGCCAGTTTTCAAATAAACATGTTTACAGTGATTATGAACACATGAAACATACCCAGTATATGTTAGAAAAAACTTAAAACAACATATTTGTAAATTGAAAATTGCGTGCAGTTTGTTTTGATTTTAGTGACATCTTATGGACATGAAAAGTCCAAAGTTTTGCTGATAAAAACCAAATATTAAATATAGTGAAACAAAAATGCAATTCATTCTTTAAGAAGTAAATTTCTAATTTCATAGAAAAGCTGTTCTCCATTACCAGGGAAGGATGGCCCGACAGGCAGCCCCAAAAGCTCCTCTGGTGTTCTAGCAGCACGCTTATTCATCAGTACTTAAGGAATACTTTTGCAGTAATGACGTGCTTGTAAGGAAGCAGAACTTTAATTCAGTGGACAGATAAGTGCTACACTTTAAGAAGAATTAGGTGGCTACTACTGATTCCACCTTCTCCCAAATTTTGTGAAAGGAGGGCATTCTTCTCCTAACTCCAGATCATCTCGATCTTGACCCAGACCACAGTTTCCATAAAAAAATAACCTTATAAGTGGAACGTTGGTTTGCCACAGCATCTCACAAAGTCCATGGACCTGTATGTATGTTCAGATACATAATGTATACAATATTTGAACTATTTTATAGGCACTCCCTTCTCCTTCTGATTAGAGCTGCCCTCCTGAATGGGAGACTTGGGAGCTCTTTGAACATGTTTGCTTTTCACTGATACAGGAAAAGGAAGGCCACTTGGTGATTTTTGGATTGTGCCTTATTCTTCTTGAGGATTCCATTCTTTTCACTGCCTACAAATTAATCAGTTAAGGAGAACCATATGAGCATTTAAAAGAAGCAAAGGGAAACCTTTCTTAAGCATTATCTAAAGTTATTAGATCATCTTAAAATACTTCTGGTGCACATGGAATGAAATCAAACGAAAGTTTCACACAGTTCTTAAAGGTTAATGTTATGAATGTTAGCACACCAAACAATTCTAACGATTCACTAGTCTAGTATTCACTAGTATTCTGCCTTGCATTATTTATTTAAATCTTTTAAGGATTTGTTAGAAAAAAAAGTTTAGAATGCTCTTCTTAAAGTTACACAGCTAACGTATGTTTCTTTCTTACTATTCAGTTGTGTCAGTCTATTTCAAATGTTAACTCTGTGTCGTTTAAATTTTACAGTCTTAATCGCACATTTATTCTTCATCTCACTCCTAGAATATCATTGTACAAAGCACTGAAGCTTTTGCTCCAGGTTATATCTAGAATTCATGCCTCTTTTAAAAAGAATAGTTACATATTATCATAAATTTGAACAACACACCTTGTTCCTCTCACAACTTCTTTACACTCAGTAGATTTTGTGGTAACTTACATGATCATCTGTCACATTAGCCCTGCAGAATTTCAGGGATGCTAAAAAAACGTTGAAGTAGGCATTTGGACATTTGTCCTTCAAGGCTGGAAACAAACATAAAGGCCAAAGCCAACCTTTGTTGCTTACTAAATTGGAACAGCTATTTTTCAAACGTTTCTCAAACCGAATCTTGTAAGGAGACCCAATATGTAAAAGCAGTGTTGCACTGGATGAAGGAGACCTTAGATTCCCTGACATAAACCTTTGAGTTTTCCCTTTGATTGAATTAGTTTGAATTTTATTTGGCCATTTAATTTAGCACCTAATATTATAAAAAGAAATCAAATAGGGTCAGAAATCTAAGTTGATAAATTTTTGTAAATAAACTCAATTCCTTTTTCTAAAAATTGCTTATTACTAAACTTTAACTTTTAAAAAAAGTTTTTAAGTTTGAAAGATATTAATTAACTTCTACCATCTCTTGATCAGGCAGTAGAGTTCCAATTTATATGTATTTGGTGCATATTGTAAAATGTAAAATGTTTCAATTAAAATTTTAAAATGACATATCTATTTATTTGGATTAATAGAAATTTAGATAGAAATGATTGCACTGTATCCAGGATTTTAGGCTTTAATCATAATATTGGCTTTTGTTTTAATACCTAGTGCAGTTAAAAAAGATTTAATTGCTGGTTGCTTTTAATTAGAGACAGTGGAGAAGTGCTTCTAAGAATTATTAAATACAGTAGAGATTTGGCATAAGTTATTAAGGGAGAATAATTTTTCCCAGATTAGATGTTCATACCTTAGAGCTGAAAGAACACGATTGTCAACTGATTTGTGGTATTCTTTCTAATGTCCCTTGAGATCCTTTTTGAAGTAAAAATGTGTTTTGAATGGCGCAAAATGCTTTTTGCATATTTAAAGCTTAAACAACATTTAAAAAATAAATTCAGGTTTATTAGAAAGTTAAAGATTCCATTTTTCCTCCAAATAGGTGTCACAGAAAGAGCCTGAACAGGGAGTTAAATACCTTGTTGTGAGCTTTGACAAATCACTTAATCTTAACAAGCCTTAGCTTCTTCAACTCTAAGTGTCCGGTTGAAAGCTAGTGTAATTTCGGCATTATTTGGGACTGTGTAGGCATCTTCTCACCCTCTTCATTTGTTCTTCAGGTTCATTTGCCCAACTGCCTTAGTAGCCCACCATGGGTCACTTTTGGGAACTTTAGTCACTTAATTTGCCAAATAGTCAAACTTTCCTTTTCAACCAGCTAACAGCAAGCTTCCCATTCCCAGATCTTTCCTTCCCACCCCTGGATTCCCTTACACGCTAATGAAGAAAACTCACCTGCTTTATCCTCTTTCCTTTACCCTTGCCTTATATAAACTATGAACTTCTCACTGAAAATTCTGTCACTCAAATTCAAGCTCTGCGTAGACTCTTATAATGTAATCTTCAGTTTTGAGATACTGTACTTATTTATACTTATTTTTTCAGTGGTGATTTTTTTCAAATAGATAACCTTCAAGAATCTTTTGAAGTTTGTTTTTCTATTACTAGAATAGGCACTTAATAAATGTTTCTGACTACTTGATTTTGTCATGTACAGTGACTTGTGAAAACTTACACGTTGACTTCTCAGGTTTTTTTTTTTTAGATGAACAGCCAGGCCTAGGGGTACTTTTCACTGGAAAATTAATCCAAAACATATATTTTGATTTTCAGATCATCTGTTGCATCAAGTATATGTGTACTCATAGTTGCTAGTCGCGGTTTAAATTTAACTAGTTAAATGTGTTTGGAAAAAAACCTTGGGTTAGTAGTTAAGCATAAGACCCTAGTATTCTTTTCTCTGAATTTGAAAAGAATAATCAATTATGATGTTTTACATTTGTTTCCAATTTACCTGTTGGTAAAACAAACCATTTTTCATCTATATGCATATGGTTTTCATTTTCTCTTTTATTTTTAAGGGAAAATTTGTATGAGATATTTAAAAGTGGTGAAGTGTAATTAATAGTACATTTTAATGAAGTGTAATTATTGATCGGCAGAGAAAATAGGAGTAACAGTAGTTTGCCTTTAAAAGATGTGTCATTGTTACTGGCATCTTTATTGAATTCTCTTTTACCTTCCAGTGTTGAGATTTTCCAACTGTCCAGCCAACTCTTTCGATGCTTAGATGTTATGTGAAAGAGAAACATAAATCTATTCAATGATTTTGATGTTGCACTGTGACTTGCTTTATATTTTTTGATGTGTTTTTTGGACTTTGATAAGCTTTATAAAAAACCAAGCTCACTTTTTCTTAAAGTCAAGAATTTTCATATAAAATCTTTTTTTTTTCTTTGTTCTTTTTAAATCTAGGTGACTGTGGAGATCATGTTGTCATAATGAACACAAGGCACATTGCATTTTCTGGAAACAAATGGGAACAAAAAGTATACTCCTCACATACTGGGTAAGATAATGCTTTTGTCAGGGAAGATAGGCAGTTGAATATATTACTTTAAGAATATTATTGGTCTTATTTAAAAGAAAAAAGGTTTTTTCGAAATTTAAGAAAATACCAATTTTGTTCATGCCACATGTATGATTTACTCAATCAAAAAAACTGCAATACTGTACCAAATACTCATGATTACCTGAGAATATTCGTTTTTCCTGGAAGCTTTTCATATAACCTCTCTGATCTAGATTCTTCCCATTTTTTAGTCAGTCTTCTCACTTCTTTCTTTCTGTTTCCTATAATTCATCTTACTGCTGTTTCCAGAACCATCTTGAACTTCTAAAAGCACATGAGATATTGAAAGAATGGTGAGTGAAATCCCAAGTTTGGAAGATACCTAAAATCTCCACAACATGCCTTTCAAGTTATAGGTCTGCCTATCTGAATAGTAGCTATCTCCTAGCTCATGAGGCAGCCCATTCATTCTGCCTTTGATGTGGTCTAAATTTAGAAAGATCTCAATGCTCTTGAGTCATCATCTGTTTTCCTCTAGCTTTCAGAATGGTCTTAGTCCTTTTTTGGACAGTGTAAAATTATATCTTCCACATGACATCCTTCAGATAGTTTTGAGACAATGATCAGCAAGTACCCACTGATCTGTCTTTTCTCTAGACTAAACACCTGTAGTTCCTTCAAAGTTCTTTTTATGGCTTCCATTCAGATGTCTTATCTCCATTATACCTTGGTCACTGTTCTCTGGGTGCAATCACTGCTCATCAGTATCTTTCTTAACTAAATACACTCACCTGGCTGTGTTTTAGTGGTTTTCTGGTATAATGTGACTCCACCATCTTTCAGTTATGCAATCTTCTATTGTAGTAGAACTTTTCTTCAAGGCCATATCACTATGTGCTACATTGAGTTCACCATCAGCTAAAACTTATAGGTCTTTTTCAAACATGCTGCTGTTCAACCATGTATCCTCCTTCCTGTGTATTTTAGTTGCATTCTAATCAACTGTAGTACCTTAAGTTTACTCCATGTAAATTGTATCTCTGGCCTTCTAGGATCTTTTGAGATGTTGATTATGTCATGTAATGTGTCAGTTAACCCCTCAGTTTCAGGTCATGTACAAATTTAGTTAAGCATACCTTCTTCAGTATCATGCAAGATATGATTAAAAATGTTGGCTTTTCATTCTTGATCAAAATTATTATTTTTTATTTCCAAGTGCACCTTCATCTTAGACAGGCAGACTTTGATATTCCCATCTGTTTCTTTTCCTCTCTTGCCCAAGTAGGTCTTAAATGCTTGGGATAACTTTTTTGCTTCCATTAGCCAGCCTTTGCCCATTCCTACACTTAAACACTTTCATGAACTCTTTATTTAATGTAACAAAAATGAATTCACATCCATCTTTAGTAATTTTTACTGTTGGTAAATCTCTATATACAAACCAAGTTTTATAAAATTTCCAGGTAATTGGGAAAGAAATATGAAAATACAAGATAACAATGTGATAAAACATAAAGTATTTTTTTCCTGGAGAGAAAGAATACAGGAATAGAAGTCTAGACAGGTATTTCTTTTTTTGAGGCTGAAATTCCATGAAGCAAATGAAAGAGCATGAGTTTGAAAATTATCCATCTTTCTCAGCAAATTTCTAAATTTGCTTTCTTAAGTTTTATTCCTAAAACGTGTTTCTCTAAATCATCTTTAAAATGTTTTCAAGTCTTGTTGAAAGAAACTTATAAAAGGAATCATATTTAGGTAACCTTACATTTTTCTTGCAGTCTATTGCCTTTACATTTTATTTTTCCCTTCCTCAAAAATCATTACCATTCAGTGTAATAAAACCTTGCATCTGTATGTTGTTTTTGTTTTAAATTTCTTAAGCACTGTCACTTGACTCTGATAAAAATCTTGAGAGGTAGATGGGGCAGATATTATCATTTTCCTTATATGAGCAAACTCATATATAAAGAGATGAAATGAGTTGCCTAATATTATACTGGTAGCCACTGGCAAAACCTAGATTCCAGACCTGGATCTGGGGTATTCAAGTTACCAAGATGCCCTCAGTACTATCCCAAATATTTTTTTTAATCTACATTTTATATATAATTTTGATCTGAACACAATGAAATATTTTATTACTTAGAACCAACACATGACTTCCTGTTAATAGGAAACAGGAGCACGACTTGTTTAGAGTATTAACTTGCCTTCAGAACCAAGTAGTCTACCACTGTTTTCTCCAAACCTGACCCCTAGCTTATTCACTTTGTCTGATTTGTCAGGGAATGTGAAACATTCTGGCACTTTGCTTTTTTTTTTTTAATTCAAATAGTGATAAACTAAGCAGTGATAAAAATGTTTGACTGAATGAGTGAATGAATGAATGATGAATAACTAACTTCCAGTAGAAATATAAATAGTTAGCCAAGAAATTTTCTAAGATGTGGAACTTTTTATGAAATAATGATTGCTAATTTGACCACTTAAGAGAATAGCATTTCAAATAGCATAGGTTACTGCTTAATTTTTAAGACATTGATGAACAGCATAGTTTCGAGAAACAAGTATAATTTCATAATAAAAATAGTTTTCATATTATAAAAGGATGTTCATTTCAAGAATACTGTACCATAGCCTACTCCCAATTTTAATGTCTTTGTTTCTTTTAATAGCTACCCAGGTGGATTTAGACAAGTAACAGCTGCTCAGCTTCACCAGAAGGATCCAGTGGCAGTAAGTTTATAGTATTTTTTATTATATCACACAAGTTTTGATAGGTATTATTTCGTTATCATTCAATTCTATATGTTTTTAATTAGTACGTTTTGCATTTAATCAAAGAATTTTGATGCTTTTCTTTTTAATTTCTTAACATCTGCATGATCACCTAGAATATGATATGATTGCTGAAAATGTTTGGGGGAGACAGATGTATGTTTGTATGTGTGTATATATGTTTATTTTCCATTATATCAAATATGCTAGGTATGTTGTTCCAATCTTAAATTCTCACTGACTTTTTCGTTGTTGTTGTTCACTTGATTTACTGATTACCTGAGTTATGTTAAAATCTCGGTTGTGGATTTATTAATTCTTCTTTGTAGTTCTGTCAGTTTTTTGTTTTTTTGTTCTGTATGTTTTGAAGATTTAGTGTTAGATGAATTAACTTAAGTTTGGGATTATAATCTTCTTAAGGAATTGATCAAGGTATATACTGACTCTCTTTATCTCCAATAATGCTTTTCAACTTGAGGTCTGTTCTTTTTATATATTAATATAGCTATATCAACCAATTTTTTAATTTTGTTTGCCTCATATTTCATTTTACAGTTTAATTTACTGAGCTAGATTTTATTTTCTTTTTTATCCCCTTCTTTCTTGCCTTCTTTTGGATTGACTGAGTTTGCTTATTAGAAGTCTAGGATTAATCAATATCTTTACTTTCCTCAAAATCAAATCAAGGCCCCTAGAAGATTATTAATACCTATTCTCCCTTTCAACCTGTATGTTTTCTCTGTTCAAGATTTTTAAAAACTCTTAAAATTCAGCATTCTTGTTATTGTCTTATACTGTTACTGATTCTTTATGGTCTTCTTTGCTTACGATCGCTTCTTGTAACTGGGATCAATGTCCTTCTCCTCGAAGAACTTCTTGTTGACATTCCTATCATAACATTCTGAATAGTGAACTCTCCTTTTCTGTCTGAAGCTATATTTTTGCCTTCATTCTTGAAAGATAGTTTTGCTTTTATATGCAATTCTAGGATTACCGATTTTTTTCTCTCAGCTTTTTGAAACTATGATTCACATAGATTTTAGTGTCCGTTATTACTGTTGATATCAGATGTCACTTTACTTGTTTCTTTATGTGTATTCTGTCTTTTCTTTCTGAATACTTTTAAGATCTTTTCATCGACTTTGGTTTTTATATGTTTCTTTTTGGGCTTTGTCATTGTTTTGCTTGCGGATTGGTGTCTTCCGAAAATTCGTCAGCTCTTCTATGTATCTTCTAATATCGGCTCCCTTTATTCTCTGTCCTTTCCCTTTGGAAATCAGATTATACATACATATACAAATAACTTCAATTATTGTATTTTTTTCCTTTTCTTGAAGCTTTTACTGTTTGTTTCTTTTTCAAATTTGCTGGTCGGTTTTGACAGTCTTCTGTTCCCTTTGTCATACTTTGGTTCCCTCTTATATTTCTTTAAAGATATTAAACGTAATTCTTAGCATTTGTGTCTGATTCTGATATTTGTGGTCTTTGTGGGTTTGCAATTTATTGTTTCTGTTCAGGATACTTGGAAAGTATATGTACCTTGGAACTTCATCTCTGGGAATTTTTGAGACCTACGTTAAAAATGAATTTCTTCAAAAAAGATTTACTTAGCTTCTGGCAGGTACATGGGGCCATATATACGTATATACCTGTATATATATGTATATATATGGCATCCTAAGACCTCTTTAAGCTATACTTTCGACCCCTGGATTTTGGTCCCCATAAAAAGGGTGAATTTGGGGCCTTGTAAGGTCAGGTTCATAGTTAAGCAGTTATCTGTCAGGAAAGACTTTTGTTTTTTCATTTCCTCACTCAGCACCCTGAGTATTGCCTTTCTGTTGAGAAGCTGGGTTTATGAGGTCATCTTGATCCTACCTCCTAACCCCAAAGTCATAGTCCTGTAAAACCCAAGCCCTGCACTAAACTGATGCCCTCAAGGCCAATGCCAGCCCTAGGACTCTTTTGTCCTTTCTTTTACTTTTGGCCTCTAGTCAGTCCCATGCTTTTAAAGGATTTAAAAAGCAATACTGTTAACTTCACTAATGTTTATTATGTTATCATTAGAGTTATATACTGGGAGAAATTTCTAAACCAAATGCTTGTCCTCAGTATTGCTAAAAGCAGATCCTCCTTTTGCCATTTCACAGTTTTATTTCTTCTTCCTTAACTCTTGATAACCTAGTCTTTAAACTGTACTCCTAGATTTGGTAGCATTTTCCCCATTGGGACCTGTTTTAGCTTTTTACTTAAATGAGCAAAGTGTTAGACTGTGAAGACACTCCTTTTTACTTCCCTAAAATGGTGAATAAAAATAAATGTCTATTGTCAGGATGCAACCATTTGTTTGGTGTTGTACTGCCTATAATTTTTTTGGCTAAGGTGGTGGTGGGGAAGGGCATGTTTATTATTATAAGGTCTGACATGGCATTTAGACGTTCCATGCTTTACTGTTTATTTTTACTTTTCATAATTATAAAAACATGCTCAGAAATTGCTTCTTAAGAAATATTTAATGTTCTGCTTTATAATTCATGTGTCTTTAGATTATCACGGGTCAAAATAAAATATCCTATTTTGACTATTAATATGGATTGCATATAATAGTAAAAAGTTGTTAGGGCTACTGGTAATATATACTACAACTTTCACAACAAATTATAGTTTTAATACTTATGTTTCAATGTTTTTAAAATTAGTTTCTAGTTTATTCAGGTATGCCAACTATACACTAGGAGGCAGTATAGTCCAACTTTTGATGTTAAGAATTTGGCTTTGGATAACATTTGTAGAAATTGTTTCAAATTATTTTTTATGAACAAAGATTGAAATGCATTGCAAAATGTTTGATGACGGCTTGGAAAATATTTAGAGTTAAATCCATTTGAATTTTTACCTCATTAAAAGATCTTAATTTTTTTTTTAAGTCTTAATTTTGATTGTGTTTCTAAAAAGACTGACATGTTAACGAAGAGGTCAGTTATTTTACTTCCAATTGAAACACTCAGTGTTTTTCTGGAACAGTAGGTCTTCTTCCAGCAGACATAATTTGTTTATCAGTACTTGGTATATGTGGCTTTTAGGAGAATTTGTTTCATGAAGCATCTTTCTGATTATTAGTACGATCTTGGAATATTACTTGTAAAGTACATTGATTAACATATTTAAATAGTAGGCTTTTAAATATTTCAGTATATTTTTATAATTACATAGAAGATCACTAATTCTAAACTCAAATAAATATATTGATTCAGCCCTTTCCTTATACCCTTTCTCTCTGTCATACATTTTAGTTTCCTTAGGAGTCTCTGTGTTCTTGTATTTTTCTTCTAATATGGTTCCTTTCTTATGTTTATTCCCTCTCCTATAGTTTATAAAGATACTTTATGTGAAACAAATGTCACGTGCCTGGGTTACACATTAGATGAGGAAAGTATTTAATACTTATTAACCGTGCCTTGTTCCATCTTTCTCACTTTCTGAATTCCTTAGAGTTTATGCTTAAGTCTATACAGCTAGAATTACTTCATTGCATATGCAAGTTGTGTCACATTTATTTTTGGGGGTATGTATATTTGTATGTCCGTCATCCCCTTTTTCTCTCACCTGGCAGCTTGTAACCCTTTCATACTTTCCAGCTTTCTCTAATTTGAGTGTTATGTTTGCATTTTTTAATAGGGCATATTTTAAAAATACCAACTTGTTAATTCAAGTAAATACAACTAAATGTTTTTAAGAACATGAAAACCAAATGCCAAGTAACCCTGCTAATGCAACAAAATTGCTGTTAGGATGATATAATGACAGAAGATATAATGACTTGCTTATCCAGACAAGATGCTGAGTAGTCTTAACATTGTCACTTTCTACTAAAGACTTTTAAAACATAAAAAATTTTAAAGACTAATATCAGTGCTGCCCAAGAGAAATTTCTGCTATGATGGAAATGTTCTTTGTCTGACCACTTGAAATGTGGCTTATGTGATTCAGGAACTGAATTTCTAATTGCTTTTAATTTTAACAATGTAAGTCTGTATTTAAATAGTCTCCAGAACATAAAGTCTCAACAGCACTAACACAGAAAATAGATGGAAAATATATATGGGATGCCATTAGCTTTAGTACATAGTGAGGTAGTCTGATGTGATGAGAAAATAAAAAGATCAGGAAGTCCTCTTATAGTGCGATCCTATTCCAATGTGTATTGTTTTAATGGGTTTAGTTTCATACATGCCAAATGATATCCTTGAAATATGAGTACAGATGGAAAAGATCAGTTTGACTCTCCAAATGTCTCTTAGTTTTATGAAGCTTTTGCAGTATATTTGTATACACTGTATACCAGGAGGCCCCCAGGAAATTCTGGAGCACAAGGTGACACTGCGTGCCTTTCTCTTGACAAAACACACATAAAATCACATTCAGGCCAACAGTGAGGATAACCTTAACAAGGGGAAAAGTAAATCATGAAAAGGTTAGTTTGCCGTCTTGGGAGTGGGTATGACAGGGAGAAGGGACTTTGTCTTCTTGAAAAGTTACAGAGAGAAACACATTATAGGTGTGTTTGCAAGTCCCATATGTCTGTTCTGGGAGTAAGCCTACCTGGATTGAATCCAGCACCACCACTTAATAGATACATGAAATTAGGGGGTGCGGTTCTGTAACCTCACTAAATTTGTTTCCTCATCTGTGAAGTTGGCCTTAGTATCATAAACAAGATAACAAATGTAGTGCAGTGACCGCTGTACACACAGTAAGTTTTCAGTGAATGCTAGTCATTACCATTGTTACAGATTGGCGACTCACAGAGTCAGTCGCGTGACTGTATGGTCAGGCACAGTTTATGAATTGGAAACCTCCTGATCTCCCACCTGGAGGAAACGAGATTAAGCCTCCCTAGGATCTGCTGTAACCTGTATGTAATAGGTTATTATTTTTTTAATAAATTTTTTAAATTATTTATTTTTGCTGCCTTGGGCCTTCGTTGCGGTGCGCGGACTGCTCACTGCGGTGGCTTCTCTTGTTGCGGAGCACGGGCTCTAGGCACGCAGGCTTCAGTAGTTGCAGCACGTGGGCTTCAATAGTTGTGGCTCGCAGGTTCTAGAGAGCAGGCTCGGTAGTTGTGGCACACGGGCTTAGTTGCTCCACAACATGTGGGACCTTCCTGGGCCACGGATGGAACCCGTGTCCCCTGCACTGGCAGGCGGATTCTTAACCACTGCGCCACCAGGGAAGCCCTGTAATAGATTATTTGAGCCACAGGTTCTTGTATAAGCTTAAAGAATTTTTTTCTTATTCTATCTAAAATTGACACATACACAAGTTATCTGTTATCTCTTCCTTTTGTCCCTTTTCTAAATAAAAATAAACAGATTCGAAAGAAAATAGTAATGTACAAAACAATAAAAGTTACTTTTCTGTTACTGCCACATATCTGCTTAGGTCTCAGTTTCATTTCTTTGGTATTCACATTGAATCGTAGCCCACTCGTTTTCATCACTATCTCTTATTGTGTTTATATCCCCAGCACATTTTTCTTATTGAGTCCCCCGTGTATCTGTTTTTCAGATTGTTAAACTAGCTATTTATGGCATGCTGCCAAAAAACCTTCACCGAAGAACTCTGATGCAGAGGTTGCATCTTTTCCCAGATGAAGTAAGTCACTGATGATACTTTCTTAAATTTTTTTTAACATCTTTATTGGAGTATAATTGCTTTATAATACTTTACAAAGTTTCTGCTTTATAAAAAAGTGAATCCGTTATACATATACATATATCCCATATCTCTTCCCTCTTGCATCTCCCTCCCTCCCACCCTCCCTGTCCCACCCCTCTAGGTGGTCAAAGCACCGAGCTGATCTCCCTGTGCTATGCGGCTGCTTCCCACTAGCTATCTGTTTTACATTTGGTAGTGTATATATGTCCATGCCACTCTCTCACTTCGTCCCAGCTTACCCTTCCCCCTCCCTGTGTCCTCAAGTCCATTCTCTAGCAGGTCTGCGTCTTTATTCCCGTCTTGCCCCTAGGTTCTTCATGACCTTTTTTTTTTTTTAGATTCTGTATATATGTGTTAGCATATGGTATTTGTTTTTCTCTTTGACTTACTTCACTCTGTATGACAG
Source organism: Grampus griseus (assembly GCF_964374135.1). Lineage (NCBI taxonomy): Eukaryota > Metazoa > Chordata > Mammalia > Artiodactyla > Delphinidae > Grampus > Grampus griseus. The sequence goes on from NC_139011.1 coordinate 18,329,827, forward strand.
ACTCTAGTTCCATCCACCTCACTACTAATAACTCAATTTCGTTTCTTTTTATGGCTGAGTAATATTCCATTGTATATATGCACCACATCTTCTTTATCCATTCATCTGTTGATGGACAGTTAGGTTGCTTCCATGTCCTGGCTATTGTAAATAGAGCTGTAGTGAACATTGTGGTACATGACTCTTTTGTACCACATGAATTATGGTTTTCTCAGGGTATATGCCCAGTAGTGGGATTGCTGGGTTGTATGGTAGTTCTATTTTTAGTTTTTTAAGGAACCTGCATACTGTTCTCCATAGTGGCTGTATCAATTTACATTCCTACCAACAATGCAAGAGGGTTCCCTTTTCTCCACACCCTCTCCAGCATTTATTGTTTATAGATTCTTTGATGATGGCCATTCTGACTGGTGTGAGATGATATCTCATTGCAGTTTTGATTTGCCTTTCTCTAATGATTAATGATGTTGAGCATTCTTTCATGTGTTTGTTGGCAGTCTGTATATCTTCTTTGGAGAAATGTCTTTTTCGGTTTTCTGCCCATTTTTGGATTGGGTTGTTTGTTTTTTTGATATTGAGCTGCTTTCTTAAATTTTTAATTAAATGTTTTCTCATTTTAAAAATTGTTGTATTTTCACAGTAATTTTATGTCAACTTCTGAAATATTTTTTGCATTTTATAGTGAATGCACTATAATAACAATTGCTTCTATCTTAAATCATAAAGTGAGCCATCATTGGACTAAAAACCAAAAGTCTGTAAGTTCTATATTTTCATTTTAATAACTGCTTTCTTTGGAAGAAGGAACTATAGTCTACTTTGTTTGGAATAGAAACTATAATTAGAGCCCCTGTTAAATTGAGGGTACTCATAGATAATTTCATGAACTACAAAAAAGTATGAATTTAGTTTACTTTTTTTGTGACCTGTAGCTTCTATGAATCATAGACTAATAGCTCGGCTTTGGTTGCTAATTATTTCCCATGATTTAACTTGAGAATACTTATTCCTACTCAGAATTTGTTCAGCTAAAAAGTACTTGAAAATAAAAATAGACATTTTTATCCATAACTGTTGTACTGGTATAAGTACTTGGTTTTTCTCTCTGGTATAATATAATAAAACACTATAGAGGTTCTATAATAAAATAGTTGAGTCCAGGCCATGGAATCGGACTGCCTGAGTTTGAATACATGCCCCCACCATCTACTGACTTCATGGCCATTATTATCTCTGTTTTCTTATCTGTGAAATGGGCATAATAATAGTACCTACTTCGTAAGATTGCTGTAAGGGTTAGATGAGATAACATTCGTAGAGTACTTAGACCAGGCCCTGGAACAGTAAGTTCTAGTTGCTATCAATATTATGGGTTATAATTGTTGTCCTTATAGTTCCTACTAGAGGAATAAGGTAGAATTCATTCCAGGCTATAAAGTTATTCAACTGTTCAAGACACTTGTATGTTCTGTTGTTAGTTTAAATAATGCATGAGTAAATTATTCAGGCCTTTATCAAAGTGGCTAATTTATTACCTTTACTTTGCATGAATGAGTAGAATAATTTCCCACTATTCACTTTACCTCTGAGGTAACAAGTATGGGAGCAGTATCATTATATAAGGATAAATGACTTTGGGCATGAAATCACAAGAATTTTAAAACTCTTGTTTCTGATTATACTTTCACATGCTTTTAGGAACCATAATTTCTACAAGGAACAAAAAAAATAGTAATGTTATTTTTACCAGTTATAAGGTAGATACATTTCAGCATAAATTACTTAAATAATTTCAGGCTATAAGATAAATGAGCCCATTTCTCCAAAAATGGATTGCTAGATTTTTTATTGTCATGACCATGGGGAAACAGGCACTCAGACATTGCTGGTAGCAGTACAAAATGGTGCAACCCACAAGGAATCGGGGAATTAGGTAACATTTAACAAAAATACATACATAAGGAGATTAATGCTTGATCCGGCTATCTTATTTATAGCAATTTACCCTGAAGATACACATATACAAGATTATTGTTTCCACATTATCTACAATAGTAAAGTAATGGAAATAAATAAATGCTTATTCATAGGAAATTGGCTAAATTATGCTATATCTATTCAGTTGAGTACTATGCAATTATAAAAAAGGAATGACAGATATCATTGTGATGATAAGTAATGCTTTCCAGGATGTACTGCTAAGTTTAAAAAAGCAAAGTGGAAAAGAATATAGATAGCATACTACCTTTTATATGCATTTATACATATGTATGTTTACATACACACATATATATTTATCTCTCTTCTTTTTGTGTAAAGAAACACAGGAAGAATAAATGAGAAAATGAAGTTGGTTACTTACTAGATGATGGGCACAGAAAGATGAAAGGAGTAGGGAAGAGAACGAGATTTTTGGAGAATACCTTTTAGATTTTTTTTTTTTTACTTTAACTTTTTTATCATGTTGAGGTTTTATATATTCAAAAAATAAAAGGACAATACCAATATAAGTAAGCAGAACTAGTGCACAGATTGTGTTTTCTAAGTGCTATTCCCTATTAAAAGGAATGTGGTTCTTCTTAGAAATGTTGTTTCTAGGTCTGGAACAAAGAAGAAGGTCATTTTGGAGTGCACACATGCACAAGATTATTATTTCTGCATTGTTTATAATAGTAAAACAATAAGTAACAGAAAGTAAGACAGTGATCAAAACCCGTTGGAGAAATATCAAGAGAACAGAGGAGGCAGCTTGAAGTGGTGCCCACTGACCAAATATGCACTGTGTGAGCCTTGAATGGTCATAATGGTGGATTACCTTGAATAGAAAACAAAAATCTATGAGCCCACAATGATAGTCCCAAAATTATTTTTAACTGATTATAATTTCCCTTCTTTCTGGAGAAGGAAAAGCTCTTCTTTAGAGAAGAATGTCATCTAAAAAATGTAGAAATAATACTGAATTAGAAAAGCCACCATTATCAGCATATTCTGTATCTATTGAGTAAAGCATTATAGAACAGGATATTCACACAGTTTCAAAACATCATGTCACCGAGTACTTACTATTTAAAAAGAGAAAAGATACTTTTACGTTAAAGCCATCTGGTGAACCACCACTCATAACCAAGATATTAAATATATCATCAATATGGGGCAAACTGACATCACGTGTCTCCTGCTATGAATGAAGCACTGAAGACCCAGCATAAACTATAGTGTCCTGTCAGAAGTGTTTAACCTAAATCTAGCGATGAGGAGAGAGTCCTACACATCCCAAAAAAGGACATTCTGCAACATAATTGGCCTGACCTCTTCAAAAATGTTAATTTCATAAAAGAGATAAAACAAGGAAACTCTTCAGATTAAAGGAAACTAGACTAAATATATTATGTATGTTAACCAACATAATAACATGATAGCTGTAGCATGTGATCCTTGACCTTGGATTGGAAAAATTCAATTTGGGAAATTTGAATATACACTGTATATTAGAGTAAAAGGTGTTTCATCAATGTTAGTTTTCCTGAACATGAATTTGTAATGTGGTTACATCGGAGACAATTCTTATATTTAGGAAATATATATGCTGAAATATTTAGGGATGAAATATTTGCAGACTACTCTCAAATGGTGCAGTCAAAAAGAATGTTTTTGGTGTATGTGTTTATGAATAGATAAAAAGAGAGAAAGCAATCATGTCCAATTTGAACAGTCAGTGAATTTAGGTGAAGGTTAGATGAGTGTTCACTCATTTTGGCAACTTTTCGGTAGGTTTGAAATTCCTTTAGAAATTGCAAAAAAGTGGGAGTTCCCTGGCGGTCCAGTGGTTAGGCCTCCACGCTTCCACTGCCTAGGGCCTGGGTTTGATCCCTGGTCAGGGAACTAAGATCCTTTAAGCTGCGTGGCACGGTCAAAAAAAAAAAAAAAGTATAAAGAGGAAAAATTTCAAAAAAGTAAATGATCACCTCACCCCTGTGTTTCTTTTTTATACTTTTATTCTTTTCCTTATTTCCCTCTTAGGTTCACCACCTGCTCTGTGCAGAGGACATAAACGCATAAAAAGAAAGTTTTTCCGGTTTCATGTGTAATGCCTAATCAGCATCTTTAATTCCTAACTTTGCATTGATTTTGTCCATTCTTTCAGTGGATTCCTTTAATAGTGGTGAAATTTGGTAAGCTCATTTCAGTCAAAATTCTATTCAATTCAGCAAACATTTACCAGGAACCCACTATGTCCCAAACTCTCTATGCTGAGTGAGCAGTTGGCAACTTTTAAAATTGTCTTTGCAAATACAAGCTAAGGATTTTTTTTTAATGGCTTCCCAAAGAAGTGTGAAATAGTCATAAATTTTTGTGAATACCAAACTGGCAGATAGACTTCTTTAGTAAGTAAAAAATAAGGACCCCTTAACAGTATTTCATGTGTCCAGGCTTTCTCTGCTTGTTCTGATTCTGTGTGCTTACACTTGCATATTTGAATATGCTGGGGAAGGGAATTTAAATATTTTTCAAATACTTTTCAGTGAAGAAACACTTCTCAGTAGTATTTATTGTGTTTTGTATATGTTGATAGTGACCCAGCCTATCCAAACCATAATTTTAAAGTCATTTTAAATTTTAAAAAATATTTTTTAATTTTTGCCATATTAGGTTTTAGAATGAGTTTATAGTGCAGTAGAGCTCTGTGATTCTCTAAAATTATTTTTAAATTGTATTTGATTCTTGACATCTTGAATAACTTATTTCATGCCATGTCCTCGCCCAGATATTTGATTCCCAATTATACTGTTGCTCTCTGCAGAGAGCTGTAATTTACTGTATAATCATCCTTCTTTTCTGAAAATGTTTAGGAACACACTAAAATGAAAAGAGGGAATTCTATCTACGATCCCTGGGGAAATGCCCATAGGACACTTCCATATTGATATCTTACTATTTTTTTGATAGACTCTCCAAAATTAACTGATCATTCAGATCCACAATATAATTCTCTTTCCCTTATTTTTGTTCCATGAGCACAGTATAAATGTTAATTCTTCTGGTTATTCATGCTCTTCATCTTATCATTCCCTTTATTTAGTCCACTTCCTGTTCTTTTAAGATACCTCTCAAATGTATGCTTTACTCTTCAGCTTGCTTTTCGTTACCCAAGTTCAGACTTTCTCATATTTTACCTTTCCTTTTATTTTTCTGAACATTTGGATATATTTCCAGGGGAAAGTAGTTCTGGGCAAGTGCCATTAATAAAGGCACCGGGATTTGAGTGTAGACCAACGCCTGAAAGGTGAGGAGGTTGTTTACTCAGAAGCCATGGGCATTTGCGGAGGGGTGAAGTCGGAGAGGTGCGCTTCCTGGTTTAGCTAAGGAGTTAGAACTTCATCCTGAGAGATTTTTAGCTAAGGGGTGACTTCTTTAAAACTGCAAGCCTTTAGAAGCCATGATCTTTTTATTTTCCTTTATATACTCAGCACCTAGCACAATTTCTAGTTCATAGAAGGAGTTCAGTAAATGCTTGTTGGCTAAATGACGCAAAGATCCAGCAGATTTTCATTTTCGAAAGTTTTTTTTGGCAACAACATGGAGCATTAATTGAAAAAGGTTGTGGCACTGGAAGCAACAGACCTTGTGCATACACTCATCGGATGAAACATTGTGAGAATGAGCCAAAGCAGTGCCTTTTTTGCAGTTGAAAGGAGGGGGAAAATGTAACAATATTCAGAAAAAGTAGAATTTATTGACCAGATACTTGTCAAAATTGAAGACATCTAATGTATCATTAGGAATAGGTTTGTCAAGATTAAAATATAGAATGTATTACTGTAATGAGATTACTTATGTCACTGATTTAATGTATTTTTCAGGGATTTTTACGAAGTTTTAATTTGAAGATTGTGTTGTTCTCATTTTATAAACATTCTTTTATTATTTTTTAATACTAAGAATTACTAATTTATTACTAGGGAATATATTTTAAGAAGAGTAAGCCTAAATTTTTATTTACTCTAGGATATACCAGAAGATATTCTTAAGAATTTAGTGGAAGAGCTTCCTCAACCACGAAAAGTGCCCAGACGTCTAGATGAGTACACACAAGAAGAAATAGAGGCTTTCCCAAGAGTTTGGTCTCCGTAAGTCTTTCTTTTCCTTCCTATTTTTGTTTTTTAACCTGAGTTTAGTTTCGCCTGTTTTCTTATCCAAATGATAAGATCCTTGAGGGTAGGAAGAATGAACTTCTTTTCACTCTCTCGGATACTCTTTGCAGCTTCTACCTACAAATAAACTCTAGATGTAGATGGTAGAACCAAAAGTCTCGGAGTCTTAAGACCTTGCTAGGTAAGTGCAAAGATGTTCATATATGCCTATAAATTATCAGATATTTTGTTTGGGATGACACAACTTGGATTGATTGTAGTCTCTTGGGATAATAAATGAATCGTTCTTACCTAAAACAAAGTGATTCTCTGTTTTTTCAGATTGCTTCACTAAGCCAAGAATATGATCTAATGAAAGTCATTAGTTCTGGATACTTAGAGTCAATCCAAATAGAAAAACAAAATAAAAAAACACTTTTGCTCTCCTCTATTACAATTTCCTCTACCTATGAGCCAGAAAGCTGCTTAGCTTTGACATACTGTCCTATCTAATTGTTTCCAGGCTGTTTTGCCTGGCCTACCAGGCTCTTTGTAACCTCATCAGCTTCAATTCTTCTCACTCCACTGTGCTGGTCTAGCATAGCAGACTGTGTAAGCTTGGCACCCTTTTTATGCAATTTAACTTTTCCATGACTTTGTTCTGCTGTTACCTCTGCCTAAAACAACACGTCCCTCACCTCCTCCTCCTCCTCCTCTGGAATAACTCTTACTCATTCTTTAGGCCTTAGTTCAGATGTCAGTCTCCTTTAAGAAGCCTCACCTAAACATCAAGAGCAGACTAAGTGCTCAACCATCTTCTGCTGTAGCACCTGCCGTGTAGCTCTGTCATTACCACATTTACCTCCTCAAAAGCAAGGGCTGCATTTTGTTCATTGTTACATCCCCAGTGCATAGAACCGTCCCTCACCTGATAGGGCCTCAGAAATGTTTACAGAATTTACACAGTAGGTTTAGAGAGAGCCACGCATCCTCGTTACTTGATCTACAAAAGACAGCTAATCTTCCCACAGGATACTTAACCACTGTACTCTGAAAATCCATATCTCTTGATGGGCTGTTTGGCCAGATAGGTTTGTGAAAACCTAAGTTTTCCCAGGATTACCAGTATGTCCAGGAATCTAATCCTTGACTTTCATTGTGTGTGTATATAACTTCACTCTTTGCACACAGAGGTCTTTAGGGTATTCTGTTTAAATCTTTTTGACTTTGCTGACTTGTATAAGGTTCACCTTTAATTAAATCTGCATATAATGAGCAAAATAATATTATTAGTGATCATTTACACTTTCCAGCTGGCCTGCACTGTGCTAGGTGGTTTGCATACATTGTACCTAATTCTCTTACCAATAAGATAAAATACATTATTCCTGTTTTTAAGACTAAGCCAAAGGTTGACTGGTTTGTAGTACAGCCTGAATTTGAAACTAATTGTAGCTGATTCCAAAACCTGTGTTCTTTCCACAAAAGTAAACTGCTGCATTAATTAATTTATTTATTCAACAAATATGTATTATGTGCAAGACACTCTTATGTGCAAGACACTATAATAAGCACTAGGACACACATTTGAAAAATTACCATTAAAGCAATTATTTAATTCCATTTTACAAACTTTTATTGAGTTTATACTATGTGCTATACCTTTTGACAAATGCCAAGGAAATGCAGATGATGAAGCATTTAAATGAAACTTCCTCCAAAAGTCCTTCCTATAATCCTTGAGCTGGGTTAGGCCCCCTTTATAGGGTCTCATTGTACATGTTCCTTTTCTTTTACTGTATTTATTCTAATGTAATTAAATATATGCATGATTACCTGTTTAACGTCATTCCCTTACGAGACTCCATGAGGGACGTGTATGTTGTCTTGCTTAGCACTGAGCACAGTGACTGGCTCATTAAGTGGGCACTCAGCAAATATTTACTGAATGAATAAATGAAGAAATAGAGTATCCTTTTATCAGCTTTTATAAATGAGGTTAGAAATAATTTTTAGAACGTATGAAGGTAGTAAAATGCTCCAATTTAATACTAATTCTTCATGTCAGAATCAGTGAAATTGACCAACTTATAAAACCCTTTGTTTTATTGTTTTTGTTCCTGTTCACTGTATCATCTGAATTATCCGGCTGCTTTTCAGTTGATATCAAACAAGTGATTAACAAACTCTATGTGAAAAATTGAAAAAATTGGCTTTATGATGTCTGATATTTTTATCAGCTAGTTATTAGGATACATTCTCATGTTAAGTATTTCTCTCTAAAGTAAGGAAGTACGTTTTCTATTATTCCCTTATGTTCTGGTTTTGATTGCTTGACATTGACATACTTATGGACGAGAAACTATACATTATGTGACCTGATTTGATTCTAACAACTGAATTAAGTGTGGAGTGCTTTTCTCTTTTCCTTGGCTATTTTTTAGATACCTGTTTAATAGTTTGCCTTCTTGTCAAAACCTAAGATTCTGTTTTTAATTCTTTTTATTTAAATTCTTTTTTTTCCTCCAGATCATATAGTGGTTTATTTAGATAAATCAGTAAATAAAAGGTTTTAAAGTTTGTTCCACATGCTATGATAGTTACAATTATTCCCTCCTTTGGCATCTGAGAAATGAAGCTTCTGAACTACTTTGATGATGTTTAAACTTTAGGAAAAATCATTTTAGTTTAACTTGTTCTTAGAGATTTACATGGTCATTTAGTCAAGACCTATCCAATGTACCTTTTCCTACTTAAACTACATAGAACTTACATTTATCCTTAAAACTCAGTCCATATAAACATAGAACGTTTTTCTGGGAAGATGTTAACATTTTTACAAGTTCCTTAAAAGAGACGTGGAATTTGCCACAAATTGAAATTAATCCCTAACTTATAGAAATCATTTATTAGCTTAAATTTACCACCCTGGAACCTTTTCTTTACTAAAAATTCACAATAATATAGACTGCACATAAAATAGACAACATTTACTTGAAACATAATACTCTTTGGAAAGTAAACTCGCATTCAGTTGAAAAATATTTTAATTTGGGGGTTTTTAAAAACTACTAAATGTTTGGGCTTCCCTGGTGGCACAGTGGTTGAGAGTCCGCCTGCCGATGCAGGGGACACAGGTTCGTGCCCCGGTCTGGGAAGATCCCACATGCCACGGAGCGCCTAGGCCCGTGAGCCATGGCCGCTGAGCCTGCGCATCCGGAGCCTGTGCTCCGCAACGGGAGAGGCCACAGCAGTGAGAGGCCCGCGTACTGCAAAAAACAACAACAACAAAAAAAACTACTAAATGTTCATTGTAGAAAATAAGAATAAGATATATACGTAAGTAAATAATTTCACCATACTTAACGTTTTGGTGTGCTAACTTCCTGCTTCTTTGTGTTAGTTTTTATGTTGTATGTATGTTTGTGTGTTTTACAAATTTGGGAAATCATGATTTTTCTCTAAATATGGTCTCACTGCACATTTTCCCAATTTACAAGATTTTTTTCCCCACAAGCATGATCTTCAATGGCTGCAGGATATGACATCAGTTTTATTCTGTAAATCTAAATATGTCATATCTGATTTTCTTATAGAAACTCTGTCATAATTGAACTTATATTCCTAACCAAAATGGATGTGGTACTTTTTGTTTTTTTAACTGGAAATACCAAAGGTGCTGTTTAGTTAGTTATGTGACCAAACACATATTATTCATGTAGAATTATATATCATGAATATTCTAAAGTGTATTCTAAATCAGTTAATCCAGGCAGTATAATAATGAAATAACCATTCACAACAAATTATATTTAATGTTATTATAGTCAAAGAGTACTCATCAAACTGTTCATTTTACTAAGGGATTACTGGTTCATTTAAAACAAATCAGAAGGTGACTGAATGCCTTCATTATATTAATGGAATGAGAAAGGGTTTTTCTATAATTATTTTTAAGGAGACTTTTAGTGAAACTTAGAGCCACTTGATGCATTATTGAGTTACTGTTTTGAAATGGATTTTCCTGCCCCTTCTTTTCATTCCAAATTTCCCTCTGGCAGGAATATACATTAGACACAGGCTTTCCTTTATGCTTTATTAAAGTTGTGATCCTTCCTCACTAGTGGCCACACAATATCTGTTAACTTATGTTAACTTATATCTGTTAATATTATGTGTTAATAAAGTTCAAGTGTAAAATAGTATATACATTAGAACTACAATTAAAATATTTGATACACCATGCAGTGCAATCCCTTGAAAGTGAGATTCCTCATTACTGATAGATTTGCTTTTATGAGAAAAAAATTTTTTTTCTCCTTTTGGAGAAGGAACCTACTTAAAATATACTTTTTGTTCCACTCAAAATAGCTAAGCCAAGAATATAACCTTCCTTTGGAATGTAGTAATTGGAAATTATTCAAGATAGATCTGATGGTGAACCTGCAGAGACTTGACTGAAGCAGATGTACCTGGATTGCACCATAAATAAATACAAACAAAAATAGCTTGCTTTGGTTTTTGTTTCCCTAGCAATAAAACCTAACATATGTTTATGTTAAAAAAATGTACATTTTTTAGTTGCAACTGTTACTAGCTTTTGGTTCAATGTAAGTTCTTTACCATTTCTGTTAGAGACAAAAAGCTTCTGAGCAACAGTAACAATTGACAAACTAAGCTTTGAACCCGGTAGCTGATTAACAAAATTATTTTAATCTCAGTTAACAGCTACCATTGTTGGGATTTCATTTAAGTTATTTTCAATCACTTAAAAAGTTGTATTCCCTCAGGGCTAACTTCAGCATACTCTAGATTTTGTTAGGCTAGTTGTTTATTTATTTTTAAAACAATGGTAGACCAGAAGGAAAGAAACTAATATTTATGAGGAAACTATAAATATTGTTTTATAACTAAAAGCCACTTTCTCATATGAGAAGTATTGCCTATACACCTCACTTCTTAAACTAGTGTGTATACTTGGTGTATTAGTAGTTTTTACATCTCATGGATATGTAAATTGTGTCAGAATACGTTATAAGGTTTTATCTTGTGTTTCTTGATGGTACAGAGTAAATGTGCATTTGCCATGGGCAAGTGGTGATTGTAGGGTGCACACTTAGAATTTGTTTCTCAAAGATAAAACAGTAGCACTTATCTCTTTTCCACAGTTCAGTTGCCTGAGATTGTAGCTTTCAAATGGTCAACTTATTTTCATTCTGTCAATAATTATTTCCATGGTCATTGCAGTTTTGCCAACACATTACAAAACCACAATAATCATGGAAATTATAATGCTGTCACTGTAATGGAAATTTTTCATTATGTAGGGTAAAAATAAAACAGTTCATTTGAAACTTAATTTTCATTTCTACAAAACTCTGTAGGAGAGCTTTTCTTAGGAAAAACTAGGTATGTAGAAAATTCCAACTTAGAGTTGCTTCACATTATCCACAGATTGATGAAACAAAATCAAAAAAGAAATATGTTTTTTACTTCTCACTCGTTAAATCAGTAATGCTTTATTTTAAGCATAACCCTCACCTTTGTAGAGAAACTAAGTATGGAAAGTTTCAGCATCAGTAAATGCTTGAAAACAGACGTTTATGATGAAAACCTATGTTCCTGGTCTAACTCTCTTTACAGAGTGTGCTGTTAGAAGTGTGCCTGCAAAAGAGAGAGAATATGAGGATGACAGTGAGAAGGCTTGAGGACAACCGTGATTGGCCTTGGAATTGTCTTTGCTGAAAGTAGGATTAGATTTAGGGAGTTTAATAGGTAATCCATGCAGCTCTGTAAAAGAAAACGGGTGCCAGGAACGATAGCACTGCAGGAGGGACTTGGTGAGCATCCTGTCCAGTCTATAGCTCTGGAAGTCAGCAAGGATTTCAGCTTTCGGCTGCCCTTCGATAGAAAAGCTACTCATCCCCAAAATGTACAGATTTTCGGTTTTAGTTAAATGAATGCCCAGAGAAAAATAATTTTACCTATGGCTTTATAAAATGTGCTTCAGATCAGAGACTTAGTTAAAGACGGTGGAGAAGGATTTTTACCTTTTCAAAACCCATAAAGATCTGGGACCTGGACATCTTCAAGATTTTCCATAATTGTGTGCTAGTCTAGTCATGTGGCATTTTTGTACAAGATTTAACTTAATTTGCTACTCTTCACAGTCAGAAGTTATTAGCTGGACCTGGGGAGAAAGCTTACGTTCCAGCGTTTCCATCATTTCAACCAGCACAGCGTTGGCTTAAACTGTAGACCTCAGTATTTCCAGTCCTGAATTTTGCTCATATTAAGCCTTCTAAACTATACTGTTCTTTTGGATATGAACACATTAGGACTGGTTGTTAAAATAAAAAGCAATCTTTATATAAACAACCAAAATAAAATCATTTACATCTCCTAGCCAATAGAGCTTATGACTTAAAAGTGGTAATTGAATGTAACAATAATTCCTATTAATTTTAATTGGAAAATTTTTTGGATTTTTAAAAAATTTTAACAATCTTATGAGTTTATTTTTTAATTTTTATTTTATATTGGAGTATAGTTGATTTACAATGTTGTGTTAGTTTCAGGTGTACAGCAAAGTGATTCAGTTATACATGTATCTATTCTTTTTCAGATTCTTTTCCCATATTGGTTATTACAGAGTACAAATAGAGTTCCCTATGCTATATACAGTAGGTCCTTGTTGATTATCTATTTTATATATAGTAATGTGTATATGTTAATCCTGACCTCCTCATTTATCCCTCCCCCCCGCCACCTTTACCCTTGGTAACCATTAGTTTGTTTTCTATGTCTGTGAGTCTATTTGTTTTGTAAATAAGTTCATTTGTATCATTTTTTTAGATTCCACATATAAGTGATATCATATGATATTTGTCTTTCTCTGTCTGCTTTACTTCAGTTAGTATGATAATCTCCAGATCCATCCATGTTGCTGTAAATGGCATTATTTCATTCTTTTTATGGCTGAGTAATATTCCATTGTACCTAGAAGTGAGTTTAGTTTTTAAAAAATCACTGTTGAACTTTTTCTGATCAGGCTAGTGGTACAGTGTCTGGGGCAATGAGTGTAGCAGCACCATTGCTCTATTACCTGTACAGCTAACATCTTTAGTTCAAGCAGTATGTGATGTGACCAGATTTCCTGGAATGGTTTATTCTAAATAGTTCCATTCTTACAGTGGAAGTGACTTAAAACTCAATCAGACTGACCTTTTGTATTTCTTTCTTTTTTTTTTTGATATACAATATAGTGTTGTTAACTACAGTCGTCATGCTGTACCTTACATCCCCAGGACGTTTTATTTCTATTTTTTAATTTTTAAAATTTTTTTGGCCACGCCACGTGTGGGATCTTAGTTCCCCAACCAGGGACTGAACCCGTGCCCCCTGCCTTGGAAGCGCGGAGTCTTAACCACTGGACCGCCAGGGAAGTCCCTGAGAATTCAATTCTGATTAATGTAATGTTGCTGTACATAGACTAGCAACTTTTTAAGAACCTAAATACAATGGCATTTGCTCAGTTACTAAAGATACAGTTAATCTTTTTTTTTTTTTTAATATTTATTTATTTATTTGGTTGCTCCGGGTCTTAGTTGCGGCAGGCGGGCTCCTTAGTTGTGGCATGCAAACTCTTAGTTGCGGTACGCATGTGGGATCTAGTTCTCTGACCAGGGATCGAAGCTGGGCCTCCTGCATTAGGAGCGCAGAGTCTTATCCACTGCACCACCAGGGAAGTCCAAGTTAATCTTTCTTTCATGATAGATGCTAAAGGAATTTTAGTACCCAGGCTCTGTTGATGTTATCATAATTTACAATTAGTTATTGTTGTATCAGAAAAGCATAAAACTGCCTGTTAATAAAGTCCTCTGGTGGGTAAAGAGCCAGAAGGATACTATATATCTATTAGAACCATGTCTAGCTAACGAGGAAGTGTGTTACCTTCTATTAGGCACAGCACAGCTTTAGAAACTTCCTACTGAAAGCGTTTCTTTTGCTTCTTCAGCATCTTCAAATAGTCGCCCCCTCCGTCTTATGAACAGCTCTGTCGGAGGTCTGAGGTGAACCCTTGCTTGTCAGTGTGCGGTCCACGGACCAGCATTGCATCACATGGGAGTTTGTTAGAAATGCAGAATCATGAGACCCTCTACAGACTAACTGAATCAAAATCTGCATTTTTACAAGAGCCCAAGCAATTTGTATGCCCACTGAAGTTTGAGACCCACTCAGCTAAATAGCCCTCCCCTCCCCTTTCTTATATTATCTTGGATTGCCTTCTTTTAGTGGGAGTAAGCAATACAGATGTGTTGTATGTGTACCTGCTTTCATTTGTGTAGGTGGAGAGAGAAATAGAACCATATTTAGTGTAAAAACCTCACTTTTCCCCACAGGGGTACCTCCTGTAGCCATGTAATATGTTTGATTGTCTCGCACATGAGTTGATATTTCTAGCTCTGCGAATATCCAATGTACCTAGTCTCTTGGCTATGATACTGTTCCCCCTCCGCCCGTCAGAAGCAAATTAACCATCTGCAAAAGATTCCAAAAGCGGAAAGGATGAGTCTGCAAACAAAGTGGCATTTTCAAGGCGGTCACTATAATTACAAGTATCTTACAAGCCTCCACTACGTGCAAGATACTGTGCTAATTGCTGGTAGTATAAGATCAATTAAATTGGGACTGTGCCTTCAAAGGATAGGAGTTGTGTAGAATAAAATGGTGTTTGCAAACACTGGAGTCAGAAGGTCTGCACTAGATCACTACCATCCACTTCCTAGCTGTGTATCCTTAGACAAGTTACTCAGCCCCTCTGAGCATCAGTTTTGTCAACTGTAAAATGGGGTTGATAACAGTGTCTTTCTCACTATATAGTTAGGAGGGTAAAATGAAACAGTGCATGTGAGGTAGTTAGTATATTTCATGGCATCTAATAAGCACACAGCACTGTTATTTACATACATAACAACACTTATTCACTTACTTAGGGCAAGTGTAATTTGAGAAACACCGTAATAGAAGTATGCATGAAGTTCTCTGGCAATCTCAGGGAAAAGAGCCGTGCCTAAGTTAGGAAAGGAAGAGTTGTGTAGGGTTTCCCAGAACATGTGACTTGGGGGGTGGATTTTGAAGGATTAGTCAAGTCCACCAGGCAGAGAAGAGATAGGAGATACTCCAAGTGCAGAAAATATCAAGTACCCAAGTCCAGAGGTCTGAAAGTTTCTATCTGGGCAATAGCAAGTAGTATAATGGGACCAGAACGGACAGGGTGTGGAAAGAATGACTCAGAAAGGTTAACTGGGACCATGTCCTGGAGGGCTATGTGTTGAATTCTGTGTTTGAATTTGACAAAGCAGTGGAGAGCTAGTGAAAGTTCTTCCACTCTATGGAAGTGGGATAAGAAAGAATCTATGTTAGAGACTCTCAGATGTCTTTCCCTTTGCCCCATTTCTCCTAAACTCCAAATCCTACTTACTAGCTGCCTGCCATGGCCAGATTTCATCATATTCAAAACAAAATCCTTCCCTTCAGAATCTGTTCTCCTGCCTGTATACCCTCTCCTGAACAAATAGATAGTGTTGCCATTTCCTGAGTTCTTCAAGGTGAAAATTAACAGTCATCCTTGAATTGTCATTTTCCAGTAGCTCCTTCCTCTGTCATGCGCCTGGTCTCTTCCCTCTTCCCCTCCCTGCTCTGGACAAGTTAATTTTCTGCTTCTTGAATCCTGAACCCATCCTTTCTTCTTACTCATCACTGCCCCAGCCCTACAGAGCCGTCATCTTAATCCTCCTCACTTCCTCCAAAATGTCTTGAAACAAAATTGGGCTTCATCAGCCCCCGATTGCCTTCAGGTCACTGTCAACATTATTTACGTGACAGATTATACCCTTCGTACATGTTTCCTATTTTACTTGTAAATTCCACTAAAGGGTACTTTCGTCATCTCATTGTTAATAAATTAACTTTTGGTGTGGAAACAACCAGACTGTGACTAAGCACATGTAATTTCATTGAGTGGAATTGCAGAGACTTCTCATTAGGGCTACTTGTTAGAAATCTTAGAAGATTTCTTTCCAGTGGCATCACCGCCACCCTTTTGTAATTATATGAACCAGCTGGACAAGAGAATAAATTGTTTCTTAAAATGCACTGGTGTCTCTTGACTAGGAGCTTTGATTGTATTGAGTCACATACCCAAGATTCAAAGGGTGCACTTTGGAGCCCCTTCCAGCTATTGTATCAAACTGTCATTTCCCAGACTTTGGATTCAGTTTTTACATTTGAAAAGAGATTTCAGAAACAGTGACAAAATGCTGCAGTTTCTCTTCTTGTTGTTACAGAATGACGATATGGTGAAGCATATTTGGTTAGTTTCCCAGATCAGTGCCTGTGTTCCTCATAGTTAAATAATAATTTTAAATTGTAATATAGTTCATTTACTCAGTTACCAGACTGTTGGTCTTCCTATCTGGGCTATCTGGTCTCTTTGTCTTCTTCTTTTTTTTTTTTTTTTTTTTTAAGAAAAACATGATTTAAATGTAGAAAGGAATGAGATAAGTTGTTTCAGGACAAACAGAGTTCACCTGTTTCCTTTTTTAAAGGAATTCAAACTGTTGAATATTTTTACAGCTGTTTCAAAAATATCTATTTAGTTTACTAATCACTAAATTCCTTCTGAAAATTCTGTAGGAGCTCAATACCTACAATTACACTACTCTGTAAAAGATAACAGGACACTAACAGTTTTCGCATTCCATAATTTCCTATTCCTCATTTTCTCCATTGTTAAAATTTAACATTTCTCTGAAAATGTTCTTTGTTTTAATTTACTACTGGAAGGAACTTTCAGGTGTGATTAATCCTATAAATATATAAACAAAGAAAAGACTATATATGTATATAGTAAATTAAAAGACCATATATGTATATAATTAATGTGTGTGTAATTAAAATATCAAAGGGCTGGTGTTTATACGTGTGTTTTGTATGCTCCTGTAATGAAAATTAAATTTAGCATATGATAAATAATACAAATAGGGAAACTGCTCATTCAGAATTTGCCATTATTAGGCAAATCCATATCTTTATATATAATCCTTTCTATTAAAAGGGCTTTTGGGAAATTGAATTCAAGCTTTTAAGTCACTACATACATTCATGCATAGGCACATGGGGGCCTATATTTATACTCTGCAAAGAACTTGAGAATTGTCCCTTAACTCTCTACTTTGCGATGATTTGGCCTTAATGTTTTTCACCAAAAATTTAGATATGATATTTGTAGATATTTCTTGATGAACAGTTACTTTCATTTTAAATTGGAAAATAATCTTCTTGCATCATGCGGGAGAAAATGAAACTGATTTGTGAAAAAATAAATGTTGATTTTTGTCTTTCAGACCTGAAGATTATCGGCTGTAAGAGAAAGAAAATTTCAGAAAATAACAGTGCGGTGATTGAAACTTCTTCCTGATGAGTTTCTCCTTCCTACAGGGCAGGGTGAAACAATTGCTGCCTTTTGACAAGAAACCTGTTTTGGGCGCTGAATGTTTGTGGGGAAAGGTCAGGAAGGGATATTCCTTCAATAGGAAATTGCAATAAAATACATTATTTTATAGAATTGTTTTATTATGTAATCTGATTTGAATGTTATAATGATGATAAGAATAAAACTGCTTACTTGGTTAACTATTCAATTTCTCACTTAATGAAAAAAACCAAACCCTAGGTAGCAATGCAGTTAAAATTGCCAAGTGCCCATTCATGCAGATTTCCTCACGTTCCAGCTCCCTGTTTTTGACACCTGGGAAAACAAGGCCCACCTTCACTTTTCTTTTCAGTGACTATTTTATCTAACCTCGCATCATCTGAGTTCATCCCTCCAGCTCAGTAGGGTAAGGTTTGTCCTGAGGTATTTTCAAACTGCTTCACTTTTTTCTGTGTCCCATAGAGCCTCTTGGTTTCCATGACACCAAAATAACAAAGTAATGCCTATCTGCTCCCTAGAAATCTCACTGCCCCACCTGTGATGCTGTTTGCAGACCCGTGCACTGTGTGTCCATATCTCTCCTGTTGGCTCCTATTCACCTCTGTGCTGGGCACTGAGGTTGGACCGCCGGGATCAATGTGTCCAGCAAAATCTCCTCCCTGGGAATTAAAGTGCTGAGACACTGCGTTTGGGCATTTTTACGGTAGTTTTCTTCTCTTGCCCTAGCCAATCAAGGAGTGTCTCTGACCCCTTCTCCCGTTCATGCAGCAAACATGTACTAAGTGCCTGCTATATGCCAGGTGTTGGGGAAACAGAAATCACACATGTCTTCCCCCAACACCTCCATGCCCCACCAAAGAGCAGAGTGTCTATTGCAGGGCGGAAAGGAGCTGTAGATAGATTTGTAAATAAGTGCACCTGGGTGTCAGACGTGCTGATAAAACTATGTATGAGCTGTGATATAAGTACATTTAGGGGAAAACAGTATAAACATTAAATATAAAGTACTGATAGTAAGCACCTGATAATATGCCAAACACAACTGCTTTATATAAATTAAAATTCATTTAATCTCTATATCACCCTATAATGTACATAATGTTACCTCCCCATTTAAAACTGGGCACGCTGAGGCAGCAATAAGTAACTTGGCCAAGGTCACAGAACTGCTAAGTGGCAAAATCAGGTTTGGATCCAGGCAGTCTGCCTCAGAAGTCCATGGACTTAGTCGCCACTAGGCGAGAAAAAGTATTTATGTATCACAAATTCTGTAATAAAGCCAGCATGACCCGGTACAGGTCAACAGCTACCATTCAAGGAAGTGGCAGTTACAGTTTAAACTATTGGACCAAAAAGAAGCCCCATCCCTTTTGATGTGGTGCTCTTGGGTGTGAGCCAGTGTGAAATAAGCCCCCAGCTCCCAGTGCAGCAGCTTTAGTAGGGAGGAATTCTTGTCTGGTATATCCCAAGCACCTAGAACGATGCCTGGCACATATTTCTTGATTGAGAAGGGCTCACTGAAGGAAGCCCTTGTTTCTAACACAGCTGCAGGATTTGAAAAGGTGAGATCATAGCGACATGCTTTATAATAATATTGAGCCCAGTCATCATACCGTCAGCCCTCCACGTCATGGATGCAGAACCCACGGATTCAGGGGGCCTATTGTATCACACCATTGTATGGGTGGGACTTGAGCATCCTTGGATTTTGGTATCTGCAGGAAGTCCTGGGAACCATTTCCCCGTACATACTGAGGGACGACTGTATTGAATATTCAGGAAGAATATTGAGACTGATCACCATAACCCTCATTCTCACTTGCTGTGCGAGAGTCCTTTTGTAGGGGGAGGGGTTGCCTGAACTACAGACCCAAGTAGACCTAAACGGGCTATACTGTTGGACTGAACGGCCCCTCCTGCTGTTGGGAGTTAGCTCCATTTTGCATTCGGAGAGAACCAGAGCAAAGAGGCTTTTGCACCAAGTGGCCTTGAGAAGCAGAAGCTATCAGACTTCCCAATCCTGCCCATTTGCCATTGCTTGAGAGTTTAACAGCCAGATCTGTGCGTTTCCTAGGAGAACACAAACACAATAGCCAAATAAAAATCAAAACTCGCGGGCTTCCCTGGTGGCGCAGTGGTTGAGAGTCCGCCTGCCGATGCAGGGGACACGGATTCGTGCCCCGGTCCGAGAAGATCCCGTGAGCCATGGCCGCTGAGCCTGCGCGTCCGGAGCCTGTTCTCCGCAACGGGAGGGGCCCCAACAGTGAGAGGCCCGCGTACCGCAAAAAACAAACAAACAAACAAAAAACTCGCTGTTTAGGACCCAGGAACTTGAGGCGGGGAAGACAAGCTGAACAGCTAGAAGTGTAGCTCCAATTAAAGTAGAATGAACAGAAGAAACAGAAGAGAACTTTAAAAAATACGAATACTTACAGAAAAAGAAGGAAACCCTAGTTATTCCAACATCACATGGGAAGGAAAAGAAAGCTGATATATATATATATATATATATTCTGTTGCAATGTGTGCCTGTAACGTGCAAATTAGCACAGATAAGGAATAAAGTCACTAAAACCAGAGTTATATTTGTCCAGATGCAGTTTTTCACCAGGTGCTATGTGTTATGCTATTAACACCAGGTAAATGAGAAAAACACCATCCAGTTGAGCATAATGACCTGTGAAAGAATAATACACAACACCTGTCTCTCCATTTTACCTACATGCATTGCCTGCTTTGTCTCCTCAGTAAAACATAAGTGTCCTGATTCTAATAGCAAAGGAAAAGCCTTAAATATTGCAGAGTTTTGAAACATAGAAAATGTGATTTTGCAGTAGCCGGCGGGGGGGGGCGGGGGGGCGGCGCATAAAGTAATCACATTAATGAATACAGAAACAACACTAAAAAAAAAAAAGAAAAGAGCTTAATCTTAACCTCCCAATAATCACCTGCTTCCTGGGGCACTGAAAACCGAAAAGCACTCATTTGCAGTCGGTAAGGATAACTGCAAACCTCCTGCAGCAGGAGAGCACTTTGTGTCATCTGATCTCATTTGGGTTCCCACAAATAGCTTCCTTTTGAGAGGGGTCAATTAACAAAACAATAAAAGAACTATTGTTTCTTTAAAACAGCAACCCAATATTTTCTCTCCTGAAGGAGAGATAAAAAACATATTCAGGCCAATGAGGAATAGGAGGAACAGGCTCAGTTGGGGAGGGTCCACCTGGGGCTCCCTGGATCCAACTCACCATACACAGGGTTTGGGGTAGAGGAGGGTGGGCCCTTCTATGACGCTTTAGTCCCCTATCAAGTTTCTGAATTGCCATTTTCCAGGTCCCCTTTCTGTCTTAAGCCCATTCAGCGGAACAAAAAGCAACAATAAGCCACAGCCATCTACCTCTGATTTCCTGTTTCATTTAAAAAAATATAACCTTCCTCCCAGCTATTCTCCATGGTTCAAAAACCACAACTCTTCACCATCAACACCTCTGCCGAGCAAACTTCATGTCTTGTCACAATAGCATACTATATTTAATACAATGTTTCCTTATTAGGAACTTGTGATATTTAAAACTGTGATAGTTTCCTTGTATCACTTACAAGACGGTATAAGGTTTGAGCTTTTCTGCCTCAACTCCATTTTTCCCATAAACCCATAATCCATCACGCAGGGATTATTTTTTAGGAATGCATATGCCGCATTATAGGACAGACAGGTGTACTCACTGTAAATCCTGGTTTAGCTCATTCTTCCATCAGGCGGACTCTTCATCCAGGGTCCTACGAGGTCACACTGGCTCAACCCCAGCAGAAGTCACCACCTAGGATATACTGTACAAAAGTCTGCTGCCATCCCTTTATCACGTCTGGGTTGGAGTAGGGCCCACCTACTAGTGACGTCATTGCCACAGCCTGCCCTCATCTCCAGGCCTGGGGTATCCCCAGGGTTCCATTAGGACCTAGCAGGTGGGCCAAGTTAGAGCTAACTTCTAAAGCAGGTCTTTAAAGCCATCCTTTACCCGGAATGCAATCCTTTCTTTTCTCATCCTACTTCTTACTCTAAATTTACAAAACGAATACTAAGAACTATGGGCACTGAGATTGATAAATAATGTCTCTTTGTTTAGATAAACTGGGCCACAAGCTGGCCCAGAGGCTAGGGCCGTAGTGATGAAGTAATGCTGCCATCTTTAAAAGTGACTGAAGAGCAGAATTTCGTTTTACTTGTCAGGTGTAACCCAAACGAAGGAAGTTTTTTTAAAAAAATGCATGTAAATTGCAGTTATCAGATTCTTACTAGAGTCCCTTCCTCTCCTTTCTTGCTAATTCCCTCCTTGCTAGATCCAGGCACCGTCACTATGCCTGTGCTCCATCTTTTTTCTATGCTGCATGATTTGTTTTCCTACCTTCTCCTGGAAAAGGGGTTTAGTACCACAGTCGGCCAAGAACAACATTAAATGTCCAGGTGTCTCCTGGCTGAAAATTCTCCCATAGACCGGTAGCAAGTTCTGAGTCTGCAAAGCCTAAAAGCCCCAGGAGGGATTTTGCTGCCTATCTCTACAATGCTAAGTTTGAATTGGATAGAACCCTATTTAAGAAGGTATGATCTTTCCAAGACAGACATTAAGACTCCATATCAACTTAAATATAGGTTCTTGCAGAGAAATAGCCTCTCTCCCTCCCCCCCAACCCCGTCTCTCCGCAAAAACTTAAAATAAGAGAGTTGAGTAGTTTTGCAGCATCACTGCTGCTCAGGGCTTCACCTTAGATGAATGTTAACCTGAGATCAGCTACCAGTAAAACGGCCAGTCACTCCACCTGACGCCAACTTTTATTAGGCTGTGGCTGCCAGGAAGGTTTAGGATACATTTTCCACATGAAGATGGCATAAACAGGACCACTGAAGGAGACACACATTTTTGCCCGTGCCATTTGGTCCATGAGAAGCTCTTCGATTTTCAACAAAGTCTTTATTTCAAGTCTTGACTTTGCTTTCACTGCCTTCACTTTTCAATTCCAAAGTTAATACCTATTAAAGTCTTGCAAACAGTGGCTGTCAGAAGAGCATCTGTTGCTCGTGGCACACCTCTGTGCTTTATCTGTTGGGGTTATGGAGCTCCAACTCGTCAACCTGTATTAAACCATCGAGAATCAACACTTTAAAATGATGATGCCATCTGGCATCTTCTTTACCAATCGTGAAACTAAAAAGGGTTTTTATTTTACTTTTGTTGAATTTTATTTACTTTTTTTACAGCAGGTTCTTATTATCTATTTTATACATATTAGGGTTTTTAATATTTAGAGGAAATTCTGAGCATAAAGCCTATCCTTCTTTTACTTTTTGGCAAATTCACAAAGTGCAAATAAAATATTTTTATAAGTTGTTAGAAAAATATTATCAGTTACTTTATTATTATGCACTGTTACCGGCACGGTGGATACGCAGAGCCAATAAATCATGGAGAAATATGCGTATGTGTGTCCTTCAGAAAATCTAATCTGGAAGTCTAAACCATGGAAGCAGTGATTCATTAGCCAGCTCTCTAGTCTATATTAACAAGGAATCAGCTGCTCTGTGGCACAGTCACTCAACCAATATTTATGCTCCAGAAACTGTTCTAGGTGTTTGAGATGCATACGTGAATAAAAGTTTCCTGCTATCATGGTGTCCCATTGTGATTTATAATAAAAAAAAATATGATATATATATACTCTCTATATATTTGATATATATACTTGATATATACATATATTGAATATATATACTTGATATGTATATATATTTGATATATATATTTATACTTGATGTATATATACATATACTTGATATATATATATTTGATATATATACCTGATATATATATACTTGATGTATATATATACTTGATGTGTATATATATATATATATATACCTGATATATATCTATATATAGATAGATACTTGGTCTTCGTCCCTCTTTCTGGCACAGAGCTCTTAAAATCCTCGGCATTTCCTAAGTGATGAGAGCCATAAAGTTGTCGTTTATTATGTTAATGAGGTGCTTTTGGACCACATCTAAGGATGACAGGGAGGGGAGAGGAGATGGAGTTTGAAATAATCAACGACAGCCAATGATTTACTCAGTCATGCCTATGTAATGAAGCCTCCATAAAAACCCAAAGGTCAGGTTTCTGAGAGCTTCCAGGCTGGGGAACCAAAACACATCCACATGTCAACGTGCTGAGCCCCAAACTCCATGGGGACAGAGGCTCCTTTGCTCAGGCCTCGCCCTCTGTATCTCTTCACCTGGCTGTTGATTCGTATCCTTTCATATTCTTTGTAATAAACCAATAATCAAGTAAGTAAACTGAAGTTTACTGAGTTCTGTGAGCCGCTCTTGCAAAGTAATCGAACCCAAGGAGGGGATCATGAAAACCTCTGATTTATAGCAGTCAGTCAGAAGCACAGGTGATAACTTGGCCCTGTGACTGTCATCTGAAATGAGGGCCTTCTTGTGGGACTGAGCCCTTAACCTGTGGCATCTGACGCTAGTCCAATTCTGATGCTAGTGTCAGAATTGAGTTAAACCTGTGGGACACCTGGACAGCTTCCATGGAGAGGGAGTGATCCATGAGGTTATATCTGGAGGAAGAGCGTTCCAGGCAGTGGGAATGGCAAGATGTGATAGGACATTACCTGGCATATTCCAGGAACAGCAAGAAGTTAGCATGGCCTCCCACCAAGTCAGTTCTGGAACCCAAACACCCTCCGTCTTATAACTCCAGCCTCCTAGAAGACCTTGGAGTCCCCTGCATTCAGGTGGTAAATGGGAAAGAAACAGGTAGACAACACACACATACTTCTTAACTCCCTTGACTCGGAAGCCACAAACGTATTTCATAGGTTGAGAACACGTCACGTGGCCATACTGAGGGAGTCTGGAAATGAGAAAATAATTTGTGCTCAAGAAGAAGAGAATATAATTTTAGTTGAAGCTAGCCTGTCTCTAACACAGCAACCAATATGAATTATCTGGCACTGGTGTTGGGCTGCACCCTGCAGGCCTGCAAGGCCTCTACTCACCCAGCTTCAAGACAGAAGAGCCCAGAGTCAGCGACAGAGACATCAGTGGTTTAATGGATGGGGGAACCTACCTCTCTGAAGCAAGGTCCTGGAGCAACACCCCACCATGTGCAGCAGACCACGGGCAGGACAGGGCGCAGTTTTCACTCCCAGGGGGAACGTGGAGATTGCCAGTTACAGGGGGAATTGACCTCAGGTTGGCTCATCGGTTACCGGGGAAATTTGCAGAGGGGCACGCCCCTCACCACCCCCTGGATAAGAACAATCACTAGCTGGGGCCTGGGGCAAGCATGTAGGAAGGTCAGTCATGTGAGTGGGGTGTGGGTGAAGCAGGCACCGGTCGATCAGGGGACGTACAGAGAGCAAGAGAACAGTCACCTTGAGTTGCCTGACCGTACAGAGTGTCTCTTTAGTGATACCAGATTTAGGGAGATGAGAAGGCCAGTCTTTAATCAGTTAAGGGAAGAATGTATGGTCAACAACTCCAAGCTAATATAGGTCCCTAATGAGTGACAAAGCAAGTGATTGATTCCAAACACACCTGATATTGCTGCAGTCAGTGCCTGCTTTGATAGGCACAAAAATTCAAAAAAAACAAAAAAACAAGTAAATGTTAGGGTTCAGAAATGGTGTCCAAGCCATAATCTTTCTGGTGACCACAAATGTCGTTGTTCAGCTGTCTAGAAATCTGACAGCAGAAACCATCAGGACATTCGCACACTGCCAGGCTGCTGGGTAGATGCGTGACCGGGTTCGTAGTCTTTTTAATTACTCTCCATTCTTCAAAGCTGTCTTTAGCCATGCAGGTATAGACCCAGTTCCTTCAGAAAGCACTCCACATGTGGACTGTAGATATTTCAGGAGAAGAAAAGTAAACTTTCCCAATGCTCTAGACAGACTGTTATTGCTACCTGTACAATCAGCTTTTGAATTGTATCCATTTTTCTAGCTTTTCTGTGGCCTGTGGTCCTTCAAGTTGTGGCTTGCTCCCGATTTGATAAAACATGCTCACACTTGAGAGTGGAATCAGAGATAGAACTTGTTGGCAACACTCCAAGAACAAGAGCAGGTGGCCAGTAACAGTGGAGATTTAGTTAGCAAGGCTTCTACTTGTGGTGTCCAAATCTGATAACTGGAATGTTTGTAAAAAGAACTCTATTTGTGAAGTTTGATCCTTTCAGCCTGCAAACTTGTCAGCTCAGAAGCATAATATAACCATATACATGAGAAAGGACAGGTAAAGTGCAAGCACATGAATTTTCTAATAACCAAATCCTCTTCAATACATCTATTCAATAACTGAGCACATTCAAATAACAGTGATTTCTCAGAGGGAAAGCCCAGCTGGTTAACGATTTTGTGACATGAGTTTTAGGGCATAACAGGGATACGGTTTTATCAGGAGTCACTGAATGTGGGCCAGATGACAGGACAGGGAAAAATGGAGATGAAATGTCTCCGGTAATTATACATATCTTTTCTGTCTGACTCAGTTTTGTTTTGTTACCATACAAAATTCATTTTAGAGCTGAGGAAAAGATATTTTTACTTCTTTGGATTCCATTATAAAACTTCTTTTAAGTTAGGTTAGAAAAGTTGATTTTCACTACGTTGGTCATGGTAATGTTTTTAATCAATGAGATAAAATGCAATTAAACATTCTAGAAACAAACAATGAAATATGGTTATTTATGCCAGTGTATGTTTTTTTATTACTTAGCAAGATACAGAGAAAAAAGTAAATCATTACTAACATTTGTGCATTTAGATATGCTACCAAAACAAGCAAATTATCCCAGCCCTCCTACTGCCTCTTTTATTCTGCTTTTAAAAGTAGCCCTGCCTCCACTTTCCCAAACATCAGTGACTCATATTTCTTCATTCATTCACATCATTCATTAGGATGAGACTATTAAAAAGGTAATAGGTTATTTTTGTAAAGTAGAATTTTGCTCTGAAATCTCCTGTGATTTTCCTGTAAAATTTCTGAGAGCACACGCTTGTTGCAAAATATTTTTCAAACAATACAGAAATGTTAAACATGAACAGTTAAGTGAAATGAACACTTTGCACAATCCCATAACCAGGAAGTAAGCCTGGTTAAGTGTCTGGAGTTTATTCATCCCAATTTTTCAATATAGATGAACAGAATAATAGATAAATATTGTACATATTGTTCTGCAACTTGCTTTTTTCATTTATCAATTAGATTTAAGCATCTCGTGTCAGCCGAATTTCTAATCAAATTATTCAGTCTGATAAATAACGTAAAACTGTTGCAAGTATATTCGTGTAGTTAATTTTTGTTAAGGATAGAGTTATTCTAGAGAGTACAGAATAACCAGGACTTCGTGACAAAAGAATTCTCTGAACTCTGAGCTTGTCTAGCACAAATGGACCATTTACATCAGTGCTTCCAATGCCACAGCAAATCAGAACAAAAAGTTATGATTTTTTTAAACCAAATATTTTGGTTCATACCTTGGAAACTTCCATTCTGCATTTGAACAGCCCTTCTTTGGGGGGACAGGCCCAAAGGGATTAAGTTCTGGTGGTTGTCACAGACTAAATTAGTCATCCAAAATCATTCTTCACTGTCTCAACCTTCTTGAGTTGTTATCTGCCGTTAATATCGTACTTACTCTGAAAAAAGCAGAAAAGCCTCAAAACCAGCATGCCATTCTAAAATCATTCTCTCTTCCTCCTCAAGTTTCTAACTCAGTGAAATTCCCACTCACTCAACCTCCCAAACTTGCAATCTTGAAGTCATTCTTACCTTCTGCCTGTCATTTCCCAACCTTATCCCATCAGTCAAGTTCTGCCCATAGTACATACTTCTTCATCAGCTCTCAAATCTCTCTCCTCTTCTTATTCCTCACTGCACCACTGTGGTCCAGGCCCTTGTCATCTGAACTACTGCACCAGGCAGCGTGGTACATACAGGGAAGGGGTCATGAGCTACGAGAGCAAACCAATTAGAGTTAGAATTCCTTCTTTTCCTCTTCTCTGGATGTGTGTCATGTTACTTACCTTACATGTCTGATCGTTTGTAAAAAGGGAATACTTACCTAACTTGTGGAAATCAACTTAACATAAGGAATCCGGAATAGAGCCTAATACGTGGGAGGTCTTCATTAAATGTCTTTTTCTTTTCTTGATCTTTCCCCACACCAGTCAATCTTAAATTTACACTATATAAAAATTGTGTCTGCAAATAATACGCCCAATCAGGTCACTTACCTACTTAAAGACCCCTACTGACTTCCTATTGCTTTCAGGCAGAAATCTGAACATTTTTTCATGGGATAGATCTTCCACAATCTTGTCCAAATTACCTTACCTGCTTCAACTTAGAGCAAGAAGTTAGGAAGCTCCTACACCATCATATCCACCTTTTCTTTCCCTGCACCCTAATACGTGGCTGAACCCGTGGCAGATACTAATTAAAAGTTTGATAGATGGATGGATGCATGCACAAAGAGATGGATGAATACATGTATAGAAAGACAAGATTTAAATACCTCTTCCTCACATTCTGAAATACTTAATAGATCTTTCTAAGAAGCTGATCATTCATTCCTAGGCATTATTGCTGTCTCCCAAATGTTCTGGCTTATAGCTAGAGGAAACTCTTCCCACTGTAGACTGAGTATATGATTTGACTCGGATTATAAATCAAACTGTGCTAGGGTGAGATGATTCTACAAACATTTACTGAGCAGCTGTTAAGTGCTAAGCACACTGTGGACAGTCTGAGACCGCTTAAAGTATGCACACAAGTAAAATGGGAGCTCAGAGGTTAAAGAACTCACTAGAAAAGGGGACTATGGTGTCATGGTTATGGAGGTTGTCCAGGTGGTGATGGTGGGGTTCAGAGAAGGCTTCACACAGGAGGAGGAGCCTGGCTTAGTTTCAAATGGTGAATACGAATAAAAGTAGGCCCTTTACTTCTTCGGGACAACTGAGGGAAGTTGGAAATTAAATGTTATTATGGAATAACTGTTACTTTCATAAGGTGTGATAATGAAATTGTGGATTTGAGGAAAATATCCTAGATGCATGTTGAAGCGTTTAAGGGTGACGTGTCATGATGTCCATAACTTGTATCAAAATACTTTAAATTTATGAAACAAATATGCCCAAATGGTAAAAATTATTTTTTAAAGGAGATGGTATACGTTTATTTGCTAGTCTCTCTACTTTTCAATATGTTTAACATGTTTCATAATAAAAGTGAAAACAAACAAACAAAAATAAATAGGTCCTTTAAACTGGGGTGGGACAAAGATGAAGGTTTCCCAAGTGGAAGAAAAAGCATGCCAAAAATAAGTAAGAGAGAGCACACATCAAGGGTTTTTGCAACTAGTTCACTGTGGCTGTAGTCTGGAGAATATTTAGCTGAGAGATACATTTCAAAATAAAATAAGAAAAACCAGGTTGGAGAGCTTGTGGAAACAAAAATGAAAAAGGGATAGTAGAAGGTAGGGAAATGTTCCAGGTGATCGCATCCATTTGCATAGCCTTTAAATACTACCTACGTGCACCTGACTCCTAAATTTATATCTCTAGCCCTGGTTACTCTCCCAAACTCCGACTTATGCTCAGTTTTCTCCTAAACTAAACTTTTCAACCACTCTGCCCCGAGTCTGTAATTCTAGGAATCAAGTTTTTAACCAAAGTGATGAAAATTCTGAGGAGTAATGTCCTTTTATGAAATTACACTTTATTACTTTCAGAAATGATATAAAGTATAAATTAAAATGTAAGTATATTCCTGCCAAAATAGGTAAGTCAATAAAAATGTACTTCAAAATAAGCTTTTATGACAAGGCAATGTACTGTAAACATAAAAACCTTGAATTTGGATTACACCTTTTATTATGAACATTTCACTCAATAAAAATCTCATGAACTGGGTCCAAGTGATGACAAATTCCAAACTAATGAAGTGTTCCCACAGCTTAAATAAACAAATTTAGATCACCAAGTAAAATCAAAGCCAAGTGTATTTGCACAACTCAAGAATGATATGGGGACTTCACTGGTGTTGCAGTGGTTAAGAATCCGCCTGCCAATGCAGGGGACACGGGTTCCATCCCTGGTCCGGGAAGATCCCACATGCCACAGAGCAATTAAGCCCGTGAGCCACAACTACTGAGCCTGCACTCTAGAGCCCGTGAGCCACAACTACTGAGCCTGTGTGCCACAGCAACTGAATCCCATGCGCGTAGAGCCCGTGCTCCACAACAAGAGAAGCCACCACAATGAGAAGCCCGCGCACCACAACAAAGATAGCCCCCCGCTCGCCGCAACTAAAGAAAGTCAGTGCGCAGTAATGAAGACCCAACGCAGCCAAAAATAAATAAATTTATTTTAAAAAAAGAATGATATGAATGGACTAGAACCTCTAGTGTTTATACTTCGCCATTTTTATCAAACTTTGAAGGTCTTCTGAGTGACATAAGAAGCCTTTGTATTTCCAAGGGCCAAACACTAACATATACAGAATATCCTCTCTACTCACTTGTTGAAGACCAAGAAATCTGAGATACAAGGGAATGCTATGACTAGTGACACACCCCAGTCATTTAAAGAGTTCTCTCAGGTGATTCTGGGCCATTCAATCTTGTGCAAGCTTTCCTCCTCATTAGTCCTGCTTTCTACATGTGGAAGCATGCGCCATAACTACAAGGGAACCACTGTTGGTTATCTGCTCACTGTCTTCTTTCATTTCTTGCAAAGGCAGCAAAAAATATATTTATGTTTACCTGGATCCCCAAAGGCACACATAGACCCTTTTGTCTGAATACTTTGGATGGGAAGGTCTTAAACCAATCTGTGTGGTGAGGGGACCCAAAGAATCTCAAGAGACCTTCCTGATCCAGGAAGACTCCAGCTTCTGGTGATAAATGACCCCATCCCTACTTCTGACAATTACCTGTTATCACGGAGATGTTACAGAGGAAAAGGAATATATGTTCAGTTTATGGTTCTCTTTCATTTCTATTTTCAACAAACAATTAATAGAACCCAAATCTTTTTCAAACACCTAGTGTTTTCCTTTATGAGCAAAAGACAAATTATAGTTTAGAAATTAGAATCTATTAGATTCAACCTCATTTCTTCTTTGTCTTCTAGAGTTTTTCTTAAAACCGAAAGATAAGTTCTTTAGGCAAACATTTACTTAGCATCAGTCTTACATTTTCACAGTCAAGTCTGTCTGGTAGGTTATATAGGAATAATAGAATTCTGTCAGTCTGTTAGGTTCAAGTCAGCTGCCTTTTTCTGTTAAGTATCCTACCACACTCAGAATGAATGAATGAATGAATGAATGTTTGAATGAGTGTCTAAAGGTAGGCAGCTGTCATTTTTCTGGTTAAACCTAAGCCAACTACAAAAGTTTAAGGTGACATATAGAAATGGAATAAAATAAAAACAATCCACATACATTGTTTAAAATTTTTATTTGCTTAAAAAAAGAATGGAAATAGGTTTGCAAAAATATATCTGCATGTACAAAGTAATCCATGTGGTTAAGGAGCGCAAGCTCTGGAACATACTGCTGGATAAATTATTCAACAAAATTGGATCTTTTTCCATCAGAATCAGTGGGAAGTCATTATTTTACATGTCAAAAGCCACTGAAAAAACTAAATCTATTTTTACAATCACCAAATTCGGAAAGGTTATATTCTAACACATATTCTTGGATACCAGTGGAGCTAGTTACCAAGTGATCTCAGAGTTGGACAGATCAATTTAGCAAGAGGTAGTTTCTCCAATCATGTCCCTCCTTTCTTTTCAGCAAGGTCATTCCTAGAGGGGATAAGGATAAACAGCATAATCTTCGAGTCCCTTTGAATTACTGTTCTGCTGGGACCCCATTTTCCTCAAAGACAGTCATATCTGTCTTGTTGCATTTTAGGACTTGAGATCATCTACCACAGAAAAGATTCCAGAGTTCAAACTTCCTGGCCAATTTTTCTTTGAGCATGCCATTAAAACAACAAAGAGAAATCAATCCTATGGTGTCATGGATTAGGGGAATTGTTTTAAACATACTTTTTGTTAATATAACAATATTATTAACAATATCCAAGGAGGAGATGTAGGCTGGTGAAATGAGTCCCCTCCCAAAGGCAGCATACAAACCACATAATGACATTCTTCTTGAATAAGTTGCCTTAGGAGCTTTTGCGGTTGGTCCTCCAAGTTCTCCTGAGACTATCAGATCCCAGAGCCCCACAGCTCCATGGCTTCCAGCTCATC
Organism: Grampus griseus; assembly: GCF_964374135.1. NCBI lineage: Eukaryota > Metazoa > Chordata > Mammalia > Artiodactyla > Delphinidae > Grampus > Grampus griseus. The sequence goes on from NC_139011.1 coordinate 18,361,790, forward strand.
TTGGACAGGGGTGAACTCTGGCTCATCAGGATGGGGAACTAGAGAGGAAGAGTGGGGGTGGGGACGTGATAGAACCCAGGAACCATAAATTGATATCCTCCCCTTATATGGGTCCATAGAGACATAGTCTCTAAAGTACAGAGATATCCTGCTCGGGTAGAAAGTAGTAGCTACCTTTATCCACCACAGTGCTTGCACCTTTGCCAGGAGGTTTCAGATGGTTAGCGAAAGAAGGAAGGTACAGATATACTGCAGAAATTGTTAGGAAACTAGAATCACAGCCAACTGCTTAAATATTACATGTTTTATTTACAAAAGAAACCCTGAAATCTCAGCAGAATGATGAAAGAAAAATAAATTTTAAAAACCCATCTCATGTTAGAAGTCCAACACCAGGGGGCAGTAGGGAGGGGAGGTGATCAGAGGAAGAATGGATAGTAGGGTGGTCAGGGAGAAAGGTGCCCAGCAATTTGTGTGGCTACAGGAAAGAGGAGAAGACACATTTAAGTAACTATTCCTGGGCCTTCACCTAGGGAAGCTTGGGATAATTCTTGGTAGACAATCTTATACCTACGCTCAGGCTGATATGCAGCAGTCAGTTTCTATAACAACTGACACATGTGATTTGGTTAAGTTCCAGTCTTATCATTGTATGTGCTTGGAGCAGGGAGGGCAAGAAATGTGACAGTGGGCAGGTAGGGAAGCAGGTGAGGCAGGGAAACAGAGTGCCCATTGTTAGGGGCAGGGGATGGGTGGTGGTGGTCAACAGGACAGTTCTGTATCTGCAGCCAATTGCCCGGGCCAACGTAATCAGTGGAGGAGTTCCACATCAGTGCTGGTAATCATTGTAAGGGATCAGATCTTAATAAGGGACAGGGATATTTGAGAGAACGGGGAGGGAAGAGATGAACAGAGAAAAACACATCAGCAAAACTTTGACCAGTCCCTCTGGCAAATAAGGTTAAATTTCTTCTAAAGCAGAAAATTTAAATTCATTGGCTAATAAGCTCATTGCCCCAAAGCAGTCTTTGAACCTCTCTCTTGATGCTTCCAAGTGTGACTATGTTAAAAAATGTCCCATTACACAACCCTCCAGCATGCAGACCACAGATGTTTTCAGGAAGCATAATCTTTTCAGAATCTCAGTCTAGTGGTTAGGAAGAGGCAAGGACAGCATGGCCACTTTTGTTTCTTAAAATAATCCTTGGTGACCTAAAATGCATGCGGTGGGCAGGATGTCACCCAACAGTATCTCCAGGGCCCTCCTAATTACGGGGAAAGTTCTAAGTTTGAGGTTTCCCCAAAACAAGAGTAAAACTTTAGAGGACTTCGTGGCCACACCACAGAAATAACACAGAATGAGAGGCCCCAAAGAATGTTCAAACATGTCCCTCAATGATCAGATATGAGGTCAGAGGCCAAATCTGTGTGGATCGCCATTTGGAAGCAAGGAAGACTTAGATGTGGTATTATTTTAAATTTCCTCTTCAGAGGTAACCTCTATATTAATTTGTACTTTACAGAAGATGCCTCTGGATAATTTAAAAGGTTGTGAGCAATTCAAGCTCTGCTTCCTGTGCATAATAGGTCTGCTTTTATAGCACCCTCACCATTATGATACTAAGCATAGCAAGACATTGCTCAAAGCCCACAAGGGCTGACACTTACCTCCTACGCTGTAGGCAGAACATGAAGAGGGGTCGCAGTATCCAGGCTGGCCAGAAGGACCTTGTGGTCCAGGCACCCCCAAGTGACCTGGTGGACCCCTTGGTCCAGGAGAGCCAGGGGGTCCAGGGCTTCCTGGCCGACTTTCCCCAGAAGGTCCTACGAAGTACCCACCAATGAAAACAGTTGGTCTTTTATCATCACAGGGTGAGTTTTCAGACTACCAAGAAGTAAACTAACTCTTACAAGAAGCCATATTACACATCTTAACAACTGGGGTGATCTGCCTCTCTCTACTCATTGAGTTCTATTCCTGAACTGGATTTCCTGGAAGAGGATCATACTGCAATCACATGTTCTCCTGGAGGTCAATGCTTTCAATCAGCTCAGGAAACCAGAAAGCAAAATGTAGTCTTTTTTTTAATCACCTCCTGGATATGAAAGGGAAAGGAGCATACCACTGTCAACCTTGTTTTCTTTATGGAGTTTCTGTTTCCCAATGCAGGTTCCTTATGAATTCAATGTATGGCCATGCGCACACACACACACACACACACACACACACACGTACATATGCACACACACATGAACACACTTGATCTCAACCTTATAACTTATCCTGGTTTATGGCCCCAGATAATTGGAATAAATTAGTCTAAATTTGAAAGAAATTATACTGGAGGAGAAAAATGAGAATTCTGAAATTGGACCCAATATACGAATCCAAAATTTCTTTAGGCTAGCTTGAATCAATTGAGAACTTACACTGAGTGAAAGTGAGACGGGGATTAAAATTTCTGTGAATTTAAGAAGTATGTCAGTCTGGCATTTTTCTGGTTTATGCGTTTGCTTTGTTTTGCTTTAGGCCTGGATTCCAACAGTGCTTAGAAGGCCTTTTTCAACTAGAAATGAAACTCTTCAACTAGAACCACAATGAAAATTAGGAACACGTATCACCTTATATTTGAAAAGCATTGTGACTCTCAAATGCATTCCGTTTCATTCAATTAACATTCACTAACCACTCATTCTGTGTAAGGCATGAGCTAGATCAGTTCCTCATACAATCTCTAATAACAGGAGTATTTATACTCAAAGTGAATCCATTGCATTAGGAATCTCTCCTACAAAAGGTATTTTCCAAAATCATCATTAGGTTGGAAAGAAAAATCGGTAAGTCATTTGATTCAATATGGCTAAGACCGGGATTGTAAATACAGTTGGATTGTAACCTTATAACTTTAATAACAGAGTATGATCATCTGGAAGCCATTCTAAAAGCACATAGTAGAATACACAAAACTCATTCAGTCAGGTGACCATGGTGGCAGAAACTACGAGTGTTCATCCAATATCCATGCGTTCCCCTAGATTTTGAGACTCCCTTACAGGTCGGCTGGGGCCATATGGCTAGTTTCAGCCAGTGAAATATGACTGGAAATGACATCTTTCATCCTGCATTCAGGAAGCTGATGTGCCTCCTTTATCTTTCTCCCAAGGCCTTTTGTTCCAAAATGGGGGGAAAGTTACCGTACCCACATCAAACTTTGGGTAAGTATCAATCCACTAAGCACTGGGGATTGATTTGTTACTACAGCATAGCCTAGCCCAGCCTAACTCACGCAACCAATAAGATCCCAGAATATGCTGTATCTTTGGGGGTTTGTGTATTGGGAGGTTCGTTACTAACAAACTAGCCTTCCAATGAAAGGAACGAGAAATATAGCCATTCCAGTTGGACACAAGGATGTAATATGGCCATTTGCCTCACCTGCAATGTCAAGTGAATATAGAGATTTAGGATTTCCACCTTACAGTTTCCTGTTAGGTAGGAAGAGTTACCTGCTGGCCCAGGGGGGCCTCTTGGACCTTGAGTTCCAATGCCTGGATTTCCTTTATCTCCCTTCACACCAGTTAAACCTATTCAAAAAAAGAAGAAAAAAGAAAGAAAGAAAGAAAAGAAAGTTCTCCTTAAAATGACATCTGGGTGGTTCCGTTTTTCTGGGTTTTGAAAGGATATCGCTGATGAAGGCAATGATGAGGGTTGATTTAGGGTTACGGTTGTCATGGGACTTTTAAATTGAATCCTGACACTGGTGACTTCTGCACAACCACATACAGAAGGCTGGCTCTGTATCTGAGTTGTCTTCTGTATTTGTAATACTGCAAGTTTATCGTCCTCCCTCCCACTGAAGTGGCTCAGCCTGCAGGGATCTGGCCTGTGTCTTTGCACGCACCAGGCCATTGGACGCATGCAGTTGGCACCCCACAAGTAACACAATAGAAATCACAAGTGGACATATCTAACATTTTCCTTTTGGTCCACCCTGTAATGTATCTGCAAAAGGCATGAATTATAATTAGGCAGCAAAGTTCTAAAGAGCGTGAGTTTCCATTAAAAACTTGGAAGCTTCAGGACGGCCTGTGTTTGATTTGGCTGATTCAGCCCCATAAAAATCTAAACCTATTCATGTTTCTTTTCCACTGAACAAACTTCTTATTCCAAATAATTTACGCTGGTGTTAACAAACTATAGATTTTTACAGGCAGAAAAACAGAGAAATACAGGCTCTGACACCTCATCGTCCAAATGGGTCCTATCACAAGACTGCTGAACAGGTGACAGCATGCTATATTGAGGCCCGATTCGTCAGACAGAGAGAAGAATCAGACTGGGGTCTGGGTTACCCTGGCTCGCATCACAGAAAGTCTCTAGTATCTGTTTTTCATGTACAATAATACTTCGAAATAATAGAATGCAGAAATACATCTCTTCATAATTACAAAGAAATTATGTGTGAACTGGCAAAGCCTAGGAGGGAACATAAATAAAGGAAAATAATTTGATAGGCAGCAGGCATGCAAGTGATCTAAAGTGTTTATAGTTACAAATAGCTTTTTTTTTCCTTCTAAGTGCAAGGCATGTTCACTGTAGGCAAATTAGAAGATACAAAAAGCAAGGACTCCAGTCCTAGAAAAGAATCACTTTTAACATCTTGGTTTGTAACTTCCAGAAAGAAAGGTATTGATGTAGTATTTGCTCTGGGAATAGCAGTGTTTTTCTACACTGCACATATACTGATGGTCCTTTCATTTGACGTTTTGATGTCTGCTGTGTTCCTTGTTGACCACCTCTTGGGGTCAAGGTGGTATACCTGTCACCTTTAAAAAAGCCCTTCTTCCTTGTTAGCGGTCCTCAGGGCTGCTCGATCCACCTCAATGCTTCCCTAATATCCATGCCTATTGCACGTGGCCTTGGTGGTGTTTTCTGAGCTCAGGAAAGACCAGTACTGCAGGAAGAGGGCAGGGCACTGACCACCAAGCCTCTGATCTCCTGTTCTGAGACTCACTCTTCTCCCAGGAACTGACAGGAAGAGAGTTATTTCTCAAAAGTAAAACTACAATCATATCTGAGTTTAAAAATCACATAGACAAGCCAACATCTAATGCTCAATTGCTAAATCAAGTTGTTCAGACAGCAAATCACCATGAGTACGTCTACTGGGCGTTACCCAAATAGCTACTGGTTCAGCTAACTGGGTAATAACTGGAGTGAGTACTTTTGTTTTTTTGCTTTTTATTTTTTTGTTTTATTTTTGGCTGTGTTGGGTCTTCGTTGCTCCGTGCGGGCTTTCTCTAGTTGCGGCGAGCAGAGGCTACGCTTCGTTGGGGTGCGTGGGATTCTCATTGCAGTGGCTTCTCTTGTTGCGGAGCACAGGCTCTAGGCGTGTGGGCTTCAGTAGTTGTGGCACGTGGGCTCAGTAGTTGTGGTGCCTGGGCTTCGTTGCTCTGCAGCATGTGGGATCTTCCCAAACCAGGGCTCAAACCTGTGTCCCCTGCATTGGCAGGCAGATTCTTAACCACTGTGCCACCAGAGAAGTCCTGTGAGTACTATTTTTAATAGGAGGTAGATGCTCCCTCACTTGCGAACAATTGTGCCCTAACGTGCATCTGGAAATTTAGCAGAAATAGCCTCTTCTTCTGTGAGAGTTGGAGTTGCTTTTCCCACAGGGAACCACTGATTTTTAAAGAATTAGAACACAAGAAAATGACTAACAGCAGGCTGCATGATTAAATGCACAGTGATTCAGAGGCCTCCCGTGACCTTACAGTACCGAAGGATCAATGGTAAGGACATGGCTTCCCCACAAGTGGAAGACGTAGGCTGAAGACAACATCCAGGACAGTATCCTTGGGAATAAGCCCCTGATAAGAGTTTCCTGACCTATCCTTTGCTTATTCACAAAGAATGCAAAAGGTGGGGAAGACTGGGGAGTAGAACGTCTGGTTGCTTTAATTCTCTAATTATGTAGAGAAAAGCAAGTGGCATTTGTTATTATCTGCAATACAAGTCAAAGTAAGAGAGGAAGGTCCTCAAAAGAATAGTCCAGCCCCTCAAGATGCCTTAAAAGAAAAAAAGAAAAAAAGAAAGCTTTTAAGGATGTAGTTATATATTAACAGAGAATTTTAGATTTCCTTATCCTTGAAGTTATGAAATGTTCCAACTACATGTAGGCTAATATATCAATATTTGTCTATGTCTTCACTTGTGTTTCTCAGACTGAAGGAATACTCAGGTCCATGACAACCGATAAATCTTTCTTTTGGAATGAAAAAAACATGTTAAAAAACACCATTTAAGGGACTTCCCTGGTGGCCCAGTGGTTGAGAATCCGCCTGCCAATGCAGGGGACACGGGTTCGAGCCCTGGTCTGGGAAGATCCCACATGCCACAGAGCAACTAAGCCCGTGCGCCACAACTACTGAGCCTGTGCTCCAGAGCCTGTGAGCCACAACTACTGAGCCCGTGTGCCACAACTACTGAAGCCCGCGAGCCTAGAGCCCGTGCTCTACAACAAGAGAAGCCACCACAATGAGAAGCCTGCGCACCGCAACAAAGAGTAGCCCCTGCTTGCCCCAACTAGAGAAAGCCCGCACAGCAACGAAGACCCAACGCAGCCAACAATACATATATACATACATACATACATAGAGTTAAAAAAAAACCAGACAACCACTATTTAAGTACCTAAGATGAGGACTGAAACTGAAAGCTAAGCTTAGAGGCCTCAGATCTCTAAGAATAGAACTGGATATACTTTTGATAAGCCTTGTAGGCTGTGATTAAAAGAAAGGAAATCAAATGTTCTAAAATGTCAGCCTGTGACTGTCCATGAAATGACAATAAAGTCTGGGCATAGTCATTCTTTACAGACAAAATGCAGTCATCGCCCATAATAAGGGCTCGCCTCATACATCTCTTTTGTGAGGGTCCAAGGTGGGGCCATTTGGTGCTGAGATGGGGTCACCAGAGCAAAGACATGGGAACTCCTGAGTTCACAGGATATTCCCTCCTGAAATACCCTTTCCACCTTGGGTGTCTCCATAAATACTCCTCATTCTTAAAGACTCAACTCAAAGCTTCTTTACAACCACAACAGGCAGAAGCACAACAAATTCAAGGATTATCTATCTCAATCATGGCTATATCCCCTACATTTCTATGGTGCCTTCCACATAGTATCTAACCCACAAATATTTACTGAATGAACAAATGAATGAATGAATGAATAAATAATTTGCTTCCGTATTACCTGTGCCTCCTTTGGCACTTATCCCATTGCACTGCTTGTTCTCATGTTCACCTCGCTCGGCACCATGAGCCTGATGACTGCAGGGACCATGCCTTATTTATTGCTCTAGTGTCAGATCCAAGCACAATCTCGCACATAGTAGGTGTCCAGGAAGGCTAACTGAATGACTGATTGTCTACACCAAAACGCAGCTGACTGTTAGAAAGCAAGCATGACCTTTGAAGGATCAAAAAAAAAAATTCCTTAGGCTGGAACTCTGCTTTTACTTTCACATGGCTGGCTTTTGTGAAAACTGTTTTTTTCTCACAAGCTCCTTATGTGGCAATATTAACTACTAGCGTTATTTAGAGATGAGTATCATGGACTCCAATTAAATTTAAGTTTCTGTCATTTTTTAAAAAATGAGCATAGGGACTTCCCAGGCAGAGCAGTGGTTGAGAGTACACCTGCCAATGCAGGGGACACAGGTTTGAGCCCTGGTCCGGGAAGATCCCACATGCTGCGGAGCAACTAAGCCCGTGCTCCACAACTACTGAGCCTGCGCTCTAGAGCCCGTGAGCCACAACTACTGAGCCCACGCCCTACAACTACTGAAGCCCGTGTGCCCAGAACCCGTGTTCACAACAAGAGAAGCCACTGCAACGAGAAGCCCGCGCACCACAACGAAGAGTAGCCCCTGCTCGCTGCAACTAGAGAAAGCCCACACGCAGCAACGAAGACCCAACGCAGCCAAAAATAAATAAATAAAAATTTTTAAAAAATTGAGCATAGCTGACATAAATGAAGATCTAACTTACTAAAAATATGATTTAGCTAATATTAAAATATCCTTAGTTTTCTGTGGAGTTACCAAAAATATTTAGAATAGAATAAAATCTTTTCTATTATTTATTCGTTCATTCTTTTTTTCTTTTTTTAATGAGAATTTGTATGATCTACTCTCTTAGATCTTACTCTCATTAGAATTTTAAGATCTTGCTCTCTTCTTTCTTTCTTTTTTGAAACTTTTAAAATAGACTTTACTTTTTGAGGTTCACAGCAATACTGAATAGAAAGTAGAGAGTTCCCGAACATCCCCACGCCCTACACTTGCATGGCCGCCGCCATTACCAACATCCCTCAGTAGAGTGGTATATTTGTCATATTCTTTCTTTTTTAAAAGTCTCATGAGAAACCACATCAGGGCTACCTGATTCTCCCTTACTACTAATCTAACACTGACCCTCCACTATTTTCTTTTACAGATCTACTAAGGCAGAGACATGTTTGTTCTAGTTCATCATTATATTCCTAGTACCAGGCACATATTAGTCACTCAAGAAATATGATGAATGAATGAAATACAAGGTCTGATTACAGCTTTTGACAAACCAAGGATGTGAACAGTCGGTGTGTCAGCTATCCCTATAAATGGCCTCACCAGGTTCCGAATGCTAGATGCTTTACATGTACAAACTCACTTAGTCTTCACAAGAACCAAGATGGCAGGCACTACTGTTAACCCTAAAAGAGGCCTGTGATTCAGAGAGGTTAAGTCATGTGTCCTTAGCTAGTAAGTAACAGAGCCACGATTTCAACATAGGCAGGTTGATTCTGAGGCCTATACACTTAACCACAACACTCCCGGCCCCTCCATCCCAAGCTGGACCTAGAGGCTGAGTTTGTCTTGTTTGCTGTAGTCATGGCTTCCTGAACTGCCTGTCCAATCAATCTGCACATTTTCTCTGGTCCCACACTCAGAAATCAGCCCTGTGGTTATCATATTTCTTCAGCTTACTTCCCTTGGTTCACACACTTGCCCTCTGCTCGGAGCAATACTTGGGGTTGATTTTAATAGTATTTATCCTGCTCACACGGATGACTTGCCCAGGATCTGGCTTTTGGTTATCGGTTTCCTATTTTCCTTGGCCTGTTGGCCTCTGAGTGGGAAGATTTTACCCATTCCTATGGTCCCATGACCACACCAAGCACTCAGGCTGGAGTCTCATGCTACTCCGAGGAGCAGAGACATTCCCTCTTTATTCCAGACATTCTGAGCAACTCTCAGAATTTATGCCCAGGCAGATATGCAAGGCCTGGGTAATGTTTTCATTGTAATTCTACCAAGAAGCCACAGAAAATGTGAGACAAGGCTTCAGCTATGTTATTATATTGTCTGTTGCCTGGGAAATGGCTGGTGATAAATTCCAAGCATAGTCTGTTTTTCATTCAATGTATGCTTGAATGCCTGCTAGGTACAAGGTACTGGATCAAGTACCTGGCTACAAGGTGGCAGATTAATTGGACTCAATCCAACAAGTATTTAATGTCCTTTTCCAGCCTCTGCTATTTTTACATGCTTGGCCCATAGGATTAGTACCAGCATGTGGAGCTCCACATTTTGTGCTATGGTGGCCAAGACTGGAAAATACATATTGGTTTGTTTGTGTTTTTTTGCGGTATACGGGCCTCTCACTGTTGTGGCCTCTTCCGTTGCGGGGCACAGGCTCCGGACGCGCAGGCTCAGCGGCCATGGCTCACGTGCCCAGCCGCTCCGCAGCATGTGGGATCTTCCTGGACCGGGGCACGAACCGGTGTCCCCTGCATCGGCAGGCGGACTCTCAACCACTGCGCCACCAGGGAAGCCCCTACATATTGGTTTTAAATGTAAAAGAATCTTTGCAAACCACTGCTATGGGTCCCTCTCCCTATTGCCTTTTTCATAAAACAACTAGTCATCTAGTATGCCTCTATAATTCAGGGCTCAGCCAGGGAATGGTAAACCACTCTAGATCTTTCAGGCAGAGGGAATTTAATACAGGGATTTGGTTACATGGGTGACAGAAGGACTGAGAAACCAAACAGAAATGATGAGGCAACCCATAACATTAGCAACAGCAGGAAGCAACTATCACCCCTAGGTGTGCAGGGACAAAGAGAGGAAATGGTGTGCCTGGAGCTTTCTGGTAGGATCTAGAATGAGAGTAAGAGATGCTCCAGTGGAAGCAGGAGCCACACAGGGGCTGTAGCCACAGCTGGAGTGGCAGAGGAGGCAGGGGTGGGGCTAAGAGGAGAAATAGTCTGACTTTTCTCCTCCTCTTACCCTCTAATCCTCCGCGGTGCCTCCCATTGGCTGAACCTGCTCAGGAGCAGAGGGCAAAGAAGCCTGGAAACACAGTGATGCACAGCTAAAGGAGGGAGAGGAGCAAACCGAAAGCAAACTCCCAGTCCAGTCCTAATATCAGGTACTGAGAATTCAGAGTCAAAAGCATCCTTCCTGCCTGTCACAGGTCACCATGCAGTAAAGAGACAAACGAGTAGCTATAATGCGGTATGAGAATTGCAACAACAAAATATGAGGGCATCAAACTGAGGCATCTGTGGGGGATCTCAGAACGCTTTCCAATAGAGCTGACCATCGGAGTTAAGTCTTGAACAGCAGGCATTAGGCAAGGAAAGAAGGGATGGATGGAAATGCACATGCAAAGGCTTGCTGATGAGAGAGAACAGGGAGCGCCTGGGGAGCTAGAAATGGTTTGGAAGAGCTTTGGTGGCTGCTGGCTGGGGAGTGGTCTAGGTCACGTCAGGACAAATTTTGTGTATCAGACTGAATTTGAATATGGGCCCTTACGTGCAGAGAACTCCTTCAATACTTTCTACCTACCCTTTTTCCCCCCTTTTTTTTTGTTTGTAGTAAGTCATACTATTTTTCTTAAAGAGGAACTCAAACTGTTTAAGCTTCGGGACCCACAAAACATGGGTCTGCCTCTGCTGGATGCTACAAAGCAATACAACTAGCTGAGATGGACCAGAATCCCACAGAGCACAACCCCACCAACAAACACTGTGCGGGCTTCCCTGGTGGCGCAGTGGTTGAGAGTCCGCCTGCCGATGCAGGGGACACCGGTTCGTGCCCAGGTCCGGGAAGATCCCACATGCCGCGGAGCGGCTGGGCCCGTGAGCCATGGCCGCTGAGCCTGCGCGTCCGGAGTCTGTGCTCCACAACGGGAGAGGCCACAACAGTGAGAGGCCCGTGTACTGCACACACACAAAAAACAAAACAAAACCAAAAAAAACCACTGTGGTAGTCCCACTGAAAAGCTGAGGAAAATGCACTGAATCATTAAGTAGTGCTACCCAGTAGCCAAAGGAACCCACTCACCAGATCAAGAGCAAGACAACAGGATAGTTTGCACTTCAATGTTTTCTATCGCTCAGAGACATGATAGTATAGGCAGGAGGTCCTCAGGTCTTTTGACCACAGACATCTAAATTAGACACACTTACATTTGGGCAGTGGAGGGCAGGGGGAAGCACAGAGGGAGGAGGCAGTGAAGGAGGGAGAAGGGAGGACAGAGGAGAGAAGATGATGAGGTACCCAGCTCATCATCACACACTAACCCTATCTCGTTGTTTGCAGGTTGACAGTTCACAGCTGCAGAGGTGGAGCAAAAGAGAACAGGGATTAAACAGGGCACCAGGAATCCTGGTGTTTTGTCCATCTAGTTTTGCCACTGATATTATGACCTCATAGGTACATAATAAGAAGGTCAGACCAAACGCCAATCTATCACTTTCAGCTCCAAAGTTCTGATTGCTCTTCCTCAAATGCCATATCATTTCCAGCACTGACTGCTGGGAAAATTATAAATGATACAAAGTTAGCAGGAAAATGAGCCAACTGCTATAGCTTAAAAAATGAGTATTGTAGGTTCAGCATGCATATTCAGCCATTTGATGGTATTTAAATAGATATTTAAATTAGAGCTTAGTCTGGTCTTTATTCTTTACAGAACTGAAAAGTGATGTGATGCTCTCCACTCTCGGAAAAGAAGGGAGTTTTGTCAGGGCATTGGGACAAGGCCAGGGTCTATGGAGTTTAAAACAAAATGTGTTATGGCCAACAGCCCTTCATAATAAGCATGAAGAATCACTATTAAGATAAATACATCCTATATCTAGGATCCTCATCATGTTTTTCTGAGCTAGTAAAAAGTCCAGAAAAGTCAAATTACTTTGCTATATTCACATAATAATTTAATGTCTAAGTTAAATCTAGAACCAATGAAAATGGAAAGGGTTAATGAATATATCTTCTCTATGTATGTTTTCACCCATCTACACAAATGCATTTGGTATACTTATTTAGTATAATGTATTTATTGCTTTAAAAGCCATGTCAAAAAACTCACTGAAAATGGTTTATCATAGCTAATATAAACAGCTTTAGTTTTATCCTATAAACTAGTACATGGTATACTTCCATTTCACTTGTTTATGTTCAAGGCCAGAAATTTAGAAAATGACAAAACACATTTCTACATTTAAAAGATAGGGAGTGGGGAAAAGAGAATTGGATGAAGGACGTCAAAATGTACAAACTTCCACTTATAAGATAAATAAGTACTAGGGATGGAAAGTATGACATGATAAAAATAATTAATACTCCTGTGCTTATATATGTAAATTGTCAAGAGAGTAAATCCTAAGAGAAAAATATTTTCTCAAGAAAAAATCATTTTTTTCCAATTTCTTTAATTTTGTATATATACCAGATAATGGATATTCACCAAACTTACTGTGGTAACCATTTCATGGCGTATGTAAGCCAAATCATTATGCTATATGCCTTAAGCTTATACAGTGTATGTTAATTATATCTCAATAAAACTGGAAGAAAAAATGATAAAAAATAAAGTAAAGGGAGTCTCTCTCTTTCTCTATTTCCAGATTTGTGTGTGTACACGTGCGCACACACACACACACAGAGGCAATATAGGCAGAAGATCCTTTGACCTTTTTACCACAGACATCTAAATTAGACACACTTAAATCTGGGCACTGAAAAATCCAATGCTTTTTCTATGCATTTAGGAAATGCATATAAAATATATCCAGTATAACCAAAACTTCCATTTAAAAATTTCACCCTGCTTTTCCGGCTAAAATTATATGATGATGATTTGAAGAAAATGCTGACGCTGTCAACTTGGCAGTCATTGGCTATTAACAGGATGTCTTTAGATTGATGAACTAAACCACATGGGCTTCTGCTTTTATCATGGCTCTAGGGCTGAATGAGAAATGGCAGCCAAAAAGCTAGCCAAGTGGTAGTTAACACCATAAATCACTTATGAGTCATGAAATAGCTATCAGATAACAGGTATTATGAGGAATAAAAGGAAAACAGACATTAAATTTGGTTTGTGGGGAGCATGTAGTCTCATTGGTGAAACAGGATTAACAGAGGTGAAATCAATAAAGGACAATTCAAGAAAGTATATTCTACCTTGGCGCTAAACAACATGTTTTACACGGTAATGAGGTAGGGATCGGCCATCCATTCATTTGTCAAATATGTGTTCAGCTCCTTTGTGGAGGATGCAGAGGTGAAAGGCACAGTCCCATTCAAGGAACTCACAGTCCAGTGGGAAGACAGACAAGTACACCAACAATTACAATATAACGGGAAACTGCTATGATGGAGGCATGTGTTTGGGGACCAGGGAGTACAAACGAGAGAGATGTTACTCAGATCTTCCACCTGTTCATCCAGTTGGAATAATGTAGTGTAGCAACAACAAACACACTGGCCAAACAAATAAACCACAGTGAGGGATGAGTGGTTTGGCAGAGTTGACTCTTGAGATGAGTTTCAAAATTTGAGTCTGATTGAGCCAGAGGAGGAAAGAGAGCTCTGGGGAGTCAGAATAACATGTGAAAATCCATGAAAGGCTAAAAGAACAGGGCACAACAGGAATTAGCCCTGAGTATGGAAAGGAAAAGGCATGTATGAAGATGTGGTAAACCGAAATAGTGGTCTGAATGCTTCACTATTCTGCGACAGAATTATGCATCTGTTCTCTTGCAACAGGCTCATGCATCTCCCTAGCCCTTGGATTTTGACTTGGCCGTGTGACTTGCTTCAACCAATGGGATATCAGTGGGCAATGATGTGAACAGAGGTTTGAAATATGATTGGTGGGTGGGTTGCCCTGTTTATTTCTGCCAATGCCATAAGGAGAACATAGTCTAGGGAGCTACTGCCCCCCCAGCCAGGGCCCCAGCAGAGCAGAGCTGCCCTTGCCTTCCACAGACATGTGGTGAGAAACAATATCTATTGCTGTATGTTACTGAGATTTTTGTGGTTTGTTATGCAGCAAAAGCTGACTCATACTGAGAGCCCTGAGTAGTTCAGTTTGGCTAGAGCAAAGGGTACAGACTTGAAGTGAAGCTGACTGGAAGACATAACCTGGGACTACACAAAGATATCTTCCTGAGATGGCATTAACGTTGGGCAGTATTTCTAGCATATTACCCATCACCTAAGACAAGGACTGAAATCCAATGCAAAGAACCTGCTACAACCTACTACACAGACATTCCAATTAAGGATTTCAAAAAAAATTTAAGCTACAGAAACGATATCAGTTTTCATGGCAAAAAGTAAACAAAACAACAGTTACAGTCTTTTGTTATTGTAATAGTCATATTACATAGTACGAAGAGTGGGGACACAATTTAATGATAATTTTAATTTGTCAATGACTTTTTAAAATAATTCTTTGTGTTTGACTGGCAAATGATTTTATCCTGATTACAATGAATTCCAGAAATAGGGACACGAAAAGTGTTAGTCTACAAAAAGCCTTTTCCAATAGGTGCTACTCTTTCAAGGTGCTTAAATCTACATCTTATATTTCCCTCTAAAAAGCTGCATCTGGCATTTGAATACTTTAAAGGAGGAGGGGGAGAAAGACACCCATTTAAATGGCAAAAACAGGCAGACACAGCATGAGCCAACCCTTCACAAGTGCACTAGAAGTCAGACTGCGTGGAAATCATTCTTACAGATGAAAGCATCACCGTGGTTACATGGCAAGGGCAGAAAACCTTGGTTGAATTTAGAACAATGTGATTAAATACATACTCACAAATTCTATGCTCCTCCCTTCAAATGTACAGCTTAGCCCCCCTCTACTTGAGCATGGGCAGGGCTTAGTGACTCCCTCCTAATAAAGAGAATATGATGAAAGCAAAGCTGTGACTTCTAGGACTAGTTACAAAAGGTACTGTGGACTCATCCCTGCTCTCTTGCAGGGATTACTGGCTCTGAGGAAAGCAGCAGCCATGCTGTGAGAACATCCAAGCATCCCTATGGAGAGACTTGTCCTTCCCATGCAAATATAAGCAGAGTAGTCAGGGAGGGCCTGAGACCCTGCTAATCATTCCTGATAGTGAGTGAGCCAGCCATCCTGGAAGTAGATCTGCCAGCCCCATTTGAGTCTCCAGCTAACTGTAGCTCTGACTGACATCTTAACTGCAACCTCATGAGAGACCCTAAGCCAGAAGCACCCAGCTAAACTATTCCTGAATCCCAGATCCATAAAATCCACGATTATATATGTTTTGTTGTTTTAAGCTTTTAAGTTTTAGAGTAATTTGTTCATAGTAATAGATCAATACATAGGGCTTCTTTCTGCAGCCATGGTAAATGCAAAGGGTCACTCTGTAACAGGAAAAAAAAACAACAATCTACAAAATAAAAGATGGTACAAAGAGATAAAGAGATAGAGCATTCATTGTCAATGCCTTAAGGTCACTATACATTAGGAAAACACAATCCATCAAACCTTCAGAGAAAGGTCTTATTCCAAAGGACATTCAAACTGGACTTTACCGGATAATTAATGGGTGTGAAAAGAGAAAACTATTTCTCTGGAATTCATCTCTCAGGATATGAGAGGGAGGGGATAGGAAAGCAAGAGAGGAAGAAGACAAACATGTATTTCAGCAGATTTTTATCAGCAATGAAAAGACGATGTCTCATGCAGCTGAGTATCAACCATAACACAACATTACAGGGAAGACTTGTAAATATTTAAGCATCAACCAGTAACTTATTATGAGAGCTCTACTGGCCCTCTATCTTTCATCACGTTGATCTGTCCCATAAAGAGAATTTTTCCAGGAATAAACCAGGATACAAGGGACATTAAGAAGTTTCACAGATGCTTACCATTGAGGCATTCCTGGCTCACAACTACTATGCTTCACTTCTGAATTTGTGACCCAAGTTTTCTGCCAAATGTATCGTCTATGCCAACAGCTCTTTTCAGCCACAGGAATTGAACATAAGAACCCTACTTCTCTCACCTAGCTTTGAATCCATTGGGGACCTAGCTTTTTCTCTAGACTTCTCAGCCCTGTGGATTCACAGTAAACTGTGGCACGAGCATAAGGGACTCAGTGTTAGCTTTAGTGTGTCATCTACTGCCCTGACAGCCACTTCTCTGTCTCTGAAAGGTGGTGTCACTGACTTAACGGCAACCAGAAGATGGCCGATTCCTTTTCTATCTGTGTTTGCTTAGGGGAGTTCAGTTGTGTTTCATCTTATCCTTCTCCCATCCCCCTTTTCTCATTTTCTGAAACAACGACAATCTTTTTCAAGTTAACCACAGAACCTGACTGATAAAAATTGATCTCTAAAGATTGTCTTTCTTTATATCCAGTCATTAGAAATTTGGTCTTCGGTGGCAGGGAAAGCTCAAGGAGAGACATTTTCCAACTTCAAGAGTCACTCAGGGATTTTATCCTCAAAGAACAATAACAAATTAATCCTGAGAGCCAACAGAGGTTAGAAACTGCCCTAGCGTCAAGCTTTTAGACAAACGTGATATTTTCTCTTGATTAAAATGACATTCCAGGGCTTCCCTGGTGGCGCAGTGGTTGAGAGTCCGCCTGCCGATGCAGGGGACACGGGTTTGTGCCCTGGTCCGGGAAGATCCCACATGCCGCGGAGCGGCTGGGCCCGTGAGCCATGGCCACTGAACCTGTGCGTCTGGAGCCTCTGCTCCGCAACGGGAGAGGCCACAAAAGTGAGAGGCCGGCGTACCGCAAAAAAAAAAAAAAAAAAAGACATTCCAATATTAATATTTTTTAATCCTCAATAATAATATTGGAGTGACTAGAGCTCTTACATCCAAAAGATTTGATCCCACAGAGTAGACGTAAAGTGCTCATGAAATTTACAGAAACTAATGAAGTCCAGCAAAGGGAAAGTCTTTGCAATGATAACTTCCAGTCATTTCCAGTAAACTTTTTTTCAGGTGCTGGCATAGGGAAAGACATGACCCCGTCTAGTAGGAAAAAGGACATAATGAAAAATCAAGAGATGTGTTAACCAAAAAACATGTGCCTGAAAGAGTAGGAGAAGGTAATTTACATTTATTTGCATAATGCCAGTGATGTACTTGCTATCTTAATAGATCTTCACTGTGAACAGAATAGAGACAAATGCAGAGACATAAGTAATTGATAAAGCTCAACTATATCACCTTGAATTTGGAACTGTTGCATTTTAATAATTCTTAAATACAAGTACATTTTGATTTATTCTTTATGTTTCCATTGTAGTTATGCTGGAAATCTGTATATTGGAATAAAGTATTTGACCATAAATTACTCTCCTTTTACTTCTTTATATTACATAGTACGACATTCTATTTTTTTAAAATTATGTGTGAAGGCAGGTAATATTTATTATCTATAAGTTTCAGTTTAGAACAGTAACAGAAATGTTGCAAATTATTTGTTATAAATAGGAGATAATATGTTTGCTAGGGCTGAGAATCATGGCTTTATAGGTTTCAAGTCCCTTCCCACCTCAGGACCTTTGCACATGCTATTGCTGTCTTTGCCTAGAATGCCCTCTTCTGACTTTCTTTCTTACTGATATGGCAAACTCCTAAACTTTCAGGTCTCGGTTAAAACAGCACTGACTCAACAGAGTAAGTCAGAGTCCCCTCTTCCATGTTCATAGAGCAACCTACATTTTTTCATAACACATAAAAACTGAAATTAAGCTATTCATGTATTTTTTTGTTTAATATCTGTCTCTATGCAAAGTACATAAAAGGCAAGAGCTGTATCCCGTTTACCACTGTGCTGTTAACACCCAACACCAGGCCTGACATGTAGTAGATGCTCAGTAAGTGCTGGTTAAATGAATGAATGAAGATTCAGAAAGATTAAGCAGCCAAGATTACATAGCTAGTATGTGGCAAAGTTAGGATCCTAACCCATATGTGATTGATGCCCCAAACTGCATTCTTTCCTTCCCATCATGCTGTTTCCAGCTAAAGCAGCATCACGCATAGTAAGGTGAAAATGGTTTCTCTTCTAAAATATCAGAAGTGAAACAAGATTAAATTACTTTGTTCCAGGTTTCTCCCTATTTGCCCCCAGGCTGAGACACTATAATAGAAGTATAACTTCTATTGCCAGATCCATGACCAATTTCCCTATAGGTTACTGCCCTACTGGGCCTATGCTAAAATCCAGAAGAACTGTCAAGTGCCAAAATATATAACCGTAAAAAATGCTTTTATCAGGGACTTCCCTCATGTCCCAGTGGTTAAGAATCCACCTGCCAATGCAGGGGACGCAGGTTTGAGCTCTGGTCCGGGAAGATCCCACATGCCGTGGAGCAACTAAGCCCATGAGCCACAACGACTGAGCCCACGTGCCACAACTACTGAAGTCTGCGCGCCTAGAGCCCGTGCTCCGCAACAAGAGAAGCCACTGCAATGAGAAGCCCGCGCACCGCAACGAAGAGTAGCCCCTACTCGCCGCAACTAGAGAAAGCCCACGTGCAGCAACGAAGACCCAGCGCAGCCAAAAATAATAAATTTTTTAAAAAGTGTCTTTATCATGTTCATAGGTACCCAAAACAGGTCACCTGACTTCTCAAAGCTGGTCATCTGCCAGGTCACGGATGCCCCAAGGCTATCCAAACACAGCAGAACAGAGTGCATTAAGAAGCTTGCAAATAGTACAACTATAACCCACTAAAACACTGGTTAGTGTAGCAGTTCACATGCTATTAACTGTGGATATTAGGAGCCATAATGAAACAGGGTTCACCAAACCCTGCACAGTGCTGGCCTCCTCTGTGAAACCCCCGCCAAGCAATGAATTTAAAGGTGACAACAGGGCAGAGGCGAGCAAGCACAGATATTCTGGAATCATACACATCTGGATTCGAATTCTGGTCCCCTGCTGTTCAGCTGTGTGGCCTTTGTGACAACTGACCATCTGGCTGAGCCTCAGTTTCCTCACCTAAAAATGGAGCTAATACGGATCTCATAAAAGTTTTATGAACATTAAAAATATACTAAGCAACTGCTGGTTTATTAAGTAATTGCTTAATAAATGATAGCACCATTTCTTATCAAAGGCCACAGTGCTGTCTTCCTGTAAATTCTGACAGCATATACTTTCCATATAACTTGCTTAGCAGTTGCCATCTCCCTACTTGTACATTCAGTTAATATATCATATTCTTTCCTTATCCAAACCGTGTCTTCTATTTTATCCAAATGAGATTGTATATATGGGACCGAGCACAATATTGCCAGATGCATCTGGCGCCTAACATAACAAGCAAAAGCCATAAATCATAGTATTATCTCACACACTGCCCAGCCAAGAGCCTTACATAAACCTTGAATTTCATAAATATTTGTTGATTTATTATAGAAAATAAACCAGCTATGAATTCCAGCTGTTATGGATATACAATCTAAACATGAAAATCTTTAGTTGGATGGTTCCTCTGATCCAGTATATTTTGGAGAATCATGGAAGCTGAAGGAGTTGCATGAAGACTGAAATCAGGGAAATTTCCCAGTTCTTTTCAGATAAATAAGTAAACTGAATTTTGTGCACTCTAGACCAACTAAGCTACTGTTGTCTGGGTTCATAGACGGTCCAAGATATCAGTGTGGATAATGAACATTTAAATAAATGGAAAAAAGGAAATCAACAGATTGATCATCTGGGAA
Source organism: Grampus griseus (assembly GCF_964374135.1). Taxonomy (NCBI): domain Eukaryota; kingdom Metazoa; phylum Chordata; class Mammalia; order Artiodactyla; family Delphinidae; genus Grampus; species Grampus griseus. The sequence goes on from NC_139011.1 coordinate 18,381,873, forward strand.
TGACATGCAGAGATCACAATTAGAAATTGAGTTGTCAAGACGATCTCGTTAGAATCACACAAGGCTAACTGGAGAGTGAGTTTAAGTCAGAATAGTTAGGACTCAATTGTCCCAGTTCAGGGAACAACAGAGGAACCTCAGAGCTGATCCCACCCATTTTTCTAAATTTTGGAAGCCAGGCTACAGAGCCATTTACCTGAAGATGGTGCAGGGTTTAATGGGGAAAGGCAGCGAAAACGTAGCCTAGTCCATGGAGGAATCGCTTTTCTCTGACATAAGTTAACAGTGAGGAGAGAAAGCAGGCGCGTCACATTTTGCTTCTGTGATGCACGTGGAACCCCTTCAATTCTGGGTGCCAATAATGAGCCAAGTCTCAGCTGGAGTTTAAGCTTTGGAGGAACAATGTGGGCTGCAGGATCTCTCTGAATCATTAAAGTCTGAGGATTCTTTCTACTACAACCTATGGGAGAAGACAGCTAAGAGACTGTTCCACACAATCTTATGAAAAATACTTTAAGTTAAAGGAGACAAAGGGTTAATGAGAGCGAGAAAGACAATCAGATGGAGTGAAAATACAGTCTTCTGTTAGGAAATAAGGCAATTCGTGAATGGTCGTCTACTTCGCCGAGCTGATGTGGAAGGAATGTTTGCAATTTCTATTCTCTAAAAATGCATATTCTTTGGATATTTCAATGATAAGAATGGCGTTAATCAGGGGCTTCCCTGGTGGCGCAGTGGTTGAGAGTCCGCCTTGCCGATGCAGGGGACACGGGTTCGTGCCCCGGTCGGGGAGGATCCCACATGCCGTGGAGCGGCTGGGCCCGTGAGCCATGGCCGCTGAGCCTGCGCGTCCGGAGCCTGTGCTCCGCAACGGGAGAGGCCACAACAGTGAGAGGCCCGCGTACCGCAAAAAAAAAAAAAGAATGGCGTTAATCAAAGATCTTGAACTAGAACAGTGTATTTCAAACTGAGGTCATAAAACCCAAAGGTGCCCCTTGGCCATTTTTTTTTAATTTTTATATTGGAATATAGTTGATATACAATGTTGTATTAGTTTCAGGTGCAAAGCAAAGTGACTTAGTTATACATATACATATATCTCTTCTTTTTCAGATTCTTTTCCCGTATAGGTTATTACAGAGTATTGAACAGAATTCCCCATGCTGCCCCTCAGCCTTTTAACAAAAGAAAACAGGAAACAATAGTAAGGGAAAGTATTATTTCTATTTGCCTCAGTTATATAAGTTTGAATGCACACACATGCACATGCATACAGCATCATGATGTAAAGTGTATTTCTTCTTGTTCATTATGTTTAAGAAGTTTGAAAAACTTTTGAAAAATTAGAATAGAGAAATCAGATGGAGTACTTCTGGTGAAAAATTAGCCGTATCAATAGAGTCATGAATTTTTTTTTTAATGAAGACTCAGCAGAAAGTGAGGTTCCCCTCAATGCTATGCCAGAATCTCAACACCCATATTTCTTTCAGTCTTACTTTTGTAGCTTATTGTTTGTCTAAGTACACCGCCTAGTAATAGTACTTATTTTTACTCATTATAATAAAGTGTCCTTTTAAAATTGTATTCTACAGTATAGTGATAATCATATTTTATACAGAAAAAAAATCAAACTGATCTCTGGTTTTTATTTCCAGTCCTGACATTGGCTGACTTCTAGCCTCTTTGGGCCTCGATATCTTTATAAGTTTCTTTTTTATATAAAATGAGAGGGTCAGGAGAAAAGATGGCTGAAGTTTCTTCAGTTTTAAAATTCTGTTGTTTTGATTTCGTGGAAAGGCAGACATTTTTCTGTATCAATCTTTTCTGGGTTTTTGGACCACAAGGCTAATATCAAAACATGAATCACTTTGCTGTATACCTGAAACTAACACAGCATGGTAAATCAACTATACTTCAATAAATACTTTTTTAAAAAAATTATTGTTCTCCTTGCAACCATGAATCCCAATTGCAACAGGATTGAAATACTCTGCTGGGAATGAAAAGTGCCCTGGGCGCTGGCCTATAAACCCCTACCTTAAACCCCAAAGCGCACCCTCCCAGTTGGTGATCAACCGAAATCACCTTCCCTCATGCTCAGAGGGCATTTCTCACTTTCTCTTACTGTCATCCTACCTGTGTTTGTGAAATACAGGATTTTGCTTATCTACTCTACTCTTTCGGAATATATACATACATGTATGTCAGCAAATTATATCATGGAAATTCATATTTCGAGGGCTGTCTGGACCCCTGTTTGAGGATCCTTGGCTGACTTTTCTCTGATCTAAGCATTCAAGTGTTCTTGCAGAGCAGGAAAGACTCAGTCTGGCAGGAACGAGGACAGGACTTCCAAAAAGAACAAAGACAACTTGTGACTTGCCGAGAGTGACTCAGGCGCTGGCTCTGTGCTCCCTGAGTCACAGCTGATCCATCACCAACCCCATTAGAGGGTGTCCTGTTGACAGAGGTGGCCACCTTCCTGGCTGCCAGATCGCTGGTACACTGCGAGGAAATTATGTCCTTCTCTACATCTGCTGATTTAGTGCCCTGGCACAGGAAAATCCTTTAGAAAGGAAAATCAGAACTGGGTTGCAATCAAAGCAACAATTATCTGATGAGGACCTATTATTGCAAAGCAATTCAGACCTGAGCCCTGCTTTCTGCCATCATGCTGTTCATTAACATGTGATGACTGCTAAAAGGGGTGGGAAAGATGGTCAGAGCATCAGGTATTCAGGGGGTGGAGACATCTGTTGGTCCAGAACAATCAACAAAAACTTCATGCATGAGACAGGGGTTAAGCTGAGCCTTGAACTAAGAGTGAGATTCACATAAGGCAGGGAAAGGAAAGGACATTTCCAAAGGGGGAAGAACAAAGTGTCCAAAAGTGCAAAGGCAGAAAGGCACATGGCCTGTTGGCATGGATCAAGAATAAACATGAGATATTATCTTGGTAATCTGCATTTTACATCTCAAATTTGATCAAAGAAGTATATCCTACCCACCTCATTAAAGCGATATGACTCACAAGAGCAGATAGGTAGTAGTTAGCTTTTCTCCCAATCTACACTCCATAAAATTGTGTCCTAGAAAATACTTTTACTGGTTATTGGTTATCTCTTTTCCTGTCACTTTCTTTGTGTCTGATATGTAAACCCTTTTCCCACTTCTCTCTCATCTGATCTGCTTCTGGAGTGGGAGATCTTGGCCAATTACAGGATAGGGTGAAATTCAATCGAAAGAGTCCATTATTGTATTACACAACACTGCTAAGACCTGTAAAGGGTAGAAGAAAAGGCTAAGTAGGATCTCTATTCGAAAGAAACTTTAGTAGGAAAGATTAAACATTGGCCCATGGAACTGTTAAATAAAATACTGCCTCATGTTATAGGAAGATGAGCCACAAACAGTATTTAATTTGAAGTTTAGAACTGGCATGGTCTACATAAGCACATGTAAATCATATGTTGATATGACTCATGCCTTACCTCAAGGCTGACCGTTGCCTGGTATGGGCACTGCACAAAAAAATGTACCAGACCTAGGAAGTGAGTTCTCTACTTGCCATGACACATGTGGACAAAGAATGCTGCTTGCCATACGAGCAAACAAAAGATGTTGTGTCCATCAAGCCAGCAGCCACTACGGCTGCCCCCACCAGTGCACCCTGAGGAGATTCAGGATGGAAAGGAACAGAATACTGGCTCTAGGTAGTTAAGGTTTGTATCAAAGGAATGATTTCAATGAGCCCAGACTCTTGCATCTTCCCATTCATAGGAAAGTGCTAAATTCATTAATTTGAGATGCCTGTTTTCCTTAATTAACAGTTCTCTATTGATGTTCCCACTACCTGGTTTTTGTTGCAAAACTCCTAGAAATCCAGGTCCTCCTTCATCTCTTCGGAGCAGCTCCTCAGACCCATCTGAGAGGCTGCATCCCAGGCTTAAGTCCTCAGTGAGTCCGCCAAATAAAACATAATTCTCAACTTTTAGGTTGTGTGTGTGTTTTTTTTTCAGTTGACACATATGTTTGATGCTACATCTGTCCAGAGTGGGGTATCATGTTGTAATTCTACCTGGATGGGCATATTTTTTTTAATTCATCCATCTAGTGGGGACCTCTTTCTCTCATGAGCTCAAAAGCCTTTTAGAGGTGAATTGGGGTTTCTGATCCTCCCTTTGCATACAAGCAGACGTGGCTCTTAATAAATGTTTTGTAGATTACTCAATTTTCTCAATATTGGGAATTAATAAACAAGAAGCTGAAGAATAGCTGGAATAGAATTAATTTAGGTCCATTATTTGGAACTTTATCATTGCATAAGCACCACCGTTACATTCTTGTTTCGGCGCACTCAGTGAGAGGAGTGGTCCAGCTTACCTCGTTCTCCTGGGGTCCCTGGCACACCCGCATTTCCTGGGAAGCCTGGGGCACCTGGGGGTCCTTGTTCACCAGGGGTTCCAGGGGAGCCTGGTCTCCCAGGCTCTCCAGGAGGCCCTTGGATGGTCCGAATTGATGTTGACTGGCTGGGAATCTGGTTGAGGATGGCTGTGTACCTGGCCATATGACCTGAGACACGAAGGACAAAGAAGCATTCGATGAACTGTCACACTTAGAAAGGGAGAACTGAAGGTATTATCTGTCAAGGTTCCAAACAATTCTGTTAGACACCCACCAACAGGAAGAAGCACATCCCTCTGAAATAAGTTGATTTCCAACTGAAAACTTTTTGCATTTTACTTCGGATGATATTAACAGCTGGACTGTATTCAAGTCGCATCTCATGTGTTTGGAATTCCACAGCTCACGTCAGCATCTCAGTAAACATCACTGACCAGAAATCATAAATTTTATCTTCACCCCCAACATTTACCTGACCCCTAAATCCTCACCCAGCTGCCCCTTTTCCCCAGCGATTTCCACCCAAGTAATATGTCTTTCTTCCAACCCACAAAGCCTGTCCCACCCTCTTGCTCAGTAATCCCCAGACAAGTGCTCTGTTTCAACTCATTTCTTCATTGCCAAGGCTTTTTGCAGAAACCTTTACTTGGGTCCCAGCTGCAGAAACTCTGAATAGCTTTATTTTTAAAAAAAATCTGGCACTCTCTCCCAGAATCCCTTAACTCAGCTGTGTCTGGAAGAATGTATTTTAATAATTAGAAGTATAGATTGAGAAAGTATTTGATACCATAATGCCCCATTTTTCAGCATCATCAGGAGATAACATTTTCCCAAAGAAGTGAACTTTCCAGATGACTGTCATTTATTCCTTTGTAAACATTGAACCCTAAATAAAGAATAGTAACCATTTTTAGAGGGATGATTTCTAAGATATAGTCAATGCGTTCTTAAGCATAGGACCATGACTGTAAGTAGGATTGGCCTCCTGATGACCCAGGAGCCATTAGTAGGCATGTCCATGAATGTTTGGGTGGGATCAGACATTTCCACATCTGCTTTTTCAGCTTCCTCCTTTGATAAAAGGGCCATCCTTTATTATTGATACTTCTCTAGCTGTCATCACCTCAGCCTCACACAGCTTCCCACATAAACTTTCCTAGCATAATTCAGATCTGGACTAAAAACCAGGTAACTGAGCATGTGAGGAATTCTATGCTAAATGATAATCAAGTTCTGAGGTGAAGCCTAAGGAAGGAAATAAGAAGCCCAGAGAAACGTGAAGGGGTGTGTGGGCAGATGATTGAGGTACCAGAAATAAAGCTTCTGGGTGGGTTGGGTTTTGCTCATAGACTGGCATAAAATCTCTTCTATTTTTTTCCTCTGACAAGGACATTGACAGGCAGGGCCTCCCTATTTTACTGACATGTTTCAGCTCTTGTATAACCCCTGTTGGTTTCTATTTCCTAGAAGTTATTCACAAGAATCTGAGAATTGCTGATGGGAAAAACTGCATTTTGGACTCTCAATTTTTAGGGCATGTTTCAAATAATCACATATTTATATAAGATTTTTATTCTACAGTGGAATAAGATAGCAACTATTGTGAAATCTTCCTTATATTATAGTCAGTGAGTCATGTTAGGATTTAACCCTTAGGTTTCCTTAAAATCATTACCCACCCATTTACAGTGTATACTTGAAATGAGAAACTTACAAAATAATCCAAGGTGCGGGTTAGCTTTGGACATATTCTACTTAATGTTGTTTCCCTTTTATAATTAATTGTATCTTCAGAGATCCTATTTTGGCATTAAACTTAAGTAGTTTCATTTAACTGATAAATTCTTTCACAACCACTAGTTTGGGCAATATAATACAAAATGAAATAAAGTTAAAATATAGGGAGCATTACTACTACATCTGAAGAGAGTAGCTTTGTATTCAGTTTGCCCTAAGATTTACGTCTTAATGAAAACTCTTCCAAGCCCCTGTAGACCTTCACTCCATGCTTCCTGCAGGATGAGATCTGGGTTTATCTACTGCAGATGGAATTTTGGACCCAGCCAATAGCACCTTCTTGGACACCTACAGGATTCCCAAACTTCCCAGGTTAAAAAAATATAACCTCAAAGCTGTTAAGGCAGCCGCTTAGGTAATGTTGGCCTTGGAGATGGTGGATGCTACAGAACCAGGGGGCTTGGCAGCAGAGCTAGGCCAGAGCTGTCTGGGCTTGAGAGGAATATTTCATCTCCTTGTGGCCTCAGATCTTTGTGGAACTAAACAAATGACTGGCAGAGAGAAGGGCCCACTCTAGTAACCCTCTGGTTAGATTACTGAGACAAAATATACAGTCAGTGGGCAGGGGAGAAATGCACAGATGCCTGGGTATGGAAGTGAATGAGCATGAATCAGTAACTGAAATACTGGCCTGTGGGAAAGTTCAAGTTTAAAATGAAGAAATGGGACAGGTGTGATATAAAGTGTGTTCCAGTGTAATTTTTGGCACGGAGCCCAAGTATCATGTCAAATGTTCACATGAAGCCTGTCCCCATGTGTGCATGTATGTTTGTGTGTCTGCATTTTTTCTGGTATAAATCTTAAAGAATAAAGGGAAGGGCCTTGGGCTAACCAAAAGCAATGGGTAAGAAAGAGATATGGATTTAAATCTAGGGGCTTGAAGGTAGCTTCTGATGTCTTAGGTTCCTGAGAGTCTTTATGAAATTAAAAGGTGGATGAAAAGCTTGAAGGTAGCTTCTGATGCCTTAGTTTGGCAGCTTTCAAGTGCTGAGGACTTGAGAAAAAAATCTATCTATTTGGAGAGATGAAGAAGAAATAAAAGATTTGATATGGACAGTCAAGTTAAACCTATATGGGCAAACAGAGAGTTTTTGGACAAACAACAGAGAGGAATTTGGTCTCTGCACCATCGATGCAGAACTCTAGGGTAATATGTAATGATCACTTAGATGGGTTAGTGATGGCCATCTGTAAAGCTTATGTTTCTGCAACAAGACAAAGCTTAGTCTTTACGCTTGTGTGAAAGGCAAATTCCCATTTGGACGTGTAATAAAAAAACATCTGTAACTATAACGCACTTACTTTGGATGAGCTGTTCGCACACCTGATGTGCCACTGCTCTCACCATGGCTTGAGACTGTAGGTCACCCTGGATGAGAAAAAAGCAGACTGCTGACTCTCAGCCACAAACCCAGCCAATGGCAGGACTTCCAGGATGGAAATGGGACTTGACTCATTGTTCCCAACCTGGGCTCTTTGTCTCCTAGAAACAGGTAGGATTGACCACCATGGTGCACACGGAGAAGGTGTAAGCAATCTGGCACTCGTGGTACAAGGTTCCTGAGAGCCTTTATGAAATTAAAAAGTTCAAGTGCTTCTGGCCCCAGATTCTAAAAAATTTACTAGTTTTGTAATAAACCCATACATATTTAATGCCTTATTTATCGCTCTTTAGAGTTTGTAAAATACAGCAATTTCTCAACCAGTGGCTTACTTAATACTAACAGCAACTCAGAGGAAAGATGTTAAATCCATCTTACAGATGAACAGAGTTAAACATACTGCCCAAGTTTTCACAGAGGTAACTGGATGAGCCCAAGGTCACTGCTGTTTCTACTAGAGCCGACAGCACAATTATATGAGCAGTGGCACAATTTCTCAAAGGATATAGAAGGCCCCTAAAATAAACTGATCTAAGTTTCACGGCCAGTTCTTTGATTCCACGCTGCCTTTGTCTTCCTTGGTTCCCATATTGGAAATACACAAGCCTCAATCTACCGCTTGGCATTTTGAATAGAGCTTTTACTTTTCTGAAGCCTTTTCACATCCATTATATTATGTCTTCATTAAATCCACTTTGTGAGTTAGATGAGTTTGATTCTCTCCATGTTAGCCTGAAAGAAATGGCCTAAGGTCATCTAGCTGGATAGTAGCAGATCTGCAACTAGAAGCCAGCACTCCTGATTTCTAGCCCACAGGGTGGTTTTCCCTTGAAAATGTGCTCAGAGCCAAGCGAGTTGAGGAGAGGGGGAAGAGGAGTGGTATTAGAGCAATGAGTAATCATGAGAGTAAATGGTTATCCTTTATCAGGCTTATGCAACAAAAGGTGTGCAGTCAGCTGCCGCTGGTCAACACTCCAGAGGATACTTACTCTTTCTCCTCTTTCTCCCTTTGCTCCAGGGACACCCTGTAAAATTTTAAATTGTCAAGTTACTTGGGACACTGCACTCGGCCAAGCATGACAGTGTATCTTTTCTTATTGTATCAACATTTTTTATTAGCTCTCATAATTCTACAGCAAAAATAGATACACAGCAACAGGGTTAAACAAACAGCAAGCTGTAAACTCATCAAGCAGAGATAGCTGTTTTAAACATTTTACTCCTCCAGCCTTTGAACGCACAGACACAATAGGTTTGAATACAAAATTGGGATCATGCAGCAATACTGCTTTGCAACATAGTGTCACTGAATAAGTCATTCACATCTTTTCACACAAAACACCACCCTCTGAATTGTACTTTACCGATGCTGCATAATTGATTTCACAAATCTCTGCTGAAAAGATAAACTGTTTTAATTTTTGAAAGAATATCTCTCACAGAAAGGAAAAGATCTTCCAACTTAAGAGTTCAAGTAAAAGACAAAATCTGTGAAATCCCACATCCTCACTCTGCTTTCCATCCAGAATAACAGCAAACAATTCTTTCTCCCCGACTCTCCCTGATGTTACGAGCTCGTATTAACACGAATTGTCAGCTGAATCATTATTTTGTTTTGTGGCTTAGCTACTCTTTGGTCCACAGGAAACTTTACCATATCTGTAAAAACTTTTACTGATAAAACAATGGCGTTTTTCGTGTTTCTGCAATGAAATTACATGTATAATGCAAAACATGTGTCTTCACAATAATTTCATCTTTTTGTTTCAACTCCAAGGCAGCGTAATAGATTTACTGAACAACATTTTATCCTCTCTATCAAAAGGATAGTGAGTGCCATTTAGAGATGGAATTTGCCACATCGTCAGACTGTTCCCAGTTGTTACTATAATCTCAACAGGTCCCAAATCAAACTCATATCATCTCCAAAATCTCTATTCAGTTAGTCATCCAAATTCAAAATTCTGGGTTCACCCCACGGTGTGCAGGTAAACTGGCTTTCTGGAAAAATGAAAAGCCCTCACTTGTACTGCTTGCTGTTTTCAGAGGTGTAAATGCTTGTACTATGGCTGATTTCAAGTGACAAATGTGCTGTCACTGAAGATGGAGTTTCAAACGGAAGAGAAGCACAAAATCTACTCTCCCAAGCATGTACAAGCCAGTCCAAGCCCATCACTGGTTATATCTTTTACCCTTCCTTCCCTTGCCTCCTTTTTTTCTTTTTGAATTTTATTTTATTTAATTTTTTATGCAGCAGGTTCTTATTAGTTATCCATTTTATACATATTAGTGTATATACGTCAATCCCAGTCTCCCAATTCATCCCACCCCCACCGCCCCTGCCACTTTCGCCCCTTGGTGTCCATACGTTTGTTCTCTACATCTGTGTCTCAACTTCTGCCCTGCAAACTGGTTCATCTGTACCATTTTTCTAGGTTTCACATATATGCGTTAATATACGATATTTGTTTTTATCTTTCTGACTTACTTCACTCTGTATGACAGTATGCAGATCCATCCACATCTCTACAAATGACCCAATTTCGTTCCTTTATATGGCTGAGTAATATTCCATTGTATATATGTACCACACCTTCTTTATCCATTTGTCTCTCGATGGGCATTTAGGTTGCTTCCATGACCTGGCTATTGTAAATAGTGCTGCAATGAACATTGGGGTGTGTGTGTCTTTTTGAATTATGGTTTTCTCTGGGTATATGTCCAGTAGTGGGATTCCTGGGTCGTATGGTAGTTCTATTTTTAGTTTTTTAAGGAACCTCCATGCTCTTCTCCATAGTGGCTGTATCAATTTACATTCCCACCAAGAGTGCAAGAGGGTTCCCTTTTCTCCACACCCTCTCCAGCATTTGCTGTTTGTAGATTTTCTGATGATGCCCATTCTAACTGGTGTGAGGTGATACCTCATTGTAGTTTTGATTTGCATTTCTCTAATGATTAGTGATGTTGAGCAGCTTTTCAGTGCTTCTTGGCCATCTGTATGTCTTCTTTGGAGAAATGTCTGTTTAGGTCTTCTGCCCATTTTTGGATTGGTTTGTTTGTTTTTTTAATATTGAGCTGCACAAGCTGTTTATATATTTTGGAGATTAATCCTTTGCCCATTGATTTGTTTGCAAGTATTTTCTCCCATTTTAAGGGTTGTCTTTTCGTCTTGTTTGTACTTTCCTTTGCTTTGCAAAAGCTTTTAAGTTTCCTTAGGCCCCATTTGTTTATTTTTGTTTTTATTTCCATTACTCTGGGAGGTGGATGAAAAAGATCTTCCTGTGATTTATGTCAAAGAGTGCTCTTCCTATGTTTTCCTCTAAGAGTTTTATAGTGTCAGGTCTTACATTTAGGTCTCTTATTCATTTTGAGTTTATTTTTGTGTTAGGGAGTGTTCTAATTTCATTCTTTTCCATGTAGCTGTCCAGTTGTCCCAGCACCACTTATTGAAGAGACTGTCTTTTTCCCATTGTATATCCTTGCCTCCTTTGTCAAAGATTAGTTGACCATAGGTGCATGGATTTATCTCTGGGCTTTCTATCCTGTGCCATTGATCTATGTTTCTGTTTTTGTGACAGTACTATACTGTCTTGATTACTGTAGCTTTGTAGTACAGTCTGAGTCAGGGAGTCTGATTCCTCCAGCTCCGTTTTTTTTCCCTCAAGACTGTTCTGGCTATCTGGGGTCTTTTGTGTCTCCACACAAATTTTAAGGTTTTTTTGTTCTAGTTCTATTTAAAAAAATGCCATTGGTAATTTGATAGGGATTGCATTGAATCTATAGATTGTTTTGGGTAGTATAGTCATTTTCACAATATTGATTCTTCCAATCCAAGAACATGGTATATCTCTCCATGTGTTTGTGTCATCTTTGATTTCTTTCATCAGTGTCTTATAGTTTTCTGCATACAGGTCTTTTGTCTCACTAGGTAGGTTTATTCCTAGGTATTTTATTCTTTTTGTTGCAGTGGTAAATTGGAGTGTTTCCTTAATTTCTCATTCAGATTTTTCATCATTAGTGTATAGGAATGCAAGAGATTTCTGTGCATTAATTTTGTAGCCTGCAACTTTACCAAATACATGGATTAGCTCTAGCAGTTTTCTGGTGGCATATTTAGGATTCTTTATGTATAGTATCATGTAATCTGCAAACAGTGACAGTTTTACTTCTTCTTTTCCAATTCGGATTTCTTCTATTTCTTTTTCTTCTCTAATTGCCATGGGTAAGACTTCCAAAACTATGATGAATAATGGTGGTGATAGTGGACATCCTAGGCTTGTTCCTGATCTTAGAGGAAATGCTTTCAGTTTTTCACCATTGAGAATGATGTTTGCTGTGGGTTTGTCATATATGGCCTTTATTATGTTGAGGAATGTTCCCTCTATGCCTACTTTCTGGAGGGTTTTTATCATAAATGGGTGTTAAACTTTGTTGAAAGCTTTCTCTGCATCTACTGAGATGATCATATGGCTTTTCTCCTTCAATTTGTTAATATGGTGTATCACGTTGATTGATTTGCATATATTGAAGAATCCTTGCATTCCTGGGATAAACCCCACTTGATCATAATGTATGATCCTTTTCATGTGCTGTTGGATTCTGTTTGCTAGTATTTTGTTGAGGATTTTTGCATCTATGTTCATCAGTGATATTGGCCTGTAGTTTTCTTTCTTTGTGACATCTTTGTCTGGTTTTGGTATCAGAGTGATGGTGACTTCATAGAATGAGTTTGGGAGTGTTCCTCCCTCTGTCATATTTTGGAAGAGTTTGAGAAGGATAGGTGTTACCTCTTCTCTAAACGTTTGATAGATTTCATCTGTGAAGCCATCAGGTCCTGGGCTTTTGTTTGTTGGAAGACTTTTAATCACAGTTTCAATTTCGGTGCTTGTGATTGGTCTGTTCATATTTTCTATTTCTTCCTGGTTCAGTCTCAGAAGGTTGTGCTTTTCTAAGAATTTGTCCATTTCTTTCAGGTTGTTAATTTTATTGGCATAGAGTTGCTTGTAGTAATCTCTCATGATCCTTTGTATTTCTGCAGTGTCAGTTGTTACTTCTCCTTTTTCATTTCTAATTCTATTAATTTGAGTCTTCTCCCTTTTTTTCTTGATAAGTCTGGCTAATGGTTTATCAATTTTGTTTATCTTCTCAAAAAGCCAGCTTTTAGTTTTATTGATCTTTGCTATCGTTTGCTTCATTTTTTAAATTTATTTCTGACCTGATCTTTATGATTTCTTTCCGTCTCCTAACTTTGAGGTTTTTTTGTTCTTCTTTCTCTAATTGCTTTAGGTGTAAGGTTAGGTTATTTATTTGAGATGTTTCTTGTTTCTGAAGGTAGGCTTGTATAGCTATAAACTTCCCTCTTAGAACTGCTTTTGCTGCATCCCATAGGTTTTGGGTCGTTGTGTTTCCATTGTGATTTGTTTCTAGGTATTTTTTGATTTCCTCTTTGATTTCTTCAGTGATCTCTTGGTTATTAGGTAGTGTGTTGTTTAGCTTCCATGTGTTTGTATCTCTTACAGAATCAAACACATTTTCCTGTAATTGATATCTAGTGTCATAGCGTTGTGGTTGGAAAAGATCCTTGATATGATTTCAATTTTCTTAAAATTACCAAGGCTTGATTTGTCACCCACGATATGATCTATCCTGGAGAATGTTCCATGAGCCCTTGAGAAAAAAGTACATTCTGCTGTTTTTTGATGGAATGTCCTATAAATATCAGTCAAGTCCATCTTGTTTTATGTATCATTTAACACTTGTTTCCTTATTTATTTTCATTTTGGATGATCTGTCCATTGGTGAAAGTGAGGTGTTTAAGTCCCCTACTATTATTGCGTTACTGTCAATTTCCCTTTTTATGGCTGTTAGCATTTGCCATATGCATTGAGAGGTTCCTGGGTTGGGTGCATGAATATTTACAATTGTTATATCTTCTTCTTGGATTGATCTCTTGATCATTATGTAGTGTTCTTCTTTGTCTCTTGTAATAGTCTTTATTTTATAGTCTATTTTGTCTGATATAAGAATTGCTACTGCAGCTCTCTTTTGATTTCCGTTTGCATGGAATATCTTTTTCCCTCCTTTCACTTTCAGTCTGTATGTGTCCCTAGGTCGGAAGTGGGTCTCTTGTAGACAGCATATATATGGGTCTTGTTTTTGTATCCATTCAGTGAGTCTGTGTCTTTTGGTTGGAGCATTTAATCCATTCACATTTAAGGTAATTATTGATATGTATGTTCCTATTACCATTTTCTTAATTGTTTTGGGTTTGTCTTTGTAGGTCCTTTTCTTCTCTTGTGTTTCCCACTTAGAGAAGTTCCTTTAGCATTTGTTGTAGAGCTGGTTTGGTGGTGCTGAATTCCCTTAGCTTTCATTTGTCTGTAAAGCTTTTGATTTCTCCATCGAATCTGAATGAGATCCTTGCCGGGTACAGTAATCTTGGTTGCAGGTTCTTCCCTTTCATCACTTTAAATATGTCATGCCACTCCCTTCTGGCTTGTAGAGTTTCTGCTGAGAAATTAGCTGTTAACCTTATGGGAGTTCCCTTGTATGTTATTTGTCATTTTCCCCTTTCTGCTTTCAATAATTTTTGTCTTTAATTTTTTTACTTTGTCTTTAATTTTTGTGTATTTGCTTACTATGTGTCTTGGCATGTTTCTCCTTGGGTTTATCCTGCCTAGGACTCTCTGCGTGTCCTGGACTTGGGTGGCTATTTCCTTTCCCACGTTAGGGAAGTTTTCGTCTATAATCTCTTCAAATATTTTCTTGGGTCCTTTCTCTCTCTCTCTTCTCCTTCTGGGACCCCTATAATACGAATGTTGGTGCATTTAATGTTGTCCCAGAGGTCTCTTAGGCTGTCTTCTTTTCTTTTCATTCTTTTTTCTTTATTCTGTTCTGTAGCAATGAATTCCACCATTCTGTCTTCCAGGTCACTTATCCGTTCTTCTGCCTCAGTTATTCTGGTATTGATTTCTTCTAGTGTATTTTTCATTTCAGTTATTGTATTGTTCATCTGTTTGTTCTTTAATTCTTCTAGGTGTTTGTTAAAAATTTCTTGCATCTTCTCTATCTTTGCCTCCATTCTTTTTCCAAAGTCCTGGATCATCTTCACTATCATTACTCTGAATTCTTTTTCTGGAAGGTTGCCTATCTCCACTTCATTTAGTTGTTTTTCTGGGGTTTTATCTTGTTCCTTCATCTGGTACATAGCCCTCTGCCTTTTCATCTTGTCTATCTTTCTGTGAATGTCCATTCTCTTGCCTCTTGCATGTCTATTACACACACATACACACACGTACATGCACACCTTTTGCATTGCAATTCCTCTTATATCTATCTCTTCCACTGCACCACCGAGGTGCTACCCTAACCATCTCACACCAGTGCATTTGCAACTTCCTTCTAGCTGGCTTCTCTAACTAAAAACCCTCCCTTCCAGTTCATCCTCTACACAACCACTAGTCTCATCCTCCTCAGATACTACCAGCATACAACTTAGAAAGCTCAGTGACTGTTGATTGATGGCAGCTCTTCCTCTATTCGGAAATCATTCAGTGATTCTTAGACATCCATGTGACAAAGTCAAAGTCCTCAAATTCAATGTCTCGTTATTTAGCCCCATCTTCCCCACCTCCTGTTCATCAAAATTACAACTTCTCATTCTCACAGACCTGGTCTAGTCAGTGTATAAAAACATTTGAAATGTGAGAAAGGTATTAAGCATATACTTATAAATTAGGTATCAACAATAGGAATATTCTAATGCAATACTTAGTTCAAGTATCACCTATCTGACACTAAATTTTCATTGTAGTATAGCTACAAGTCATTGCATGGATTTCTCTTCTCTCTGTGCAGATGGTAAGACCTCTAATACTGGGGACCATAACTTATATTATTTTATGTTTCCAAAACCACCTAGCCCATTTTTTGCATAAAAGAGTCACTCGAACATTCAACTAAGTCCAATATTAAATTTAAATATTTATTATAAATCTAGGACTGCTGCCTACTTCCTTTGCAAGCATTTGACACAAAGCAAAACCAAAAATCAGCAAACAAGAATAAGTAACTCTTTCACATTTTTTTTGTGTGTGTGTGGTACGCGGGCCTCTCACTGCTGTGGCCTCTCCCGTCGCGGAGCACAGGCTCCGGACGTGCAGGCCCATTGGCCATGGCTCATGGGCCCAGCCACTCCGCGGCACGTGGGATCCTCCTGGACTGGGGCATGAACCCACATCCCCTGCATCAGCAGGCGGACTCCCAACCAGTGTGCCACCAGGGAAGCCCCACATTTTTAATATATTAAGAAACTGTTTGTAAGTACTAGTAGTTTAATACTCAAGCTGATTTTACCATGTTCCAAGCACTGTCCTCGGTGTATTAACTCATTTAACTCTTATAACAGCCCTATAAAATGAACTCATTTAATCCTTGTAAGATTCCTATGAGATAAATATATTTATTCTTTATAAGAACCCTATGAGATATTACTTCCATTTTACATATAAGGGAAGTGATGTACTGAGAAGACAAATAACTTGCCCAAGGTCATACAATAAGAAGATGGAAAAGCTGGGACCTGAACCCAATCAGCTAAGCTCCAGAATCTGCTCTCTCCCCAGAACACACTACTGCTGCCACGAAAGAGAACACTGCTCAACAAATCTGCTAGCCAGAATCATCTTTTTCAGTGAAGATAATATTTTTCCTAATTAAATAATAATTTAAAAAGCAAACATATATCTCCCAAACCTCACAGTAGTCATTCAGAATTCGATTTTTGTTTTGTTTCATTTTGTTTGTTTTTTTCGAGTGACTTATCATTTTGTTTGAGTCGTTTTTTATAATCTATTTTATCTTGAATATTTTTGTTTCTGAACCAATGTATCCTTTGATATTTCCACTGCTAGCTATCATTTATTAAGTTGTCTTGTCTGAAATGCTTGAAACTTAGAAAAAGAAACTACAGGGACTTCCCTGGCAGTCCAGTGGTTAAGACTCCACGCTTCCATGGCAGGGGATGCAGTTTCGATCCCTGGTTGGGGAACTATGATCCTGCATGCCACGCTGCGCAGCCAAAAAAACAAAAGAAGAAGAAGTAAAAAGAAAAAAAACTACAGTGCAAACCTGAGTGATAAGGTAAATGGACAGCATCAGCTGTGGGCACCTTCTGGTATATAGGGATGGATGTATTTAACTGGGCCTGAAATTCCTCAAACTCAGCCTCACAATGCTTGTTACTAAGTAGCTGCAGGACAGAGCTAGGCAGTCTCCAAGAAAGATCCATTTAGTGACTATATCTGAATGGCAAGAAATTATTTTTTATTCCAACTTCTCTGACATTTTTTCTTTGATTTTTGCAAAGTAAAACAAAAACAAACTAAAAATTCCTGAGTGAGTTAAGGTTCATAACTCCACCAAAGTATGCTTTGAGGGAAAACACACATTCCCTGTACATGTAGGCGAGAAAAAGTGGCACATTTTCCTTTAATTTCAGGAACCTTGAAATGTAAAGAAAAGAAAATACAGTAGCTACATTCATAGATTCACAGAATTTTAGTCCCGAAGGCAAGAAGAATGATCTCATGGTCCAAGCTCCAAATATTAGATGTCTGCTAACCAAAACCAAAACATCCCTCATTCGGCTCTAAATGTCTCCCACATCTGACCCCAATCTGTAAGAATAACCTTCTCATACTCACCTGAACATCAACCTAACTGGAAGGCAATCATACCTTCATTCTTTCTTTTAACAAATACTTATTAAGTACCCTCTATGATACTGAGCTGGGGTCTAGGAATCAGAACATGAGTATGATAAAATTTCTGCCCTCAAGGAACTCTCCTTTCGTGGAGAGATGGACATCAATAGTTGAAATGAAGTCTCTCAGCCTGAGGACATGAGGGTGGCCTCACACTGGAAGTGCACAGTTTAAGAGAGATAATAGCCAGAAGCTCACCAGGTAGAGAAAGGAGGAGAAAGCAACCCAGACAAATGGAAGAGCATCCCCAAAAGGCAAAAAAAAAAAAAGTGTGAAACAGGATGGCATATATTGGGGGAGCTTTAAATAATTTGGGGTGACAACTCCAAGGGATGTTGTCATACCTCCAAGAGAAAGGACGATGCCAGATCAAGTTGGAGGGTAAAGTAAGGGCCCATCGTCAAGGGCTAGGTATACGTGGCTGAATATTTGGGCCCTATCCCCTGGTGACAGGGATCCACTGAGGAGATTCAAGCCAGGAAATGACACAACATTCCTCCTGCAGTTCTTCTGCGAGGGGAGATACCATATTTTAGCTTATGCTTAAGCCTCAGGTAGGAATTATGACCGCAACAGCATTAATGCCCATTCTGTCCCGGGAAGTCAGCAGCTAAAAGCAGGGTTCATGAAAGCAAACATTTTCCTGGCACCGACTATAGGAAACACACTGCTATTTTCAGTGGGGCGGTGTGTCTTTCTTGGTCTCTTTCCCTCCCGCCTTCCTAGACAGACATCCATGGGAAATCAATCAAGGCCTTTACACCGTGACACTGAGCCTACTTTACTAGACACGCCAGTCTGGCAGCCAGTAGGCATATGGCTCCTCCCAGCCCAAAACACAGGGAAAAGTCTGGGCTGGACGGTTCAGAGAACAACTGGCTTTTGAGAGAATACCCAGTGCTGTCTCTGATATAAATGCCACCATCATTGAACCTTTTCTGTTGATTTATAACAATAGAAGATAATATTATTAACGAGTGTTTTATTTCCAGGAAAAAATGTATTGCTATTTTTCTATGCCCCATATTTAAAGTCTATTCTAGAGCTACAAAAGGCCAGATGGATAAGCAGGGTGGGGTCCTACTTACCTAATGTATTTCATATCTCACTCGACTCCTCCCACACCCCACTGTTCTCTCCCAAGTACTCCTAGAGCCTGTCCTTTCCTATCGCATTCCATCCCTCTGCAGTTAGGGTCAACCCAGCTTGGGTTAAGGGAAACTGCACAAATACATTTGTTTATTGTCTAACCTAGTTAAACCAGTGTTTTGGTTGTTTGTTTCACCTTAAGGTGCCTCAAAGTCTTTGCTATCCTAAGACTTGTCATGACTTTCTGAGAAACAGATTTAGTATACACTGCCTCTGAGACTTCTTTCCCAGAACCCCTTGCTCTCTGAGCCCTGCTGACATATTCTGGAACTCTTGTTTCCTGGAGCACATTTTGGGAAGTGGACTGAAGCCTGGTAGCAGAGATAACAGAAAAAGATGTGTGAGGATAAAGCAATCAAATTTTCTTCTGTGACCCATTAGCAATTTGATATGAAAAGAGGAGATCTAAAAGGTTTTGCACCATGATAATGTAGCTATCTTAAATAAGTATATGGCTTTGTAAAATGACAACTAAGGAGAGCTTTGAGTGTGCAAATTAGGATGTGTTTGCTAAAATCTGGAGGCATTTTTTATGTTCATGTCTTATGTGTGTTTGTGTACCTGCATACGTGTCATGTGAATCACAGCCTAGAATAGGACCCTGAGGGCAAAATCAGTTTATTGAAATGGGTTTCAAGAATAAAGAGCGACTATCTGAGTAGCTAGAGGGAGAGAGTTTCTTTCTGAATGAGAACCAATGTTTCTGTTATGCCTTCTTCAGTGTGGTAGGCAGAAAAAGGCCCCTGAAGTGTTCATGCCCTAATCCCCAGAACCTATGAATATATTACTTTATGTGGCAAAAGGACTTTGAAGTGTGATTTAGTTAGGATCTTGAAGTAATGTAGGGAGATGATCTAGGATTATCTGGGTGGCCCAAATGTAATCACATACATCACTCAAAGCAAAGAAACTTTCTGGGCTATGTTTGGGGGAGATATGCTTATGGAAAAATGGTCAGAGAGATGTGACACTGCTGACTTCAAAGTGGGCCACAAACCAAGGACGGTGGGAAGTCTTTAGAAGCTAGAGAAGGCAAGGTAACAGATTCTCCCCTAGAACTTCCAGAAAGGAAAAGCTGACACCTTGATTTTAAAACCCAGTGAGACTATATCAGGCTTCTGACCTACAGAACTGTAAGATAATAAATTTTTGTTGTTTTAAGCCCCTGAGATTGTGGTCATTGTTAAAGCAGGGAGTAGAAATCTACTTCATTAACTTCTCCTACCCTCACCCTTCAGATTTCACTGTTCCACGAATCCTTAGCACATCTGCAATGTATATACATTGACACTTCTCAATTGCTTTAGTTTATGGATACAGATTTGGTACCTCGCAGATAATATCAGAAGGCTGACTAGTAATTACACCCAGAAGGAACAATTTGCAAGTCGCAGAAGATGCCAAGTGTGCCTTTGGAGGCTGTACTTCAACAACCTTATTTTACAGACGAGGAAACAGGCCCAGATAAGCTCATCTGTTTCTCCCCCATCCTACCCTTACCCCCTCCACTGATCACATTTAAGCACCAACCTAAGAGATTAGAAGCACAAAAACGGGAGGTAATTAGTTCCATTCACTGGGCCTTCATTTACACCACTATTCGCGAATGTGTGAGTGTGTGTTTTAATGGCAAAGTCTGTCTTTCTCACAGAGTTTAGAAAAGAAAAATCTCTTCTCATTTTCACTAATCCTGGACTTTCTCCAGTCTTGTATTTCTCACCCAGGAGACAGGCCTAATTAACAGATAGTATTGTACCCAGTCCCTGTAAAGATGGCATTGAGTTGACTTAGCCAAATACAGAATAACAAACAATGGAAATATATATAAGCAGAAGCTTAGCTGCAGATGATTCCCTATTGGGACCGTTTGTCTTTAGCCATGATATATGCACAGTCTGATCTTAATCTTTATCCTATAGGAGATTCTCTGTTTTCCTCATGGATTCCCACAGAATCCAGTCCTGAAAAAAACATTTTGACCAAAGAAGATGCTGTAAATTTAAACACATAAATAAACCAGAGGGATAACTGGGCAACCATCCTGACTGGCTTACAGCCACATACTCACAGGTGGTCCGAGGGCGCCTTGGGGTCCCATGCTTCCTGTGATTCCTGGGACTCCAGGGGCTCCGGGAATGCCCTAATAGACAGGAATACGGAGCAAAGGTGAGGACTCACTCATTCTCATCGAAAACAGCTAGCTCTCAAGAGAGAGCAGCAAACATGCACAGTTAACCTCACCTCCCCGCCCAACACCAAGTCTTCAGGATTCACTGCTCATTCCTGTTTCCAACTAACATACCACAAAAGTAAGGAAGACAGTTTTGGAAAAGTCTCCACTCTGTCGGTTAGATGTAGTTCTTTCAAATTCATATACACACTACTATATAGAAAATAGATAATCAACAAGGACCTACTGTAGAGCACAGGGAATGCTACTCAATACTCTGTAACGGCCTATATGGGAAAATAACCTAAAGAAGAGGGGATATATGTATACGTATAACTGATTCACTTTGCTGTACACCTGAAACTAACACAACATTGTAAATTAACTATACTCCAATAAAAATTTAAAAAGAAAAAATAATTCAAGTCTTATCTGTGTCTAATAAAAGTAAATCAATGCAGGTGATCTTATGGCAAAGTGGCTCAGAGGTAGAATAATCAAGCCACATGGATACATTATTTTTTAAGGATGTTTTAGGAAGAGCTCTATACCAAGGGATGAGTTGTTACACTATAGCAAAGATGGCCGCCAAGGTGAAAGGTTTGACAGAAGAAAATCTCACAAAAGAGATGAATTGCTTTAAAGCAGTACTACATCCCAGTAGTTCCTGGAAATACTTACAATTGGCCCTGGTGGTCCCGGAGGGCCAGAGGATCCATCCTTTCCAGGAAAGCCCTGGGGGAAGAAAAACATGGTGTGTCAACTATGCAGTTGCTTTACATGGCTTTCAGAAAAGGTGCACTTAATCCCATTTAATATCTGGGGGCAAGTCCTGTCATTTACTCTGGACTTCCAAGGATTCACTGCTTTTATACCCTTCATGGGAATTGTTCTTGGCAAAGACTTTTGTGTCTGTTGGCTCTATGAAATTGTCCGATGTAAGAATTTTAGGTGTAAGAGATACCACTTACAAACATAAACAGGAACTTGTTTCCAGAAAGTGTTTTTCATTAAACTAAGCATAACAAGTGAGAAGGGAGATCAAATCTGGTCATTAATGACCAGCCAAAAAGACGAATTAGTGTCTTTCTGGACCTAAGGGAGTTTGGGGCAGGGAATCCCTATCACAGGAATCTATATTACAAATTAGGAGTATTACAATATCTGCAACTCTACAGCTCTTCAGGAGCTGCCTGGGGGAAATGTGGGGGGATTTCCTGCTGTAATGATACAGTTTTGACTGCTGAGCAGGTTTACTGAATGTGTGTACATGTTTGCTTCCCATTCCATGATGGAAGAGTTTAAGGCAGAAAGGAAACGATGTTCTTTATAAAAGTATCTTCCTCAATGATTGAATGTGTGTATGTGCATGTTATTTTTATGTGAATGTTAAAAAAAAAATAGAACAGCTGGGGTGACTTACTCTCAAAAGGTTGCAGTTCTTAATTGTGGGTGCTGGTCCTTCCAATGCAGTTAAAAACATGAGAGAGGATTTTCAATCTGAATTTTATAATAAGTTTATAAAATTTTGTTCAAGACATTACATTCTACTACATGGAGAAATGGACTTTTCATCTTGGGATTTGTCCCCTACTAGAATAACCCCTTCTCATCTCAAGTCAACTCAAACCAACATCTCCTGGCTTCCTTGCTGCCTCTCCCAATTCCCTTTCTGAAATGTGTGCCACTTTTCCAGTGAGCTGTCTTTTCCATTTATCTGGCTCATGAAAATCCTTCTCCTTAGGGGTGCCCATCCACATTCACATTATGTCTCCTTATGTCAAGGTATCAAATAAAAGAGAGTCAAGATGAGGCTGGATGAAAGGAAATGGTGTGAGTTGGGAGAAAAGGTACGAAATGAAAGTTGGCATGAAGAGGGGGTAGGATAGGAAAAGCAATGGTCAGCAAGGCCCTTTCATCATACTCTCAAGCTCAAATACTAGCAAGTCTTTAAACCAGCTAAGGCAGAGGATTCTAGAACCCAGCAATCTTGATGGTTTTCCTTTTCTGCCTGGGCACATTATGAGGTAACATCTCCCAGCCTCCTGTTCCAGCAATTCTGTCAGAGCCATGGGGCTGAGTTCTGGCCTGTGGAAAGGGGCCAATTCCACTTCTGGTTCATAACAATTTCCTATGGGTAATCCTCCACTTTCTTTTCCCCTTCTTTAACAACTTTAGGGCCCACATGTTGAAGATCAAAGTGTCCCAAGACGGAAAGACCTTTAGTCCCTAAGTGACTGTATGGATTAGAGACTAGCTCCACCCCACAGCCCCATTCCTCTACCTATTCTGTCGACAGCATTGGCTGTGACCAAACAATAGACTTTATTTCATTTCATTTATTTTTTTTAATTGCTTGAAACCACTGAGATTTTAGGGTCTTTGTTATAACAGTTATCCTATACTAATATAAAGGCTAGTGGTTTTTTTCTCTACTACTCCTATTCACTCACTTTAGTTATTCATTCAAAAATATTATTAAGTCAGAAAGCTTCAGTGATAGACCCTGATACAGATTAAATTACACACACACATACATACGTACATACATACACACACACACATACATCCTTCTTTGGATCTGCTAGCTAAACAACAAAACTTAATACTGACATAGGTTGAAAGAAATTATTTTACATGGAGTTTAAATATAGCATATCCAGGAAGAGGGTGTAAAAAAATCAGAATATGTAAAAGAAAAACAGAACCTTAGAACTCCTCCAGCCCAGCTCCCTCATCTGGTCAGTGAGAAAACTTAGGAGGCCTTACCATTAAAAAAAATTTTTTTTAATCTACTATTATTTTCTAGATGAAGCTCACATACGAAAAAAAGGGACTCTGAGCACATAGTCAATAATTTAAGAAGACATTTTTCAAAGGACATCATTTGCTTCCTGCCTTAAAACTCTTCCAGCACTGGAGGGGAAGCAAACACACACTCGTGTGTAAGGCCACATATGACACACATGGCCCAGCAGTCAAAAGTGTAGCATTGCTGCAGGAAGCCCTCCCTGACTCTTTTCCAGGCTGTGTCCAGACAGAAAAAAAAATCTCAAAAACAAGCAAGGGCAATTTTATTCAGAGGGAGGCAAGCCATGTCATACTTTCTGAAAAGAAAACTGTATTATTCCAAGGAAGACCTGCAGGAAATAATACATTGACTCCCCTCTCCCAATCATGTTTACAAAGCAATGATCTGTCAGCGCTCTCCTTCATCCTGGCTCTGGAAGGATGCTCTAGAAAACAGTTTTGAATTCACTTGATTTACAGACACCATGCGTGTATCATCTGGAAGCGAAGAGGATGAAATGTCATTATTATATAGGAGCTAAATTTGGCCGAGAGGCTATTGCTTCTGTGCGATCAAATCAAAAGAAGAGACTACATGTTTGTTCACTCTGTGTTCTTCCACCAAAAGCACATCCTCAGAAGCTGAGATTTCTTTTTTTTTTTTTGAGGGCAGAAATCATGTCTTATTCACCGTTCCTTTCCTAATTCCTCCCTAGCACATGGTTGGCACAAAATAGGTACTAATAAAAAGTTAAATTTGAATAAAATTGAGGCACCTGGAAGAAGTGCTCTGGTTATCATGTATAAAATACACTTATCATTTATAAAATAAATAAATATGATTTGCAGGTATAATTAGTCCGGAAAAGCATAGGGTGGGCTGAGGGGTGGGGGATGCCAATCTTATCCGTCTTTGCTCTTGAACCCTCCACAAGCCTGGAGGAAAGGGATCGGGAGTTATCTAGCTCAGAAGTTGAAATTTCATTTCAGTGACTATCTGAGAGGTGGTTTCCTAGAAGCAGACTGGGTTGTTGTTCCTTTGATTTATAGCGGGAGTGTTCTTGGGAGAAAGCTTTTAGGTATGAAGGAGGCAGGACAGTGCAGGCAGAGAGGTTAGGTTAGAATTGGATTTAGCTAAGACTGGCTTCAGTCTGACCCCATGGGGAGCTCTGGAGTGTGAGTTACACCTCAGAGTTGACTTACCACAAGGTTTTATATACCCACATCAGTTAGTCATTGACTGGAGCCAAGGTGGCAGTTCCAAGGGTAGTTCTCTGTAGAAGAGGTAACTGAGTTGTTAGCAGTCAAACCCACAGCAGCCGGGGGATGGAGTACACCTGCCAGGTAAAGGGGCTCTGACCGGGGCACCAGTAGCATCCATTCCAGTGCATTTTACTCTAGCTCTTTCGTTCATGGAATGTCATGAACGACTGCACATTTTTACATATAACAGTTCAAGAATAAAGGTGTTCTTAAGGGTACTGTGAGTTTCCTGTTTCTCTCATTCCAAATTAAAATTTACTTGCTATACCTGGTTATAATTAAAAGGATGTTAGGCTCAATATTATTTTAGAAACATTATCAAAGCCCTTTTTCCCCCAAATCTCTTCCTAACCCTAAAGAAGTTCACAATTTCATCACATAGTTTTATTTTATAACTTTGGAATCACGCTTTAAATTTATCTTTGAAAGATTTGTTTTACTTGTAAGCCTCACATTTGTCACGTTACTGAAACATATTTGCAGAACTACTATGTGCTGGGCATTTTGCTAGGTTTGGGCTAGACAATGATGAACAAGACAGTTTCTTTTCAAGGAGGTGACGGTTTTGAGAAAAGTCAACAATTCAAAGTAAATGACAATGAGCTATGATGATGGACTAGAAGATTCCATGGGAACATGCAGGAAGGGCACCTAATCCAGGTGTGGGGTTTCACAGGAGAGGTGGATTTTAAGTCAAGGGATCCAGGATGGTTGGGACACTGCATCACTCTCCCTGCTCAGGTACCACTGCAGCACCCACATTATAGCTCATCCTCACATGCCAGTCAGCTCTTTATATCAAAGCAATAAACTTGATGAAAAGAAAAACCACGTAAAATGTCTGCATTTTACATGGCAAAATCATCGGCAAATTCTAGCTTTGTGATTCAGCTTCACTTTAATCAAAGCCAGCTGAATGGTTTTCAGCCCTAAACAGCTAGAAATGGGTTTGCACTTCCCCAAACATTTCTAGATCTATAAATTATCCATTTCATATCAGGAAGCCAATCTCAGTACATGTGTTTGCGGATTAAGCACCCTCATAAAAAACAGAAAACTTTAATTAAGCAATGAAGAATGTATATTAGGGGATAGAAGATTAAACAATAAGCATAATGTAAGAATTCACTTAAACCGATACGTTTATTTTTTAAAGCGCATAAAATCAGCCACTTACAAACAGGGGTGTTTTATAACATGAGTAGCTCCAATCATTTTTCCTTTTTGAGATTCCCACCTCAAAATATTAATACACACCAACAACCCACATTAAAAATAATTTTTGCTATAAAACTTGAAAGGCTTTTTATAATTTTTTTGGAAAACATCTGGCTCTGAGAAACTTATTAAGTTATGGTGGGCTATGATTTGTCAGCAAAAGGAAATCTATCCAAAATGTGTCTTCAAAAATCACTGATGTTGGAATAAATACTAAATTTAACCATGGTTGAAGTTACCAAAGTGTAATGTTTTACAGACATTTAACTAATTTATTAATTTTCATTTTTCTTTTCCATACATGAGAGCAAACACATATGCTTTTTTCAGGTGGCAAGCACTTTTCGTAGGCTCTTAAAAAGTTTGTAGTTTCAAGGTACTGTCTATGGCATCTAAAGGATGAAACAGATGTGCCCACAAAGTGTGTTGTAACTAAAGTTAGAAGCTAGAATATTTATGTTTATGTAGATAACAGAAATAGCACTCAGAGCTAGTGACTCAGTTATGATATTCACCATCCATGCCTTCTTTGAAGCCTGCAAGGGTGGACCACGGACACGAACCGTAATTGGCAGTAACACAGCCAATTGTTAAGGTCCTTTGACGGGCACCACACTCTCAGGTAGAGTGGGATCTGTAAGCAGCTGGCATCTGATGAGTTTGTTGAAGCGGAACAAACTCAAGCAATGAAGACTAAAGACACACTTGAAGAAACCCCATCTGCACAATTTCAACCCTGAGAGCAAAGGCAAGAGACCAGCGTGGCAGTCAGCCATAGGAAATAAGGCTTTACTTGCAACTAAGGATTAAGACCAACCACCAGATGAAGAGGCCAAGGGGTAAAAAGCCGCAGACTCTGTAAACACTGGCCCAGGTTAGAGATCCAAGATCAATCCTGAGTGTGATACTATGTTGAGTCACACTGGGGAATTTTCAGTTTCTCACACACACACACACACACACACACACACAGCACGTATGCGTGTATATATATGTTTATATATACATATATTTTATATATGTACACAATACACTACTTTTTTAATGTACAAATATATATATATTACATATATAAGTTAAATGTATATATAGAAATATAAACATGTGTATAGTTTTAGTAACCTGCAACGGTGACTTCAGTGAATTACAACCACAGCAATATTCTACCCAAGAAACTACTTTGACACACAAAGGGCTTAACATAATATACTATCCAATGATTCTAAAACCTAGCTGATTATTAGAATCATTAAGCTTTTTTTTTTTTTTTTTTTTTTTGCGGTATGCGGGCCTCTCACTGCAGTGGCCTCTCCCGTTGCGGAGCACAGGCTCCGGACGCGCAGGCTCAGCGGCCATGGCTCACAAGCCTAGCCGCTCCGCGGCATGTGGGACCTTTCTGGACCGGGGCATGAACCCGTGTCCCCTGCATCAGCAGGCGGACTCTCAACCACTGCACCACCAGGGAAGCCCTCATTAAGCAGGGAAGCCCTCATTAAGCTTTTTTAAAACTATACATGCCTAAGTCATGCCCAAGACCTTTTGTATCTGAATCTCTGAGGCAGAAGCTCAGGAATCTGCATATTTAAAAAAACAAAACAAAACACAAAACAACAATTTGGTCATTTAAATTGTGGAACTGCTGGTTTACAAATATAAAAATGTCTCGCCTGACCCCAAGAGACAGCGTTAGAACCAGAGTGCAAGACAGATAGCATTTGTACCATATGCCCCAATAGAAGCATCTTTAAAGCCAGTAATAACATGATACTAATTTCCTAAGTAACAGTTCCCTCCTCGGATGGGCCACTATCCAAGTAAAAGTGAAAAGTAATCACAGAAACATATTCTTATGTGTGAACAATCAATTTCTACTTCCTCAAGAAAGTCACCCAAACTGGGTTCCTTCTCCACAAAAAAATGCTGGGTGAGATATCTTCAGTGACGGAGTCCTTCTTATTCATATTTTTACTGGAAGAGTTGCCCATATTAACAAAATCCCACTTTACCCTTTAACATAACTTTGTGGAAGGGAAGAGTGCAGTGTTCGCGCCTGAGAGTGGATTCTAATCCTGGCTGCAATGCTGGCGTGCTGTGTGGCATTGTTTGAGTGACTTCAACTTTCTGAGCTTTAGATTCTTTGTCTATATAATGGGGTCACAGTGCCTAGCATTCATGATTATTCTGAGGATTGGAGAACATAACATTTGTAAAGCACTGCACTTAGTC
The DNA here is from genome assembly GCF_964374135.1 of Grampus griseus. NCBI lineage: Eukaryota > Metazoa > Chordata > Mammalia > Artiodactyla > Delphinidae > Grampus > Grampus griseus. The sequence continues at coordinate 18,410,036 of NC_139011.1, forward strand.
AAGAATCAATGACAGTGGCCGCTGCCCTTTTTATTAAAATAATCTGCCAAATCCCAATTGCATATACTGTCATCACTGTGGTTGACTGGGAGAATGTTTTCCCGGGATTTTATAAAAACCCGTTTAGATCCATGAAAAGGAAAATCGTGTCGTTCTCTCCACTGGCTTTGTGATGAGTTTTACATTTCCTCTTCTGGAGGAAGGAAGATACTCAAGGGGATAATTATCATGAATCTTAGTATTTAATAAAACAGTCCTTAGATGAATCTCTCATCATAGCTTGACATTTATGATAGGAATTAAATCCAGATCGTTGACTCAAGTTCAATTTTTCAAGTGTATTTTAAGTCCAACTCGCTTTGATGAAGTGGGACATTCATCACAAGTATGGCCTTTGTTTACATCAAACCCACATAAAAAGGAAGCGTGTTCCAAACGTCCTTTCAATGTGGACTCCAAGAAAATTAAACGACAAGCCACTTGCTTTTTCTTTAGACTTTTTTCATAGTTCATTAAAATCTTCTAAGGTGCCTTAATAATGCTAAGGACAGGCATTATAAAATATTGCACTGTCCTGACTCATTAGGTCTACACTGAAAATAGTGGATACTTGTATCAGCTAAAGTTGAAATTTTATATAGAAATTCTTTATATGAATTAATTCCCACAATAGCTCTATGGAGTCGAATATTATTTTTTCCACTTCACAGATGAGGAAAGTGAGGCTTGGGCTTTTTAAGTAACTGGTTCAGTGTCACATGGCTGGGGTTCAAACTGAGGTCTGGCTAACTGGCCAAGTCTCTGATATTTACCACTGGACCATCCTGCTTCTCGTAACCACACAAGTTCAGCAGAATTCATATGTAGAACTTTTTTAACAGTATTTCACCTTTTAGAGATGAAAAAGGAAGGCTGTGGTTATGGCATGAAGACAGGAGAGGCAGGGAGCAGTAACTTGGGGGGAAGGAAGCATTCCAATTTCAGTTTACTTGGAATTTTAAAACTAACACCCTTGGTACAAAGGAGGAATTGCTACCTTCCAGATGCCATACCATATATATCTCCTGGTCATTTTTATTTCTTGTCTCTCTGACTTTTTAGAAAACCATAGTAAGAATTGGAAAATAAAAATAATTTTAAAAGTTTCTATTTGGAATGCTTGACAGAAAGCTGGTGGTCTTGGATATGAGGGAGCCTCAGAACTAGAAAAGAGGTAGTTTTTCCTTTCCTTTTCAGTTCTTTCTTTCACTGCTTATACTTATCATCCATGTCTTGCCCGTTTTTCCTGGTTTCTCTAAGGACCACCTGGTGTCTAGGGTGGGGGATGAGAGATCCACCCTACATCAGAGGAACCCAAAGATCACAGGGTGGACCCTGGGGTCAGAGACACCAAGAAAAGAAGAGGAAGGAGGCAAAAAGGGAGATGGCAAGACTGACAGTGGAAAAGAAAGATGAGACAAGGATGCTGTTGGCTGCAATGACTCAGAATGAAAACTGATGCCTGAATACATTTGGCTGTTAACTCTGCACTTGCGCTGTTGCTTTATGTGGTGTGGTCCTGCATTGTGCTCTACTGGCTTCCCAGCAAGAGGCTGAGCCTGGTTCAGTGAAGAAGTCCAACTTTTGCTGGACTTCCTTATAGCCTGAGGCCCAGGATTGCCTCTACAAGTCAAAGATTCCCCTTGGGAAAAGCCAGAATAAGCTAGAAACATTAGAAAACATGCTTCCTGTTTAAAGAGGAGATGCTTAATCTTTTTTTTAGTCTCTGCTAAACCCTCCTTCCTTGTAGACTAAATGAATAAGTGACATTGGCACTGCCTCTGGGTAAGGGATGCTAACCTTTCCCTAAGCTAATAGTCAAGGTGATGGCTCTGGCTTTGGGCTATGAATTCTTAACAGTCTATAAGAAAAGACAATGATTAAAAAGGAAGAATGACCAGTAAGGAAGAGCCCCTCACTCCTACAGCACACCTCACTCACCTGCTCTCTGCAACTCTCCAAGGAGCTAGAAGCACTGATCGGACATCACCACGCATATTTATCCCAGCTTCCTCCTTCTTTGCCTTGAGTGGTCTTTACTCACTCAAGATCAGAGGAAATGAGGCACAGTAATGGGAAGTCATTTCAGGGCTTCGAGTAAAGAAAAGACAAAATAACCTTGTCTTCCTGATTCCCCAGACAGTTTTCTGGAATTAGTTTCTCAGGCATTTCAGCAGTAAGTTTCATCATCCAGTGTGTTTGCTCTCAGTCTGTCCTATGCCACGGTTGTTACTGTCATTATTATTACTTATAATTTATTATGATTATTACTACTACTATTATTATTTCCTTTCTGAATGCAACTTTGCATTCAGAGGCAGAGCAGGAATAATCTTAAGTGTCTGTCCTTAGTTCTCTTTCAGCAACACCCTCTCCCACAGCCTAACCAGAAAGAAGGAGCTCCATGTCTGAGATCTGTTCCTACCACTATGAAAGTTGGTCCTGGACCTCCAACTGTACAATCCTGCTAAATAACTATCTAATTGTTTTAGACCCTTTACTTTCATTAAGACCCCAGATGCTTGACTAAACAGATCAGAGCCTCCTAAATAACTCTGTTTTCACCCATCTTTCCTCCCAGCTTGACTGTTTCCGATGAGGACCCATTGGTTTTCCTGGCCCCAGGGAAGAGTCATGGTCTTGATTCCACTTCCTCCTTCTATTTCTTCCTGGTAGATGATGTACAAATTGCCTCCTTTAGTTATTGAAAGTCTCTCCTGTTCTGGATATTTTCCTTCTGAGGTAGTAATGAACAACTCTCTCTAAGCTGAGCATAGAACATGGCACATAGTAGGTACTCAGTTAAGATATGTGCTCAACTAATATCTTATTAAATAAGATGTCAAGATATTGAAATAATATTGGGTTGGCCAAAAAGTTCATTCCCGAACAAAATTTTGGCCAACCTAATATATAAGTGGTTCCTTCCTCAAGCAGGGAAGCCCCTCCTCACGCTACACAATTCTAGGCGGCACCACTATATTTTATTCTGTGTTTTCGGCACCCCCTCAAATTGTACTCTGGAATAGTATTGCCCTCAATATCTTTTCTAAAGCAATTGTCACAGGATTTGCACGATCTTTTTTTTAACATGGCCCTATAAAGAAAGAGTATCCTCTGGAAACCAGTTTTAAAAAGCAATTCCATTCCCATCCAAGAATTTTTCAAAATAGGAATTAGAGACACTTGAAAGTTTTACCTCCAGATTGAGCGAGAGAGGGAAATAAAATCCATGTACATATATATTAACGCTTTATTACACGCTAAGACTTTTTATCCTATAGAATAAAACATGTTTGGAAGAATGGCAAAATATTTATAAAAAATTAAAAAAAAATTAAAAAAAAATTCCAAACCCAAACGATCTAGACACTAATCCAATATGTTTGATTTGGGAGTTCCTTGCCAAGACTAGAACCAAATCTTTAGAATTGCTGTTTTCAGAGCTTCAGGAATCATGAAGGAATCTAGGTGTGTAACCACACAGGATTTTAGCCTAAGCCCTTTGCCAAAACATACAAATACTTTTAGACACTCCTTCCACATGTACAAGAAACCTACATAAATCTAACTTTTAGAGAATGCCTCTTTTAGATACCTTCACCTGGACATGCTTTACAAACTAATTCCATTTGATAGATAGAGACTAAACTGAGATTTTAAGCAAATGAAAGCTGGATGTGAAACCAAAAAAAAAAAACAACCCAACATGGAAGGAATTTAAATTCACACACCTACACTCCTATAGAAAAAATGATTTCCTTATTCTTGAGCAGTATAGCTAAAGGCAGCCTTGTTTGAGTAGAGAAGTGTGTCTTCCAGCCAATCGTTTGCTAACCTAGTGGGTTAGTTGTCCCCAGAAATACCAGCGAATGTCACCAAATGTGTTGTCCTTTACTGGATTGGATCTAAGTGGTGGACACTATATATAATTCAGTCTTGCGAGAAACTGTGCAGCTGCCCACATGTCTGCATCAGTGTCCTTTTAAGGAAGACCAGCCTCTCTCCCTTGCTGAACATGTAATGACTTCCTATTGCCTTCCTGTTAAAGCTCAAAATCCTTGGTCTGAAAAAAAGATAGCTGTTGTGAGTTTGTTTTTACCACTTCAGTTTCATCTCTTGACAATCTCTCCACACCTGTGTGCACACACGTGTACACTCGTGCACATATACACACACACACACACACTGCAGTCTAATCTCCAGCCATACGGAACTAGGTTCAGAAATGGAAATGCCCCACCTTCTCTTCAACTCCACTCCTTTATATGCCATATAGGCTGTCCTCTCTACTTGCAATAGCTTTCCTTTCCTCATGTATCTAGCTAATTTCTATCTCTCAGTTGAAATCCAGTCTGTATGGTGCCCCCTCTGGAAGCTTTCCCTCACCCTCCAAGTCTGGCTTAGTTATCTATTCTTTGCGCTTCCACAGGGCTCTGTCAATACTCCCATTATAGCATATGTTTCTTATTTGGTTCTATTTCCCCCCAAAAGCTATAAACTCTTTGAGGACAAGAACCTCAACCCTGGCTCAGTGAAGACATGTTGAGTAAACAAACTCTAGTTGTTAACTTGTCCCTCAACCATCCTTATACTTTCTTTTATTGCTGTCCACTTGAACAGGAATTGATAATTGATGCATATTAAATAAATGGAGAATATTACAGAGAGTCATAATTACTAAATTCCAATTCATATGATTCTTGATTTCCTTTAGGTTTGCTCCCTGAGAATTTGAAACAACTGGAAAATCTGTTAGACCAAAGCACACTATTCAGTGCAAACTATATTCAGGTTACGGGAACATTCAGAAAGAGGTGTGGTTAATTTGGGAAGGTTTGATGAAAGTTTCTAGATTTTGAGGAAAGTTATAGACATGGAAGAATACCAGTTAAGGGAAACAGATGCAGGATTGGTAGAATGCAGATAGATGGGAGGAAAAAATAAAGAAAAAAAAAAAAAAAACACCTGGTTTGCCTTCCTTGCATAGAACTTGCCAACAGCAAGAGTGACTTGGTGAGAAATCTACTGTGCTAACGAGCAACCTTGGGCAAGTCCTTACCCTTTGGCCTGGTGAGCCATCACGTCCTGGTGAACCAACACCTCCTGGGATGCCCTAGATACAGCAAGGACAGGAAAATGGCAGAGTTATCAAGTTATCGAAACCAATTACCCTCTCACCCAGCTTCCCTGAAATAAATCAAGGCCTCCAAACAAACCTGATAGCATAAAGGTGAGGCCTTCCTGACTGAGCATTCAGAACCCAGAAGTTATTCACCAGAAGGAAAAGAAGTGTCCCCCACCAGGGCTCACCCAGGGGAGCATCAGTAGGACCTAAGAGGGGGCTGAAGTAAACGAATACACGCTAATGGTCCTCAGTGTAGAAACCACTCATTGCCAAGATCACAACTGACTTCAGAAGCTACAGTCTTCTTTCTTCTTGGCAAAGCTCTAGAGCTGAGAGCAACGGAATAAAAGAATAAAAGTAATACCTGTGGGCCAGGAAGTCCAGTCGCTCCTTTCTCTCCTTTTTCGCCTGGCATTCCCTGAACAACCAAAAGGACGTGGGGTTAAGTTCACACAGGTAAATAGGTAAATTCTCAGTCTTTTCTTTTTCTCCACTGATTCTTTTAACATTTCCAACATTAAATTGCTTTCACACTAACATCCAAATACAGCGTATTTCACTTTTCACATAAGCTACACCACCTAGGTAAGCATGCCTACAGACCAGAACGTTTATATAGCAGAATAGTTTAAACACAGTGTATACAGTCTGATATGGCTAAGCTCATACTGTAAATACGTGAGGGGAGTTGAATATTTCAGTATTATTTATAGTTTAGATTTTAAAGCTTATATCTCTCTATATTTTTGTTTTGTTTTGGCCAGAAATTTATAAGAATGGAAAAGCAAACACAGTACCTGACAAGTAGCAGGACCTCAACAAATAGTTAGTAGTAGTAATAGTGGTAGTAATTATACAAACTGGCATGTTAATGCTTTCTAAGATGTGAAAATAACTCTGGAAAAGACTTCTTAGCTAGGGAGACACAATCATATGCACAGAAAGATTGCTAAAAATGTGCTTAACAGCATCATGCTTCAAATACTAATGACAGAGATTGGCTTTTATTCCTTAAATCTAGATCCGTCTAGTAAGATCACTGAAAATCAGTGAGTGGGATTGAATTTGTTTTCATTGGTACAACTTATACAAAAAAAATGTGGCTGTAGAGAGTATACTGTCTATAATCTAAAACTCAGAGCACCACACTTTGAGGCCTGTTGAGATAAAGATCATAATTCAAAGGCTTTCATGAAGCTATTTCCACAATTACTACAAATGCAAAATGAATAACTTAAATTTGTATAACATTTGTCACTTTCTAGATTTTATCATACCCCCTAAGGACTTAGTCAAACAAGAAAAAGGGCCATACATGTCAAGCCCTGCTTTCTTTTCTATAGACAAATTACCTACTCCCTAGGCACATATCTGTTTGTAAAAGACCCCCTTCGTTGAACAAAAAATTGGCTAATGAATGAAGTCTCAATTATTACTTTCAGTTCTCAGTTCTTATTTTTAGGGGTTGGAAGAGGCTGAGGATCATTATCAAGGCACAGAAGACAAAAGTTCATTCTATATAACTCATGGAGAAGTAATAACAATAAAACCCATCTGAATGTTTACACACGACTCACAGGCATTCCTTGAATAGACAGACCACTTGGTCCTTGGGGTCCAGGAGGACCCTGAGGTCCCGGAGGGCCTGTTTCACCCCGAGGGCCATCTGGTCCCTGGAAGGCAAGAAGTCATCCCAAAGGTAAGTTAAACCCTCTGGTACCCAGAAATATCTGCTACCCAGATATTTCTACTTACGGCGTTTATAATTTATTTCATTAACTAATTTTTCCTAAGACATAAAACACTCATAGGATAACAAGACACCAAGCCTCAGATGATCCACCTCCCAGGCAAAGTGTCATCAGTAAAGAAAAGAGTAAACACACAGTAGTTGCTGCAACTTTATTTATTTATTTTTGCTTACATAAATAGGAACATTGTGCCCATTATGTGAGTAACTAGATGCCCACACTCCACAACAAACCCAAAAGATGTAAGTGATACAAGACTACCCTCTTGGTTTGTGAAGGTTCACACCATCCAGCCGAACTATAGTCTCTCCCCCTTCACTACTGTGAACTATCTATCTCTGGAGCACTCGTCTGCGTTTACTGAAGACATTGCCTCCCTTGTAGTGTATGAGATGGAGCCAAGACATCAAGTATCTGCCTAAGAAAATGTGTCACAATCTCAAAAAATAAAACAAAACAAAAAAAGAAGATATCTTATGGTCTGAGTTTTGAGCTGCGTACTACCTGATTAATTATCTTCAGCCTTCTTTCACTGACTTCTCCCCTGTAAGCCTGCCCCCACCCTCCACATTCGCTCTTACCTTGCTCTACTTGTTTCCAATTTTCTAGTAAAACAACATTGCAATGTTCTCTTCTCCATGAATAAATACTATGCAAATTTCATAAGTCACCATACTGAAGCAGTAAGTCAAGCAAGGTGGTTGGAGCGATGATTCGGAGCAACATGGTGAAAATGAGATAGTAAATTATAAAGGGCCTTGAATGTCATGCTAAGGAGGGTGAATTGTGTTCTCAAAGCAATCACACATGACTGCAGGTTTTAAGAGTATGATGTGATCCAGTATAACTTTAAAGAAATGAATCTGGGGGCAGATGTGAAGAACCAATCAAAAAATCAAGCCACTGGAGCCAGAAGAACAATTAGAAGATTTGCCAAAAGCCAGGTACAGGATGATGGGGCCTGAACTCAATTAGTGGCTGGGCTTCTGCCAACCCTTAGGGCACCTTTGTGCAAAGTAGAAAAATGTGTACCTTGACATGGATTGGCACCAACTTGGTCCTCTTAGTTGGTGCCTTTGTACAGTGTACAACCTGAACCACCACATTTGATGGCCTTGGGCAGTGAGAATGGAAAATAGAGCTGTGTGTTTGATTATACAGTACCTGGTGGGAGGGGAGAAGGAGGAGGCTGAAACCTAAGAAATTACCTGGAGGACTGCTGCCTAGTTGTGATTCAGTGCTCCCTCGATACATCTTTTTTGCAGATAGAGGAAAAGAAGACTATATATGAGCAAGAACTGCCTAAGCAACTAAACCACTTGGAACACTGACACTCTATTTCTTACCCAGAAACCTTTCTTTTCACTTAAGTTACTAAATTTTTTTTTGATGAAAAAACACAAGCTTTTAAGAATAAGGGAAAAGGCTTCAACACAACTTTCATAAAAACATAAGGAGCTTTAAACTGCGAAGGGTGAATATTACTTAACTCCAAAATTATATTATGGCTAGTGATGTGAGAGGGAGGAAGAATGTTACCTTTGGGCCCAGGTCACCTTGTTGGCCCTTTGGTCCTCGGAGTCCTGGACCACCCTGGCAAACAGATGTTAAGTATTAGCACGAAGACAAATCTGAAAGCAATATATTTCATTCATTTTACTTAATAATATGGATTATGTAATTCTCATTTTGTATAAAGGCCAACACATTGTGTAATGGTGTATGTGCATCATGATCCTGAACGGGAAATCTACCCCCCAGATTCACCTTTTCCTGCTGATGATTACACAATTGGAGCAAACGTTCTATGCAAAATCCCTTTAAATTAAAAAAAAAAAAAAGCTACAGGATCTTTTAATTGAGTGTGTAAGAGTACAGCTATTGATGACGCAAATAATAAAAATATACTGTTAATCTAAAATTATGCATGTCCTATACCAAGACTTTGAGATTAAATTATTTAATTAAATTGTAAAAAGCATATAAAACAGTAACAATTTCATTTTCTTTATTTATACCATAAAAAGCTAATGACATTAGTGTTTCTGAAACTTCAGGTATTTGCATTTTCCCCTCAAAATTTTTGTCATATTAATGCACTGCCTGTACTATTATTTAAAAGCATTTTCTTTATATACATACATACATATGTACATACATAATAAATATGTATATATGTGTATATGCATTCTTTGTAAACATATGCTTTGTATATGTGTACATACATATATGCAAATATACTCTGAATATTTTTTAATTGACTCATATTTCACTTAAATCTATTTTGAAAGCAAATATTATGTACTATAGTAGATGGAAAAACATATAGATACTTAAGTATATAAGTATTATATAATACTTAGTAAGTATATAAGTATTCTTATATACTTACTAAGAATATAAGATAAACCTAAAAATATGCTATAAATAATGTTGGTAAATTTAGCTAGATTTTGTTCCTAGTGAAGTCTGTGAGCAATTGGTTTGCTCTTTGTTAAAAAGGGGCATGGGTAAGTATTAGAAGGGTCATATGGGCACCAGTCTGAGAATATTGCTTTCACTTGAGCAGAAGGATGAAAAGATCATTGAAAATGGAATAGCTTTCTCACTATGTGAGTCTAGTTGATTTCCTGCTATGTCCATGACTACTGAAAATCATTTTGTGTACCATCAGCAAAACACTTGCATCACTTGGGAAAAGACTGGATCAGGTGATAGCTAAGGCTTCTTCCAGTTTAGCAATTAAATTCACTCCCCCGCCCCCATCAATATTAGTTGGTTGCTTACCTTCCAGACTTTTAAAATACAATTAAAAAATTGTGTTTTATGTATGTGTATCTATAGAAAATATTACCTATTATTAGTGTTTTTGTGGTATTCTTTGATATATATAGATTGCATATGTGATAGAACACTTTACATATATTTTTGAGTTAATATGTTTTTCCATAACATGACTAACTTATTCTAAATGAGTTGCACAGTTATCTGTACAATGGATAGTTTGTTTAACCATTCTTTCGTTATTGGAAATGGAGGAGTTTTGCCCACAATTTGTTGCTGTCTAAACTACAATTAACATCCTCATACATGCCCTGAGTACAAACTTTAAGATTTAAGTACAAATGTTAATATTTAACATATCATCAAGTAGAATTTTCAATGAAATTTAATGGATAGGCAGATATATTGCCAAATTGTGCTCCAAAAAAACTGTGCCAATTTATTCATCTGTTAGGAGTTTGAGGGTCTCTGCTTCTCTAAACCTTATTAGCACTTGATATTGTTAAACTTTGCATTTTTATGAACCTGACTCGTAAAAACAATACCTTACTCCTATTTTAATTTTTATTTCCCTTAAAACTACTGTGATTGAGCATCTTTTCATAACATTTGTCCATTTACATTTTATTTCAATACAACTAACAATTTATATACTTCACCCAGTTTTCTATTGGGTTACAAGTCTTTTTCTCTGTAATGTACAGAATTCTTCATATATTTGGATGCTACATCTTTAACTGTTATAGATGATGCAAATGTTTTTCCCAACTGTGGCAGACACTGTTGGTTGACTATCAAAGAGTCTTCTCTGACTCCTTTCATTTTTCCAGCTATAAAGACAGAGATTTGCTTGCTCAGCCTCCTTTGAAACCAGGAATGGTCATGTTAACTGGTTTGTGCCAATTTGATCAAGAAGCCGCAAGCCTAAGGAAAGCATATTTGGAAACTGGAACAAGCTTGGGTCTTGATAAAGTTGCTGAGCGCCATATTTGCTTGGGATCATCTACCTTTAGGTCTTTTGTTGAGCAAACAATAAATGTCCAAATGCCCCAATGATTTACACCACTGTGTTAGTCAAATTTTCTGTTTCTTGCAACAAGCCCAATGCATCCCAATTAACATACCCATTCTGGCACACCTCTTTAATTTTGTTTGCTCATCTTAAATGATTGTTTTTTTTTGTTTTGTTGCGGTATGCGGGCCTCTCCCTGTTGTGCGGCCATGGCTCACGAGCCCAGCCGCTCCGCGCGCATGTGGGATCCTCCCGGACCGGGGCACGAACCCACGTGCCCTGCATCGGCAGGCGGACTCTCAACCACTGCGTCACCAGGGAAGCCCCAAATGATTGGTTTTTAACTGAAGGTTTTGTCCAAATGTGGCAATTTGGCTCACAGATATCCACACACGATGTACCATGTCTCTAAATCCAGGAACCTTTTTATACTTATTTTCCACCTTACCCCTAAACCTTATCATGGAGTAGATGACAAGAATCCAACAAATGTTTGTGGATATAAACTTCTATCCTTTTAATAAGAAAGGGTTAGTCTAGGCAAAAGAAATATGGTTCTTTCACCCATGGCTTCCTATGGTTTTACTAGAGTTTTATTGGCACGTAATACCACTGTGTAAATTCTTGAGTGAGAAAATAATCACGACTATGTTAAATCATCAGACGGGGTTTACTGCATATTGTTTGGGATACTATTTCTTCAATGGTTTATTATACTTTAAATATTTGAAAATGTCAGTAGCTTTTCTGTTTTACCTCTCTTTCTCTCCAAGTCAGAACTCAACCCTTCTCTTTCACTTCTCTGCTGCTTTTTTTCTCATTATGAAGTTTGACTCTTAGGTCATATGTAAATATTTTGTAACTTGTTCCAGCAGCACTGCAGATGAAAAAACTTGATAACCCTCCAGCTAAAAAAGCTTATTAATGCTACTTAAAATAAAATAAACATTATTCTAATTAAGAGAACTGAAACCTTAAATACCAGGAATGAAGAAGAAACAAAACACCAGAGCAGCAGGCACGTACACTGAGGCTGCCTTGGGGGAGGAAGGGGAAGATGCTTGTGGGTTTGCTGGAAAATGTGTATTTTATAGCCCACACAAGGCAAGGAAATGTGAACTGGGACCTATGAGAAGTGGAGGAAGCATAGAATATGAAACATCCTTTAAAGCTGAGGAACTTGAAAGGCTGCCCTCTGAATGAGCTAGAACAACAACAAAAAGTCTCAGTAGCAGGTGGAGGATCAAGATGTTTTTTCCACTTTAGCTATGGGAGGGGTAGTAAATGTCTCCACTAAGAAATATTACCCAGGGGCTTCCCTGGTGGCGCAGTGGTTGAGAGTCCACCTGCCGATGCAGAGGACGCGGGTTCGTGCCCTAGTCCGGGAAGATCCCACATGCCGCGGAGCGGCTGGACCCGTGAGCCATGGCCGCTGAGCCTGTGCGTCCGGAGCCTGTGCTCCGCAATGGGAGAGGCCACAACGGTGAGAGACCCACGTACCAAAAAAAAAAAAAAAAAAAAAAAAAAAAAAAAAGAACAAGGACACAGTTTTACAGTCATCATTAAGTGAAAGCTCTCACACCTGGCAACATCAGACAGTGCTGGTGAGAGGCAGGGCAACTAGACCTCTCATACAGAGTGTGTGGGAGAGGATATTGGGACCACCACCTTGAAGAGTAATTTGGGGTTTTTTTCGTGAAGTTGAACATGCACCTTCTTTTTTCTCCAACAAATCTAATTCTAAGTGTTATTGCAAGAGCACTTACTCAAGCTTGCAAAGAGACATACAAAGGACATTCACTGTAATGATACTGTAGCAGGAAAATACTCCACAGTAATGGGTCAATAAACTCTTGTTTATATAGTGGAATTCCTTACAGAAGGTACAACGAATAAACTAAACAATGTGATTAACCTTGATAAAGTTCGAAGACATACTTTGGGATGAAAAAAAGCAAGCCACACACAGTCGAAAATAAATCTTTGTTTTCAATTCCCAGATTAAACTAAAGACAACTCCTTACATCTGATCAATGGGTTATAATACACAAAATACGTTTATACATATTTTTCTGTGTATTCCTCACAATACCAGTTCAAGAGGTGGGTGTTGTTTATACATGAGGAAATGGAGGTTCACAGTGGCTCCATGTATTACCTAGTCTTATTTAAATTTAATCCTTTTACCATTAACTCCACATTTGCTTCTTTGGGATAAAGAGTCTTTTGTTAAAAAAAAAAAAGTATCAATATTCGGGTCTACGGCCAGAGCTTGAAAGAGTGTTCTATGTGCCAAAGATAAAGGAGAGACTGATGGGATATATTCCAGATACATTCAGCAGGTTCTCTTCCTTTTTGTTCAGTTCGGTAAGTGTGCTACACAAATGAAGACAAACTATGTTGGTGGGGCCGACCTGGAGCAAATGTCCATGCTGCACACCAGCTGTCAGCGAGGGGTATCTACGCATGCGTGCTGACCGCACCGGTTGCCAACAGCAAGCCACATGTAAGCACAGGTCCGCCTCAGAACATTCCTCCTGCAAGGTCTGGATTTCATGTGCTCCTGCATCTTCTCCCTGTTTTCTTTGTCTTTCTGCCTTGATATATTTGCCACTTCCTAACCAAAGACCAGCTATATCATACTTATCTTAAAGAAACGCTGATAACCCCAGGTTAGCAGGTTAGACATAAGTATTTAGACTTATTACAAAAGATCTATCACAGTCAATTCAAAGACCCAGAGAGTGCAATTATATACATTTTATATTTTTTAAAAATATTTTCTTGCCTATTGGGTGTAAGATAGACTCAAGGATATATTGTACAACGCAGGGAATATAGCCAATATTTTATAATAACTGTAAATGGAAATTAACCTTTAAAATTGTATAAAAAAATTTTAAAGACCTATTTGTAGAGATATATAGACAGTTACCAACCTATGCTAAGAATTTTTAAATGTATTCTTTGAGTGAAATATGATATAAATTAGCATGATTTTGCAAATTAACATCAACACCAACAATAAAAACCCTTCCTTTTATAGTATTTGACCAAATGAGAAAAGGTTATGTTTACTTTTTACATGTACATTTACATGTATGAATCTATATATATATATAATGTTTATAAGAAAAAAAGGTTTTCTTTCTCCCTCTCTTTCCCTCTCTCTCTCCTTTCCTCTCTTCCTCTCCCCTTTCCTTCCTTTTTCCTTCCTCTCCCCTTTCCCCGCCCCCTTCTTTTCTGTATGAAGTTCCAGTCAGTAATGGAGAACTTCATGCTCACATAGGATACTTTTCCTAGTGATTTTGAAAAACCTCCCTTCACTATCAATGTTGATATAGAATGGGCAGAGGGGATGTATGCAAATCTTACAGCAACAAGCAGGGGGTCGATGTTGGCAACATTCACACTGAAAATAAGCCACAGGACTTCAAAGGGAAGATTCTGAATAGATAGCACTGTGAGACATAGTGTGCTGCAGCAGTTAAGAGCATCATCTATAGGAGTCACGGAGACCTGGATTTGAAGAGCAGCTCCTCCAAGCTGTGTTCTTTAGGCAAGTTACTTGACCTCTCTGTGCTTCAGTTTGCTTGTAGGATTAAGTGAGTAAGTATTTAGCACAGTGATGGGCACAGACACGCAACAAGTGATAGTTATAAATATTATTAAAGAACAATTTAAGTTCAAACTAGGCAATACTTACCGGTGGGCCTGCTGGTCCCAGAGCCCCTTTATTGATTTCAGAACAGGAGCAGGAATGTGGAAGCTCTGGGCAGGTCTCTTCATCCCTCTGAGGAGAAAAAGAAATAGCATAACTATTAACAAGATGGTCTATACAAATGGCTTTATGGACTCAAAGAAAACACTTTAAGACACTTCAAAAAAATTAGTAAGTGAGCATTAGTCTAGAAAGGCAGAGAATATTCTCTTCTGACCACAAAATCTTTTCTTGAAAGAAACAATGAATGACTCTCTAGATCATCATTATTATCAAAGGATGTTGATAAAACGAGCTTGGGAATCCAGGTGAAGAAAGAAAGGCAGAAGTGGGTGCAAAAAAAAAAATTCTGGTTACTATTTAATTCAGTTGGAGGAGTAGTACTCTATGGACTAAAGGTCCTGAACACTTCCTTTGTGTTACAACATTTTTTTCCATTTCAAAGGATAAAAGAAAATTTGTTGGAATGGTCCATCAAAACAACTGCATCTACACTAAAACAAAGAAACAAAAGAAAACAAAAACAGTGCTTAAACACATCATCCCTGTAACAATTTTAACTACTGCTCACCTTCTGTGACTGAAAGTAAGAAAACATCACAGCATCAATCTAAAGCTTTGGGATAGGTCATTTCCTCTTGGAGAATTTTGCTGCCAGGTAACACTACAAGATAGATGATGAATACCAGGCTGAATGTATCTGAATGAGTTACTGGAGTGTAAACCAAGACAGAGCACTTGCTAAGGGCTATTGCATGATTTGTGAATGTCACATTTGGAGTCGCAGCTAAAAAGAAGTCTTTCCTGGGATAAGAAACTACAGAACTTTGAAGGGTTCATCTGTCCCTTTGGATAGAGAGAAAGTGAGCTTCATTTTCTAAGACCTTGGGGAAATGTAACGTTAGAGCTGAATAGAGCACAGATGATAATTAAATTATCAAGATGAAAATGATCTCAGTCTCTGAAATATTCACAACAGAAACCCAAAAATTTTGAGCAAAGAGCTTTTATATGCTTCTCGCTAAATATTGGACGATAGTTAAAAGTTGCAGCTCATTACAGGATAAAAACCCTGCTAACATATCTGGCCTGATATCTTGGGCAGCTTGAGTGAAATACAAACTTAAGTATCCTGAAAGATCCCCCCACATTAGGCTGACAGCAGACCTCCTATGACCACAGACTCGGGAATGGTTTCGCCATGGCTGTTGACTGTGTCTCCATCCATGTATTTCTACTACGGGATTTACACATCTTCAGTGATAGAAATGAAAAGGAAAGTTTTGAGAAGGGCTGGGTCCTTCCTAGGAGATGTGGTGATCACATTTTCCATAAGATTCTGAGTGTTTCCCTTTACAGTTTCCAATCCACCTGCCCCTAAGCATAACATCACAGTGTCTCTGATGTAATTCCTCACCACAGTTTAATGGAAACTTATTTTGATGAAAAAAAAAGTTATTTCCTTCTTAAACATAGTCACCATGAATTTACTGCCTGCAACAGATGATGTGATCTGGTGTAAGGTCTTAAAAAAAGCAAATCTTTTAGACTTGATAAAGTCTTCCCCATGCCCATTCTCCCAGTTGAATTCTTAAGATATGATGCCTGTCCAACCATAACAGGGTCAACATTTCAGCTCACTGGTCCTAAAGATCCTTAGTTATGAACAATCTGTCTTTATATATACAGGTACCCCCTCCCTGTGAATTACACTTGGTATCAATAATGAGGAAAAGTTTATTTTTCTAGCAGCCTTGCATAGGTTATATAGATCATGACTATGATTCCCAAACTGTGTGGAAAGATGGCCTGGGGCAGTACAGCAAACTCACAGGGGCACTCTGAGTGTTTAAAAGAATTAAGAGAAACAGCAGTATTCGGCACCCATTGGACTTCGTATGAATGACTAGCTCAAGGGAGTTCACAGCTTCAACACTAGATTTTTGACGTCATATATTTGCAAATCTGGTTTTTCAGCAGTAGCTATGAAGGAAGGCAAGTACCATGGGGAAAATCAATGTGGAAAAAGAAGTGAGAATGGCGATGTCTGATCAGATTCCAAGACATGAGAAATAGTGCATTCTCCTCAGGCACACACATCCCATTAGTAAGTATTTGTGGTTATTTAAAACTAAGTTTGGGCTTCCCTGGTGGTGCAGTGGTTGAGAGTCCGCCTGCCGATGCAGGGAACATGGGTTTGTGCCCCGGTCCAGGAAGATCCCACATGCCGCGGAGCGGCTGGGCCCGTGAGCCGTGGCCACTGAGTCTGCGCGTCCGGAGCCTGTGCTCCGCAACGGGAGAGGCCACAGCAGTGAGAGGCCCGCGTACCGCAAAAAAAAAAAAAAAAAAAGTTCATCATTTAAAATTTTCGATTTATGTTTATCATTTTTTCATACAGCTACTGAGTTGTTAGGATGTAAAGACTTATGAAGATGTTTGGACCTAATGACCTTATGTATGGAATTGTTAGGTATTTCTTTGGGCTCGGGGTGCCATGAAAAACATTATTGTGACACCAAAGGCTTCAGTGAACCTGAAATTTGGGAACATCCGGACTCTGTAGAAGGCACTCTGTGGAGCTGTGTCGCTCCCCACCGCGTATGTCAGTGTGTCCTGCTGATTTCAGACACACCTCCTTCTTAATCTCTTTCTAATTTTCATCATCATCATCACAATGAATTATCTGTGACATGAGTTTTGTGAAACAGCATTTCATTTTCAGGGAAAATTAAAAATAACTTTAGAAAACTTTGGTAAAGAACAGATCAAATAACGAAAGAAGAATTCTTACCAGGCCAGGAAGTTCACAGCATTTGTCTTTACTGGCCCATGATGTGGAACAAATAATATCAAACATCTGTAACTGGAACTTCAATTTAAAAAGAAAATTGTCATTCAATAAAAGATATATAGATACATTGTGTTTATAATTATAATGATTTCATAGTATGTATTACATAATAGAACACCAATACATTTATAACATAATATTACAGTGAATAAATTAAAAAGTCATTCTAACAATATCAATCTTTGTTCCTCAAACATACAGTGATTTAAGATTTTTGTCAGTAGTTACTCCATCCACCATCTAAACCCCCTTATTTAGCACAATTCCTCCTTCCGTCTCTACCTAAAAAACCTTAGTGCCTCTGTTGAAATCCTCCCTGTCCTGTCCATCACAGTTACTCCAAGTTCCTCTGTAATCCCACAATGCTCCATACATCTTTTATAGCATATGTCCCACCATACAGTACAATTATTTATATTTTCTTCTCCTCAGACTGGGAGGTCATCAAAGAACATAGAACCACTTATTCATCTTTGTGCCCCCTATCATAACATGTGGCATGTAGAGAATTCCCTGGTGGTCCAGTGGTTAGGACTCCATGCTTCCACTGCAGGGGGCGTGGGTCCTATCCCTGGTCGGGGAACTAAGATTCCACATGTCATGCCGTGTGGCCAAAAAAACAAAAACAAAAACTTGTGAAAACATGTGGCATGCAGTAGGTATTCATGATGAAGACTTGTTGAATTAATTCTGACTTTCATCATTCATGCATATATTTGGCTACGTTTTTTTAGTGCATAATGCAAGACAGATACCATGTAGACCTCCTTTAGGATATGAAAATGAACAAAACCAGAGTTCTGCCCTCAACGAATTTATAGGGAGTAAGCGACAGACACATAAATACTGTTTACAATGTGGTGTCATGACAGGCTCTCATACGGTATTGTGAGAATCTGTGCTAAGCGTATTTTTAAGGCATCGATCACACCATAAATATTTAGACAGTCTTGTTCTACTCATTTATGTTGACAACAAGTTAATGTATATTTTGAAACATTTAGAAACATCATTACAATATCATTAAGGGCTCACACTAGCTTCATGATGTGACCATGTCTAATACTATATTTCTTCCTATATCATTTTCAAATATCGAATATCATCATGAGTTTGGTATTAATAGATACACACTACTATATATAAAATGAACAGCAAGGATCTACTGTATAGCACAGGGAACTGTATTCAGTATCTTATAATAACCTATAATGGAAAAGAATCTGAAAAAGAATAGACATTATCTATCTAGCTATCTATAACTGAATCACTTTGCTGTACACCTGAAACTAACACAACATTGTAAATCAACCATACTTCCATTTAAAAAAACAAAAAAGAAAAATGTGTCATCAATTACAGAGCTAGGAGAAGGATGAAATTCTTTGCATTTTAAATCTGTAACTTTCCTTCAGCAAGTGGTGTTTTCAGCAAAAGCTGGAAACTCTTGGCGCCGTATTTTCTCTCATCCCTGTCAAGGGTCCCCTGGATGAAGACGAGAATACTCAAGTAGTTGGTATGACTGAAATAGGTTACTAACAATGCTTCCAGCATCACAAAAGAGCCTGCCCTATCTGACAGTGAAGAAAATGAAGTCAGGCTTTCTCTTGTTATACCCAGGAAGAATTGTGCCTTGCTGCAAACATCCTTCCCTAAGTGAGTTTTGCAAGATTCATAAAATGACACAAATTTTGAAAGCAGATGCATAAATCAAGACATCCTGTTTTCTTTTTTCAATATAAAACTATTGTGTTATTTGAAGAAATAGTGCATGATTCACTATTCTTTTTTTTTTCTGTATTAAAAAAATTTTTTTTCCCAAAGGCCATGATATTTAAGTCTGCTCAGGGAAACCATACAACAAAATTATGACCATTAAAAAATTAGGTTTTTAAAATTAAAGCATTTTTAAAGAACACGGCTGCTGATTTTCATAAACAACAATAGCAACAAAGATATTTCAAGGAGCATAGAGATTAGGAGGCTATGGAGCTAGGCTGCCTGGGTGTAATCCACTCACAAGCTAAGTCACTTGAAACAAATTATTTAATGTGTTGGAGTCTCAATTTTCCTTACCTATAAAATTAGGATAATAATAGTAGCTATTCATTAGAGTAATAATAGTAGCCATAACAATAAAATGAACTCATAAAGGGAAATATTTAGAACAGTTCCCAGAATACAGTTATAAATAATAAATATTATTTCTTTTTTCTTTAATTATTTTTTTAATAAATATTATTTTAATGTAACATGTACAAAAGCCCTTTTATAATTGATCTTTAAGCTGTAGGAGTATATAATACAGAGGCCAAAATAGTAGAATGAAAATGAAAGTGATGCAGTATTGAGAGCAGAAATATAACAGTAGTTTGTGTCCCCAATAATCAACGTTTTGGTTGAGCAAAGTCTTGGCAAATAACAATAGCAGCAAACACTTGTTGAAAAACTTACTATGTGCCAGGCATTACCCTAAGGACTTTGCTTATATCATTTAATCTTTCAATCACCACTATGAGGTGTGATAATAGTAATGTCAACCCCATTCTGTAAATTAGGACTTGGGACGAAAAAGTCAAAGTAATTTAAGCACATGTTGAAAGCTGAATTCTGGCTGGGATTTGAACAGCACACCTCATTTTCTTGGGGTTTATTCTGCAGTAAACAGATCATTAGTCTAATGTTTAAAATGTAGATACCCCAGCCTAACTTGACAATGCCATTTGTCTGGGGACATTTATTAAATGGGTCCCATTATGACAGCATTAGATAGATTCAGTCAATTCTGTAAGTCATTCATCCATTAAGAAATTTTCCATTTCTGAATAGAGCCCTCAGTGTGAACACATTTTAGTGAATGGAAAGATTTATTTAAAGCAAAGTCTTTTTATTAGTCCCAGGATATACCAGGCTTTCTTGAAGTTTTTCGAATTCACTGCCCAATCACCTATAACAGTATAATGTCTCCATACAAACCTTTGGCTAAAATTCCCCTACCCTATTGAGTCACTGAGATTCTTCTGAGTTCATTTTATTTATTCAAGAGGTCAAATACCTACTAAATGCTGAATGAGGCTGATACTATCATTTGAAGAATGCTTGTGGGCTGTCTTTTCTTTTTCAAGTTAGATGAAGTCAGCAGCCTTTTTTGTGTGAGTACAACAAATTTATTCATAATTGTTTTGCATTCGTAATAGTTTAGATTCCTCAGCCTTTATTTAGAGACTTCTTTTCCAAGGCACATTTCTGGGGATTGTTCTTTAAAAATCTGGCTTTTATTCCAGAAGCAATTACACACACATTTATACAAATCATGGAGGAAACATTACAGAGATGACATGTCCAAAGATCTTATATTTGAGTGCCTCAAAGTGCAAGACAATGTGGTTCAAAATAAATCATACTTCAAGTGACTAAGAGGCAGCCCCTTTTCACTTCTGCAACTTTTTCCCTTTGTAACTGACTGAACATTATGAAAAAAAATATCTGGCCAAATAAAAAAAAAGTACCCTCCCACTTTCACTTTTTATAATCTCTTTCAAGGGAATACTTAGACAATTACAAACACTTTTTCATTACTGGACATTTTTGTTTGGGTGTAGCACAAAAGGCAAGTCATTTGGGGTCAGATGTTAGCATGAAAATAAGATTAAAATATTTCTTGGCAGTTGAGTCACTGTGATCTGTGAATGGAAATTAAAATGTACCCCTGGCTCAACTTTCCACTCAGTACCAGTTTTCATCTGTTGATTTTTTTCCTAGTATAACATTTTTAAGCTTATAATTTGAAGTCAAGCTGTACCTGAACTTATACAAATATTTAGAGAGCTTTGCATTGCCCGAGAACATAGAAGAAAGAGTCCTGAGGACCTAGGCCATGTCCTGCTTTTAAATTGGTGTGTAAATTTGATCGATTCCACCTCCAAACTAAGATTTATTAAGCCTTTATCACTTGTCACCTATTGAACAGGGTGTTTTTACTTGCTCGCCATCAGCTTACTGAATTTAAGGGAAACCATGATGGTACTATTCAATTAGGAGATGAAAAGGAACAGCTGTTGTAGTTGTTGGTAGTAACGAGAATGTTTAGGTGTAGACATGCTTGGGGGGGAACATTTTGATCACGTTTATTTCAAGGCTATAATTCAAATAATGGTGAGTTTTTAAACCTGCCCCTGAATAGACAAGGCATATGGTCACTGTTACAGACCAGATTCCCTCCTCTGCCTTAAGTTCTATCATAATCAGTCTGAACCAAGGGAAAAGAGCTCAGAATGGAAATTGGGTAACCACATGCAACTCAGATACAAGCTCATATCTCACTTTCCTCACTTTTGAAAGGGGATTCCTCCCTAACTTATTCAAGTCTCAGTTTCTGCATCTATAAAATGGGGATAATAATAAGTATCTCTTCCTAGGGTTATTGGAGGATTAAATGAGATAATATCAGAAATGTTCACACTGCCTAGTCCATAGCAGGCAATAAATGTTAGCCACTATCATCATTTTAAGGAGTAAAAGATACAATCCAGTGAAAACACAACCATGTCCTTGCAATTTAAAAACACTTGTTTCTAGAGGATCATTGACTAGTCTACTATTGATTCCTACATAAAAGTTTAACTCTAAATAAAATTACTAAAAACTCCATAACTTGTATTTGTCTTTATTTACACATCAGAGGGCCAAATAAATGTCAGTTGTATAATTATATAAGTGTTAGATGTGAAAAGGTGGAAAAAAGACACTAACAAACATAATCAATGCCAGAAGCTCAAATTTTTTCTTGAATTATCTCTGACTGGCAGCATGATAATTTCATTAGGTATCAGAAAAGGTAGAAGAAACTTCTCAGGAAAAAGAAGATTGGGAAGGAGAAGCACAGTTGTTAAGTTTCTTCCCATGTGTGTTTTGACGGCTAAATTAAACCTGCCTATTAGTTTAGTCCCACTAGGGACTTTTGCTGCATGTAAAATCTTGCATTGCTGAACGCAAGTTGTTTTTATTATGAATATGAGTAATTTCAATACAGTAGTTACTATATCCCTAAATCCATTAATCTCTCCTCCACTCAACTTTAGTTTAAAAAATCTGTAGTCTTAAAGACTGATAAAGTGAGTTCTTCCATCACTTGACAGTTTTTGAATCATTGCTGAATTTGCCAGGGAATGCTTACCTATAAACTACTCAGCCCTCTTAGATGATAATTACCCCTCCTGGAATGACCCAAAACGTGTACATTACACATTCCCTTTTGCATATGTATATCAAGATTATATTAGCAATGTATGATTTCTAAATTGAGAATTGAAGACTGAAGCTTCTCTCTTGCCTTGCCCTGAAACAGTTAAGTAATAAACCAAAAAACCAAGTGAGTTTTCAATCACATTCTTGAGATCTACTCTAATATCATCCATTTCAACATAATCAAATTCCTCAATAAGTGGGTAGACTAAAAATCTATTTAGTAATCCTTTGTAGACTTCTAGATTCTAGCAAAAGCTACAACGTTTTTCCTACTAGGCTTACAAAGAACTCTTTAATGATTGACTTCTATAAATTCCCCTTTGTCTCCTACTGGGTGGAAGTTACCACAGAGGGTGCTCTGTTTAATTGATTTTTTGTCATGGTCAAAAGTAAAGATTTATCACCAGTAGGCCTGACACCTACAGTCATTTTTGCTTTCAGAAATAAATTCTTTAATATTTAATTCATCACACAATTGGAGTAAAATTACTATGTACAGTGTAATTTGAAATACAATTAATTTGTAACTGTGATTATAAAACTGTAGTTGTAAAGTATGAATTATAATTAGGAGATGGTATGATATATATTAGTGGACTGTTGTCAATACCACACATGGAATACTATACATGCAAAACATTTTAAGAAAAGACATGATACAATTCAAATAGATGACTTCCTATTTAATTCCTATCAAGTGTTTCTTGAGAAAGTACTCTGTTCATACGAATTTATTAGATACTGTGATGTAGGGTAGATGTGGGTCATTGCAAATGAAGACCAAGACATGGTTTCTGTTTTGAGGGGTTTATACTCTGTTTAGAGAAGTGAAATGCAGTTATATGAAAAAGCAAGAAAATAATATATGACTACAAATAATCAAGGGTTAAGCAAGTACTAGAGGTTTAGAAAAGGTGAGATGGAAAAGGTAGGTTGACATTCTTCAATAAAAATAGCTGCTCTTCATTGAATGGCTACTAAGTGTCAGGGATTTTATATGCATTATGTCTACAATAAAAAAAATAATGATAGTACTAAGTGATATGGGCCATAATCTCATCCACCTGGAATTGTTTCTCTTTCTTAAATTAGAGTCTATTCATTCATCCTTCTAAGCATCCATCTATATACATCCATTTATCCATCCAAGGTATCCGTAGTTTCCAATTCTGGAGGCTTGTAAATTCTGAAGTGTGCTACCATAAAAGTATCTTCCATGAAGCAGAAGGTGAAATGTTTCCTAATCCACATGGAATACCACAAATTAAGAGGAGATAACTCCTCAATATCATGTAAACATTCTTAAAAGTCTCTTACCACAACTGAAAACAAAAGAGCCTTCCATAGCTGTTACATTCCCTCTTTTCAAACATCTAATCCATAGTTCTCCAAAGCAAAGTAGAAACAAAAGTACTTTAAAAGATACTTCAAAGCTAAGTGTTAAACTAATTAGCACACATCTATGAAGATCTGAAAGTGTCAGTATACCCTGATTGTACACAAGGATTTCATTTCTATTGTTACCACAAAGAGAAATGCCGTGAAACAGCAAACTGTCCCAAAGTAAATTCCCTCACCACTCTGGGACTGTTTCCTGGTATATAAAGTGAAGGGGTTATACTAGAGCAGAGGAATTAGAACTATGTTCCTCAAAGCGCCCTTAGGGAACATTGGAGGATGGAAGCACCTGCTACCCCATGTCCCTTCTCCCATTCAATCAACATGGTTGTGTTTTAATCATACTCATTTATTTGATATACTAGAATATTTCATTTGTACTAAGTGATTTCAGCTTAAAAACACTTTGAGAACCACCAGGTCTTTCTAAAATTCCATATAGCTGGCTAGTTCTACAGATCTCTGAAAGCATAAGACAATAAGAGTGAATAATAATTAACCTGATTATTCTGCTACACAGAAAAGAAGTGTAGATTTGAATATTTGGAATTGCTTACAAGAATAAAATTCCCTCCAGGCTAATTGGTTCTAATTATAGAATGACTCAAATTAGAGAAGTTGCTAATTAGCTGTGAATGTGTGGTGTGAAAACAAAAGCTTGTGTACACTGCTCTTTTTTGCGGGTAGTGACTGAAGGGAATGTGATTTTTTTGTCAATTCGAAGTCTCCTCGTCTGAAACTCCATGTTGTATGATGAAAAATATACCTTAGAATGATTTGTTATTTAAATAACTATTAACAATTAAAGGGTTAATTTTACATTAGCAATAGCAAGAATCTAGTTTTAAAATGCCCAAATCTAACTCAAATGAGAGACTTATGTCAATTTACTGTGTATAATAATAACATTTTATTCGGATCTGTATCTGCTTATATAAATGAGTTTCATTTACAGTTTTGATTCTCATTAACAAACCATTTATGCCACACTATTTTATTTGAATTTTAAAATATGAATATTTTACTATTTGAATTTTAAAATCCATTTAGAAAACAAACTAGTCTAATTCTTGGAGCATTCTCCTTATAATAGAGCAGAAGCATATTGCAAGAGCTTTGAACGTTCATGTTTTAATTCATCTGAAGAGGCCATTATCTACCTGTTTATCCATTCATCAATCTATCATTCATCCAGCCCTCCCTCCATCCATCCCTTTACCAAATTTTTCCCCTGGAAGATAGATAATGATATTTCAAGAGGATTTTTTTCTTTAACAATAACACAGATTCACTTATTTATCCACTTACTGGTGCAGAGTTTCCATTTGGTCCTCTTGATCTAACCATTCTCCCTAGGACTTCGACACCATCTAATGTGATATTAGACGATGCATTTACTGCCTTCTCACCCACTTGCTTGCAGTCAATAACCACTTTGGCCAAAGTCTTGCTGATAACAACATGTAGCTGATAAAAGTAAAGATGTTTTAGAAGGTAAGAAGCAGGAGAAAATATCAACCAAATTTACATAATTGCATGACCTCTCACCAAAAACTATGGAAGACAAAAGAAGGAATTCTGTCACTATGTGTTTTGCTTAAGGAAAAAGGTTCTACTTTTACCATTTCCATGCTTGTCCCACATTCAGGTACCATCTCTATGTTGTTGTGTTTTTTTAAACACTAAGGAAATCTCACAAGCTTTTCATTTCCCCTGTAATATTTCTTGGCTACTTTGTGACTGACTCTGCCTAACCAAGAAAAGAATCATGTCTAGAGGAAGTTGGTAAATAAATGACAATAATTCCAAAGAAATGCTAATGGGACTATTTTGAACCATGAAGTAATAAATCATCTGCATCTCACGTGTTTTTAAGATACCTGTACTTCTGGTTGCACAGTCCGATTAAACCAGAAAAAAAAAAAAACATTTTTATGCAACTTTTCTTAGGCAAAAAAGAGGCAGACTTTTGTTATGCAATTGTTCTTATACAGTTATGGTATTCAAAACCCCAGAAAGTAGCAAAGTTGTGTAGATTAGATAGATCTGACCACATTCTACCTCAGGAGACAGAGGCAAGATGAAGACTGCTTTGCAACACCCCTTCCCTCCCTCTGACAGTACAAGAAGGGCACGGTTAAGAGGCAAAGCTTTTTGCAGTACCACTTAGTAAACTCTCTGCTCTCCGGCACTCTTGGTGTTGCATTCCTTAACAGCCCAGAGATCAGCGGGCTTATTCACTAAACACAAAGGAAACGGTAAAGTTTGGAAGGAAGCATGTCTACTCCAGTGATCACCAAAACAAAGTGTTTCAGAGATGTGAAATGTGAACGAACAGAGTTCTATCACAAGTGCCAGGTTAAAATAAGAACAACTAAAGTCAGGTTTTACCAGCTTCCTCCGGGTAACTTATATAATGGCAGTGATGGGTTGTCTGTATGTGTGTGTGTATATATATATATGGCTCAGTGCGATCTGTCTACATATTTCAACATGAGTTGGCTGCTGGTATTTATCTATATTGGTGGCCAAGTAGACCAGCAATCCTTCCTACATCATACATAATGTAGTGAACTAACAACTCTCTGCTAAATAATACAGTATTTTCTACTACATGGTTCCTCAAAGTAAGAACCTGGACCACTTCTGTGGTAAGGCACCAAAATTTGCCATCTCAAAATGTCTCTTTGGTATGTGGATTGTTTCAAGCTGAAAACAATCAAGGCCCAAAAGACTCAGGAAGAAACTTTGACCTTCCTTCTACCTGCCTAAAAGGATTTAGACAGAAGTCCAGTTCCCAGAACAGACCTATCACCAGAGACATCTGCAAAGAATACAGGCTAGGTATGGTGGGGGAAAATCTGTGTCCCATTGTCTCTGCAGGCCCAGCAAATATTTATTTACCAAACATTGGCTTTTCCATCTCCATGTGAATTACCTTCCTTCCCTTTGAAGTCCCAAACTACCACCCCCAACATCCTCTTTTGTCTTTAGCTGAAGAAGGTGAAGCTTTCGGCTATTTTGGTGAGATACTCAGTTTTTCCTGGGTCTCTCCCATGTATACATGTTATTAAACTTTTGTTTGAGTTTTTCCCGTTAATCCGTCTCATGTCAATTTAATTCTTAGGCCAGCTAGAGGAACCTAGAAGGATAGAGGAAAATATCTTCCTTCCGACACTATCAATAACCCCTGCGGTACTGGATAAAAATGTACATTTTAGGGCTTCCCTGGTGGCGCAGTGGTTGAGAGTCCGCCTGCCGATGCAGGGGACACGGGGTCGTGCCCCGGTCCGGGAGGATCCCACATGCCGCGGAGCGGCTGGGCCCGTGAGCCATGGCCGCTGAGCCTGCGCGTCCGGAGCCTGTGCTCCGCAACGGGAGAGGCCACAACAGTAAGAGGCCCGCGTACCGCAAAAAAAAAAAAAAGAGTACATTTTAGAGTCCCATCCCAGAACTGCCAAATCAGAAGGTCAGGGCATTGTCTACAAGCCCCACAGGTAATTCTTGCTTCAGGTGAAGTATGAGATCCAAAGCTCTACGGATTTTTTGTTTTACTATCTTCTGTTGCTTTGCCCACAGCAAATAGAATAAAGAATATATGTATACAAGGCATTACTCACCTTGTGAAAGCTTCCGTAGAAAATTTTCCTAATTTCAGGTCCTTCAAAAGTAACAGTTTGAAAATCCCCACTGTAGTCATGGTTGAAATATGTTAGGGTTTTCCCACCATCTAATCAAAGAAAGGAAAAGAAAAACATTTAAGAAAGGATTAAAAGGAGTAATTTTTTAAAAAGTCAACTCAAAATAATGTAACCTTTGTTTTCAGGCTGTGTTTAGGGCAAAGTGACGAGTAGGTAAGGAAATGACCTATAGTCCTTGGGTTGCCCCAGGCTTTCAACTGGCCAGATTAACTAACTTAACCATGTAGTGTGATGATGAGGCAAGGACCCTGACATATATTGTTCCTCTGTAGTTCCTTGCCTATACTCCCATTCTCACTACCCTTTTGGGAGATGGTTGTCTGACGTTGGAAGTAGAGGCAGACAAAAAGGAAAAATGAAGTTAGTCAAATTGTTGCCAGAGCTGCTCCAGATCTTTGTTCAAAACCCATCAACCGTCTACCCCGCACCTTCGGCAGGAATGCCCGTGCTCAAAAGCTGCCAACCCCCATCTTTAGCAGGAGTGAACATAAAATTTTAAGTTAAAAGGTCCAGAGGTGGGCTTCCCTGGTGGCGCAGTGGTTGAGAGTCCACCTGCCGATGCAGGGGACACGGGTTCGTGCCCCGGTCTGGGAAGATCCCACATGCCGCGGAGCGGCTGGACCCGTGAGCCATGGCCGCTGAGCCTGCGCGTCCGGAGCCTGTGCGCCGCAATGGGAGAGGCCACAACAGTGAGAGGCCCGCGTACCGCAAAAAAAAAAAAGGTCCAGAGGTAAGAAAGGAAGGTACAAAAAACACAAAAAAACAGATGGAACCAGCTGGGACCAAGATGATGATGAATCTGACCTCCAACAGACCTTGAGCCCCGTTACACGGTGATTTACTACTTCAGCATGTTACCTACACCTACTTACTGGCAGCCATTAAGGACTAAAAAAGGATAAAAAGGAGGCAGCACCCAGCCTCTTGGAAAAAGCCCTGCCCCTTCCCTGGTAGACTAATGCATATGCTTCCCCAGCATCAGCCTCACTCCTCCTCCTCTCTTTGTCTTTACTCTTTAAAATTAAATCACCTCACACCAATCAGAATGGCTATCATCAAAAAATCTACAAACAACAAATGCTGGAGAGGGTGTGGAGAAAAGGGAACCCTCCTGCAGTGTTGGTGGGAATGTAAATTGATACAGCTACTATGGAGAACAGTATGGAGGTTCCTTAAAAAACTAAAAATAGAACTACCATATGACCCAGCAATCCCACTCCTGGGCATATACCCTGAGAAAACCATAATTCAAAAAGAGCCGTGTACCACAATGTTCATTGCATCACTATTTACAATAGCCAGGACACGGAAGCAACCTAAGTGGCCATCGACAGACAAATGGATAAAGAAGATGTGGCACATATATACAATGGAATATTACTCAGCCATAAAAAGAAACAAAATTGAGTTATTTGTAGTGAGGTGGATGGACCTAGAGTCTGTCATACAGAATGAAGTAAGTCAGAAAGAGAAAAACAAATACCGTACGCTAACACATATATATGGAATCTAAAAAAAAAAAAAAAAAAAAAGTGGTTCTGAAGAACCTAAGGACAGGACAGGAATAAAGACGCAGACGTAGAGAATGGACTTGAGGACACGGGGAGGGGGAAGGGTAAGCTGAGACGAAGTGGGAGAGTGACATGGAAATATATACGCTACCAAATGTAAAATAGATAGCTAGTGGGAAGCAGCCGCATAACACAGGGAGATCCGCTCAGTGCTTTGTGACCACCTAGAGGGGTTGGATAGGGTGGGAGGGAGGGAGACACAAGAGGGAGGAGATATGGTGATATATGTATATGTATAACAGATTCACTTTGTTATAAAGCAAAAACTAACACACCATTGTAAAGCAATTATACTCCAATAAAGATGTTTAAAAAAACAATTTAAATCTCTCTCTTCAGGTGGGTGAGAAGTTGATCTGTGAACTTAGTTTCCACTTCTCCTTTCTTTAGTCACTGAATAAAGCTTGTGCTGTGTCAATCTCGGCTTCGGTTTTGCTATTCACCTACTTAAACCAGAAAGGAAAAAGAACCCTCCCCCTCCAAGGCAGAGAGCATGGGCCAGGCTAGGCCCTGAGCAGGGTTCATACAACTTAATTCGGTAACAAAATCTTAAGAAATAAAAACCAGATTCTTTGCCTTATTTAACCACTGAAACAACCAGTTTTCCCAGGACATGTAACTTACACTGCCCCAAAATAGTGATATTTCAGCATGTCTTTTATTATGAACAAACAAACAAGTAAAAAAAAAAAACCTTCCTATTCTTGAGTACTTCATGTCACAAGGAATATTTTATTACAAAAAGAGAGGAACATTTTTCTCACTAATTCATTCCCCGGTTACAATTAAATTTTTCATTCTGCTTTCTATAGGAGCAAGTAAGTATTAATCATTTCAAGAGACTTCTTTGTTTTCGAGTCCTGGTTGGATATAGAGTTAGCAATTTACACCTTTTTAATCTACAGCTTTCCCTTAGTTTCAAAATCAATACAAAATGCTTTCACAATGTTTAGTTGTTGATTTATTTCCATGTACTGAAATGTCCTTTAACAAATACTAGTTGGAAACAGCTTAAAATACTTTTCTTATCCAAATGTTCGAGTTAATACCTAACAATAACCACCAAATTTTCATTCCCAGATTGACTGGGATCCTAAACTAAAAATATATTTAGAAAACTCAGGGACATTAACCAAAAACTTGATAATTCTCTTAAGTGATAATCATTTGTGACATCCAAGAGTAAAGGTTAAGAACTTTCCTTTATTGTTTCCTCCTCAACTTTCCAATCTCCAAACAATGGAATTTCTCATTCACAACTATTCTCTTTTCTTTCTGGACTAACTCTCTAGATGATCTCACATATGCAACTTTCAATTTTATATCTCCGCCCCAGAATTCTTCCCAGAATATGCCGCTGCCAATCTGACATTCTTTTCTAGGATATGAAAGAGGCATTGCAACATTGTGACTTAAAAGAAATATATATTTGTTATTCAGATGACCAAAATATATTTCTCATATATACTTGGTCTTTGTCTAGGGTTCCTGCCTCACAGCCCCTAAAACCGTTGGAATTTCCTGTGGTCAGAACAAAAAAATGTGCCTTTTGTTATGTTAATACAGTGGCTTTTGGAAAGCCCTTAGGTAACCTAAGGATAAGGGCTGGTTGCCTGGAGAACCAGTCATGTGACGAGAGGGTTAGAACTTTCAGTCCCCCTACCCCCTCCAACTTCTATGGAGGGGAGAGGGGGTGGAGACTGAGTTCAATTGCCAATGGCCAGTGAGTTTATCAATCATTCCTATGTAATGAAGCATCCATAAAAACCCAAAAGGATGGGGTTCAGAGAATTTCCAGGTTGGTAAACATATGGAGGTGCCGGGACAGTGGTGCAGGTGGGGAGGGCATGGAAGCTCCCGCCCTCCTTCCCCATGCCTTTCTCCTGAGTTATATCCTTTCATAATAGACTGGTAATCTAGTATGTAAAACGCTTCTCTGAGTTCCGTGAGCCACTCTAGCAAATTAATTGAACCCGAGGAGGAAGTTGTGGGAACCTCTGATTTAGACTGTGGGTCAGAAGTACAGGTAAAACTCTGGACTTTCAGTTGACATCCTGAGCTGGAGCGGGTCATTGGAACCTCCAATCCATAGCTGGTAGCAGCCTGAGCTTGCCACTGGTGGCTGAAATGGAGGGGGAGGAGGGCAGTCTTATAGGAACAAGCCCTCAACCTGTGGAATCTGATGCTACCTCTGGTACATAGTGTCAGAGTGGAGTTGAATTCTCAGATACTCTGCTGGTGTCCAAGAATCGCTTGGTGTTGTGTGGGAGCCTCTCCTCCACCCGCCACGCCCAACACACATGTTGGAATTGGGCCCAGGAACCCAAGAGAGGCATCTTACACTTATCCTATCCATATAGGAAAAATGACTTCTGATTCCACCCCTCGCACTGATCCTCTTCTGCATCAAGTTGCATGCTCTTCCTGCAGTCGGCATGTCTCACCTTGCTCACTACTGAATCCCAGAGCCTGGTGTTGGCAAATAGTAGGAACTCGATGAATATTTGTTGAAAGAATGAGTAGATAAATGAATGAATCAACTATCACATAGTTCATCATTAGTATTTACAAATAGCTTAAAATAAGTGAGTTACTCTACAATACACACAAACCAGGCAAGATGACAGGCCACATACGTTACTCATACATGTGTGTGCAAATGTTTTATAAATAAATATACTTACTATCTAAAATGACTCCAACCAATGGGTCAGAATTTTTATTTAAAATCTCCCAAAGAGCAAATGGCTCCTCTGGAGTATCAGGAAGAATCCGGAATAGAAAACTGATTGTATAGTCAGAGGGCAATCCTTCTGGATGTAAATATCTGAAAACAGAAAGAAAATAGTATATTTTATTGTATCCCTCTTTAAGAAGTTATCTATATGGTTATAAAAGCAAATACACTTTCATTATACAAGATGTGAAAAAACAGAAAAGAAGAAAATAACAGATCACCATTACCCCATTCAGAAGTGATCACTCTTTTGGTGCTGTGTATTTCCCTCCAGCCTTTAAAGAACGTCTGTAAGTATTTGTCCAATTTGTATAATTTTGCCCCTTTCTTTTCTTAGCACCATTTACTACATATTTCACATTCCTTAAATATTTTTAAGGGCATGATATTTAATATCCGCACAACCTTCTCTTGTTTGGCTATTCCATAATGTATCTTATTAAACATTTAAGTAGTTTCAAGTTTTAGTATTATAAATAATGTTTATCTACAGCCCTTTTATAAAACTTAAGACATTGTCACTTTCTACCACATGTTGCAGTTAGTTGCATTCCTGTCTGTGCTATGTGCCCTGATGTACCATCTAAATCCACCTTTAAGAACTGAGAATCGACTAATCCTGCTTCTGGGAGTGACGTCTGCAGACAGCTCTCCGATACCAGTTCCCTCGGGAATGCCCTCAGCAGATGAGGGGTGCCTCTCCCAAGGTCATGCCAACTTTATTATGGTGCCTCTTTTTAATGACTAGTCTTTGAGGGAATATAAGGACCAGAGCCTCTCATTCCAAAGGAGATAACTCCATTCTAAGAACTGCTGTGTGGGGGTCAACTGAGGCTTCTACTGAAACTGCTTCATAGCTTGACTTCTCTCCTTTGCCCTCTACCCTGCTTCCCTCTGTTCCCTTCCAGAAGAGCACAGCCTCATCGACTCCCCACACACTGAGCTCCACCTTCGGATCTGCTTCCTGGGGAACCCAACCTGCTACACCATCTTACCTCTCTAACAGTTAACTGGATCACTTACGTACTTTAAAATTTTTTCCTCAAACAACAGATACAGGCTTTTAGATATATAGACCCATAGTATTTATTAATCAAATTGACAGACTGGTGAACAGGTTGGAATTTAGCATAAATGTAAAAGTGAATGTTTGATTTGCATACATTAAATAGGTATGTATTCATTCATTCAATAGTTGTTGAGTGCCTACGATGTACCAGACATGGTCATACGCATTAAGATACATCAGTGAATCAAACTGGCAAGGAACCTTTGTATGAGCACTTGAATTTGAGCAGGGTGAATTATACAGTTTATTAGAAGGTAATAAGCGCTATCAAAAACAACAACAAAAAGCAGCATAATGGGGACTGGGAATGCTAGAATGCATTATTTTGCCATTTTAGTTAAAGTCATCAGCATTGGCTTCACTTAGAAGGTTCATTGGGAAGACTGCATTTGAGCAAAGGTTCACTGAGAAGGTCACACTTGAAGAAAAACTCATAGGAGATGAAGACATCCAGCCAGTGCAAGGATACTAAAGTGGGGTGTGCCTCGTATATTTTGAGAACGGACTAAAAGACACAAGAGGTAAAGTCAAAGAGGTAATAGCTACCCAGATAATGTAGGGCTCTTTGGCCAATCAAGAGCTTTGACTTTTATGCCAAGGGGAATGAGGAATCACTGGCAGATTTTGGAGTGACATGATCTGATTTATACATTAAAAAAAAAAAAAAATCATTCTGACAGCTACTTGGAGAACAGACTCCAAGAAGGCAAGGGTAGCAGCAGGAAGACCAGTTAGGAGGCTGCTGTAATGATGTAGAGAATAGATGATGGTACCTCATATCAGGGTGATGACAATAGAGGTAGTGAGAAGGAACAGACAATTAGGATTCCTTGGTGGATTGATGTGGGGCATAAGACAAACAGAGGAGTCCAGCTTCTTTGCCTAAGAAACTCGTTAAATGTAGTTAACATTAAGATGAAAAAGGTCATAGGGGAAGCTGGTTCTGGAGGTAAGATCAGGGATGTGGTATTGAACCTATAAAGTATGAAATACCTACGAGACATCCAAGTAGAGATATCTAGTAAGCAATTAAATATGTAGGGCTAAATTTGGGGAAGTAGATCTGGACTGGAAGTATAAAATTTAGGAGTCCTTGGCATATAGATGGGGTTCAACACTACGATACTGAAAAGATCACTGGGAAGCAGGGACAGACAGAGAAAACAAGGAGGTTCTGAGCAAGTCCTGGTCCCTCCAACATGAAGAGGTGGAAGAGAAAAGAAGAGCCAGCACTGAAAAGGAACAGCCTGTAATGTAGACAGAAACTAGAAGCAGTGTGTATCCCAGAGGCCCAAGGAGGAGAGTGAATCCAGGAGGAAGATATGATCAACTGTATAAAATGCTGGTGACAGGTCGAGTGAGATAAAGGCTGGGAACAACAAATGAATGGATTTAGCAAGGTGGGGGGTGAGGGCATTGCTGGCCGGATGAACAATTTCAGTGGAGTGGTAGAAGATTTTCCTTCGGCAATTCTCATTTTTGTCTAGGCCTCCAGGAATGATTTTCAAATATCCATTTTAATGGTCATCACTAGACAGTGTAAAAAAACCTGTCAAAAGGTAACGTCAGATGTTGGATTTATCTAAAACTACAGATAGTACTGTAATTAGCTTGAATTCATTAAACAGTATTTTGGAAGAAGTTAGAAATGCAACTTGTTTACAAATTGGACAGATTAATTTAATACTCGAAAATGATCTCCTCCACCTTTTCATGCATATGTGCACACTATATCAAAACGTGGGCACAGAAAAAGTTTCACATTAAAATACTGAAGGCATTTTGAGACAAAAAAATGAATATTTGGAATGTAAAGTTGCAGGTGACATCTTGAGAGATAACCCCTTAAACCAGGAACTCCTAATTTGTAATTTCAAGTACCTCTGGAGATTTCAGAACTGTTGAAATAGCGCCAGGAATCCCTAGGTGCATCATAGACTGTAGAATAACTAGATAATTAATTTTTTAACACCTTAATGGGAATATAATTGCTTTACAATGTTGCATTAATTTCTGCTGTATAACAAAGCAAGTCAGCTATATGTATACATATATCACCATAGCCTCTCTCTCTTGAGTCTCCCTCCACCCTCCCTACCCCACCCCTCTAGGTGGTCACAGAGCACCGAGCTGATCCCCCTGTGCTATGGAGCTGCTTCCCACTAGCTGTCTATTTAACATTTGGTAGTGTATATATGTCCACGCTACTCTCTCACTTCATCCAAGCTTACCCTTCCCCCTCCCCGTGTCTACAAGCCCATTCTCTACATCTGCGTCTTTATTCCTGTCCTGTGTTAGGTTCATCAGAACTCTTTTTTTTCCTTTAGATTCCATATATATGTGTTAGCATACGGTATTTGTTTTTCTCTTTCTAACTTCACTCTGTATGACAGACTCTAGGTCCATCCACCTCATTACAAATAACTCAATGTCGTTTCTTTTTATGGCTGAGTAATATTCCATTGTACATATGTGCCACATCTTCTTTATCCATTCATCTGTTGACAAACAAATTGGTTGCTTCCATGTCCTGGCTATTGTAAATAGTGCCGCAGTGAATATTGTGGTACATGACTCTTTTTGAATTATGGTTTCTCAGGGTATATGCCCAGTAGTGGGATTCCTGGGTCATACAGTACTTCTATTTTTAGTTTTAAAGGAACCTCCATACTGTTCTCCATAGTGGCTGTATCAATTTACATTCCCACGAACAGTGCAGGAGGGTTCCCTCTTCTCCACACCCTCTCCAGCATTTATTGTTTGTAGATTTTTTGATGATGGCCATTCTGACTGGTGTCAGGTGATACCGCATTGTAGTTTTGATTTGCATTTCTCTAATGATTATTGATGTGAGGATCCTTTCATGTGTTTGTTGGCAATCTGTATATCTTCTTTGAGAAATGTCTATTTAGGTCTTCTGCCCATTTTTCGATTGGGTTGTTTGTTTTTTTGATATTGAGCTGCATGAGCTGCTTGTAAATTTTGGAGATTAATCCTTTGTCTGATGATTCATTTGCAAATATTTTCTCCCATTCTGAGGGTTGTCTTTTCGTCGTTTATGGTTTCCTTTGCTGTGCAAAAGCTTTTAAGTTTCATTAGGTCCCATTTGTTTATTTTTGTTTTTATTTCCATTTCTCTAGGAGGTGGGTCAAAAAGGATCTTGCTGTGATTTACATCATAGTGTTCTGCCGATGTTTTCCTCTAAGAGTTTTACAGTGTTTGGTCTTATATTTAGGTTTTTAATCCACTGTGAGTTTATTTTTGTGTATGGTGTTAGGGAGTCTTCTAACTTCATTGTTTTACATGTAGTTGTCCAGTTTTCTGAGTACCACTTACTGAAGAGGCTGTCTTTTCTCCATTGTATATTCTTGCCTCCTTTATCAAAGATAAGGTAACCATATGTGTGTGGGTTTATCTCTGGGCTTTCTATAACATTCCATTGATCTGTATTTCTGTTTTTACCCAGTACCATACTGTCTTGATTACTGTAGTTTTTTAGTATACTCTGAAGTCAGGTCACCTGATTCCTCCAGCTCTGTTTTTCTTCCTCAAGATTGCTTTGGCTATTCGGGGTCTTCTGTGTTTTCATACAAACTGTGAAATTTTTTGTTCTAGTTCTGTGGAAAATGCCATTGGTAGTTTGATAGGGATTGCATTGAATCTGTAGATAGCTGTGGGTAGTATAGTTATTTTCACAATGTTGATTCTTCCAATCCAAGAACATGGTATATCTCTCCATCTGTTTGTATCATCTTTAATTTCTTTAATCCCTGTCTTATAGTTTTCTGCATACAAGTTTTTGTCTCCTTAGGTAGGTTTACTCCTAAGTATTTTATTCTTTTTGTTGCAGTGGTAAATGGGAGTGTTTCCTTAATTTCTCTTTCAGATTTTTCATCATTACTGTATAGGAATGCAAGAGACTTCTGTGCATTAATTTTGTATTCTGCTACTCTACCAAATTCATTTATTAGCTCTAGTAGTTTTCTGGTGGCATCTTTAGGATACTCTGTAGTATCATGTCATCTGCGCACAGTGACACTTTTACTTCTTCTTTTCCGATCTGGATTCCTTTTATTTCTTTTTCTTCTCTGATTGCTTTGGTTAAAACTTCCAAAACTATGCTGAATAATAGCAGTGAGAGTGGGCAACCTTGTCTTGTTCCTAATCTTAGAGGAAATGGTTTCAGTTTTTCACCATTGAGAATGATGTTGGCTGTGGGTTTGTCATATATGGCCTTTATTATATTGAGGTAGGTTCTCTCTATGCCTACTTTCTGGAGAGTTTTTATCCTAAATGGGTGTTGAATTTGGTCAAAAGCTTTTTCTGCATCCATTGAGATTATCATATGGGTTTTATCCTTCAATTTGTTAATATGATGTATCACATTGATTGATTTGCATATACTGAAGAACCCTTGCATTCCTGGGATAAACCCCACATGATCATGGTGCATGATCCTTTTAATGTGCTGTTGGATTCTGTTTGCTAATATTTTGTTGAGGATTTTTGCATCTGTGTTCATCAGTGATATTGGCCTGTAGTTTTTTTTTTATGAAATCTTTGTCTGGTTTTGGTACTAGGGTGATGGTGGCCTCGTAGAATGAGTTTGGGAGTGTTCCTCCCCCTGCTATATATTTGGAAGAATTTGAGAAGGATAAGTGTTAGGTCTTCTGTAAATGTTTGATAGAATTCGCCTGTGAAGCTATCTGGTCCTGGGCTTTTGTTTGTTGGAAGACTTTTAATCACAGTTTCAATTTCAGTGCTTGTGATTGGTCTGTTCATATTTACTATTTCTTCCTAGTTCAGTCTCGGAAGGTTGTGCTTTTCTGAGAATTTGTCCATTTCTTCCAGGTTGTCCAGTTTATTGGCATATAGTTGCTTGTAGTAATCTCTCACGCTCCTTTGTATTTCTGCAATGTCAGTTGTTTCTTCTCCTTTTCCTTTTCTAATTCCGTTGATTTGAGTTTTCTGCTTTTTTTTCTTGATGAGTCTGGCTAATGGTTATCAATTTTGTTTATCTTCTCAAAGAACCAGCTTTTAGTTTTATTGATCTTTGCTATCATTTCCTTCATTTATTTTTCATTTATTTCTAATCTGATCTTTATGATTTCTTTACTTCTGCTAACTTTGGGGTTTTTCTGTTCTCCTTTCTCTAATTGCTTTACATGTAAGGTTAGGTTGTTTATTTGAGATGTTTCATGTTTCTTGTTTCTTGAGGTAGGATTGTATTGCTATAAACTTCCCTCTTAGAACTGTTTTTGCTGCATCCCATAGGTTTTGGTTCATCGTGTTTTCACTGTCCTTTGTCTAGGTATTTTTTGATTTCCTCTTTGATTTCTTCATCAATCTCTTGGTTATTTAGTAGCCTATTGATTAGCCTCCATGTGTTTGTATTTTTTACAGTTTTTTTTCCTGTTATTGATATCTAGTCTTATAGCGTTGTTGTTGGAAAAGATACTTGATACTATTTCAATTTTCTTAAAGTTACCAAGGCTTGATTTGTGAGCCAAGATATGATGTATCATGGAGAATGTTCCATGGCACTTGAGGAGAAAGTGTATTCTTTCTTGTTGTTTTGGGATGGAATGTCCTATAAATAACAGTTAAGTCCATCTTGTTTTATGTATCATTTAATGCTTTTGTTTTCTTATTTATTTTCATTTTGGATGATCTGTCCATTGGTGAAAATGAGGTGTTTTGGTCCCCTACTATTATTGCATTACTTTTAATTTCCCCTTTTATGGCTGTTAGCCTTTGCCTTAGGTATTGAGGGGTTCCTAGGTCGGGTGCATAAATATTTACAATTGTTTTATCTTCGTCTTGGATTGATCCCTTGATTATTACGTATTGTCCTTCTTTGTCTCTTGTAATAGCCTTTATTTTAAAGTCTATTTTGTCTGATATAAGAATTGCTACTCCAGCTTTCTTTTGATTTCCATGTGCATGGAATATCTTTTTCTGTCCCTTCACTTTCAGTCTGTATGTGTCCCTAGGTCGGAAGTGGGTCTCTTGTAGGCAGCATATATATAGGTATAGTTTTTGTATCCATTCAGCCAGTCCATGTCCTTTGGTTGAGCATTTAATCCATTTACGTTTAGGGTAATTATCAGTATGTACGTTCCTATTACCATTTTCTTAATTGTTTTGGATTTGTTATTGTAGGTCTTTTCCTTCTCTTGTGTTTCCTGCCTAGAGAAGTTCCTTTAGCATTTGTTGTAAAGCTGTTTTGGTGGTGCTGAATTCTCTTAGCTTTTGCTTGTCTGTAAAGGTTTTAATTTCTCCGTCAAATCTGAATGAGATCCTTGCTCGGTAGAGTAATCTTGGTTGTAGGTTTTTCCCTTTCATCACTTTAAACATATCCTGCCACTCCCTTCTGGCTTGCAGACTTTCTGCCGAAAGGTCAGCTGTTAACCTTATGGGGATTCCCTTGTGTGTTACTTGTTGTTTTTCCCTTGCTGCTTTTAATATTTTTTCTTTGTATTTAATTTTTGATAGTTTGATTAATATGTGTCTTGGCATGTTTCTCCTTGGCTTTATCCTGTATGGGACTCTCTGTGCTTCCTGGACTTGATTGACTATTTCCTTTCCCATATTAGGGAAGTTTTCAACTATAATCTCTTCAAATATATTCTCAACCCCTTTCTTTTTCTCTTCTTCTTCTGGGACTCATATAATTTGAATGTTGGTGCGTTTAATGTTGTCCCAGAGGTCTCAGAGACTGTCCTCAATTCTTTTCATTTTTTTTTCTTTATTCTGCTCTGCGGTAGTTATTTCCACTATTTTACCTTCCAGGTCACTTATCTGTTTTTTTGCCTCAGTTATTCTGCTATAGATTCCTTCTAGAGAATTTTTAATTTCTTTTTTTGTATTGTTCATCACTGTTTTTCTCTTTTAGTTCTTCTAGGCCCTTGTTAAATGTTTCATCTATTTTCTCCCTTCTATTTCCAAGATTTTGGATCATCTTTACTATTATTATTCTGAATTCTTTTTCAGGTAGACTGTCTATTTCCTCTTCAGTTATTTCATCTGGTGGGTTTCTACTTTGCTTCTTCATCTGCTGAATATTTCTTTGTCTTCTCATTATGTTTAACTTACTGTGTTTGGGATCCTTTTCGCAGGCTGCAGGTTCATAGTTCCCATTTTTTTGATGTCTGCCCCAGTGGATGAGGTTTGTTCAGTGGCTAGTGTAGGCTTCCTGATGGAGGGGACTGGTGCCTGTGTCCTGGTGGGTGGGGCTGGATCTTGTCTTTCTGGGAGGCAGGACCTCGTCTGGTGGTGTGTTTTGGGGTAAACAAAACTCACATAGTAAAACCTTACTATGATTTTAGGCAGCCTCTCTGCTAATGTGTGGGGTTGTGTTCCTGTCTTGCTTGTTGATTGGCATGGGGCATCCAGCACTGAAGCTTGCTGGTCGTTGAGTGGAGCTGGGTCTTAGCGTTAAGACAGAGATCTCTGGGAGAGCTCTCGCTGATTGATATTACATGGGGCCAGGGGCTCTCTGATGGTCTAATGTCCTGAACTCGGCTCTCCCACCTCATAGGCTCAGGCCTGACACCAGGCCAGAGCACCAAGACCCTGTCAGCCACAAAGCTCAGAAGAAAAGGGAGAAAAAGAGAAAGAAAAAATAATAATAAATTAAAAATAATAATAATAATTTAAAAAGAAGAGGGCAACCAAACCAATAAACAAATCCACCAATGATAACAAGCGCTAAAAACTATACTAAGATAAACCTAGAAATCAGAAACAAATCAGCCGCAGACAGCAAACCCCAAGTCTACAGTTGCTCCCAATGTCTACTGCCTCAATTTTGGGATGATTTGTTGTCTATTCAGGTGTTCCAGAGATGCAGGGTACATTAAGTTGACTGTGAGGATTTAATCCACTGCTCCTGAGGCTGCTGGGAGAGATTTCCCTTTCTCTTCTTTGTTTGCATAGCTCCTGGGGTTCAGCTTTGGATTTGGACCCACCTCTGCATGTAGGTCATCTGAGGGCATCTGTTCCCACACAGACAGGAGGGGGTAAAACAGCGGCTGATTAGGGGGCTCTGGCTCACTCAGGCCAGGGTTGGGAGGGGTACAGAATGTGGGGCAAGCCTGCGGTGGCACAGGCCAGTGTAACGTTGCAAAAGCCTGAGGCGGGCTGTGTGTTATCCCGGGGAAGTTGTCCCTGGATCACGGGACCGGCAGTGGCGGGCTGCACAGGCTCCCAGGAGGAGAGCTGTGGATAGTGACCTGTGCTCGCACACAGGATTCTTGGTGGTGGCAGCAGCAGCTTTAGCATTTCATGCCCGGCTCTGTTGTCCGCGCTGATAACCACAGCTCGTGCCCATCTCTGGAGCTCGTTTAGGCAGTGCTCTGAAACCCCTCCCCTCGCACACCCTGAAACAATGGTCTCTTGCCTCTTTGGCAGGTCCAGACTTTTTCCCAGATGCCCTCCTGGCTAGCTGTGGCGCACTAGCCCCCTTCAAGCTGTGTTCACACAGCCAACCCCAGTCCTCTCCCTGCGCTCCGACTGAAGCCCAAGCCTCAGCTCCCAGCCCCGCCCACCCCGGCGGGTGAGCAGACAAGCTTCTCAGGCTGGTGAGTGTTGGTCGGCACAGATCCTCTGTGCGGGAATCTCTCCGCTTTGCCCCTTGCACCCCTGTTGCCGTGCTCTCCTCCGTGGCTCCAAAGCTTCCCCGCCACCCACCTCCCGTCTCCACCAGTGAAGGGGCTTCCTAGTGTGTGGAAATTTTTCCTCCTTCACAGCTGCCTCCCAGAGGGGCAGGTCCCATCCCTACTCTTTTGTGTCTGTTTTTTCTTTTTTCTTTTGCACTTCCCAGGTACATGGGGATTTTCTTGCTTTTTGGGAAGTCTGAGGTCTTCTGCAGCATTCAGTAGGTGTCCTGCAGGAGTTGTTCCACAGGTAAATGTATTTCTGATGTATTTGTGGGGAGGAAGGTGATCTCCTTGTCTTACTCCTCCACTATCTTGAAGGTCCCCCCAATAATGTGATTTTTACATCAACTATATGGAGTTGCTGTTGTGACTTCTCCAGGATAAAAACCATCTGAATTCATGGCACTATCTTAAAATGGTTCAGGGTGTGGATTCTGGGATCTGAAGGTGCAAATCCCAGCATGGTCTTCAACAAAATATGTGATCTCACTCAAGTCATTTAGCTTCTTTATGCTTTAGTTTTGTTATTTATAAAACCAAGATAATAAATGACTCTACTTCATAGAGTTATTGGGAGGTTTGAGTGAGTTACTAGCATTTAGAACAATGCCTGGTCTGTGGTAGTGCTATGTAAGTACTAACTATCTTTATATTTTTCTGAGATGAACAAATATGAAAGTTCAAGCAGCATTATGTGTAGGTCTAACATTTTTAAAGAAATCTAAACATCATCTGCTCTATCCATCATGGAAAATCCTGCTGGGAATTATTACAGCATATTTCTAGTTGATATCATTTCCACAGTGCGATATAATAAACAATAATTGACTTTAGTATCTTGCAATAGAAACATACTTGGTTGGCTGGGAAACCAGGGCATCTTTATGAAGTTGATAACAAGGATACACATTGAAGGTACCAGGCTCCATAGAAACCCCTTCCACCGATGAAAATTCCTTTTCAACCAAACCAAACATTTCCATCATCTTAAAACCTTAAAAAAAAAAAAAGAAAGAAAGAAAGAAAAAGAAAAAAAACAGGGATAGAGAAAAAGAATAAACAGGCACTTTAGGATTTTAAATTTCAAAATTAGTCTATTAAGGATGAAAAAATCTGGACCCAAAATGGGAGTTATTTAATATATTTGTATTTGGAAAATTTGTGAAATGGCATACCTGCAAGATCAATGTCATCCTTATGCACCAGTGGGCAGGCTGGAAGACAAAACAAACAAGATAAAACCCTAATTCAGATATTTTCCAAACATATTCTTTCCTTGTCCTGAGAACAGGAAGCTAACAATCTTGACGGAAGTCAGTTGTGGAGGGAATCCACACCACATGTGGCTACAGCTTTCTGTGGATTCGTAAAGACTGAAACACTCTCACTTTT
Organism: Grampus griseus; assembly: GCF_964374135.1. Classification (NCBI taxonomy): domain Eukaryota; kingdom Metazoa; phylum Chordata; class Mammalia; order Artiodactyla; family Delphinidae; genus Grampus; species Grampus griseus. Next base: position 18,453,097 of record NC_139011.1, read on the forward strand.
CGTTTTAAAACCAAAGGGTCCCAACTTCCTTCTCCTCTCCTGGGTCCATTAAAATCGATGGTGGTCACTTGATAGCATGTCTTGGGAGAAGTCCCACTTCTAATGTGTTACCCTGATGAGCAGACTTAACACATTTTTGAAAACTATCTGCTATAGCTGTTCAAGAGAGTTGCTTTTAAATACAGACCCTCGTCTTTTTAGGGAAAGTCTTTATCAACCTAAAACCCTGAACCAAGGAGAGGTAAGGTTTACTTCCCATATGCTTGAAACCACAAAACTTAATGTCTGCATAACAAATAGCTTCTCCAAGTCAATTTTCTCCCTTCGGATCAGGATGGTATTCATTATTTAACTGGTATAAATATCTCAGCATTTAAGCAATGTAAGTGCAAATTCCAAAGAACTAACTTGCTGACGCGGTTTCACAGACAAAAGTAATCAATTCATCTTCAATTTTCTTAAAGGCGTCAAAGTCATCCACAAAGAAGACATGCCGGGCGCTGGGCTTACTGCCAATGCTAACCAACTCTGAGTAATCTGCATCAGCCACGCCGACTGCAAAAATGCTGTAGCCTGTGGTAAAAGGGGAACAGATTTCTGATGACTTTAAATCGCAGCAAAAACAAACAATGCAATATGAGACACGTCCAAATATTTAAAACATGTTTATTTAGGAGGGCCAGTGGGGGTGGATAATGCACTCTTTACAGTTCTTCAGAATTCTGCATGCACATAATTTACTCTATGATAATTAACCCATCATCCCCTAAAGAAAGTTTCCACTTTATTTTTATTTATTTATTTTTTTTCACAGTATGCGGGCCTCTCACTGTTGTGGCCTCTCCCGTTGCGGAGCACAGGCTCCGGACGCGCAGGCTCAGTGGCCACAGCTCACGGGCCCAGCCGCTCTGTGGCATGTGGGATCTTCCCCAACAGGGGCACAAACCTGTGTCCCATGCATTGGCAGGCAGACTCTCAACCACTGCGCCACCAGGGAAGCCCCGAAAGTTTCCACTTTAAAGAAGCTTAAGAGAGTCAGTGTTTGAGACAAAATAGTTACCATTTGAGTAACATCTTTATTTTTGCATATTTTTAATAATGATTTTAGTATTTATGGGAAAAAGTGCAATTGAAACAAAAGAAGTTTTGGGTTTTTTTGGTTTTGTTTTGTTTCATTTTCAGAAGTAGAAACTGAGATATTACAGGCTTAGAAGCCTGAGGTGGGTCACAGTTCAATGCTCGGCAAATACATACTAAGCTAGTCTTTGCTCATACAGATCTTATAGAATGCAATCTTCACATTTTGTGTTCTCCATTTTACAAATGGAGAACAAAGGCTGAGGAGTTTCTGTGATCAGTTTCCCTCCCCTGGTCCTTTTCATAGTATTGCACTTAATTTTCTTTTCTTTTCCTTTTTTTTCTTTTTGACCACACAGCATGACAGGGATCGAACCTGTGCCCCCTGCAGTGGAAGCATGGAATCTTAAACAAACGGATCGCCAAGGAAGTCCTATAGTGCACTTAATTGATGGAGTTGCTTATATAGGGCATCCTGTATGTAACAAAAGTACTGGAGAAAATACAGGAAAATCATAGATTTGTAACCTGGAAACTTTTAAAAATCACATTGTCCAGTTAATATTAAGAAAGATTTAGAAACACTTTAGTCATGCTGATGTAGCCTATAAATGTCTATACAGAAAACAAGGCTAACGGTATTATTGGTAGCCACTGTTGCTTATCTGTGTAAAACTTACCATCTGATTGCATCTCCCTGGAGATTTTGCTCACATCATCTTGTGATCTTCCATCAGTTATAACCACGATGACCTTCGGGATGCCTCTTCTGGTTCCTGACTCTGCAGTAAACAAGGTATCTCGGACATGCTTAATTGCTTTTCCTGAAACAAAGGAAGGCAACAATTCAATTTCGTTTCCTCCCTTGCTAGAGATGGAAGAGTGGGAATGAAGTTCTTAAGTCAATGAAAAACCTTTTTTTAAAAAAATCTATATTACTATGCTTCAAAAAGAAGTCATTTCAGTAATTAGTAATAATTATTTCGGGTCTTACCTGGGCTTCTTGTGGTCTTACCTGTTTTTGTATTTCCTCCTTTGTACGAGATATGTTTAATTGCATCAAGAACAGTCTTTTTGGTTTTGTAAGAGTTAAGTTTAAATTCTGTCCTGGGGTCATCAGTGAACTGGACCATTGCAACCTAGAGAGAGAAGGTGTGTTCATTTTTATGTATATTGTAGACTTCCTCTCTGCCAGAGAGCACACACTACAGCATGATTACAACTACAGTTTTTTTTTAATTAATTAATTTATTTATATTTTTAATTTTTGGCTGTGTTGGGTCTTTGTTGCTGCATGCAGGCTTTCTCTAGTTGCGGTGAGCAGGGGCTTCTCTTTGTTATGGTGTGTGGGCTTCTCACTGCAGTGGCCTTTCTTGTTGCGGAGCATGGGCTCTAGGCACGCGGGCTTCAGTTGTTGTGGCTCGAGGGCTCTAGAGCGCAGGCTCAGTAGTTGTGGCACACAGGCTTAGTTGCTCTGTGATACGTGGGATCTTCCCAGACCAGGGCTCAAACCCGTGTCCCCTGCATTGGCAGGTGGATTCTTAACCACTGCACCACCAGGAAGTCCTACAACTACAGTTTTAATTTCTTTTTTAACCCAGTCCACAATTTCCTTGGTTTAAACCATACAAGTTACATACCAAATCTGACGACGTCTTAACAAAGTACTTTTCAGGAAGTACTTTATTTTAAAAATCTCTCCCTAAAGCATGAAGACCTTTTGCCATCTCATTTGACAGATGGGAAAATGGCAGCCTAGATCTTCTAACTTGACAAAGTTCAGAGAAACAATTGAAGTTGGACTATTTCCAAGGATTTCTTTATGAAACAAACCTATGAAATAATTACTACTATTCTACCATTTTACAGATCAGGAAACTGAGGGATAGAAAGCCAAGTAATGTACCCAAGATTACTAGAGTAGCCACTGGCAGAACCAACAGCTGAAGCCAGGTAATTCTACTTTAAAATCTGTGTTCTGAATCACTGCAGTATAAACCATCCTGGCTTCATTTCCTACAATTTGCTTCTATTCCTGTGCAACTTCGGGGACATTTTAAATTTATTATATTTTTTGTTTGTTTTTCAGAATTATGAAAGGGCTTCTTTTTGGCTTTGTGAGCCTTCACTTTCTACCAGCCTATCAAGGTCTATTGCAAATGTCATCATCTTTAGGAAACCTCTATTCAAAACAAATTTCGCCCTCCCTGAAATGCCTGAGCATTTTATCTATTCTTCTCTTCTGGTTCCCCTTACATCCAAGTTTTCTCGGCCATTCTTCCAAGACATATTTTCAATCTGTTCACTTCAGTGCATCTCACTGCTACCACCCTAGCCCAGGCCTCCATCATCTCTGTGTTGGACCATGACAGCAGCATCCCAGGTGGTCTCTCCACTTCCACTCTCACCTTTATTAGTACTCACACTCCACGAAGCAGTCAGAATGATCTTTTTTAAAAAGCATATCAGGGGCTTCCCTGGTGGCGCAGTGGTTGAGAGTCTGCCTGCCGATGCAGGAGACACGGGTTCGTGCCCCGGTCTGGGAAGATCCCACATGCCGCGGAGCGGCTGGGCCTGTGAGCCATGGCTGCTGAGCCTGCGCGTCCGGAGCCTGTGCTCCGCAACGGGAGAGGCCACAACAGTGAGAGGCCCGCGTACAGCAAAAAAAAAAAAAGCATATCAGATCTTCTCTCCTTAAAACTTCCCAGTGGCTTCCCAGTGTATTTAGGATGATACCCAACTTCTTCAGTGGGTCATAAGACTCAAGGTGATCTAGCTCTGTCTACTTCTTCCACCTCTTCTTCTCCCCCCAGCCCCCCCACATGCTCATCCATTATATTCCAGCCCCAAGTTTTAGCACCTGAAGCCTCAAAACTCATTCTTGACTTAGGCCCTCTGACTTACTACTTTCCCTGTCTGGAAATTCTACTTTCAAATCTTCTCAGCATCACTCACATCTCAGTTCAGACGCCACCTCCTCAAAGAAGACTCTGTGGATCACTCAGTTTAAAATAAACTTTGGTAAATTTAAATCTCAGGTCGAAAGCTCGCATCCCTACCTTGTGAATTTATTTGTTTGCCAATTTGTATCTGTCTCTCATCCTCCTCCTCTCCCTACCTTTAAGAATATGAGCGGGCTTCCCTGGTGGTGCAGTGGTTAAGAATCCGTCTGCCAATGCAGGGGACACAGGTTCGAGCCCTGGTCCAGGAAGATCCCACATGACGCGGAGCCCGTGCGCCACAACTACTGAGCCTGCGCTCTAGAGCCTGTGAGCCACAACTACTGAGCCCCCGTGCCTCAACTCTGAAGCCCGCATGCCTAGAGCCAGTACTCCACAACAAGAGAAGCCACTGCAATGAGAAGCCCGCGCACCACAACAAAGAGTAGCCCCCGCTCGACGCAACTAGAGAAAGCCTGCGCACAGCAACAAAGACCCAACTCAGCCAAAAATAAATAAATGAATGAATAAATAAATAAATAAATAAATAAATAAAATATACTATCGTCTTGAGATTTAAAAAAAAAAAGAATATGAACAACATGAAATTAGGGACATGTCTGTCATACCCATTATGACAGTACTGTACCTAACCAAAATAAGTTCTCAATAAATATTTGTTGAATGAATAAATTAGTTTTCTATGTTCTACTTGTTCTGTAGTAATTTGTGATGATGACCTCTCTCTTTCAAGATTTTAACATCCTCGAGGGCAAAGAAAACATTGGATGTTCCTTTAGAGAGAGACTCTATCCTAGTATATAGAAGACACATCTGCTGACATGGTCATTCTAACCTGTCTTAGTTTGCTGAACTCAAGCGCTTTTAAGGATTAGCCTCTTCTCAAGCTCTGTCACACACCAGTAAGCTGCTTCTAAACTCAGACTTGTCTATACTCTCATTTAGGGTTGGATCCAATCAGGATAGTTCTTTACCCATATTCCCTGACAAGTAGCCATAATAAGAGCTTGGAATAATTTTTTCATGCATAGAATGAATTAATGATTGATCTATCAGCCTTACTTGAGTTCCATCTGCACCTATCTTGTCCAGAGCTCCAACAGTGCTATACAGGAAGTTAATGATCTTATTGAAATTTTCATCACCAATACTCCAGGATCCATCCACCATGAACACCAGGTCGGCTTTGGCAGCTTTACACACTGGAGACCAAGAATTAATTTTGAATCAGGGAAAAGGGGAAAACACAATAGTTATGACACCAACAAAGCAGATAATGGTTTCCCTCTGGTAGCTACAGCCCGAAGGAAAGATATACATCTTACTCCAACCTCTTGCTCATGACCATCATGGCTCTCCCACACCCAAGTTTCCTAGTCATGACAAAGAAGCTTCAATCAAATGTGTGGAATTAAAGAGAAAAAAATCTACCAATCTCAGCCCCAAAGAACAGAAATGGGAAGAATGAAAAGTGTAGAACTAAAGTGATTTAGAGACAGAAGCATCAGCAAACACTCTAGTGCCTACTGATTAGAAGGAAATCCAAGCTACCACTCTGTGCACCCTGCCCTCTGCTGATTGAATTAACAATGTGAGAGAGATTCAGCTTCCAGGAGGAAGGCATACCACACAATGGAAGCAGATTAATCTAAAACTTGATATGCATTTGGATGGAGGCCATAAGCAAACTTTAATTCCAGCCTTGCTCAGAAATCCTGTCTATGCCCTTCTGACACCCAGTGATGCATATCAAGAAATGCACATTATGCCAGCTCAGGGAAACTTTTATCAGCAGGTAATACTGATATCAATGTTGAAAAACAGGCAAAAATCACATTAACAAACACCTATTCCACTGAAAGCATTTTTTAATAGTCTTGTATCACGTGCTGTTTCAGATTATCTATGCCTCTCTTCCCCTTCATTAGTGTAGACCACGGTGGTTAACTCTGTTTTATGATGAAACAAACAATTTAGTCTTTAATAATCTGAACCTTTTTATCTTAGGCCATTTGCACACAAATATTCTGTGAGCTAATGTACCTTTCACCTTTCTTTAGGAAAAAAAATTTACTTGACTTTTATTTTATTAAGTGGAACTTTATTCCCTTAAAGCTAATTACGATGTAAAATAAATCATCTCTGAGTTAGTACTCGAGGGACAATAAGGATTTGGTGAGGTTGTTCTCATGAGTTCCACGATGTATAACATTTTACATATTTATGGTTTGAATTTGAAGCTGAAGGGGACCACAAGATCTATAATTATAGCTTACAAAAGAAAACCGGGTGTTCTGTTTTCAAGGAAAGACAAAATCTAGATTAGGTTTTACCTTCGAAATGAGAGCAAAATCTATTTGAAAACATACTAAAATTGAAAAACATACTTAATACAACAAAGAAAAAAAAAGAATATACATCAAAATACAGGAAGGAATTACGCCTGGAATATGAAATTGTGTTTTTAATTTTCTTCTGTGTACTCTTTTCTGTTTCTTTTTTTTTTAAAACATCTTTATTGGAGTATAATTGCTTTACAATGGTGTGTTAGTTTCTGCTGTATAACAAAGTGAATCAGCTATACATATACATATATCCCCATATCCCCTCCCCCTGGCATCTGCCTCCCACCCTCCCTATCCCACCCCTCTAGGTGGTCACAAAGCACCGAGCTGATCTCCCTGTGCTATGCAGCTGCTTCCCACTAGCTATCTATTTTACATTTGGTAGTATATATAAGTCCGTGCCACTCTCTCACTTCATACCACCTTACCCTTCCCCCTCCCCATGTCCTCAAGTCCATTCTCTACGTCTGCGTCTTTATTCCTGTCTTGGGCCTAGGTTCTTCAGAACCAATTTTCTTTTTTTAGATTCCATATATATGGGTTAGCATACGATATTTATTCTTCTCTTTCTGACTTACTTCACTCTGTATGACAGACTCTAGGTCCATCCACCTCACTAAAAATAACTCAATTTCATTTCTTCTTAAGGCTGAGAAATATTCCATTGTATATATATGCCACATCTTCTTTATACATTCATCTGCTGATGGACACTTAGGTTGCTTCCATGTCCTGGCTATTGTAAACAGAGCTGCAAAGAACATTGTGGTACATGAGGATATTTGAATTATGGTTTTCTCAGGATATGTGCCCAGTAGTGGGATTGCTGGGTCATATGGTAATTCTATTTTCAGTTTTTTAAGGAACCTCCATACTGTTCTCCATAGTAGCTGTATCAATTTACATTCCCACCAACAGTGCAAGAGGGTTCCCTCTTCTCCACACCCTCTTCAGCATTTATTGTTTCTAGATTTTTTGATGATGGCCATTCTGACTGGTGTCAGGTGATACTGCATTGTAGTTTTGATGTGCATTTCTCTAATGATTAATGATGTTGAGCATCCTTTCATGTGTTTGTTGGCAATCTGTATATCTTCTTTGAGAAATGTCTATTTAGGTCTTCTGCCCATTTTTGGATTGGGTTGTTTTTTTGATATTGAGCTGCATGAGCTGCTTGTAAATTTTGGAGATTAATCCTTTGTCTGATGATTCATTTGCAAATATTTTCTCCCATTCTGAGTTGTCTTTTTGTCTTGTTTATAGTTTCCTTTGCTGTGCAAAAGCTTTTAAGTTTCATTAGGTCCCATTTGTTTATTTTTCTTTTTATTTCCATTTCTCTAGGAGGTGGGTCAAAAAGAATCTTGCTGTGATTTACATCATAGAGTGTTCTGCCTATGTTTTCTTCTAACAGTTTTATAGTGTTTGGCCTTATATTTAGGTCTTTAATCCACTGTGAGTTTATTTTTGTGTATGGTGTTAGTGAGTCTTCTAACTTCATTGTTTTACATGTAGCTGTCCAGTTTTCTGAGCACCACTTACTGAAGAGGCTGTCTTTTCTCCATTGTATATTCTTGCCTCCTTTATCAAAAATAATGTGACCATATGTGCACGGGTTTATCTCTGGCCTTTCTATCCTGTTCCATTGATCTATCTTTCTGTTTTTGGCCAGTACCGTACTGTCTTGATTACTGTAGCTTTGTAGTAGAGTCTGAAGTCTGGGAGCCTGATTCCTCCAGCTCTGTTTTTCTTTCTCAAGATTGCTTTGGTTATTCGGGGTCTTTTGTGTTTCTGTACAAATTGTGAAATTTTTTGTTCTAGTTCTGTGAAAAATGCCACTGGTAGTTTGATAGGTATTGCATGCAATCTGTAGATTGCTTTGGGTAGTAGAGGCATTTTTACAATGTTGATTCTTCCAGTCCAAGAACATGGTATATCTCTCTATCCGTTTGTACCATCTTTAATTTCTTTCATCAGTGTCTTATAGTTTTCTACATACAGGTTTTTGTCTCCTTGGGTAGGTTTATTCCTAGGTATTTTATTCTTTTTTTTGCAGTGGTAAATGGGAGTGTTTCCTTAATTTCTCTTTCAGATTTTTCATCATTAGTGTATAGGAATGCAAGAGATTTCTGTGCATTAATTTTGTATCCTGCTACTTTACCAAATTCATTGATCAGCTCTGGTAGTTTTCTGGTAGCATCTTTAGGATTCTCTATGTATAGCATCATGTCATCTCCAAACAGTGGCAGCTTTACTTCTTCTTTTCTGATTTGGATTCCTTTTATTTCTTTTTCTTCTCTGATTGCTGTGACTCAAACTTCCAAAAATACGTTGAATAATAGTGGAGAGAGTGGACAACCTTGTCTTGTTCCTGATCTTAGAGGAAATGGTTTCAGTTTTTCACCACTGAGGACGATGTTGGCTGTGGGTTTGTCATATACGGCCTTTATTATATTGAGGTAAGCTCCCGCTATGCCTACTTTCTGGAGGGTTTTTATCATAAATGGGAGTTGAATTTTGATGAAAGCTTTTTCTGCATCTACTGAGATGATCATATGGTTTCTCTCCTTTAATTTGTTAATATGGTTTATCACATTGATTGATTTCCTTATATTGAAGAGTTCCTGCATTCCTGGATTAAACCCCACTTGATCATGGTGTATGTGCTATTGGATTCTGTTTGCTAGTATTTTGCTGAGGATTTTTGCAGCTATGTTCATCAGTGATATTGGCCTGTAGTTTTCTTTCTTTGTGACATCTTTGTCTGGTTTTGGCATCAGGGTGATGGTGCCCTTGTAGAATGAGTTTGGAGTGCTCTTCCCTCTGCTATATTTCGGAAGAGTTTGAGAAGGATAGGTGTTAGCTCTTCTCTAAATGTTTGATAGAATTCGCCTATGAAGCCATCTGGTCCTGGGCTTTTGTTTGTTGGAAGATTTTTAATCACAGTTTCAATTTCACTGCTTGTGATTGCTCTGTTTATATTTTCTATTTCTTCCTGGTTCAGTCTCAGAAGGTTGTGCTTTTCTGAGAATTTTCCATTTCTTCCAGGTTGTCCATTTTATTGGCATAGAGTTGTTTATAGTAATCTCTCATGATCCTTTGTACTTCTGCAGTGTCAGTTGTTACTTCTCCTTTTTCATTTGTAATTCTGTTGATTTGAGTCTTCTCTCTTTTTTTCTTGATGAGTCTGGCTAATGGTTTATCAATTTTGTTTATCTTCTCAAAAAACCAGCTTTTAGTTTTATTGATCTTTGCTATTGTTTCCTTCATTTTTTTTTCATTTATTTCTGATCTGATCTTTATGATTTCTCTCCTTCTGCTAACTTTGGGGTTTTTTTGTTCTTCTTTCTCTAACTGCTTTAGGTGTAAGGTTAGGTTGTTTATTTGAGATGTTTCTTGAGGTAGGATTGTATTGCTGTAAACTTACCTCAGAACTATTTTGCGGCATCCCATACGTTTTGGGATGTCGTGATTTCATTGTCCTTTGTTTCTAGGTGTCTTTTTTATTTCCCGTTTGATTTCTTCAGTGATCTCTTGCTTATTCAGTAGTGTATTGTTTAGCCTCCATGTGTTTGTATTTTTAACAGATTATTTTCCTGTAACTGATACCTAGCCTCACAGCATTGTGGTCAGAAAAGATACTTGATATGATTTCAATTTTCTTAAATTTACCAAGGCTTGATTTGTGACCCAAGATATGATCTATCATGGAGAATGTTCCATGAGCACTTGAGAAGAAAGTGTATTCTGTTGTTTTGGGATGGAATGTGAGAATGGAATATCCTATAAATATCAGTCAAGTCCATCTTGTTTTATGTATCATTTAATGCTTCTGTTTCCTTATTTTTTTTCATTTTGGATTATCTGTCCATTGGTGAAAGTGGGGTGTTTAAGTCCCCTACTATTACTGTGTTACTGTCAATTTCCCCTTTTACGGCGGTTAGCATTTGCCTTATGTATTGAGGTGATCCTGTGTTGGGTGCATAAATACTTACTATTGTTTTATTTTCGACTTGGGTTGATCCCTTGATCATTATGTATTGTCCTTCCTTTTCTCTTGTAATAGCCTTTTTTTAAAAGTCTATTTTGTCTGATATGAGAATTGCCACTCCAGCTTTCTCTTGATTCCCATTTGCATGGACTATCTTTTTCCATCCCCTCACTTTCAGTCTGTATGTGTCCCTAGGTCTGAAGTGGCTCTCTTGTAGACAGATATACAGGTCTTGTTTGTGTTTCCATTCAGCCAGTCTATGTCTTTTGGTTGGAGCATTTAATCCATTTATGTTTAAGGTAATTATTGATATGTATATTCCTATTATCATTTTCTTAATTGTTTTGGGTTTGTTTTTAGGTCTTTTCCTTCTCTTGTGTTTCCTGCCTAGAGAAGTTCCTTTAGCATTTGTAGTAAAGCTGGTTTGGTGGTGCTGAATTATATTAGCTTTTGCTTGTCTGTAAAGGTTTTAATTTCTCCATCAAATCTGAATGAGATCCTTGCTGGGTAGAGTAATCTTGGCTGTAGGTTTCTCCCTTTCATCACTTTAAATATGTCCTGCCATTCCCTCTGGCTTGCAGAGTTTCTGCTGAAATATTAGCCGTTAACCTTATAGGGATTCCCTTGTATGTTACTTGTTGTTTTTCCCTTGCTGCTTTAAATATTTTTTTCTTTGTATTTAATTTTTGATAGTTTGATTAATATGTGTCTTGGTATGTTTCTTCTTGGATTTATCCTGTATGGCACTCTCTGTGCTTCCTGGACTTGATTAACTATTTCCTTTCCCATATTAGGGAAGTTTTCAACTATAATCTCTTCAAATATTTTCTCAGTCCCTTTCTGTTCTCTTCTTCTTCTGGGACCCCTATAATTCGAAGGTTGGTGTGTTTAATTTTGTCCCAGAGGTCTCTGAGATTGTCCTCAGTTCTTTTCATTCTTTTTACTTTATTCTGCTCTGCAGTAGTTATTTCCACTATTTTATCTTTCAGGTCACTTATCCGTTCTTCTGCCTCAGTTATTCTGTTATTGATCCCTTCTAGAGAATTTTTAATTTCATTTATTGTGTTGTTCATCATTGTTTGTTTTCTCTTTAGTTCTTGTAGGTCCTTGTGAAATGTTTCTTGTATTTTCTCTATTCTGTTTCCAAGATTTTGGATCATCTTTACTATCATTGTTCTGAATTCTTTTTCAGGTAGACTGTCTATTTTCTCTTCATTTATTAGGTCTGGTGGGTTTTTACCTTGCTCCTTCATCTGCTGTGTGTTTTTCTGTCTTCTCATTTTGCTTAACTTACTGTGTTTGGGGTCTCCTTTTCTCAGGCTGTAGGTTCGTAGTTCCCATTGTTTTTGCTGTCTGTCCCCAGTGGTTAAAGTTGGTTCAGTGGGTTTTGTAGGCTTCCTGGGTGAGGGGACTAGTGCCTGTGCTCTGGTGGATGAGGTTGGATCTTGTTTTTCTGTTGGGCAGGTCCACGTCTGGTGGTGTGTTTTGGCATGTCTGTGGCCTTATTATGATTTTAGGCAGCCTCTCTGCTAATGGGTGGGGTTGTGTTCCTGTTTTGCTAGTTGTTTGCATAGGGTGTCCAGAATTGTAGCTTGCTGTCGTTGAGGGGAGCTGGGTCTTAGTGTTGAGATGGAGATCTCTGGGAGAGCTTTCTCCATTTGATATTATGTGGAGTTGGGAGGTCTCTGGTGGATCAATGTCCTCCACTCAGGTTTCCTACCTCAGAGGCACAGGCTTGACACCTGGCCAGAGCATCAAGATCCTGTCAGCCACACGGCTCAGAAGAAAAGGGAGAAAAAAAACAATAAAATAAAATAAAATAAAGTTATTTAAATAAAAATCAAAAAGTATTAAACAAAAAAAGAAAGAAGCAAGCAACCAAACCGAAAAACAAATCCACCAATGACAACAAGTGCTAAAAAGTATACTAAAAAACAAAACAAACAAAACAAAAAAAACCAGACAGACAGAACCCTAGGACAAATGGTATAAGCAATGCTATACAGACAAAATCACAGAAAGAAGTATACACATACACACTCACAAAAAGGGAAAAAGGAAAAAATATATACTTATTTTTTTTTTTAAAAAAAGGAAGAGAGCTACCAAATCAATAAAAAAATCTACCAGTGATAATAAACTCTAAATACTAACCGAAGTTAAACAGAAAACCAGAAACAAATTAGATGCAGAAAGCAAACCCCAAGTCTACAGTTGCTCCCATAGTTCACCGCTTCAATTTTGGGATGATTCATTGACTATTCAGGTATTCCAGAGACGCAGGGTACATCAAGTTCATCGTGGAGATTTAATCCGTTGCTCCTGAGGCTGCTGGGAGAGATTTCCCTTTCTCTTCTTTGTTTGCACATCTCCCGGTGTTCAGCTTTGGATTTGGCCCCACTTCTGTGTGTAGGTCTCCTGAGGGCGTCTGTTCCCTTTTGGGAAATCTGAGGCCTTCTGCCAGCATTCAGTAGGTGTTCTGTAGGAGTTGTTCCACATGTAGATGTATTTCTGATGTATTTGTGGGGAGGAAGTTGATCTCCACATCTTATTCCTCCGCCGTCTTGAAGGTCTGTCTTCATAAGTCCCACTTTGTAGGAGAGCACCACTTTTCTCCAATTCCATAAAATCTTCAACAGTGATGAAAATATAGTCCACTCCAGGGACCTCACCCTCCTTATGTGGCCCTGTGGTGCCTAGAGCTCTGTTCAAAGGAAGCAGAGAAGCCACACATCTTCTCCCACATTTCCATGGCCCTCATCAGTGTCTTCTCAAACCACCTGATCCAGCCCATTCTCAGATCATAGAATTCTCTTGATAGAAGTAGTCCCCACTGAGCTTTGATTTTTTTCAGCCTGGATGTCCAGAATTTTTTTCTTTAAGCCAGACACAGTAACACAAAACTGCCACTGAGGTTTTTTTTTTCCCCTCCTCTCCAATATGAAGCGTGCAGCACTTCTCTCTCTCTCTCCCTCTCTCTCTCTTTCTCTCCCCTGCTCTCTCCCTCTCCCCTCTCTGGCTTACACTCTCTCCCTCGGTTTCTCTTTCCTCAACCGCCACCAGCAATCTCATTCTCTTTTCTGTTTCTTAATGTTTGTTTAATAAATACTCAATATCACTTGAATAATAAAAATTTACAAGCTTTTAAATTAAATACAGCCAGGACAAATAGAAACTAAGATGAATAATGCATTAAAGTTGCAGAAGCCCCACTCTCTAAAACCATCATGATGAAAACTACAGGAAAAATGTTCCTACATTGTCAATCCTCACCCTCATAGACCCTTCCAAATCACATGTCTCCCATGAGCATTCATGAATGTTGACTACATGATACTCATGTTCTGCTATAAATAAAAATATTCTGACTTCAGAGAGTCCTGTAATATCTGTATCAGAAATGTCTGATAAATTCATCAATTAGGATTCTGTTTCCAGTTCCAATAGTGAAAGTCATCATAAATAGTTAGACTAGCAAAAGCTAGATATGAAGATGGAAGAAGAGTCTGGCATTCCAGGTAGAACCAATAGCATTAAAAGATGCAGGATAGCATAAGGCATGTATGCAGAACCCGGAGTTATACAATTGTGCTGTTAACTAATATAGTCTGGGACATGATACCACAACATAGGTTGATCACTGAAGACTTTGCCTGGTATGCTAGGAAGGATGTTGAGCTTTATTTTTGTACAGTTTCTCATTACCTCTTTGTTTCCTTGATCCTTACACTCTCCAGCATCAGACCCCTCTGACTATGCTCCTGTCCCTTGCAGGACATTTGGTCCTGTCCAAAACGTTGACAAGACATTTGGTCTACACCAACAGGTTCTTGAAATTTGATCCTATCCAAAATGTTATGAGCATATTTGGCCCATGCCAAACTGTTTTGGACAGGACCAAATATTAAGGAACTTTTGGCACGGACCATATGTCTGCTAACACTCTGAAAGGTGGGAAAAACTTATTTTTCATTGTATCTCTGGTACGTAATAGGTACTTTAAAATGCATGGTAAATGGAAGAAGTCTTCCAAAACAACCTTCCAACAATGTGTTATAGCTTTATCTTCTCCTGCCCTAATCCCTCCTCCCCATTTCACCAAGGTTATCTTTCTTAAACATAGATTTCTGCAGGTCACCCTCCCTTCATAAAACTCCTCATGGCATACCATGTCCTATAGGATAAAGCACAGCCTCCTTATTCAGGCACACAAACCACTTCATAACTCTATCTTCACCTTTCTCTATGGGTCACACTAAAGTGCTTATGGTTCCCCAAACACATTATGTGCTTAGATCACTCCATGACTTCGAGTGCTTGTCTCTCCATTATTTACTTGTAAAACTCATTCTTCAAAATGTAAATCAAATTCCTCCTCCTCTTTTACAGGTAATTAACCTGCAGCAGCATTAACTCTTCTCATTTCTGGGCTACCATAGTACAATCTCCACTTTTTAACTCATTTCCTTGGCTGGTAATTACCTAGGCAAATACCTATCTCTCTTGTAATACTGAAAATAAGCAGAGAGCAGTAATCATAGATTGTTATTGTATTCCAAGTACCTGGCATAAGAGCTTTGAGAATGAATAGTAGGGTTAATAAATGGTCATTAATGGAATAAAAAAATTAATGATCACTACTGTGTTTGAAAGGTTTTTAGAAAGTTACCTTAATGGCTCAAGTAAGAGGTGATGAGAAACTCTTGTGATGAAGATAGAAAGAAACAACTGGGAGAGACATTTGGAGGTAAGCTGGAACACTGTTACCCTTGTCTACAGAATTATGAACTACATTCTCACTCATAAATTATGTAACTACTCTTCCTTGGTAAACATGTACTACTCTATCTTTGATGAAATAAATATGAAGAAATTCTGTTACAAAATTTATTCTGTGTGTACAGAGTCTATATTAGATGATTTTTTGTTGAATATATTTGACGTATACACTGCATAAAGTTAAAGTGTACAACATATTAATTTGATACATTTATATATTGTAATATTGTTGATATAGTGACATTTAGCATCTCTATCGCATCACATAATTATAGTAAAATATTGCTGCCTCTATTCATTACACTGCACATTAGATCTCTATGTCTCATTTACTACTCATTGCAAAGTTGTACCCCATAAGGGTTTGATAAGCATTTGTATTAAGGAGAAAATATCTTCCATTAATACCTTGGTTTTTAAACGAACAAGCAAACAATACCAACAGAAATCCAAAACCTAAAATCACATCATGATTGTATAATTCTTTTACCTTCTTTTGCTGGTGGAATAGTTGGAGGAAAAGTAGGTGGCCGAGTAGGAAGTGATTCTGTAAAGGAGAGGGAGAAACAACATCAATTAAGCATCTCATCTGTGGTGACGAGAGGGAGGTCATGGAGTCATAATTCTTCAGGGGAGTCAGTGATTTTGACAACTGTCTTCTTTGAGAATTTAGTGAATTTAGTACCCACTACAAATCAGCCAAAGCCTGTGCAAACTGGTTCCAGCCATCCCCTCAACATCAGACTGAAGGCTTGAAATGTCATTTTGCCACAATTCAGTTTACCCAGTGGGAGTCAATGCAATCAAACTGTCAACTACAAAGTGGTTTTAATGCTGATTTAAGGCTGGAACCCTGCCAACCTATTTCAGATTAGTCTCTGGTTGCTTTCACACATATAATAAACTTTATTTCCATTCTGCCTAAGGACTGACCATCAATCCATGTTCAATAGCACTTTCTCCCTTTTGACCCTGCATCCCCAGGATGTGGTCACCAAGGGAATCTGATTTACTCTCTACTACATTCAGACTGTGTCTGGGAAACTTTCAGTTTTGAGAACAAAATGGCAGGACCTTGGGAGGCTATGGTGTGTCCTGATCAGTTTAACCTGGATGATGAGGGATGAGAAATCTGTGTAATACGTGGAGGTGTGGTTTGGTTAAAGGTCACAGATATAGTCACATCAGAGCAGTGACTTTCTTACCAATTCACATGTTAAAGCACCAGGAAGCTATGGTGTCATTAGGTAAACATCCTAATATTATTTTTTATATTATTTTTTTATTCTTATTTGACGCTAAAGACTTAAGAAAAATTGAGAAAATTATTTTTATTATTCCAGTTTAATATGAGGGAAAACCCTCAACGAATCATAGTCATTCACACAGACGAATGTCTAGTCTCTGCAGACAGTAAGCGCCAACTAGCTGGAAGGATTTGAGCTCAAGCAGACTGTTTGCTGGGAACGTTGTAAAAGGAATTCCTTCACTGCCAGGAAGGTTGGAAGAGACAAATTTTAAGGTCTCTTCCAATTCTAGGAGCCAATAAAATAATATTATTTGAGTAAAGTGATTCAACATTTAAAGGAATGAGGTATATTACTGATATGGAAAAATGGAAAAGCGTTTGAGATTAATCCTTATGTGAAATGAAGCAGAAAACCATGGTATGATCCCATCTGTGAAAAAATCCTATTTAACTGATAAATATAATATTGATTTACCTATACACGTCTATATGGTTATACACACACACACACACACACACACACACACACACACACACACACACACACACACACACACACACACACAGGTAACAGGTAGAATTTCTTGAAGGAGACCAAGCTGGTACAAATGGGTATTTCTGGGAAGAAAGAATGAGGAAAGAGGGAAGGTGACAACACAATATATACCTTCTATTGCATTATTACAGATATAGAATATCACTTTTTTCTTTTAAAGGCAATTTTTTGGAAACTAAAAAGTTTCAAAAGTAAAAACATTTCAGACATTTTAATATTAAAACTAGGACTGCAAAACTTTTTTGAAAGCACCATAAAATCCTTCTAGAGTCAGATGTATTTATCTTAAAATTTGTGGAAGCATTGGGTCATCTTTACAATGGTGCATTTTCTTTAATGTGAAAAACTGAGGCATATCCTAACTTTAGTCAATAAATCAAGAACAAAATCAGTGAGTGGTTCTGGAAGCCAGATCAATATGTTTGGTCAGAACATCTGGCCTAAGAGTCTCTTGGGTAAGAAGAACCACAGTGAACTGGGAACATGTGTTTATATTCTGTGTGGCACACAGATGGTCCCTGTGTTCAAGTCTGTGAGAAGCTGTCACATAGAAGAGGGAACAGTCTCAATCTGCATTTGCTTCAGAAGGTTGAACTACAGCCAGTGGGTAGAAGCTATAAAATGACACATGTCCCCAACAGAAGGAAAACATTTACACCAAACACAGCTTTCCAAAATAACCCTGGACTGGTAGTTAACAGTTGTGAGGTTAAGGTTAGGGGAATTTGAAGGAGACCACAGTCCCCAAACTCAAACAGTTTTAGAGGTCAGGCAAGTAATGAGTGGGAGCAAAGAACACAGCCTAAACATTAAGGAATAACAAATTTAAGAGCACATAACACTGTGTAAAAGAGACAGCAGTTACTGAGTTTCTGTAGATTTAGCACCATGAGGATTTGTGTGCCCTGTCTTGTCAGATCTTTCGAATTTTCAAGAATACTTTAAAACTTAAAAAAAAAAAAATAGCCCAGAGAAAAACATAGCTGACAGTGAGATCTAACCCCATAGCCATCAGTTTGTGACTTCCAGGAAGACAGCAACGGTGATAACAAAAGTACTTGTTCAATAAGATACAGGTTGAGAAGTTCCTCAGCAGGCTCTTTTCATTGGATCTTTACCACCACCAAAGGAGGTAAGAGAGTAGGTATTTAATTTTATTGGTAAGCAAAAAGCAGCTCAGAGATGTTAAACTGCCCAAGGCCACAATGCTAAAAAGGACCCCAACCAAGCCTATTGGACTCTAAAGTCCAATATTAGAGGCACTACAAGACCTCTAATAATTTTAAATTATATAATCCTCTATCCATAAAACAAATTCTAATGAGCAATCAAAAGCAACAAACAACTGATATATTCTCCAGTGTGGATAAACCTCAAAAACATATGCTAAGTGAAAGACGTCAGATGCAAAAGACTACATATTACATATTTCCATTTATATGAAATGTCTAGAAATGTACAAGAAAACAAAGTAGACTGCCTGGGGCAGACAGTAGGAAAGAAGGCTCACTGGGGATGAGCTTGAAAGCTCTCTGGATTGATGGGAATGTCCTAACATTGGATTGTAGTGATGGCTGCACAACCTTTCGCATGTACCAAAGATCATTGAATTGTATGCTTAAAATGGGTAAATTTTATGGAATGTAAATTATACCTCAAAAATACATGTGTCCTGTAAACTGTTGAATATTTCAGTGTTATGAAATAAAGTCTCTGTGTTGGAAAGTAGACGATTCCATTAACTATACTTTCACCTTATCTGTTGGAAGATTATATATTGATGATGATTTCTTTCTGCATGTTCAGAGCAACTGAAAGGCCTATATACACGGGTAGTAGAACTTTCTAAACATCAAATGCATGATAGAGGGGTTACCAAGAAAGCCCATCGCCCATCACCTATTCCGATACCAATCTTTGGGGATTTCAAGTTTAAGTTCAAGATACTGAGTTGGGGACACACATATGTCCCCTGGAATTCACTACCATTCAAACCATTTTAATGTTTGTGGCCTCTAGGTCTGGAATCCTTGATTAAAAGGATACCAAGAAGTGGACATACCAAGAAGTTGATACCCTCCTTGCTGTTTAGAACATGTAAAAAGTGCCTTGTTTTCATTTTATAGTTTGCCTTTCCCTTCAGTGCATCAGATTTCCAGCCAGCTTGGAAAAAGAGCGAGAGCCTCTTAAGTAGGCAAGTCTAGGGTCAGCCAGTTGGAACGTCTTGGCTCCATTCCCACCCTCATGGCTGTAGTAATGTGCCATTGTTTTAATGTCGGGACCCAGTCCTTACACTTCATTTCACACTCCACATTCCACAGATGTTCCTAATGGAAATAGATCACAATATAGGTCATTGTTTCAAGCACTTTGCCATCCTATGGCCTTATAGTCCCTGTGACAACATATGGAGGATGGAAAAAAACCATACAGATGACATTAGTGGGCCACAAGCAGGGAATTCTGGGACTGAATAAGACACACAAAATTGTATTACAGATATTCCCATACAGCAATGGCTAATATTTTTCTAAATGGAATAAGATTTTTGAACCAAAACAGGACGCCTAAAATACCATTTGTTCATGAAGACAGGGATCAGGAGAGAACACACTTGACTTACGTGCTTTTTTTTTTTTTTTCCCGGTACGCGGGCCACTGCTGTGGCCTCCCTCGTTGCGGAGCACAGGCTCTGGATGCGCAGGCTCAGCTGCCATGGCTCACGGGCCCAGCCGCTCCGCGGCATGTGGGATCCTCCCGGACCAGGGCATGAACCCGTGTCCCCTGCATCGGCAGGCGGACTCTCAACCACTGCACCACCAGGGATGCCCTGACTTACGTGTTTTTTCCGTTATGCTCACACTGGGTCCCTCAATCTCATGGAGCTTTGTGTAAACACTGATTTTATATTCTGAATCTGGCTGAAGTCCGTAGAAGCAATGTCTGTTTGTCCCTCCACCCAGAGTGGATTCTTGCTTTTGTGTATCTATAATAAAAACAAAACAAAACATACATGAACAAAACATACATACATAAACTTTTTTTAAAAACAGCCATCAGTAGATGATTTGCTTCTAAAATGCTTAATACGCATGGCCTATTCAGATAACTCCAGAATGAATTAAACTTGTTTGAGGGGGTGTGTCTTTTTTTAAAGAGTTAACATTTCCACTGTTTTTTTTTACATAATTGAAAATCACATTTTATATGTTTAGAAATGAGACTGACTAGTAAAAGGCTGCTGAGGTCAATCCTTTAACAAATGGAGAACTGTTCATGTTTATAATTATATGTACACATCTTAATTGACCTTTTGAACAGGTGTCAAGGTGAGTATATATATATATTTATTTATATAATTCTAAAAATTAGAATTCCCTTTTATTCAATGTGATTCTTCAGAACACAGTCGAACAATTAAAACTTGACATAAAAAGATACATCCTTTTGGCCCCATACAACTTATTACCATACAATAGGATGCCCTTCTTGCCAATGGCCTGAAGATATAAGTATGGAGTTAGAAATTGTCGGGTGTTAAGCAGGTCTCATGCCTGTGGGCTAAGAAGTGGGCTTCCAGGGTCTCAGAAGGTTCATCTATGGGTCCAGGCGGTTTGCATAGTTGCCACAAATGCAGGCAAGAGCTTGGAACAGCACTGGGACAGCCAGGGTGTCCCCGGACTGTCCAATTCATACCTCTCAGTCTTGATTTTTCACTGACACTCAGGATTTCTTTCGCTAGCAAAGGAGACTGCTAGGAAGCTAGGAGGAAGCTCTCCAAATTCCTTGGATTCACTTTAAAGATCCTTTTTTATTCTTTTAAAATCATAATTGAGGACATAGGACATGGCGCTTAAGTGGCTTACGACCATAAATCATCCCATACATCTTGGTCTCCCAACTCCTGGTTCCGATATTCTTTTTGTTCTACCAAGGAGACATGCCACACACAGCCATTTCCACTGCCACCTTCTCTGTCCTGGCTCTACCATGGCAGAGGCATGACAAAGAATTTAGGAGGCCTGATTAACTGTTGGCTAATTTCTTCATTCCCATATCCACAGCAAAATTTCTTTGCCTTCTTAGAAGAATTAGTGCTTGCCCTCAGGTTTGGAGAGTGGGAGAAGTTGGATTAATTATATTAGTCACTTCCTGGGAGCTCACTATGGTACCTGGTTCAGTGCTTGGTATTTAATGATAAAAATAAGAGCAAAGGTAGTAATGGCCAACATTTAGTGAGTACGTACTATGTACCAGGCACTATTCTTAGGATTTTATGTGTATTAATTCATTGGATCCTTACAATATTTATAATTATCCCCAATTTAAAGACAAGAAACTGAAGGCTAGGAAAGTTAGTAGCTTACCCAAGTCCATACACTAAGTAGCAGAAGTGAAATGTAAATTCAGAACTTGAAGCCCAGTCTCAGAGGATGTTGCTTTAATTTCCATTAATATATCATAAAATAAGTTAAATATATAATTTTTTTCAAAATGAAAGAGTTGGAGAGCTGCTGAGTACATATGACATTAGTAAGCATGATAGTAGGGAGATCACATGAGTCCTCGTGGCTCAGGGCTTTATAGCTCCATTGGTCACAGCTGCCTACCTTGGTGGCTTCCATTACTGAAGAATTTAAAATTGGTATTTCTCGTAGGCCTAGAGTGTTTATTTATTTATTTTTTAACCATTATTTATTTTTTATAAATAAACCATGGATAACTGGTTAAGAAGAAGAATCCCTGCTACCATGAAAAAAACTACCATGCAAATTTCCCTCTAGATTGATTTTCATCTGATCCACAAATTGCATGCTAGTCAAAGCCTTATATAGTTTTATTTCTAGGAATTTAAAAACCAGTGTTTAAAAACTACATTGATTAAATATACATATTTCTGAGAACTCCTGCAAAATGTTATAGTTTATTAAATATGAAAATATAGAAAATATTAAAAAATACCAGTTGCAGGGAACTATATTCAATATTTTGTAATAACCTATAATGGGAAAAGAATCTGAAAAAGAACATACAAACATGTATACATGTGTGTATACATATGTATACACACATATATATAAATGAATCACTTTGCTGTACACCTGAAACAAACACAACAGTGTAAATCAACTATACTTCAATAAAAAATAAATAAATTTTAAAAAAGAGCAAAAAAAAATTGCTTTTTTAAGCATAAAACACGAAAATGCTGAAAAGTGATTTTGGTCTATTTTGAAAGTATAATACCTAGTAAATTTCAATCCATATCTTAAATACATATATGAACAAAAATATATTTATTATAACATACATGTCAGAACAAACATGATATATGTCATTTAAAATTTTGTCTATGGACAAATTCTGATTTTTTAAAATATAATGAAATTAAGGCCATTTGTTGAAAGCAATTTGAAATGTATTTTTATAATTGTGAATATTAAAGAGTTTCAAAAGTGAACATAATATAATCTCTAGTAATATATTTATGTGGAATGACTTAAGGTCTACCTCAATATTTTATCATATATTATTCAAAATAATGAAATACAAAAATTGTTAAGGTGTTTGTGAGATTATGTATTGCTGTGAAAGGAGTTTAATAGTAAGAAAGTATTAGTAAAGCCTGCCCTCTGCTTTGCTGATGTCCAAGTTCAGTCTGTGGTTCCCAGGCTCAGAACCCCATAATAGCTGCTTTTTTCTGACCATTAACCACTCTTTGGAGCCTCCTGCAAGCTTCTGTGAGCCACCTGTAATACAAACATTTCCCAAATCCATGCATAGATCATCTTTCTCTATCTCCATAAAAGCTTCCAGGACTCTCCAGGAATCAATCCTAGAAATGCACTTTTCTGTCATTTCCTCTATTTCTCATGAATACCCATGTCACAGACCCTTGACAATAGAATACAAATGGGCTTCACTACTACTACAAAACCAAAAACAAAAAATCTACAAATCATTGGAAAACTGGAACAGATACAGGAAAATTAATGGGAAACAGTATCAGTTTGATCCCAGTGCTAATGAAGGGTTACATGAATGGGGATGTATCCATGTTGCTTTTGGCATGTGTGATTCAGGTCTAATGGCTTTGCCTTAAAGAAAAACATTTAACGCAATCAAATGATGATTAATTTCCTCAACACCTTGTGCCAAAAGCCAGGAATTAAATTTATTTTTTTGGAATGGGGGAAAAAATCTGTCATTGTGCATTCATTCTTATGAAGCAAGGCTAAATATATTCTCTGAGTTACTGTCATAGTGATCATCATGACACCAAATTGACTCCCCAAAATGTCCTATGAGTGGTTACTGAGATCCACAAGCAAGTAATATCCAGGATCCAGGATAGTCAGCTGGAATTTGATGATATATGCTTCCACTCTCCAGGTCTTTCAAATACCCTGACCCCCAAGCATAATATCACTGCTTCAAAAAAAGTTTAATCTTGAGAATAGGTTTTTGTTTCATATGATCATTTTGGGGGGATCTGTTCCCTGATAAGGTAGGCTCTCCACTATGCTGCAATTCTCTATTCTTGTTAACGGATGACACAGCAGAATTGACATTTTGGTACCTAAAGATAGAAGACAAGTTGAGCATCCTTTGAAACTTAAAAAAATCAGGCTAAAAAGAAAGTCACCAAGTTAATGCGATTAGGGAGGGAATACAGTATCGTGGTCCATGTGGTGTATAAATACATGAACTTGAAGGGAAAAACTACATTCATCCTCGGGTGTCACTTCAACTCAGAAACAGCTGGACAGAGAGACAGAACTCTTGAGCATCTGCAGAACAAACGGAGGTTCTCATGGGGTCCTGAATTATTCAAAACCACCCCAAAGTCTCTGACTTTGGTCTGTGCTACGATTAACCAAAAGCCTACAATTTAATTTGGAAAGTGGATGACTGACTCAAAAGCAGATCTGAATTCAGTCTCTCTTGAGAGGACTTGATTCTTTTGGTAACCTTTCTTTTTCTCCTTATTGGCAATTTAAAAATGTCAAGGGCTTCCCTGGTGGCGCAGTGGTTGAGAGTCCGCCTGCCGACGCAGGGGACACGGGTTCGTGCCCCGGTCCGGGAAAATCCCACATGCCGCGGAGCGGCTGGGTCCGTGAGCCATGGCCGCTGAGCCTGCGCGTCCGGAGCCTGTGCCCCGCAACGGGAGAGGCCATAGCAGTGAGAAGCCCTTGTACCGCAAAAAAAAAAAAAAAAAAAGTCAAAATATTTACACGGGTAGAGGACAGCTGTTGTTTTTGCCTGTCTTGCATCTAAACTTTCTTTCTTTGAATCCATTCCTCCCCGCTCTGAGTCTTTTTGATTTGGAAAGGACTGAATAAGAACATCCACCTCCCCCTCCAGACACAGGGCTGGGAAGTAACCAGGTTTCACCCATAATTTTATTTCATGCCCTTGAACTGAATGACAGATTTAGGAGCATGTGACCCCAAACCAGGCCAATACAACTCAGTTCCTGGACTTTTGTAGGAATAATTGAGAAAGAGGAGTTCTCTTTTCAGTAAAACTATTAAGCTGGAAGCTAGGAGTATGTAATTTGGATTAGACTGGGGCCAACTCACAATCTGGCTGAGAACGAAGGCAGAGGAGAGCAGAGCAGAAGCATGGAGCAAGGCTTCATCTCGATGAAATTGTTTGAACACCTAGATTTAGACATGCCTAAAGCCAGATACTGTTGAACTTCTCAGTATGTTAGCCAAGAAATTGACCCTTTCGCTTAAGTCCCTTTTATTCGTGTTTCTACCATTCCCAAACAAAACAAGCAAACCTGAATGATACGGCCTTGTTGCTTTATTCACAAAACCTTGGAAATTTACAGGTATTACCTCAGGTGAAAGCCTCAAAAGAAGTCATTTAGGAGAAACTGAAGCCCAGAGAAGAAAGTTGACCAGCAGCTGTGGTCAGAGCAGACGCAAACCCACCGACTTCACCTCAGGATAAAAGTGCACTGATCAGACCATGGGAAATACACACACACACACACACACACACACACACACACACACTGAGAAAACTACCTGTCAAACAGTAGGAGTTTAGCAGAGACATTCATAAACAAGCCAGCCTGGGATGAGGCTTTTCTCCATCACATGGAGGAATTGGGTCCCATTTCTCTCTAGTTTCTCCTCTGATTGAGGGGGAAGGGCTAAAATTTCTGCAGAGGTAGCATATGTAGCCAGTGAGAGATATTACAGAGTTAAAACAGCGGGAGCCCTGGGACTTATGAGCCCATGGAAGAAGGGGCATCTGATCACAAGTCCTTCGAAGGCAGTGATCAGGATAATGATCACATTTCTCTGTGAGATAAAGAAACTCAACCTAATTCTTCCCCACTCCAATGTGGAAAGACTATTCCCTGACCTAAATTGTGTAAGTTAAAATGTCTAAACATATTCCCTACTGCTCTCCCCACATTAACTCCCCACCCCAAACATCCATTAGAATCTGTTGCTGTCTAGTTGGTTAATAATATTCAGTTGGACACCTGAGTGAGTAAGATGTAGGCTAACTGGGCTTATAAATCTCTCAGCTACAAGTGCTGATGAAAAATAAATTGAGCAACACTTTTGTCCGTTCCTATTGAATTGAGACTGTTGAGGCTCAGTCAAAGAGGTTTTTGGCAGCCTGCAAACAATCCTGGGAGAGTACAAATTAACTGGAAGAAGGAAATAGGGACTTGCATTTTTTGCTAGTAAAAATCTTGGCATCAGAAAGAGCATACTGAGGTTTTAAATTACCAGATCAATGTTATCAGACCCGTCAATCACATCCTCTGATAAGAATCCCAGTGCCATTTTGCAAATATGCCAAAGTAAAATCATTAGAAAATAATAATAATAAACTGATGGATTTCACTAATCCGTGATAGACAGTTTTGATATCTTTATGTCAATCTATATAATTATAATTTTTAATGAAAGCCAGTGAATATCTACAGGAACCTATGTCTCAATGCCAACTTCTTAAATGATATAAAAGATAAAAATATTCTGGAGTAGTTTGGAAGTGTGATTTTTATAGCTACTATTTTGTTAAAGCTTAACAAATACCACCAAAATGTGATAAATGTCAACCGTTCTATATTAAAGTGCGACTTAGCTAGCCTTAAAAAGATAAATGAAACATAACTCCTCAAGATTTATAGTTGTTTCTCAAACACTTGCATATCTTTCATCTAATTCTGCTTAAGCATCCCATAAATCACATAAAACCACCATAAAACCCATATGGTTTGTCCTGACTTTCCCTTATTCAATGTTTATTCCAGATTAAAGCCACTCTCGTAAGCTTAGCCAGTCTGGCTAAAGAGACCCTTATGGGATCACATGCAGGGAATCAAGGAATTAACAGCTTAAGCACGCCTGCGGAGACAATGCCTTGGCTGGTGTTGGCAGGAATCTCTTCTCCTGTTCTCATCTCCTATTCTCGTATTTTCAGCATATATCCAAACACTCTCAGCACTCTACTAAACTGTGCTTTCCACTTTCTGGATTGGATCAAAAGTGGGATTTCTGCATGTTGAATGTAGTTATAGCCAGGGATGTGGGCTACGAACTAAACTCAGTCCTATCCAGACCCGAAAAATTAGCTCTTTCTGCTTTTTCAAATGGGGAAACCATGATCATTTACCCAGAAAGAAAAAATATTTAACGATCTTATTAGCAAGTTTGAAAGGTTAAAAAAAATCATCTGGGATTCTCTAGTGTCTATGTCCTCCCCCAAAATAACAAGACGCGTCTCTTCTACTGATAATACAAATCTGATTAAAGTAATTTTCATTTATTGGATCTCATCTTCTGAATATTACTCATGCTGATAATGTGAAAAGAGGATTAATGGTCCCTATAAACTCATTTTTGGGGAATCAGTCTTTTGTCATTCTTCTTGATACTTTTAGTGAAAATAAGCAGACATTTTTAGTGTTTCAACTTTGAAGCCAAGTCCCAAATTGTAGATGTACTTGAGAGCCGTGACGCTGAAGAACCCGTCCATGATAGCATAGATACCTCATATCATCTCCTGAATGAGGGTTTGCTGCTCATCAATTATCCGCAAAAGTAAAAAAAAAAAAAAAAAATCACTGAGAAAAACATTAGAGTCAAACCTAGATCCCCATGGAGTAAAGACCAACATAACAGCGCCATATAATTTTAACATATGTTACCAGTCCTGCCTATTCAGCTCCTATCACCAATAGCAGCTTACATTTCCTGGGTGCTTAATACGTGCAAAGCACTGTTGCAAATGTTTTACACGGATTCTCTCAGCTTAATCCTAGCAGAATGCCACAAGATCAGCACTACGGTTCTACCCATTAACTACAGATGGGAAAATGGAGGTTTGGAGAGGTTAAAAAATTGGCTTAACCAGCCGTCCTGATTCCAAACCCCTGCACGATCCATAACATAATATTGCCTCCTCAAAAGAATGCTTTTGTCTAATGTTCCTTGTGTGTTGTCCACAGTGATTGGCACAGAGTACATGAGTATTGACAAAAACATATGTGATGGATTGCACTTACCCTGACGGGATTCGATAACTATCCTGTAGGCTGTGGCATGACGTTGCACCTGCCAGCGAGCACACACGCTGGTTGTTTGGATCTGGTCTGCCTGAAGATTGGTCACACCCAAAAACACTGTAGTGAAATAGAAACATAACTATGTCATATTGCAGACAATGCCACAAATGTCCCCAAGTCTGAATTAACATGGTAAAATTCGAATTCAAATTTCCGTAGCCAGTGGTGGGAAATTCGTAAAGTCACAATAAATTAGTGCACAAAAGATTAACTATTTTACAACTTAAAAAAGCAGTTGCGGGCTTCCCTGGTGGTGCGGTGGTTGAGAGTCCGCCTGCCGATGCAGGGGACGCGAGTTCATGCCCCGGTCCAGGAAGATCCCACATGCCGCGCAGCGGCTGGGCCCGTGAGCCATGGCCGCTGAGTCTGCGCGTCCGGAGCCTGTGCTCCGCAACGGGAGAGGCCACAACAGTGAGAGGCCCGCGTACCCCCCAAAAAAAAAAAAAAAACAGTTGCAAAACATGATGTATGATAGGGTCTGTCTGCTATTTGCAAACACAAAAGAAAATATATATTCTGGAAAAGACCAGAAGCATGGGTAGTAAACTTATGGGTGATTTTAAATCTTTCCTCTTTATTTATGTGTGCTTTTAAAATATTCCACAATTAATATATAATACTTTTATAATAAAAACGTTTAATACGATATACACTCATCAACCACTGAAAGATAGTCATGGTTTAAATGAAAGGGAAGAGCAAAGCAGACAAAGGGGAAGTCTTATTCAGACAGAAGCAGTTCACACCGACTGGTCTTCAAAACATGATTGAATGAGAATGGATACGTATTTGAAAATTTAAAAAGGAAAGATTTTACACAGATAAAAAATAATCAAAAGAAATACACAGATTCTTATACTCTTAGAGCAAACGCTGTGATATTCAAAAATGATTCACAGGGAGTTTATTTGGGGAAGCAGTAAAAATATTGTTTCTCCAATACAATAGAGGACTAAACATTCAGTGTTTATCACTTAGAGCCAAGCAGAAAGAGCAGAAAATTAAGAATGTTTACTTTCTCTAATGACCTCTGACTTCATCCACATCATTTCTTCATACTTCCCCTCTCTTTTAGCTACTTCATAAAGTTTAAAAATAGCTTATAATTACTTTTCAAGACAGTAGAGATAATCTAGACTAATCAGTTTGCATCTTGACATTATTCCTTTCTGTTAGGTCAGCAAGGGAAAACCTTCTTCCCTAAGGCCAATTAAACAACCCTCTCCCCCCAAGAAAAAAGGAAATCAATAACGATTTATATAACCACAGTAAATTTTAAAAACACCTTGAATTAATTTATTTGCCATTGTATGGGGTTTTATCTTGCTTGGGAGAAAGAGAGAAAACAAATAATAAGCCAATCTAATTTTTACTTTAAGGGTAGACTATAAAACAGTTCAATACCCTCAGTCTTTTAAAATATATTTGGAATAATCACCACATTTAATAAAGGGGAGAAGAGGGATGAAACAGAAGGAAGAGGGGAGCAGAGAAAGGAGGATAAAAAGAGACAAGAAAGAGTAAGGAGAAGAAAGACCAATAGAAAATCATGGACATAAAACATGGCACAAACAGAAAGGGTAATCTGGAGAGGAAAATGAAGATAAACTAGAGGAGAGAGGTAAGAAAGGGTAGGGAAATGCACAGGGGACTCCAAGCTATTCCTAAGGAGGGACTGAGGGGTTGCTATAATGGCACAACACAGGGAAATTACTTGCAGTTTACAGTAGTACCTAAAACAGTATCATTTCAACAGCCAAGTACGAGATCAGAACCACAGGCCAAAGCCTTCCTAGGTCTGTTGAAGACAGAGACTATTTCTTCTGAGATTAAATTGATTCCATATCTAGCCTTTAAAATCTAAATATATTCCATAAAAGAGAATTCAGGAAGCTTTCTCTAATGAAAGGATAGGCCCTATATAAAACATAGTTGCCAGATATAGGTGGCTTGGGGTTTGGTCTAATATATGCCTCATCCTTACAAATTCCTTTTATCAGATTAATTTTTTGATTAGCAGTCAGAGTGAGATATGGCCCAAATGCATAAAGCACAATTATTACAATAATAATAGTGGCTATTCATTGAGTGCTTGCCATATGGTAGACACTTTTTATACATTATCTCTTTAATCCTGCCAAGCAGCCTGTAAACAGTTATGATTGTCTTCATCTCGGAGTTGAGAAAATTTAGGCTCAGAGAAGTTAAGTAATTTGCTCAAGGCCTTAGCTAATAAGTAGAAGATTTAAGGTTTATACTTCTGATTATACCATGATGATCATTCTCGAGTATGGGGCATGTACTGTTGATAGCACTCAGGATAATTTCAGTGATCACACAGCCAAACCCTGTTTATTTTGGTCATTTATGTATTAACCTTTTACATGTATTGAAAATACTGGTTTTCTGTTTAGAGTCATTTGTGGGTTTTAAAAGCATTTAAGTAAAAAAAAAAAAAAACAGAAACTGTAAGTCCATTTAAAGAAATATATTAAACAGATGGTGTGGAAGCATAACAAACGTCAGGAATATGGAACATATGTGCTGGAGTTGGAAAACACTGTATTATGCCATGGGTGTCTGCGAGCGGTGCATGCCAAGGAGAAGTCCCAGATGGTGAGCAGACAGCATGTAAACCCTTCAAAGATAGAGAAGGAAGTCTTTTGAGTGGTGCAAGTATCTTTTATGGATGGGGTGTGTGTGTGTGTGTGTGTGTGTGTGTGTGTGTGCGCGCACACGAGATAGTGAGAGAGAGAGAGAGAGAGAGAGAGAGAGAGAGAGAGAGAGAGAGAGAGAGAGAGAGAGAGAGAGAGAGAGAGAGAGAGAGAGAAGGGGCAAAGGCTTTGAGAAAAGGCAAATTTCCCCCGGCTCAACTTTGATAGCTTTTGGCCGCATCAGGCTATACAGGTTGGTTGGAAAATTTCACCTAATTTGAAAAATACCAGCAAAGACTTCCCAGAAGGAAATCCCATCCACCACCATCAAATATATTGGAATGCCAGGTTCTGACATTCCGTCTGCCAACCAGGACTCTGAACTATAGCCCTGAGTAAGGAGCACACCTTTCTTTCCACGAAACACCATCCAGAAAGGGCAAGGCTGAGGAAAAGAAAAACCAACCGCCAAGTTGAAGCAGGGGTTGAGTTATAGGGAAAACAAAGCAGCAAAACCACATGCAGGGGCTGAAGTGACAGGACATCAGTCTTACGTGTTTTCACCACGCCTGTTAGAGCGTCGCTGAAACCTGAGGCCTGGGAAGCAAATATTTTCACGTTGTAGTCCATCCCACTGAGGAGGTTTGTAATAAGGATGGTGTTGATGTTAGCCCCTACGAATGTTTCCAGCGTTGGGCCAGCAACTAAGAAGAAAGAGTGTATTTCAGTTATAACAGAATGTGGAAAAATGGAAACACTCCTGAAGTAACAGTACTTATTCCACTGTGTTTCAGATTGTCCCAAAGGCAAACGGCAGAGCTGGGGTTTGAATCTAGCCCCATTTAGCTCCAAGACTTACATACCTGACTCCCAGCCTAAGGCTCTTTTTAGGCAACTAGTTCTTCCCTTAGTACTTGAAGAAGCTGGCCCACCCCACAATCCACCACCCACCATAGTGCGAGGCCTTCACAGTGGAGCTCCTATCGTTGTCATAGGCTTTGGGGCATGTGCTAAACAGAAGTAATTTTCAGTTACCCCACCTCAGGCACCTAGCTTTGTCCCCGGACAGCATGCAAGTGGCCTTAGCAGCAAATTTTATCATGGACACTATGCCATACCTTGCCACATGGGGGACCAGCATATATGTTACCATTATGGGCTTTATCCACTCCTCTTATGCTTTTTAAGACCAGACAGATGACACTTGTACTCCAAGGCCCTTGACTATCTGGCTTCTTTGGGCTTCTACATTTTCATCTCTGTTTCAACCCAGCGGAATCTCTGATCATTAAAAACACTCCATGCTATGTCCTATACAAGTGTATTTACCTCCTGCCTCTTCCCCTATGTGCTCATTCTTTGAGCGCTTTGACTTAATAAGGTCCTAAAATACTTATCACTTTACTCCAGAACCCCCTCCTTCCAACAATATATTTATATTTTTCTGTATGTATGTGTTATCTCAGCAGAGATTTTCCCACACCCCCAACTCTCAATGCAAATGACATCATACAGTTCTTCCACTTGACCTAGAACTGGATTTTTCAACCTCAGCACTGTTGACATTTTGGGCTAGATAATTTTTTATTCTGGAGCTATGGGGAAGTAAGTTGCCGACAGTGACTTGTAAGATGCTTAACTGTACCTGCCAGAGGCCAATAGCAACTCCCTACACCCCAAGTTCGGATAGAACGTAGACAACCAAAATATCTCTGTTGGGCAGCAAAACTGTACCAGTTAAGAACCACTGGCCTAAAACAAAGCTACTTTCCCTCAGAAAATCTGGTAAGTATTGGTCCAAAGAATGGTCCAAAGAATAAATTCAGCAGGGCTGTTTTGCAAATGAACACGTGCCTCAGGCCTAAAGAAAAGAAACAAAAAAGTTGGTGTTGGATCCCAAGGCATCAGTTTTGAGCAAGCTAGTGCCTTCATGGTATATTCTTGCTCTTTCATTTTTATGGTTCATAGATATGTTTGTCTGGAGAAGTTGGAGGTGGAGTATTTTAACTGTATGGACCTAGATAATGGGACACAATAGAAAAGTCTGGAAGGTGTTTTAGAGGCAAGAGCTACATCTCAGATGACAGATTGAGACTCACAGAGTTTTTGAGGGCAGAAAGAGCTTTTTAATGACCCAGAGGAGGATTTTTAAATTTTCCTGCCAAATCAAGAGAAATAATAGGAGAACCCTTTCCTGCTGAACAATTGGAATACTGAAGGCCCAGGTCCAGAAAACTGAGAAGACTCTTATAATATCTATTTTTAGCCTCCTGTTTAAACTTCATGAAAGTACTCAGTGTCAGGAGATGATACTGTAACAGGTGAAGTTGCACATGGTCTCCACGGGCAGATGGACCAAGGGTACAATCTCCCCCATCTGGGTCATTCTCCTGCCTTCAGGAAATAATGATGTGGGAAGTAAGGACAGAGGTAATCAAGGTGGCTGAGAGGTTTATGAGAAAGTCTTTTATTACCACAATCTTAGGGCTCTGATGAATTTTATACCTTAACGTAGTTTCCAAAATGAGGAGACTGAGAAGTTGGTAAATGGAGTTTTTCCAACTAATTCAAGAAGAGGTAGAAGAGGAATTAGAGATTACAGATTCCAAATACTCATCGAGCCCTAGAAGCTTCCTACTGCTATGGAGTCAAGGCCGGCTTAGGCAGCTCCTTGTCTGGGGTGTGTCTAGGTCAGGCGTAAACTAAGTATATATTCTGCTCGTTAGCGTATCAGTTATTTTTACGTAAGGTCATAAGTTCAAAGCCTTTTTTTTTTTCCAAAATGGTAAGAGACTCTTCCCATTTCTTAAAGCCAAAGATGAAACCAAACATAGAAAGTAAAAACAAAAATAACCTATCTTGAAAGACAATAATTTTTTAAAAAGCGTGACTTACCACTGACAGGTTTATAGACAATCCTATAGCCCTTTACAGGGGAAGATGGGGGATCCCATGTAATGCGCAATCTGTTATACCATTCTTCTGAAACCTGTAAGTTTTGGGGACCAGAAGGTGGCACTGGGCAGGAAGGAAAATGAAAAAAGGGGGTTTAGTGTGGTTTCCATCTTTACAACCTACCCTGTGGTTAACAAAATCTAAGATATCTTCCCACAATGTTAAAAATACTTACAAGGGAAATGTGCTAAAACACATGGTAAGAAGCCTTTGAGAATCCATGGTTGTGTTAAATATTAAATAATAGAAAATAATTGTTCTTGTGGTAAAACACTGTTTTCTAAAGATCAGCAGTTCATTCAATGATATTTGGGTTCCTTCTTCTTCACTTACTTTTAAGTAAAACTGAATTGAGTAGTGTTTATTAAAAAATTTCTGTTGACACACCACTCTGTTTCACTGTCAAAGGATGTTTGTACAGCTGTATCAAGGATGATTAGATAATAGTAATGATGGTAATTC
Organism: Grampus griseus; assembly: GCF_964374135.1. Classification (NCBI taxonomy): domain Eukaryota; kingdom Metazoa; phylum Chordata; class Mammalia; order Artiodactyla; family Delphinidae; genus Grampus; species Grampus griseus. The sequence continues at coordinate 18,486,725 of NC_139011.1, forward strand.
TCAGAGGTAAGATGCTGATGATTTTTTTTGCTTTCATCTTCACATTACCTATATTTTTTGAAACTTTATATCATCATCCATCAATTTTTTGTCAAAACATTAAAGCCATTTATATGAAGGAACTTTGTAAAATATTGTGAATATTGATGGATATTATCATTATCATTATCACTTTGTTGTTGAGAATTTAGTTGTGTTGGCCACTGCTTAAAAAATGTGGACCATCCAAACTTATTTCAAAGGACACAGTTTGAAATAATTTTACTGTAAAGATACTGTTAAATGTGATAGTATTTCCGTAATGAAGTTTAAGTCATATTTCTATAGTAATAGTCTTTAAATAGTTTTTATTTGTGTGAGTGTATCATGGAACTCTCTTACAAATTATGTTATTTTAAATTTTTTTAATTTTTATACAATTTTTAAAGGTTACTTTTCATTTACAGTTATTACAAAATAGTGGCTGTATTCCCCGTGTTCTACAAGACATCCTTAAGCCTATCTTACACCCAATAATTTGTACCTCCCACCGCCGCACCCCTACATTTCCCCCCCTGCACCACTGGTAACCGCTAGTTTGCTCTCTATACCCTTGAGACAGCTTCTTTTATGTTATATTCATTACTTCGTTGTATTTTTTAGAACCCACATATACAAATTATGCTAATTTTTAACATGTGAAAGTTAAAAGTAGTTCTTCGAGTCCAGGTCATCAGCCTTGATGGAGCCCCTTTGCCTTCCCACTGCCTTCCTCCCCTCCCCCCAGCAGTGGTGGATTTAAGGTAATTTTATGGAACTTTAGAGTGTTACATAACAAAATCCAAAACCAACTCTAAAGAGCAGAATTTACTATGCTACTTTTAAACCACTCTTGCCTGCTTTTTTTTTTTTTAAATTTATATTTAAAAGCACATGGTAGATTGCTTTGGGTAGTATAGCCATTTTCAAAATGTTGATTCCTCCAATCCAAGACCATGGTATATCTCTCCATCTGTTTGTATCACCTTTCATTTCTTTCATCAGTGTCTTATACTTTTCTGTATACAGATCTTTTGTCTCCTTGGGTAGGTTTACTCCTACGTATTTTATTCTTTTTGTTGCAGTGGTAAATGGAAGTGCTTCCTTAATTTCTCTTTCAGATTTTTCATCATTAGTGTATAGGAATGCAAGAGATTTCTGTGCATTGCTTTTGTATCCTGCTACTTTACCAAATTCATTGATTAGCTCTAGTAGTTTTCTGGTAGCATTTGTACAGAAACACAAAAGACCCTGAATAGCCAAAGCAATCTTGAGAAAGACAAACGGAGTTGGAAGAATCAGGCTCCCGGACTTCAGACTATACTACAAAGCTACAGTAATCAAGACAATATGGTACTGGCACAAAACATAAATATAGATCAATGGAACAGGACAGAAAGCCGAGAGATAAACCCACGCACATATGGTCACCTTATCTTTGATAAAGGAGGCAAGAATACACAATGGAGAAAAGACAGCCTCTTCAATAAGTGGTGCTGGGAAAACTGGACAGCTAAATTAATTTCTAAACAGTGAAATTAGAACACTCCCTAACACCATACACAAAAATAAACTCAAAATGGATTAAAGACCTAAATGTAAGGCCAGACACTATAAACCTCTTAGAGGAAAACATAGGCAGAACACTCCATGACATAAATCACAGCAAGATCCTTTTTGACCCACCTCCGAAAGTAATGGAAATAAAAACAAAAATAAAAAAATGGGACCTAATGAAACTTAAAATCTTTTGCATAGCAAAGGAAAACATAAACAAGACAAAAAGACAACCTTCAAAATGGGAGAAATATTTGCAGATGAAGCAACTGACAAAGGATTAATCTCCAAAATTTACAAGCAGCTCATGCAGCTCAATAACAAAAAAACAAACAACCCAATCTAAAAATGGGCAGAAGACCTAAATAGACATTTCTCAATGAAGATATACAGATTGCCAACAAACACATGAAAGGATGCTCAACATCACTAATCATTAGAGAAAGGCAAACCAAAACTACAATAAGGTATCACCTCACACCAGTAGGAATGGGCCTCATCAATAAATCTACAAACAGTAAATGCAGAAGATGGTGTGGAGAAAAGGGAACCCTCTTGCACTGTTGGTGGGAATGTAAATTCATACAGCCACTATGGAGAACAGTATGGAGGTTCCTTAAAAAACTAAAAATAGAATTACCATATGACCCAGCAATCCCACTACTGGGCATATACCCTGAGAAAACCATAATGCAAAAAGAGTCATGTACCACAATGTTCATTGCAGCACTATTTACAATAGCCAGGACATGGAAGCAACCTAATGTCCATCAACAGATGAATGGATAAAGAAGATGTGTGACATATATACAGTGGAATATTTCTCAGCCATAAAAAGAAACGAAATTGAGTTATTTGTAGTGAAGTGGATGGACCTAGAGTCTGTCATACAAAGTGAAGTAAGTCAGAAAGAGAAAAATAAATACCATATGCTAACCCATATATATGGAATCTAAAAAAAGAAAAATGGTTCTGAAGAACCTAGGTGCAAGACAGGAATAAAGGCACAGATGTAGAGAATGGTCTTGAGGACATGGGGAGGGGGAAGGGGAAACTGGGACGAAGTGAGAGTAGGAGAGGCATATATACACTACCAAATGTAAAAAAGATAGCTAGTGGGAAGCAGCCACATAGCACAAGGAGATCAGCTAAGTGCTTTGTGACCACCTAGAGGGGTGGGATAGGGAGGGTGGAGGGAGGGAGTTGCAAGAGGGAAGAGATATGGGGACATACGTATATGTAAAACTGATTCACTTTGTTATACAGCAGAAACTAACACACCATTGTAAAGCAATTATACTCCAATAAAGATGTTAAAAAAAAAAGCACATGGTAGATGCTTCATAAATGTTAGGTGAATAACTACTTCTTTACTTCTTAAATTGCTGTTTAAGTCTGTGGTTCTCAACCGTTTATTTAGCAGCAAAATACCAAAAGATGCTAGAAATGCCAATATGCTGATCAAATCAATATGCCAACATATGGGAAAAGTGAAATGAAGAGCGTGATGCTGTCCCACTGCTCTGCTCTTCCCTTTCCTTCTCTCCTTCTACATGACCCCTAAGGAAATAACCGTAGCAGCTCATGTGGCTGCTAATACTCTGATCTGGACGATATTTAGCAAACGGTGCAGGCTTGGTGTGAGCGTGGGCGGAGGCCCTCATAGCACGGGCCCGGGGAGGAGGGGGAGATGCCAACACTGTCGAAGGAGGAGCTAATAATACCCATTTGCTCAGCTGAGCAGAGTCAGGACTTTGGGTTTTGCAGCTACAGAATTTTAATAACTTTTATACTTAATTAAAAAATCCATACATAGGGGCTTCCCTGGTGGCGCAGTGGTTGGGAGTCCGCCTGCCAATGCAGGGGACGCGGGTTCGTGCCCCGGTCCTGGAGGGTCCCGCATGCCACGGAGCGGCTGGGCCCATGGGCCATGGCCGCTGGGCCTGCGCGTCCGGGGCCTGTGCTCCGCGGCGGGAGAGGCCACAAGGGTGAGAGGCCCGCGTACCACAAAAAAAAAAAAAAAAAATCCATACTTAGGTGCCCAGGTAGAGAATTCAGCCCTTGCTACCATTCTGCACCTAATCACACATAATGGCTTAGTAACTGTGGTAGATTGAAGATCAGCCCAGGTTTTTTGTCCTTCCTCCCATTGAGAGGTGGAAGGTATGATGCTCTCTTTGAATTGGGTTCTATGACCACCTTGACCAACAGACGACAGCAGAAACGACATTGTACTAGTTCCAAGCATAGCCCTTAACTGTCCTGACAGTTTCCACTTTCCACCTCTTGGAACTCTTGCTCTTATAGTCCTGAGTCATCATGTAAAAACCATGACTATCTTGCTGGAAAGACCACATGGAAACATGCTAAAATGACATGAAGGGGCCCAGCCTCTGGGCATCTCCACCAAGATGCCGGGCATGTGGGTAAAGTTGTTTTGGACCCTCCAGACCAACCCAGCCACCAGGTAACTGTGGTCAATACTACGTGAAACAGAAGGATTTTCCAGCAAGGCTTGCCTAATATCCTGACCCACAAAATCAAGCAATACAATAAAATAGTTGCTGTTTTAAGCCGCCAGCTTCTGGGGTCATCTTCATGCAAGTACCATCACAACAGTAATGAAGACAACTTAGACTCTGTGGTGCTCTGACCATGTGTTTTCATGCATGCTTCTCACTTGATCATCATGACCAAGACATCTACAACACACATGCTTGCTGCCTTCTCTGTGCCATACAGCACTGTAGGAGCTTGGTATATGCAGAGATGACAGTACAGGTGAGGTCCTGGGAACTTATGATGCTGCTCTCCAGGGATGGGAGACAGACAGTGAACAAATACATGAGTAAGCAAGAAAGTATCAGATAGCAAATAGGGCCATGACATGACCAAAAACAAAAAAACGATAACAAAAACAACCCAGGATGATACCAGAAAGAGTGGGAGCTGCTTTGCATGGGTGGTCAGAAAAGCCTGAGCAGGTGACATGGAGCTGAGACCAAAATGACAAGAAAAAGCCAGAAAGGCAAACATCCGGGAAAGGATATTTCCTACGGAAGGAATGGCTAGTGCATAGGTTCTAAGGCAGAAACAAGCTTAAAAAGTCCAGTGAAGAGCAGGAAAGGAGGTATGGCTGAGGGAACTGTCAGGAGAGGAGATCAAAGAGCAGGGTCCAGGTCACCTAGGGCCTTGGAGGGCCTGGGAAGGACATTAGATTTTAGCCCGAGTACAATGGGAAGCTGTTGGGTGGCTTAAAATGAAGGTGTGACATGAGATCATTCATGTTTTCAAAAGCTTCTCAGGCTGCTGTGAGGAGAATAAAGGATCCAAGAATGGAAGCAGGAAGACTCATTCGAGTGGGAGAGTGGGGCTTGGATTGGGGATGGAGTTAGATGAAGAGAAAGTGGATAGGCACGTAGAATGTATTTTAGAGACTCAGCAGGACTTGGGATGAATTAGACGCTGGAGGAGTAAGATGTAGTTGTATTTTAAGTCTTAGGTTTTAGAGACAAGAAAACGGAAGCCCAGATCAGTGAAACAACTTGCTCAAAGTCACGCAGCTTGAATGTGTGAAGACAGAATTCAAACGGATTTTCTCTTTCCAAATCATTTTTGCTCTTTTCACCCCGCTGCACTGCGGCTACCCGGGCGGGTTGCATTACACAGGACAAGCATTTTCACCTAATTAGTCAGCTAGTGACCACAGGGGGAAAGCTTCACTCACAGGTTTTTCCAGGGGCAGAGACACTGACCCCTTCTCCATCATCGTAAATGGGAGTCACTGTGACTTTGTATTCAGTATCGGAAAGCAGATTCTTCAGAAGGAGATTGTTCTGGCTTCCAGGCACCATAACCTGAAGAGAAAAGCAAAGGACCGTGGTCTTAGTTAAGACTTTCATTCCTGCTGCTCTATTAATGCGGTGGGACTGTAGGCGTGCTGAAATAATTAGAAGCAAGGAGATGTGCTTGGAGGGTGATGATAAGAAAGAAGGGCATTCATGCAAAAGCATTTCTCTCTGAAATTCCCCTCAGAACACTCCTTAGTTTCTAATCACTAATACGGAAGGCTTAAATTTGAAGCTCTTAAGCCCTAAGGGGTGGTCTTCTCTCAACATCTTTTCAGTATTTGTAAAGCAGCCAGAAGAGAGAATAATCTTCCTTTTGGAAAGCAGGTGTTTATGGCTTAGGAGTGTTCATTCTATAATCTAGCCCGCATATCACATTGGATTCTACTTGAAATCCTCTTGAAAATTCAGCCTTCCATTCTTTCCCTTTCAGAGATCATCTAATCCCAGTATTTTAGAAAAGGGTGGATGCTAGCCAAGAACAACATTACCACACATTAAATCCAAGATTTCCGAGTTGGAAGATATTTACCAATGACACTAAACAATGTCGCAGCTTTTTTATTTCTGAAAGGAGATGTCTTCCTCAATCTGAAATCACCATGCCTCTGACTCTAAAGGCTGCATAAAATAAAATGCAGCGATGGGGTGGACACCGCTCGAGCATCAGTGCAATGTTCCATGTGGCTCAGCAGTGCGAATCCTGGCATCTCTAAAAGAATATGTGGACCAGAAAAGCCACATGTTCTCAATACTAAAACCACAGAACTTTCTGCCTAGGCTTCAGCATTGCGATGCTGGCACATCTCTGGGCCATTTAAAAGACTTAATCATGGTTGGAAAAAATGCTAGGTTGTAAGAACTGATCCAAACGCATTTAAGGGAGTCACAAGACTGGGACAGCTGGAGATGCTTTTGGATTCAAGAGCTGGGTAAAATGCCAGCAGGCAAAGGGCATGCTGTCTACTTCTGGATGAGGGAAGGAACCTATAAATCATGGAAAAAGCCCTCGAAAGCCTCGAGGTGAACTCAGAAGCAGCTGTTGCTAAGATATTGCTAAGCTCTAAAAGCAGGATTTTTTTTTTTAATATGAAAAAGGAAGTCTGAATTAAGTGATTTATATTAGAGTAATATGATTTTCTCCTCATGTGAAATGACACTGAAATACACCGGATGGTACTGATGTAGTCCTGGGAGGGAGATTTTATAAAAGGAGCTCTGTTTTATTCTAAAATGAGTTAGATGACCCTGGCATTAAGAACTTGTAAAGAAAGAACTGTGGTTGCCCTGTCTTGTCTTAGCCTATCCATGCAGCTTCCTTTAGGGCATTTCTTTTCAATATAACCCTCTGGAGCCCAGAGCCTGTCTGCCTAGCAAACCACCCATGATGATGTTCCTTATATAAGGTCATCTCTCAAACTGAGAAGCACACGGCCTTGGAACCAATCAAGTTTAGCCTGTAGGGTACTGAAAAGCAATGGGACCATTCCGGAGGGCTCATTTTTGCTTGCCAGGTAGTAGTTGCTGTGGTTTATAATAACAGCCCTCATTTAGCTAGCTGCTATTATCTGCCAAGTACTACTCTAAGTATTCTAATGTAGTAATTCAGTTACTCTTCACCACAACTTTTTGAGGTAAGAAGTATGATTACTCTCATTTTACAGATGGAGAAACTGAGACCCACATAGCTATTGGGTTAAAAAAAAAAAGCCATATTGAAATCCTGAATATCTGGCCCGAGCCTTTTTTTTTTTTTTTTTGCACTACGCGGGCCTCTTATTGTTCTGGCCACTCCCGTTGCGGAGCACAGGCTCCGGACGCGCAGGCTCAGCGGCCATGGCTCACGGGCCCAGCCACTCCGCGGCATGTGGGATCTTCCCGGACTGGGGCATGAACCCGTGTTCCCCTGCATCGGCAGGCAGACTCTCAACCACTGCGCCACCACGGAAGCCTTCCCGAGCCTTTTTAAATCACTGCCCTCTACCCCACTTGACTGCTCTAGCAAACCTCTTTATCCTAATGATACTCATTCCCAAGAATAAAATGTAAACCTCTTGGGCATTCAAAGTTCCTTCTACTTGACCTCTGCTTGTTTGCACAAAGCAAGGTAAAGATAGGTGCCCACTTAGAAGATCTAAATATACACTTCTCCAAAAAAAGACATACAGATGGCTGAATAGCACATAAAAAGAGGCTCAACATCACTGATTATTAGAGAAATGCAAATCAAAACTACAATAAGGTATCACCTCACACCTGTCAGAATGGCCATCATCAAGAAGTCTACTAATAATAAGTGCTGGAGAGGGTGTGGAGAAAAGGGAACCCTCCCAAAGTGTTACTGGGAATGTAAATTGGTTCAACCACTATGCAGAACAGTATGGAGGTTTCTTCAAAAACTAAAAATAGAGCTACCATATGATCCAGCAATTCCACTCCTTGGCATATATCCAGATAAAACCATAATTCAAAAAGATACATGCACTCCAATGTTCATTGCAGCACTATTTACCATAGCAAGGACAAGGAAGCAACCTGAATGTCCATCGACAGAAGAATGGATAAAGAGGATGTGGTACATATATATGATGGAATATTACTCAGCCATAAAAAAGAAGGAAATAATGCCATTTGCAGCAACATAGATGGACCTAGAGATTATCATACTAAGTGAAGTCAGACAGAGAAAGACAAATATTATATGATATAACTCATATGTGGAATCTAGTTTTTTTAAATGATATAAATGAACCTATTTACAAAATAGAAAGACTCACAGATTGTGAAAACAAACTTATGGTTACCAAAGGGGAAACATGTAGGGGGCAAGGGATAAATTAGGAGCTTGAGATTAACATACACACACTACTATATACAAAATAGATAACCAACAAGGACTTACTGTATAGCACAGGGAACTCTACTTAACATTCTGTAATAACCTATATGGGAAAAGAATCTAAAAAAGAATGAATATACGTATATGTATAATTGAATCACTTTGCTGTACACCTGAAACTAACACAATAGTGTAAATCAACTATACTCGAATAAAATTTAAAAAAAAAAAAGATAGGTGTCCATTAAAGACAGATGCTACAGGTCATAGCAGATGATGGTTTTGTTGAGAAAACAATTCTATAAAAGACGCTCATGGGTAAATGAGGTGCAAATCTAACCAGTGAACTTCATGTTTTTAATTTTTTCAGAAATGCAACTTCATGTCTGGCTCCATTATTGTCCAGAGCTCTTCAGAGCAGCCTGGATCCCATCCATCCAGCAAGCTGTTTCCACAGTAGAAGAGGATTCCCCACATCTCAGTTTGTTCCTATCTTAGAAAGTTCTGTTTCTAGACAGTGATTTTCATGCCTTCTATGGTGAAAGACTAGGTAGGGCTAGTGCCGTTATGTTTTAATCTCAGTCCCTGACGACCAATATTTTTATAAAATACAGTAAAACAAAATCGCCAGAAAATACGGTCATATTCTTGGACGTTCCAGCAATGTCAGATTGCTGTAAACGTTTCTAAGCTTAATCTTAATACCTGAACTTATCTTGTAAGAGACTGAGCCACATTCTGATTTCTTGCAACTCAGAATTCAGGACATGGTTTTAGATTTTTACATGTAGGTTCTAGAAAAGCCTGGAATCCTGATTGGCCTTTCACAAATTAAGACATGTGAGACCTCCCTCCCCTGACAACAAAATTCAGGGCAATGTCATTGCTACGTCTCCATATTTCTGAGCAGAGTTGAAAGTCAATCCTTATGAAATATTTGACAGGGGGTTTTACTTTCTAAGAGTTCAAAAGCTTTTTATTGGGAATATTTGGTAGATTTGATTATACTTAGAAAATAAAGAAATACTTCACTTAACCTCAATTGGAAAAGTAAATTTAATTCCCCTTGCTTTATATATATTAAAGCCTGACTTTGGTTTACAATATACCTATACTATTCTCTAACTTCAATACTTTAGCTTATCATTTCCTCAGGTAAATTTAATCAGCTTTTATAGTTAAGGAAAATTTGGAAAGAGGGTAAGAGGCATTTCTCTTATCCAGACATTTCTTTTCTCACTTTTGTAATATGGTTTAGCCATCTGTCCTTCCCTGCCTGCATCATTATTTTAAGATATTCATTTGGTTGAACCTGTCTACAAAACAGAAACAGAGTCACAGACATTGAGAACAGACTGGTGGTTGCCAAGGGGAAGGGGTTGGGGGAGGGGTTGAGTGGGGGATTGGGGTTAGCAGGTGAAGCTATTATATACATAATGGATAAACAACAAGGTCCTACTGTATAGCACTGGGATGATAAACCATAATGGATAAGAATATTTAAAAAAAGAATGTATATATTATATATATATGTATAACTGAATCACTTTGTTGTACAGCAAAAATTAACACATTGTAAATCAATTATGCTTCAATAAAAAAACAAAAAAAAAGAAAATATTTAAGATATGCATTTGCTGTGTGGGAGTGAATATAGATCTTCAAGTTCCTGACCTACGTTGGTTCTATAATCTAAATCAAGATGCATGCACTTTCTGTCTTCAGTAATAATAATATGTTACATTTACATAGTAGTAACATTTCATAAGACACTGAGATATAAATTCTCAATTACTCCTCAGGTGAGTCCTTGAAAATATGCCTGTAAATTAAGAGTGAACAAATCCAATTTCATTGGAATTCACTATAGGGGCTTGAGAGTTAAAGAATTCTAAAGTACTTTCTTCTGTGGAGCAAAAATATTTCTGCACAGTAAATAATCACCATCAAAGTTATCAATATTTTTCATTTTTATTAAGGGTTTGTTTAACTGGGGCACATGTGTGTTGAAGACTTTTGATCTTTTCTTCTTCATCTAGGTGTCCAAGTTTGTTTCAAAATAAACAGTGTGAAATGAAAGAAACTAGCAAAGGGAAAATTATCTAGAGATAATCCAAAGTAAATATTATTATTATTTTACCTTGCATAGCTTGTAAGTGCATGCACAAGATTAAACTGTAACTCATTCCAAATTAGCGGGAATAATTTAGCAAGAAGCTTAATGTGTTTCTTGGTAAGAGTACAAACAAAAACCAAAACAAAACTCTCACTCTGGGAAGTTTTTATGGGTTTCATTTTAGGGACTAAGTTAAAATATGAGGGCAATAACAGGGAAAGTAAAACATCCAAATTAGGTCTTTAGTTACCACGGCTAAGCACAATTTTAATTTTTTTGAATTTTCCAATCACGGATTATTTGAAATCTATGATCCGAGTGAATTTATAATTCAACCTATTTTCTTCAAGTGTCCATTAATTTTCCAAAAGTACTCCCAGACCGATTTCATGGACCTTCTGCTTGTTCACAGTGGACGTGGTTACTGTCCATTGTGTTATCATTGTGTTCTACAACAATTCATCCATCAGCTTGAAATTAAGTACTTTCCTGAGAGACTCTTGAGCTCAAACCATGGTTTATGTATTGATATCATACAGATACAAATAAGTTGCCACCAAAGACTTTACAAGTAAGGAAAAGGAAGAAAGGATAATAATGCTATTCTTCTTTTCTTTTTTTTTTTTAAATATGGAACGCTTCACGAATTTGCGTGTCATCCTTGCGCAGGGGCCATGCTAATATTCTCTGTATCGTTTCAATTTTAGTATATGTGCTGCTGAAGCGAGCACAATAATGCTATTCTTGAACAATAATGTATGTGGAGATTTCTTCCCTAGAGTGTCACAAATATAATGCAGCAGAGGGAAAGAAATGCAACTAATGAAGCTAAATAAAGCATATTTCATAACTAAAAGGAAAAATTTCTATTGGATACAAACCGGAGTTATTGGGCCTGATGGGAAGTGTGCCTAGGAAACAATTTTCAGGTTCTAGAGTAAAAGGAATGGTATGGTGTAAATAAAGAAAACATGGGAAGGCCACGATTAAGACTGTACCCAAGTTTTCCAAAAACACTAATTCAAAAAGATACATGCACCACAACGTTGACAGCAGCACTACCTACAATTGCCAAGATATGGAAACAATCTAAGCGTCCATCAGCAAATGAAGGGATAAATAAAATGTGGTACATATACACAATGGAATAGTACTCAGCCATAAAAAAGAATGAAATCTTGCCATTTGTGACAGCTTGGATGGACTTGGAGGGCATTACGCTAAGTGAAATAAGTCAGGCAAAGAAAGACAAATACTGTATGATATCACTTATATGTGGAATCTAAAAAATACAACAAACTAGTGAATAAAACAAAAAAGAAGCAGACTCACAGATATAGAGAACAAACTGGTAGTTACCAGTGGGGAGAGGTGGGGAGGTGGGGAGTTAGAGGCACAAACTATTGGGTGTAAGACAGGCTCAAGGATATATTATACAAAATGGGGAATATAGCCAATATTTTGTAATAGCTGTAAATGGAAACTAACCTTTAAAAACTGTATAAAATTTTTTTTAATTTTAAAAAAATAAAAACACTTTATTTCTTAATAAAAAAGAGTCTACCCAGGTTTTCAATAGAGAAAAACAAATACAGATGAAACAACTTAAAGAAAACTCAACACATAAAAATCTAAATCCCACAGGGAGACACTCATGATTAAGAATACATTAGAAATGACTATAAATCTGCTCAAAGAGAGTCAATGTCAGTGAAAAATACAACTATTTGTTAATGGACGGCATTTCATTAGGAACACTTCAACTGCATAAAGAAGACCTTTGAGTTATGCTTCATTTAAAAACTTATAATCAGATTCCCAAGGGCAATAAAGTTATATATGTGTATATATACATACAGAATTTTATATATTGGACTTCCCTGGTGCTGCAGTGGTTAAGAATCCGCCTGCCAATGCAGGGGAAACGGGTGCAACCCCTGGTCCGGGAAGACCCCACATGCCGTGGAGCAACTAAGCCCAAGTGCCACAACTACTGAGCCTGTGCTCTAGAGCCCACACGCCACAACTACTGAGCCCGTATGCCTAGAGCCCGTGCTCCGCAACAAGAGAAGCCACCGCAATGAGAAGCCCTGTGCACTGCAACAAACAGTAGCCCCTGCTCACCGCAACTAGAGAAAGCCCGCGTGCAGCAGCAAAGATGCAACACAACCAAAATAAATAAATAAGTTTATATATTTAAAATTTACATTTCAAAAGTATACACACACTCACACACACACACACATATACTCACACACACAGACAAGTGTATAATGGACTATTTATGACCCAATTTTTGTGCTCTAACAAGTTGTCAAGGAAACAGAAGCAAAGCGGTAAAGAAGGTTCAGATGCTTTATCAATTTAAAGCAGGTTGTATGCGGAGCACGTTTCGGAGACCGAAAGTCATCAGGAGACCAGTTGTTAAGTTTGGATCAAGCAAAAACATTAGTTTCCAGAGAAATGAAGAAACGGGAGTAAAGCTTGCGTTAATCTCAGGAAATAGTCTCGTTAGCCTGGTTAGTCAGGAAACTTGTGGAGTTGCTAGTCAGCTGTATTTATACAGACCGTTCCTACCACTTCTTCGGCAGGGTCCCCTTGAGCAGTCAGGTAGGTCACCCTGAACTGCTGCACACTGCTGTCTGAAATGTCCCATTTTACCCGCAGGCTAGAAGTGGTTTCATCATCTACAACCAGGTTTCTGACTCCCGTGCGGAAAACTGGAATAAACACAACCAAGTATTTAAGGAACTTTTCATCCATCATATGTCAAAATGAGCTACAGAGATGATTTGTGGACATGACAACAAGTATCATTTAATGTATCTCTACCATGTAGACCCAGGTGAAGCGAGAACAACTCAGCTTTAGTTAATAGAGAGCCATGATACCTACTGGTAGCAAACAAAAATGGGCTTAAGAGATCTCAAGGTGAGATCATGGATCCCTCAAACCACCAGCTCTGTATATACACTAAGAAGGGGAACTGGGGAGCAGCCCTTAGACTAGGAAACCAGAAGGGGAGCCCAAAGGGGAGCACGACTGTGAGAACTTCACATTAGGCCTGAGCTGGAGAAGTGGGCGTGAGGGACCAAATGTGGTCAACCTCGGCGTGCAATCTAGCATCCAACACACATCCCATCACCTGCTCCCCCATTTCTGTTTTAACACTTGTCACTCAAAGCACAAATCTCCCACCAGGGCTGCCTCTATCCACTCAGGCCACATGGATTTCATCCTTTCTCTGAGATCTGTCCACACTCCTTCACTCGTTTTCTCTGACACGTTCCTTTTCATCTCCCAAAGTGACTGCTCTCTCATTTGTCCCATTGTTTCTTCTCCCTCTTGTGCCAACTTCCTTTCATTCTGTCCATCTCCATGGACTCTTTCTTCTCTTCATTCATTTATTCATTCATTCAGCAAACGTTCATTGAGCTTTTCCTGTATGTCAGACTGGTTAGGCCTTTAAGACATACAATGATCTACAGTCGACAAAAATAGTGAAAGTGTCACAGAAGAGACAGGAGAGTGACATTTATCAGGCAAAACTTTACCTACTAGGCTGTAGGTACAGAATGCGACATCTCACCTTCAGGGTTAGGAGTTCTAGATGGCAGGAGGATATGGGAAAAGCATGAAGCATATGGTTGAGGCCAGGAAGGGAAGCAGAACCCAGTCAGGAAGCATCTTGTATGTTATGATTAAGAGATGTGGGGTCATAAAGAAGGGCTCAGTAAAGGTTAACTGAAGAATGAATGAATCAGTGAACGAATGAATAAATGAATGGTATTGGAGATTCACTGAAAGGTTTTAGGTCAAGAAATAAATATCAACAAACTTGCTTAATCTAGTTGACTGTGACAACTAGTTGGGAGGTATATTATAACGGAGGGGAGAGTTAAGCTGAGAGAGAAAATAGCTGATGTAGGAACACCAATACACCAGCCACGGCTCAGTTACCCACAGAAATGCATGGAAACAATGATATGAATAATTCTCAACAGAAAGCAATAGGAGAAGGTACTGAGACCAAGAGTAGGGCAGAGACTCCTGGGGCTGGATACTAACGTCCTCTAAAAGATTAGAATGGGAATTCAAAACAAAGATGGGAAAAATAGAGAGTACCACAGTGATACTGATTAGTAGACGAGAAGACCAATTAGCATTTAGGGATAAGAAGAGGTTGAGAGCTCTGAGGGGAGTGAAATTTGAACTGGTATGCCCTGTTCCTAATCAATCATATAAATCAAATAAAACTGGGATAATATAACTTCTGTTTAAATCAAATTTTTCTTATGGGTAAACAGGCTTCTATTTGTCCTTACCTGATGTCACAGGCCTGGTAGGTGCTTCGGTCGTAGGCGGTTCTGTCCAAACACTGTCAACTAAAAAAATATTCCTCACTTTAAAATTCTGTAATGATGATAACTCTATACATTTGTGTATATCACTTTATAGTTTTCAAAGAAAAGTTCACCTATATTATGTCACTCGTTTCTCACAACAACCTTGACCACGGTTGCAAGAGAGAAGTGAGTTGTAAGGTAGACATTGTATCTATTCCACAGATAAGGAAACAAACCCAAAGAAGTTAGTTTCTAATCACAGATACCAGCTTTCATATAACCACTTGAATTACATCTATAAAATTGTGAAACCTCCCAGTTACTTTGAAATGGGGCATAACCATGGTGAGGAAAGGAAATTAAACAGTGCTATGGATCAAGTTGTAAAGGGGCTGCCAAATAGGACCAGCAAGGAAGACAATAAGAAGTGCATCTGCTATTTCTTGTATCCACCCTGGACAACCAGTGGATGGAGCTGCTGTGTGGTGATCCGCCTAGATGCCCTCTTCATCAACATACTCATCCAGCAGCTTCTGGAGTACAGCTGCCAATGGCTCAGAGCTCTGGTAACTGCCTTGCCTGGGGTTGCAGACTCTGTCAGGGGATGGCCTGCCTCCAATCACTGGGGATGCAGGGATAGAAAGGCCCAGCCCCTTTGACTCAACTTGGGACCACTCAGAAGGGTCATACCAGGTCCAGAATTTCTAATAGAATTAGCTGAGGGCTCTGTTTTAGCTTTTCCCTAAGTCCTATTTCCTTACAGATATATCTCCCAACTACACTCTTCAATAAACCTTCTGGATGCAATTTTCTACTTCAGAATCTGGCTCCAGGGAACCCAATCAAAGATAATTTAATATGTGGTTAATACCTCATACTTAAAAAATGAAGGGACAAATGAATCAGCAAGTGAATTTTGTGGATTCTTGGAACCACGATCAACTTGGGAAATTCCAGAAACTCTTGGACATTTTTGCCCTATATTTATTTGTTTGCTCATTTATAACTTATTTCATCTATCCATCCATCCATCCATTTATCCACCCATCCATCCATCCAACCATTCCTCCATTCAACAAATATTCATTGCACAGTTAAAATATGCCAAGAACTGTGCTAAGTGTTGGGGACATAATGGTGAACAAGACAGATATGGTCCCTGCCTTTAGGTGATGATAGACTAGGAGTCTAATAAGATGCTCCACATATTGCTTTCATTAAAGGTAAAAATGTATGAAGAGTTCTAGGGACAAAGCCTCTGTAGCCAGGAATAAGGCTGATGTGCAGGGAGCCTGGTGGCGTGAAGAGTGTGTCAGAATAAATGGTCGGAGCTTGTGAAGTCCATCTTGGCCTGACCAAGACTTACGTGTGGTCCCAACGGCAGTCACTACCTCAGTCTCACTTCCACCATCCAGTACAGCCAACAGGGAAACTTCATATTCAGTGCCAGGTTCCAGGCCTTCAATAACATATGAGTCTTGGTCTTCTTTTAGGACAACCTGAAAAGTATTTGGTGCTTAGTAACTGGGTTTACTTGAATAACATAGGAAAAAGTTAAGAAAAAATAATAAAATGGAAAGATGTTATCCCGAGCGTAAGCAATAAGTGACTAAGCATCAACAACTTCAGGGCCGTTGAATTCAATTTTAAAGTCAAACCAGAGACTTTTTTCTTTTCAAATCTCTCAGCAACTAAACGATTAATATTGCAAAAGGGGCCTTTTTTGAAGTTTTTAAAAATTTCATTTATGACTATCAAAGAATCTGGAAATCCATAACATATATAACTAAAGCCCTAGCAAAAATGCATTTTAATTTTACAAAAGTCATATGATTTGACATTTGTAAAACTCCAGGTCATGGAAAATAGTAATTACTTTTGGGATTCTCAATGTGTCTTAAAACAAAGACCAACTCAAATGCAGCAGTGGGCATTCACTTCCAGATAAAACGCCCTGGATTAATTTTCAGCCTCAGACAACTCACTTCTTCAGTCTTCCCACCGTAGACTGGAATCCACATCAACTTGTGTTGCCCTTCATCAACTGAGAGGGGATGCCAGGTCACTCTAAAACTATCTGTTGTCACCTCATCAATTTCCAAGTATTGCTGGGCGGGAACTTCCTCTGTAAGCCAAGGAGGGAGATTTTGTTAGGGAACTGAGAAGGGAAGAAAACCATAACTCAAGCAGCTCCCCGGGGCCACAGGTAGAGAAGACCCTCTGGTGAATCTCTTGTGTTAGGAAAGCACGTGGAAGCAGGGAAAGCAGCGCGAATTAGTCCAGTGTGGGCTTATGTTTCTGTTTCCAGCATTTACCCACAGAACGAGTTAGGAAGACCAGGGACACAGCAGATTTTTACAGTTTTCCTGGAATTTCCAGAACTCTTAGATTCTCTATTTGGCCCTTTTCATTAACTATAAAAAAAAAAATAAGACTGCCATATTCATTACTTTACAAAGATACTATTTTCCAAGTATTTTGAAGAAATTAACAAAATGATGCCCTAGAGGCCTGAGAAATGTCACTTTTAGCTTTATTCACGTTGGTGCCTAAATCACTCTCTAGTAATAAGTTAAATCCTAGAGAAGAACGTTCATCCTTTTAATCTTGTACATGTGGCTGCCATCAGGAGTGAAGTATAATTTATCAGACATCCATTATTTCACTGCTTAAACACTTCTGGGATGTACAACAGAGACCATAACATCTAATTACACCGAAAATGAATTGTCAGTCATTGATTTTTATTATATGAAATCAGAGATTTTAAAACTCTTTGACAGGATACCATGAGAATTCCAACTACAGTTAGCCCTTGCGAGATTTTGCAAAATTACTGAACTTTTTTCTGTGAAGATTATTTCTCAGTCCAGCTTATTTCTCATCTCTCTCCAAATTACCTTCTCATCTCAATACAGCACTAAATTTGTTTCCAAGTGCAATTCATGATAGGTCCAGAAAGCAAACAATAGAATTTTTCCACCAGGAGGCAAAAAGAAGTTATATTTATTGACTACAAGGTATATATAGAAAAGAAAAATAATGCATTCATGCTACATTTTTCATTTTAGTATTTAAAATATCCCATATTATTGTATTAATATTGCAAGCTTCATGAAAATAATTATTGGCTATAGATTGATGTATTAGGTTAAATGGTATGAAACCATCATTTTTTGTAGGTCAAAAACTGTTGGAGAGCTCTAATTTTGGAAGTTCAACTTAATATACACATATATCAATGGAAGAAATGTGAAAATTTTATGTCGATAGAACAAAAGAAACAGTGTGAGATCAGGAAGAAACAATGCACACTTTTATTTAACTGAGACCTTTGAACTTAGATGGTCCTGTCCCTCTTTCCCTTGCTTTGAAAGAACATGATTAGCCAGTAGGCATTCTACTCACCTAATTGTTCATTGGGTAATAATACTATAAAGTAAACAAATATTAAAATGCAATCTCTTCAAAATCACAATTGAAGAAGCTGCTCCAGCTTCTGGTTTCCATACAGTTACTCTTGGAAACTTTTCAAACCATAATAAAGCTTACCTGTGGTAAAAATTCCAGTCAGAGGCTCCGACTGTCCTTCATCATAGATGGAGAAAATGGCAACAGTATACTCGGTGAGGGGTGTCAAGCCCTTCAGAGGGAACGTAGTAACAGGATCAACTTCAACCTGCAAAAGAAAGAAGTCATAATAGCTATATCATAGGCAGAACATTCTATGACATAAATCACAGCAAGATCCTTTCTGACCTTCCTAGAGAAATGGAAATAAAAACAAAAATAAACAAATGGGACCTAATGAAACTTAAAAGCTTTTGCACAGCAAAGGAAACCATAAACAAGACCAAAAGACAACCCTCAGAATGGGAGAAAATATTTGCAGATGAAGCAACTGACAAAGGATTAATCTCCAAAATTTATAAGCAGCTCATGCAGCTCAATAACAAAAAAATAAACAACCCAATCGAAAAATGGGCAGAAGACCTAAATAGACATTTCTCCAAAGAAGATATACAGACTGCCAACAAACACATGAAAGAATGCTCAACATCATTAATCATTAGAGAAAGGCAAACCAAAACTACAATGAGATATCATCTCACACCAGTCAGAATGGCCATCATCAAAAAATCTAGAAACAATAAATGCTGGAGAGGGTGTGGAGAAAAGGGAACCCTCTTGCACTGTTGGTGGGAATGTAAATTGATACAGCCACTATGGAGAACAGTATGGAGGTTCCTTAAAAAACTACAAATAGAACTACCATATGACCCAGCAATCCCACTGCTGGGCATATACCCTGAGAAAACCATAATTCAAAAAGAGTCATGTACCAAAATGTTCATTGCAGCTCTATTTACAATAGCCAGGACATGGAAACAACCTAAGTGTCCATCATCGGATGAATGGATAAAGAAGATGTGGCACATATAGACAATGGTATATTACTCAGCCATAAAAAGAAATGAAATTGAGCTATTTGTAATGAGGTGGATAGACCTAGAGTCTGTCATACAGAGTGAAGTCAGAAAGAGAAAGACAAATACCGTATGCTAACACAAACATATGGAATTTAAGAAAAAAAAATATCATGAAGAACCTAGAGGTAAGACAGGAATAAAGACATAGACCTACTCGAGAATGGACTTGAGGATATGGGGAGCAGGAAGGGTAAGCTGTGACAAAGCGAGAGAGAGGCATGGACATATATACACTACCGAACGTAAGGTAGACAGCTAGTGGGAAGCAGCCCCATAGCACAGGGAGATCAGCTCGGTGCTTTGTGACTGCCTGGAGGGGTGGGATAGGGAGGGTGGGAGGGAGGGAGATGCAAGAGGGAAGACATATGGGAACATATGTATATATATAACTGATTCACTTTGTTATAAAGCAGAAACTAACACACCATTGTAAAGCAATTATACTCCAATAAAGATGTTTAAAAAAAAATAAATAAATAAATATAGGAAACAGAAGCCATTTTATTGTCTGCAGTTCACTTGGCTGGCAGCAGAGCTGCAAGTACTGCAAAAGAGATACTAAATTATAAAACCATTTAGATATTCACATTTCTAATCTTACAACCTTAAATAGAATACCTATCAGTTAATTCTCATGACATAGTTACAACCAATATTATTTCCATTCATTAAAGATATAGAAAGTGAAGTACACAAAATTTGCAATGCTAATACAAATAAGTGTAATGTTTATAGCCGGATTTGCTAGGAGTAGCCAGACATGCACTATAACTTCTGTAGGAGTTAAATAGATGAGCAACCATGCAGGAGAAGGTGAGCACAGTTGCTGTTAGTTTGGTTCTTCAATGAGTCAACATTTTTTTTTTTAACATCTTTATTGGAGTATAATTGCTTTACAATGGTGTGTTAGTTTCTGCTTTATAACAAAGTGAATCAGCTATACATATACATATATTCCCATATCTCCTCCCTCTTGCATCTCCCTCCCAGAGTCAACATTTTTTAATTGGTAAGTTTCACATAAAAAGAGAAATCCCTGGTCAGACACACCACCTTTCTTTCCATGTCTTTCCCACCTCAGGGAGTTGGCACATGCAATTCATTCTGTCTGAGACCTTATTTCCTTGGCTCTTTTTTCAAAATTAGGGCTTCACCATCTGTCAGGACTGTACTTATATTTCACCTCCTCATGGGGGTGTTCATTTTTCTACGTATCTCAGTAGGGTGATTCCCTAACATTGCCTTTGTTTGTTTTCTCCCTAGCACCCATCCCAGCCTGAAATCATTTTATTTCCTAGTAGAAGATGTTTATTATTTCCTGCATAGAGTGTAAGCCCCTTGAGGTCAGGACCTTGTTTAGCTTCTTTGCTACTGTATGTTGAATTATAGTGAATAGAATACATAAATGAAAACTGAGATGGAAGCACCAAAGATCCATTTTACAAGAGATTAAAAAAAAAGGGAGGGGGCTCATCTGAGCAAAAAGTTAATCCAGAAACCATAGACATCTTGAAGGAATTGACCTCAAGTCAAAAGAAAGATTGCCAGCCCTGGGGGAAGGAGTTTCCCTTTTCACGTTTCTGGAATTCTGAGTCACTCTGCTAGAGAGCACCAGCCAACCCCAGCCTTTTCAGCCACCCCAGACATGGATTGAAGTCATCTTGGAAGTTCCAGCCCAGTCAAGTTTCCAGATGAATGTAAGAGTCACCTTAGCTGAAACCACATAGAGCAGAGACAAGCTGACCCTGCTGAGCCTGCCCAAGTTACATAATCATGGGTTGTTATTTTAAGGCAGGGTGTTGGTTACATAGCCAATAGTTAATTGAAAATACGTATTATCTTCTTCTGAATCTAGGCCTGATAATATTATGGGTAATTCTTAGCATTTGATGTTTACTCTGGTCTGGGTATTATCTCATGCTTTACATGCATTAGTTGTACTTACATCCTTACCACAACATTGTAAGGTAGCTCGTTATTACCCCTAAGTGGAAGATGGAAAAAATGAGACTCCGAAAAGTTAAGGAACTTGCCCAAGGGAAAGCCAGCTAGTTCCTAAAACTTAAACACAAGGGTTTCACGCTCTAAATTCTCTGTTTGTAAATACTGTTTACAGTATGGCTCCATTATTTAAACTCACAGAGAAGACAAATACTTAAAATATGAGTTCAAGATGGTCTTCTAAACTATATTTCCTATTGCTTTCTGTTGTTTTGAATCGTAATGGCTAAGATTTACTGAGCACTTATAATGTGCCAAGGACCTTACATTCATTGTTTTATTTAGCCTCCTATCCCCCGTCAAACACTAGGTATTTATAATGACTGTTTTACAAATGAGGAACCTGAGGCACAAAGACCTCAACCAACTTTCCTGGAGACATAAAACTATTAACTCGAATGAATAGTTAGGCCTTGGTATACTTATATATAAGTGTATATTTTTTTATATATATACATATATATATATATACACACACATATATACACATATATATACACACATATAAATATGTAAAGGCATATGTATTTTGAACATTATATATTGAATATATATATTTTTTCAACATATATATATATCTGTTGAAAAGATCTAGTTTATTAAAAACATTTTATTTGATGCTGAACAGACCATATTTTATGCATTAATTATTGATCATTTTATTTCATCAAATGAAAACTTCTAGGTATCACTTATTTTTACTTGTTATGTTTTAGATTAAGTTCTGGAACTCATTTTATTGGTAGTACTTTTAAGATGTAAGAGAAGAATTTGGGAAAATGGTAACAAATGACTATGATTCATTGTTATGCAACGATTTTTGAGAAAAATTTTTCAGACTATCTAGCAAAAACTTCACTTCAGACTATTCTAGGATGGATGAGGAGAATCCTTGATGAGGAATGAGGGACTTGGGCTCTGCTCTGGGCTCTGTTGTTGAGTCACTGCTGTAGGGGACTGGACTTGTCTCTCAGAGTCTAAAAACGATGGCCTTTCATTTCTAAAACTCAAATGGCAGCACTTTAGTTCTCCATCATGTTTGCACATTTCCCCAAATCTTTTCACAGTACATGCTATCTGAGATGACTTCTTTCTGCAGTTTGACAGGTCAGGCTTTGGCAACTTTTTTTTCTATAAAATTTGCACAAGGTGCTCTCTGTAAAAACCTCAGAGGCTGTCTCAGGATTAGCACTCAATGTGTGTTAGCTGCCATCATCATCATCATCACCATCATCATCACCTCCATCATCATTATCACCACCATCATCATCACCATCACCATCATCACCATCATCATCATCCTCATCACCATCATCACCATAATCATCACCATAATCATCATCACCATCACCATCACCATCATCATCACCATCATCATCATCATCATTATCACCATCATCACCACCATCCTCATCACCATCATCACCATAATCATCATCACCATCATCATCATCACCACCACCATCACCATCATCACCATCACCACCATCATCATCACCATCACCATCACCATCACCATCGTCACCACCACATCATCACCATCATCACCATAATCATCACTATCATCATTACCACCATCATCATCACCACCATCATCATCACCATCACCATCATCATCATAATCATCACCATCACCATCATCAGTAGCAGCAGCATTTGTTTAAGTGCTCTGTTTTATTTTTTTTTGGTCTCCAAAAGTTAGGGAGAGGGGTCATGCAGAAAAGACACAGAGGAGGAAGAGGAAGTGAAGGAGGGAAGATGGGAGGAAGTGAAGCAGAGAAATAGGAATTGAGTTGAAAACAAGCTTTTACAATCAATTACATGTTACGTAGTAAGTAGATTTTAGTTGGGATATTTTGAAATTCATTCCAGAATATTTTGGGAATTTCCTAAAAATCCAATTGTAGCATCATCTTTAAGTAAAAGCTTAAATTAATAGAAGTAAAGCAAAATATGGTAGGAATATTCACCCTTAAAATCATATATTCCAAAACTAGGTAAAGTAATATTTGATTTATATAAGACACTTATCCAGCAACCTTTAGTCTCAACTGCATGGTTAACAATTAAGAATTAAGAACACACACACCAGTCAAAATGGAAATGTTACAAAATCTACACATTGTTTATGCATTTTACTCAAATAAAATGTTCTCAGACTTTTATTCATGGTCTATTTACTCATATTTTAAATTCAGTTTTATCAAACATAGCTTTCTAATTTCTCAGCACAATACAAATTAGAAATAGCAAATGCCAAAGGCACTCCCAAGATTGAAAAACACTGCAAAAAAGCACATGTATTTCTTAACAAATATATTATTAGTCTGGAGTCATTATTTATAAAGGCAAATAACGTAAAATGCCATGAGAGGCCAGAACAGCTATAATTTTTTTTAACTGGATGTTAACTAGACCTATTATGAAATGTCACAATGAATACAAATATTAAACCATCATGCTGTATACGTGAAACTAATATAATGTTATATGTCAATTACACCTCAATAAAAAATAAATATATTTATATAACTCATATTTACATATATATGATAAATTATTTTTATTTCAAGAAAAATTATCACCAAATAAAAATATTTTGCAGTGAAAAAATATGCTAGTGAATACGGTTGTTATGTTATTATTTATTATTTTTTTTTGTGGTACGCAGGCCTCTCACTGTTGTGGTCTCTCCCGTTGCGGAGCACAGGCTCCGGACGCGCAGGCTCAGTGGCCATGGCTCATGGGCCCAGCCGCTCCGCGGCATGTGGGATCTTCCCGGACCGGGGCACGAACCCGTGTCCCCTGCATCGGCAGGCGGACTCCCAACCACTGCGCCACCAGGGAAGCCCTGATATTTTAATTGTTCAATGAGTCAACATTTTAAAATTGGCAAGTTTCACACAGAAATAAAAATCCTTGGTCACATAGTCAAGGGGAACAAGACCTGGCAGCCCCCGGCTGGATTTCTGTGCAGCAACCGTCTTCAGGAGCTGACACCAGCTGCTTCTTGGATGAACATGTACAAACTCCCCGGCAGGGTAGTCCCCACCACGCCCAGCATCCGTGTCACTGTAACCCATTGTCCCTTGTCATTTACTGTTGTCTTTCAGTAGAGAATTTCTTCTACATGCATGTCCCCAAAATGGGAATATGAAATATAACCTAAGGTAGCTTCATATTCCAAGAAAAACAGGTGAGACTGTATTTCTTTGCAGGTGTGACAATTTCTGCACTCATTTACATTATCTGCATAACCTTCCTACACAGCTGAATTTGCAACCCTTGGGAAAGTAGTTTATTTCTTGGTGATAACAAAGAGACACCAATAGCTCGGTGCTTTAGACTTCCTTCTTTTTCTACTCCAGGATCTCATCTTCAAAAGCAAAGCAGCTAGTCTAAAGATTCCAGCTTTGTCAGAATTATTTGCCCTCGGGATTTTTGACGATTTAATGAAAGATGCTGAACAGTATTTCTGTGCTGTTGGCAAATGTGCAGTTATGGTCCATTCATGGCCTAGTGTCCCGTATGACGGCACATTCCGCAAAATATTGCTTGGATTTACTTGTAGGAAAAAGTTTGTCTCTGCATATGAAAATATGTGCTTTACTTGGTCAGAAAATAGAAATCATGTAATCCAACCTACTTCCCTTGTTGTCTTAGCTTCTTGGACCAAGATAAGGAAAAAAAAATAAAAATAACTTTGCTATCTAGCCTGCGAAAATATATTTCCAAGGAGAGAATTTCTGAAGAGTATTCATCACTGAGTGCAAAATACTGTATCTTCATGGGTTTCAGTAAGTTCTATTATTTGAAAGTATCTTCCTACACAAAACTTGAATGATTCAGTTTTCAATGTAAGCTCATTGAACTAGGGTCTTTCAGATGCCGGTTTACTAAAAAGCAGAGGGATAACCTGAAAAACACTGATATTTCTAGTTTACTACTTGTGTCAAGATACATACTTCCTTATCCCTATTTGCTGGGGCAGACTGTATTTTCCAAAGATGGCTGTGTCAATACCTATCTCTCATCCCCCTTGCCTCCCACCATAGGTTGGCACTGTTCTCCTCCCCATCTTAAATCCATGCAGAGACTTGTGGCGTCTCCTACCTATGGAGTGTGGTGGAGGTGATATTTCTGTGACTTTTGATGCTAGGTAACAAAAGGTGACACAGCTTTCACCCAGCACTCTCTCTGTCTCTCTGGATACATGTCTGGGGACTCCTAAGCCAGCAGGTAAAAAGTCCAGCTCCCCGAAAGCTGTCATGCTGAAGGGATCACGTGAAGAATCTACTTAGAGATATAGGGCTTCCCTGGTAGCACCGCTCCAACGCCCAGCTGGTCTAGTCTTTCCAGACCAGGTACCAGACATGAACATGGAAGTTGCTGTGATGACATCAGCTCCAGTCACTACCTGGCT
Organism: Grampus griseus; assembly: GCF_964374135.1. Classification (NCBI taxonomy): domain Eukaryota; kingdom Metazoa; phylum Chordata; class Mammalia; order Artiodactyla; family Delphinidae; genus Grampus; species Grampus griseus. The sequence goes on from NC_139011.1 coordinate 18,512,363, forward strand.
ACAGTCTCAAGAGTGATCCCAAGCCAGAACTACACACCCAACTCCAATTCCTGACCCACAGAAACAGCAAGAGAAAATAAATAATTAGTACTGCTTTGAGCCACTGTGTTTTGGGATGATCGGTTACATAGCCATAAAAAACTAAGACCCAACCACCGGAAAAACGCACATCCTGTTCCACAGCTTACCTCGTTGATTTCAGTCCCATCGGCGTTGTTATATACAATCCGATAACCACTGATCTTTCTTGAAGTTGGGTCCCAGGCTAACAGAGCACTGTTAGAGCCAACACTGGAGATTCTCAGGTTTCTGGGTGGACTTAAGGGCACTTTGCAGTAAACGAAAAATAAATTTTTTCTGGAGTTCAGTGCAATAAAGGGCACTTTGCAGTAAATGCAATTTTAAATAACATACATGTAAAAAAGACTCCCAAAACACAGCACCTCTGACTTCTGAACTACTTACACATGAAAAATTTCACCCAGATAATAACTGATAACAAAGAACATTAACACATCAACAAAGAAAAAAAGTTTTCCTTGTAGAGAATGAATAGCAGCAAACAATTACACATTCTTAGAAATAAATGAGGTTTAGGTAAATCTTCTGTGCCTTTCTTTTCTAGTCAAAGCTATTATTATAGGCTGATACAAATAAAAAAAACTAATGGATCAAAAACCAGGACACCTGAAGTTAGATCGTAGCTATTGCATTCAACTATCATCGGATCCTGGCAAAGTCACTCTACTCCTCCGATCCACAGTTTCCCATACGTGAAATGGTTTCCCATCTGCCATCTCCACATGAGTATCTATTAGGCATTTCCACCTTAACATGTCCAAACCCGAACCACTGACTCCTGCCACCTCTCCCAGTCTTCTCTTTCAGTCTCTTTCTCTGAACAAATGAAAACTCCATGCCTCCCATTGCTCAGGCCAAAAACCTTGGAGTCATCCAAGATTCAGGTTTCTGAACATGTGTCCCCTTCTCAGTGAAGCTTTCCATGATCGCCTTATGTAAAATAATCCTTCCACCTCAATACTACCTAACTCCCTTCCCGGATTCTTTTTTTTTTTTTTATTGCACATTTATTGGTCTCTTGTCTTTCTCTTCGAATATACTATAATCTCAGGGGACTGCAGAATTTGGTTTAATTTTGTTCCCCTCTTTATCCCCAGTATCGCAAGTTCTCAATAAATATTTCTTGAATCAACGAGTAGGAGTCTTGCCCTGGATACATCCCGCTGGCTTTGGGAGACGAGATAAAAATAAACACTTTGCTGTGGCTTTAAAAGTATTTAAAGAGGTGTTAATATTTCTGCAGATTCCTGACTACCAGTTCCAAAGCTTTTTGCACTTCTTGAAGGACCCCTTTCTGAGTCAACAGATAAAATTTGTCAATAATCTTTGAGGGCTTCGTGAGCTTTTACAGGTTTACAGTAAAAAACAATTGTTAAGATTGACTGCAGGCTTTCTATGAGCCTGAGATGTAACACGTTATCTCATTAAACCCTTCCTTTAGACAGCAAGGATAGAGTTACAATTAGCCCCATTATACAGATCATGAAACTGAGGTAACTTGGCCAAGGTCACAGTTAGTAGAAGCAGAAGAGCAGTTTGAATTTAACCCAGGCAATTGATCAATTGATTTGAGAGCCTGTGCTGATAGAACCAGCAGAATAACAACCTAGGAGATAAATCATGACAATTGTCAGCTGTAGCCATAAGCATGATGTTTCCTCACCCCAAAAGCTAACCCTTTCATTAATTCCATATGTACCTATCATATGGTAATAAAGAACCTATAGGACTTGGTGACTCTCTACACTTAAAGGGCTAGAAAGTGTAGGAGAGAGAAAAGCAATGTAATTACTTTAAGTGCTGTGCACACTTAGCTCTAAATTGTTCTGGAGTTCAGTTACTCTTGGCAGTATAGTGGAACAATGTCTAGTTTCCTCAGTGCATAAAAGTGTCAGTCTCAGGAACAGGTAGCCAGGATATCATTTTTAGGACTTTTAAAAAAATCAACTACTAATGGGAAAGAGTCATGGACACTTTTTAAAACTACAAGTATCTGCTTTTTGAAAGTTCAATTTAGGCCACTTTGCTCTTGCAAAGGACCAACATTAGTACCTAACTCAAGGTTTCACTGACTGAAAGAAATCTAAAGAGGAATTTTGCTTTTATAAAAAAAGGCAAAAGCAAAAATAGCATTCAGGCTTTGCTTTGCAGCAAACCATTATGGAGACAGCGTGCACCCCAGGCAGCAAGAGCGGCCCCGCCTAGCTCCTTCCCCTGGAAACTACACTCAGCATCTCAGCATCAAGCCACCACAGCTTTGAACTCTGTCTGTGAGCATCTGTGCTTTATCTTGATTTATTTTGTGCATCCATTAGCAAGATGTGTCCTAAAATTAATTGCCTCTTTGCTTTATGTCATTTGGCTTGCGAAAGGTTTCATGGGAACACTGCTTTTAAAGGGTGGGGGAAACCTGAATAAACAAATGAGTATTCTGAGTGAAACAGAGAGATGGGTGGTTGGGAAAAGTTTTCCCTCCGAATCTACAGAGTCCCAAAATTGACTTAAGTGATATATTAGATGCTTCCTGACTTATTTCTTTTCTCCTTCTTTCCTGGGCTCTCCCAGTTTTGTGGTTTGTTGTTTTAATTACACCGGTCTTCCTCTGAAGAGCAAGACAACATAGCCTCAACTAACAGAGAATGGATGTGGGAGAAAATTTCCTTATCATTAAATTTCTTTGTATGTTTCTCAAGTAGAATCTTCAAGACAAAAGCACAGTAGAAATCGTGCTATTCACCTCCTTCCAGGCTCAGAGTGATGTGAGAGACCCCATCTCTTTGCCCTTTCTTATTCAAAACACAATGAATAGAACCCTATTTTTAATCGTAGGTGACAAAACATTGTTAGTTTGGCAGGGTAGAATTTTCTCTATATCACATTTTCAAATAGATAACTACAACTCTTAAAAATATTATGAACTCCCTACATTGACCCAAATCAGACTTGCCAATACAATTTTTACTCAATTTTTAAAAACTAATTATAATAATAATAGTCTGAGATCAGGAGGACATCAAAGATTTTCAGAAAAAGTGTGAATTTTGGTATGAGTGGGAGTAAAAAAAATATTGAGTAACTGTGTGTTAATAACTTTCATTTGTATTACTGTATTTAATCTTCTATCAACCACATGCTATAAGGTTATTGTTCCTCCTTTCACAGGCTCAATAATGCTTCATCACTTGCCCATTTTCACCCACCCAAAATATGACTTTAGCTGGGATTCACATCTTGGCTGCTCTGATTCCAAAGCCCATATTTTCCCCCTATATTCTGCTCTAGCATTTGGATTTAGACAAGGACACTGGTGGCATCATCTAGAAGATGCCACAGTTCAGTTCTAGAATCCATGTGACTCAATAACAACAAGACGAGAAGAAATACACTTCCTTCCCCTAAATAAATTAGACATTTTCTTACGTTACAATTAGCTCTTACGAGGTTTCAACCTAAACCAGTATTTCTAATTCAGAATCCCCATATTTGTTTGGGCTTTTATTACAGCATTTCATCTGAGTGACTGAACCACTCACATGTTGTTTCTTGTCCTGTAACAGGGTCGCTGGCCTCTTCTCCAAACATAGCATAAACTGTGACTGTGTATTCCGTATTGGGCAACAACGCACTCAGCTCAATATCCGTGTGGGTCTCTCCAATTTTCATCTGAAAAGAACACACGTTATCAGATCGTTTGCCAATGTGTATTATTCATGCTGATCAGAGCGCAGGTGAATACAGGTGAGACTTTATGTAATAAGACTCTGCCTCCTCACAAACCCTTCATCAAACAGGTTTCAAGCCATAATTTTTTTCATTGTCTCATGTTATTTTATATTAGAACCAGGAGCTATGAAACCATATAAAACTGAATGTACCATGAGTGCTCTTTTAGGATAACTCTTTACATCTGGACCAGTGGCAGCTGCAGCCAGAGTAACAGTGTCAAATATTTGGTCCCCAGAAGAGCATGGGTGGAGATGAATCAGAAATGTTCTCCACAAAGAGAGTAAGCTCCAGGCGGCATGCTGAGAGTGGGATGCCAAGTGGGCATCTTTCACCCCTTGCCTAATTCTCACCAGTCCTCTGACTGGATGCCCAGTTTTTGCTGCAAAGCCTATGGAGCCAGACCAGTGTGGCCCCATTCAACAGAGGGGCTTGTCCACTTGGATTGCAAGTCCCTTCCAGGAGTCCAAAGAGATCAACCCACCTTGATGCCCAAATCGGCAATTTGCTTCTTGATTTGGGGATGATTTTTCTGACCCTGGGGGTCAGTCAAACTAGACAACATTATCAGTGTGTGGCAACTGTGTGACACCTGTGTGACAGGAATGGTTTTATTTTTGTTTTGGAAAGAGGAAAAATATCTTCATAGACTGTCCCCTGTCATACAACTGTCAGTGGTATGGTCAAATTCAAATATTTAATTTTGAAATATCTCAGTGTATATAATATAAAGGTAGAGAAAACAACATAATATTCCCTGATGCACCCACCGCCCAAATTTAATAAATATCAACATTTTGTTATATGCACATCAGATCTTATTTTAAAAAGCACTATACAGTCAAATAAAACAAACTCTTTCTCACCACCTCTACCCTAATGTTGAAGTGTGTCTCATTGATCCATTTTTTTTACTTCTGCATACATACAAATACATCTATAAGCAATATATGGTTCAGTATGTTTAACAATGTGCATAAATGGACCATTCAGTGTAACATTTTTACAGTTTTTTCCCTGGCAATATTAGGTTTCAAGATTTAGCCATGTTGGAACACAGGGACAGAGCTCATATTATTTAATTCCCTTATGAGATTCTCTTGTATAAATACGCCATTATTTTCCATTCTCTTGATGAACGTGGCAGTTGTCTGCAATATTTTGTTCTGACCAAGTGCCTGCATTGAAAAGTCCTTGAAGGATGTTTCTCAACGATATATACCTAAAGATTTGTATATATCTTTAACTTGATGAACTATTTCCAATTATTCTCCAAGGTACCTGTACCAATTGACACACCAGTTTACACGAATGTTTCTGTCTCCCCACATGCTCACTAATATGTAGCATTATCAGACTTTAAAAACTTTGCTAATCTATTGGGTGTGAACTGGTATTCCTGTCTTTTTTATTTTTCTCTTTCCTGGTGAAGCTTAGTGTCTTTTTAGCATCATTTTAAAGTTTCCCTTCCACCAAAATAATTCAGATCGACATTAAATCCAAGTGGGCAAAAACTGTCTAGGCCTTGGTAATAAAAGAATACATGTCACCAATATTCTGTTCTTGACACTGGAATCACCATATTATTGGCCCTAAAGATTCTCGTCAAAAGAGGCAGGTTTTAGATAATGTTAAAGGGTCGAGTGCTATACTCCCTCTCATAACCCCTCCACCTGCCTGGTCAACACTCCCAACGGTCATAGACATCTCTGCTTTATTCCTTGAATGTCCATATTGTAATAATTGTTAACTATAAATTAAAAAGGACTAAAATAAATGATTCGAAAGTCAAAGATTCGTCATTTAAAATAGAAAAAAATGCAAAAATATCCACATCCATGAGATACATTTATCTACCTCTCAACTTAGTAAAACAAATTTTTCAAAGTCAGTGTACATAGGGTCATCACAGTCATTTGTGATCTGCATAGAGCAATATAAATTATATAAAATTTCTCTAGAGTAAGGTGGTAATACCTAGTATAAGTCTTAATAATTTGCATACTCTTTGAAAAAGAAACTTCACTTCTAGGAATTTATCCTAAGGAAATAATCAGATAACCATGCAAAGTTCTATGTTAAGAATGGTCCCAAAAGTATATTTATATAGCAAATTATCTCTTTTCTTTGGCCGAGCCCCTGTGCGGATTGCAGGATCTTAGTTCCCCGACCGGGCCCTGGCAGTGAAAGTGTGAGTCCTAACCACTGGACTGCCAGGGAATTCCCCTATATAGCAAATTATCCAAATGTCCAATAGCATGAGATTAATTAAACATGACCTGGTACAAACCAACAATGGAATACTATAAAGTTGTTTAAATGACTATATAAAATATTATTTAATGGTATGGAAAGATATTCACAGTAAGCAAAAGGAAAATTACAAAACCATTCCCATTGGTTGTGTTTAAAATGCACTGGAAAAGACTCTTAACTAAATGATAACAATGGCTACCTCTAGGTGGTGGAATTACAAGTGATTTTTTTCTTTTGCTAATGTGACTTTTATAAATTTTATACATTTTTGTAGTAAAAACAAACCAAACTATGTTAAGGAAGTCAAAAATCCTAGGACTTTGGTAGGCAGCATGCATTACCTCTTTTTCATCCCCAGCCAGGCCTTCCGTGAGAGGAGCGTAAAGGATCAGGTACCCTGACGCTCCAGCCACTGGGTTCCATCTCGCCCTCAGACTGTTCTCAGTCACATCGTACAGTTCAAGGTCAGAAACTATAGGTAAAGAAACTGCAAGAGGAGTTTTTTTTTTTAATGGTCAGCCATTTATCAGCGTGCTTGCTTATTTCAAGGTTTCTATCTATATGTTAGGGTCTAAAACTAAACATATTTTTCAGGTAATTTTTGTCCTTGAATCTGTTCACATGGCCATATAAGCCCCTTTGGGGAAGGTAAACATAATGAATGTTTAAGAGCAGGAATGACACCTTTTAGCTTCTTATATCTCATTACAGTGATGGGCACAGCTGTCTGGGAGCCAGTCAAGAGTAGGAGACTCTTCTGACCACTGTTTTATACCCATTACCAAGCATAGTGTCTGACCTGCAGCAGCCATTAAAAATAGTTGTTGGGTCACTTAACAGATGACAGAATCGGGGGCTGGATGAACAAATACATGAATAACTAGATACTCATCAACACATTCAATCAGAGACAGTGAGGAGACATGACTGTCGGTAACAATAGGGTTTGAGAACAATAAAATAATCAAGAAATAGGATTTGCCATATTGGAGAGGTAGGGAAAAAGGGATTAAGAGTAAATTGCAAGTTCCTGGCTTAAACAATGTCAATAAAAACTATGAAATGTTGTTTTCAAATATAATTCCAGGTCCTGCTTGCACTCCCAACCACAATGCCAAGTTCAGGACTTTGCTTACAGGTGCAATTCCCTATCATACTTCTATTGGCATGCCCGTAGTACTTCACTGCACTAATTTGTTTGTATATCCTTGGGTTGCATTTTCTCCTTTGCTAGTCTAAAACTTCCTTAAGGGCAGGGACTGTTGCTAAAAATATTTCTGCAAAGCAGGAGTATTAACAGCTGCCTTACAAATTGCTTTCAGGGATAAATCCAATAACGTGTTGGACGGGGAGTGTAATTATAAAGCCTGGCACCTTGTTATTGGTCTATCAGAGGCAGAGTTTTTAGATCAACTTTATATACTATCTGGCATGTAATAGGAACTCAATTAATGTTTGAAATAACTAAATGAGGGGGTGATCAAGTTTCTTAAGATTATCTCTTCCCAGGATTCTCTGAACATGTGTGCATGTATATATGTGTGTGATCATGATCTTGCTGAGTTAAGGAATGACTGACTAGTATTCATAAGTTTTAATTACAGTGATACTCATAAAGAAAACAGATGTAATGCACTTTCCCTAATATTCTACTAGGCAGGACAGCTACAGAGCTCCTTCTCTACTTCTAATAACAAATTCAAGCCCACTGTTTAGTTTATAATAAGAATTCACTAAATATTTGTTTATTAAATGAATAACTGTATTTTGCACCCTTCATCGCTTAGAGAGATTTCTCTCTCCTAAACATACCAGAGTTTTATAATAGCCCTCCCAATATATGGCACCTGCAAACTGCAAATATAGCATGGACCAGTACTACGTACAGCACAACTAAGCCACCTGAGCAATGTCATACAGAATCAGAAGTGGGTACAATTCAATACACACGTGTGGTTTCAGTTCCCCGAAGGCCTTCACTAGCAGTGTGAGCGTATATTGCAAAGACTGCTATCTGATATTCGGTTAAAGACATCAAGTTTTTCAATACTGTGGAAGATATGCTTCCATCCACCACCACCTGTTGAAAGAACAGTTTGAGGAATGAGAAAATGGAATATCTCACATGCAGACTGGAAATCCAAAAGGAAAAATATCTCTAGCAAGAACCTTTCATTAAATATTTTCTTATTTGCACCACATCCTCTTTCCCACTGTGGCAGTCAATTCCCCTTGAATTCTCACATGAAGTGACCCACCTTTTAGGAATATGTCCAAAAGTCCCTTACTAATTCACATCTAATGGAAACTGTGTCATTCCCAAGCTAATGGTTATCCTAATCACATCCACTTAGTAACAGTTGACATGTGATATTTTTCCATGGAGCCTTAGGAAGCATTTAAAAGATTTATTAGTAATGAAAAAGATAGAGCAATTGGAAGCACTCTGATTTTTTTTTTTTAAGTCCAGATGACTTAAACCTCTAGAATCTACTCAAACACTGAAAAAAAAAACAAAAACCAAAAAACATAAATCCTGCCATAACGCAGAAAACTGTGAAACATGCTGAGGTCAGTCAGAGGTTAGAACAACATAAGGTGTTAGCACTTCAAAAGAAGAGAGGGAGGGACTTCCCTGGTGGCGCGGTGGTTAAGAATCCACCTGCCAATGCAGGGGTCACAGGTTTTATCCCTGGTCCAGGAAGATCCCACATGCCGCGGAGCGACTAAGCCTGTGTGCCACAACTACTGAGCCTACGCTCTAGAGCCCGCAAGCCACAGCTACCAAGCCCACGCACCACAACTACTGAAGCCTGCGCACCTAGAGCCCGTGCTCCGCAACAAGAGAAGCCACCGCAATGAGAAGCCCGCACACTGCAACGAAGAGTAGCCCCAACTCAATGCAGCTAGAGAAAGCCCGTGCGCAGCAACGAAGACCCAGCGCAGCCTTAATTAATTAATAATTAAAAACAAAAAAAGGGAGATTTCATCACATTTTAACATAGTCCCTGTATCAGACATGAAATGGGAACCATCCAATCATCTGGCAATAGATGTTCTCTCCTGTGATGGCCAACCCATGAGAAAGGCCAGCCACAGGTGTTTTATTATGGCTTCTCTTTTGCACGAATCTCCGCAAACATCCAGGAAATCCCAAACCCTGGAGGACTATATGCCCACATTATTTGGAACACACAGACTTCCTTAAGGCAGAAAGTTCAGACCACTCACAAAGTAGAAAGAAAATATCGGTAGCAAAAGGGGATTCTGGCCAGATAATTAACGACTGATTCCTTTTGCCTTAGAACTCATTAATTTTTAAAATCACAAAAAGGTAAAGTCAAAATAAGTTGTGTTAGAAATGGACACATGACCAGTTCTGAAGGTTCCTTGATGGAGGTAAGAGAAGAGGATGTAAATACCATAACCTAGAGAGAGAGAAGAACAACATAGACACATGGAAACGTATTTCAGTCAAATACTTTTAAATGCTTGTGACAGAATAATCTCCTTATATACACATTTCTGTCTTGTCTTCACTACCGTACAAGAATTGAGAGAATGAAAATAATGGTTAGAAAATACTGTCTCCTTATTACCTCTTCTGGTTTTCCACCCCTGGCAGGATAATACACGACTCTGTATTTTTCCACTTTTCCTGGGGCATGAGTCCAGTTTACCATAAAGCTCCTGGCAGTGACTTCAGAAGTAATCAGTTCTGTAGGTGGCCCAGTGGTGGCAAGGGCTGAGGCTAAATTTTAAAGAAACACATCAAATGAGCCTCTTTCCCATAGTTATTTCCTATGAACCTAGGAAACTCCACTAGTCAGAAATGATTGTTGATTTTATGCTGCCTCTAAGATTTTCATCTCTAGATAAATTAATTCAGTAATTCATTACAGGCATACCTCAGAGATATTGTGGGTTCAGTTCCAGATCTCTGCAATAAAGCAAGTCACACAATTTTTTTGGTTTCCCAATACATATAAAAGTTATGTTTACCTTATACTGTAGTCTATTAAGTGTGCAATTGCATTACGTCTAAAAAAACCCAATATACATACCTTAATTTAAAAATAATGCTTTTGAAAAAAATGGCACCAATAGACTTGCTCGACACAGGGCTGTCACAAATGTTCAGGCTGTAAAAAACACAATATCTGCAAAGCACAATAAAGTGAAGCACAACAAAACAAGGTATGCCTGTACAACATTTGTTTATTGAAACATTTGTCTATGAGGTACCAATCACTATGCTACGTTCTGAGGATACAACCTTAAATAAGACACAGCCCTTGACTCTAAGGAACTTTCTTGCTGTAGAATAGTAAAAAAACAAAACCACAACATTGAGTTTGTATCTAAAGGTACTCTTCTGAGCTCTTTAGAAGTATTATCTCATTTAATTCTCAATAGTTGCTATTATTGTTCCCATGTTGTAGGTGAGAAAACCAAGTCAGAATGATGTGAAATAACTTGCCCAAGTCACACTATTAGTGAGTATCAGAGATGAGATTGATTCCCAAGCTTCTTGACACAAGAGCCTGTGTTTCTATGCAACAGAGGGTACCGCCTCTATACTGAAGACTTCAACAAATGGCCAGTATTTAAAAGTAAAAAGAGAAGAAAAAGCAACTAATATATACTGAATGTCCACTATAAGCTAAACATCATGTTAGCACTTTGTGTGTGTTATATACATGTTAAAACAATGAGTCTGTAAAAGATTTGGGACATGTAAAGTTTAAAGTCCCTGAACTTTAGGATTTATTATCTGCTAGGGGCATTTACTTAAAGGGACTTTAGTAGTCATAACAATGGGGAAAAAAAACATAGTTATGGAACGATAACTATGACCAGGTACTTTATTACATGTTTTATCAGCAACCACATGTAGAATTTTTTGTGGGTAAAAATGGGCTCTAAAGTCATCTCATCAAGCACCTCAGAGAAATTTATTCAGGAAGCTACTACTTGGCTGCCCAACCTAGTCCCAAGAGTTCTAGTCCAGGGAAAGAGGAATGATGGAAGAGAGAAGGACATGTAGCCAAATAGAATCATTCCACACCCTGGGTACAGTTAAGGCAGCAAATAAAACCAAACTCTTAAAGCAAGATCTGGATATTACCTTCTTCTCAGATCACATCCCTATTAACCAGGTTTAACCTGTAGACCAATGATATCATGAGGAACAAGGGTTAAAAATTCCATGATGGCTGAGCATCCAGGAAGATAGAGCAGATGTGCTTTTCCCTACTCATCCCCTCAAGTACAACCAAAATTTCTGGAAATTATGTATAAGACAAGCATAAGACCCTGAAAAGTAAAGGGAAGAAGGTAGATGGGCAAGGGACTGTTGGACCCAGGAAACGGTACAGTGGTGAGTTCCCTGAGTTTCCTTTTGCCTCATGTATCCTAGACATAGAGCTAAAGAATCCAGCCACCTAGAAACACAAACAAATACAGACAAAAATAATCCAATGAAGCCTGCTCTCTCTAGCCAAAGGGCCAGGAAAGGAGCAGCCTGCCAAGACAGAAAACCTTTAGGCAATAACTGCTCTAGTCTAAACAAAAGCCACAGGAAAAAAAACCCCAACTGTGGCCCCATCCCCACTCATACCTGCAAAGGTCAAGTGGGGAGTCAAGACGTCTACCTTTCCTGACTGTAACAGAGCTTTAGTCTAAACAAAAGCCACAGGAAAAAAAACCCCAACTGTGGCCCCATCCCCACTCATACCTGCAAAGGTCAAGTGGGGAGTCAAGACGTCTACCTTTCCTGACTGTAACAGAGTGCCCCAACATTTACCCTCATCCTATCTGCAACCAGGGTGGTAGGAGAAATTGCCAAATAGGGAAAAGAGACAATCATCCCTGACAAGTAGTAACAAATCCTTCCACCTCACTTCCGTCTGTGATATATGGGGAAACCACATGAAGAGCTGGGACTTCCATCCCCACCTGGTAGTACTGAGGCACCACTCCCCTTTCCCTCTGGGGTGGTATCACAGTAGATCTGGTGGTAAGTCAGTACTTGAAGAAAAAAGGCCTGAAAAATTCTCAAATTTGACAAAAGGTGCAAACTATAGATTCTAGAAAATGAGTGTACCCCAAATAGATAGGCCAACAGAAACTCATCCCAAAATATACTGTAGTCAGACTTCCTAAAACTAAACTTAAAGAAAAAAACGTAAAAGGAATGGGAAAGAAATGACACCCACCTTATTTTTAGGGGGACCTTTTTTAATGACAGCAGATTTCTCATCAGAAACCATGGAGCCCAGAAGAAAGTGGCATAACATTTTCCAAATATTCAAAGAAAAAAGCTGTCAATGAAAACTCTATCTAACAAAAAATATCTTTTAGGAATGAAGGGAAAATCAAATCAGTCTCAGATAAAGTAAAATTAAATAAGAATTTTTCACCAATGGACCTATCCCAAAAGAAGGACTAAAGGAGGTTCTTTAAACAGAATAACAAAAAGAAGGACTTCTGGGACTGCAGAAAGGAAGAAAGAATGAGAGAAAGCATAAAAGTATGGGTAAATATAATACAGTTTACTTCTCCTCTCAAGTTTCCTAAATTATGTTTTGTGGTTGAAGAATTATAACAGTTTCTGATGTGGTGCAACATTTTTGGAGAGGAAATATTTAAGACAATTGTATTACACACAGATATGGTAAAGGGACTTGAGGGAGGTAAGGTTTCATCATTTCACTCAACCTAGTATAATATCAACATCAGCAGACTGGGATAAGTCATGTTTATATAATATAATAACTAGAGCAACCACTAAAAGAGATAAACAAAGAGATTCCATCAAAAACATCATAAATGAATCAAAATGTAGTTCTAAAAATGTTTAAGTAATCCATGGGAAAAAAAGATAAAGAAAACAGAGATGTGAAAACCAGAGAGAACAAACTGAAAAAAATAAATAAATAAAAATTAAAAAGCAGGTTTAACCTCAAACATATCAATAATTACATTAAATAAAAATGGCCTAAGCATACCAATTAAAAGGAAGAAATTATCAGAGTGGATTTAAAAATGTGATCAACTATATGCTATCTACATGAAATCCACTTCAAATATGATATAGGAAGGTTGAAAGTAAATAGATTTTAAAAATTATATTATGTAAACATTAATCAAAAGGGAGTAGAAATGACTGTATTAATATAAGATAAAGTAGACTTCAGAACAAAGAAAATTACCTGAGACAGAGAAAGACATTACATAATGATAAATCGTTAATCAACCCAGAAATCCTAGCATTCTAAATGTATATGCACCAAAAAAAGAGTTGCAAAACATATAAAGTAAAAACTGATAGAACTGAAAGAAAAAACAGACAAATCCACAATTTTAGATGGATATTTCACATCTCTCTCTCTCAACTACTGATAAGACAACAAAACAAAACAATCAGCAAGGATATAAAACTCAACAAGACCATCAACCAACAGGATCTAGTCAAAACTTATAGAACATTGCATGTGACAACAGCAGAATACACATCCATTTCAAGCACCTACAGAGCATATATCGAGATAAACCATATCCTGGGCCAAAAAACAAACCTCAGAAAATTTAAAACAATGGAAATCATACAGAGTGTGTTCTCTGATGACAATGAAATAAAATTAGAAACCAATAACAGAAAGATAACATAAAAAAGCCCAAGCACTTGGAAACTATGAATAACACACTTCTAAATAATCAATGGGTCAGAGAGGACATGTCAAGACTAAAAAATATTTTAAATTGAATTAAATGAAAATACAACATATCAAAATTTAGGGACATTGCTAAAGCAGTGCTGAGAAGGAAATTTAAAGCATTTAAGTAATTACATTATAAAAGAGAAAGCATCTCAAATCAATAATCTAAGAGTCCATCTAAAGAATCTAGAAAAGTGAAAGCAAAATAAACCCAAAACAAGCAAAGTGAAGAAAATGAAAGAGCAGAAATCAATGAAATAAAAAAAGAAGAAAAATAAAGAAGTTCTATGAAACCAAGAACCAGTTCTTTGAAAAAAATGCAAACATCTAGCAAGCCTGAAAGAAAAATTTAAAAAGAGAAGACAAAAATTACCAATATCTTGGAGGAAACAGGAGCTATCACTATGGACCCTGCAGACATCAAAAGAATAAGGGAATACTATAAACCACTCTACACACATGAATTCTACAAGTTCTAGGAAATGGACCAATCACTTGAAAAGCAGACGCTTTCCCTCTAAGATGGAGAATAAGGCAACAATACTCATTCTCATCACATTTAACACAATATTAGAAGTTTTAGCCAGTGAAATAAGGCAACAAAAGGAAATAAAAACCACAGAAATCAAAAGGAAAGAAATAAAACTATCACTGTTTGCAAATAATATGACTTTCTACATAGAAAATCTCAAAAAATCTAGAGAAAAACTCCTATAAATAATTAATTATTTCAAATAATAGGGTCAGCAGGTACAAGGTAAATATACAAAAATATAATTATATCTGTATATACTAGCAATGAAAATGTGAACACCAAAATTAAAAACACAACTAAAATTTCTCAAAATAAAATTAAATACTAAATGTAAGTAGAACAAAATCTGTATAGAACTTGCATCCTAAAAATTACAAAATGCTGATGGAGAACTCAAAGAATATCTAAACAAATGGAGGGATTTGCTATGTTCATGGATTAGAAGAATCAACAGATTAAAGATGTCAATTATTCCTAAGTTGATATTTGATCATTGAAAATTGATTTAATGCAATTCCTATCAAAATTCCAATAAGCCTTTTTGTAGAATAAAAATTATTCTAATATTTATATTAGATTATTATATAAATTAAATATAAAATATAAGTATTATATAAATATTTTTCTAACACTTACATGGATGATAAGGAAGTATAATAGCAAAAACAATTTTGAAAAAGAATAATCAAACAGGAGAACTCAGTCTATCCAATCTTAAGACTTACTATATAGCTACAGTAAATCAAGACTGTATGACATTGGAAGGCGGTTAGACACATAGACCAAATGGAAAAGAAAAGAGAACCAAGATATAAACACACACAAATGTCTCCAACTGATACTCAACAAAGTTGCAAGGTAATTTCAATGGCAGAAATACAGCCTTTTAAGCAAGTAGTGCTGGAATCTTAAACTAAACTTCAAATCCTTTACAAAAAATTAACTCACATCATAGATTTAAATGTAAAATATAAAACTTTTGGGAAAAAAATAAAAAGGAAAATCTTTGGGAATCTAACACCAGGTAAAGAGTTCTTAGACTTGACATGAAAAGCACTAATCATAAAATGGAAAACAGATAAACTGGACTTCATCAAAATTTAAAACTTTTGTTCTGCAAAAGACCTTGTTAAACAGATAAAAAGATAAGCAATAGATTGAGAGAAAATATTTACAAACCACATATCCAACAAAGGATTATTACCTAAAATATAAAGAATTCTCAAAGCTCAACAGTTAAAAACTAACACAAAAAACAACCCCCAAAAAAGTCGAGTTAGAAAATGGGCAAGGGGGGGGCGGCTTCAAGATGGTGGAGGAGTAAGATGTGGAGATCATCTTCCTCCCCACAAATACATCAAAACTACATCTACACATGAAACAACTCCTACAGAACACCTACTGAATGCTGGCAGAATACCTCAGATTTCCCAAAAGGTATAAGACGCTCTCAGGCGACCTACACACAGAGGCGGGGCAAATCCAAAGCTCAACCCCAGGAGCTGCGCGAACAAAGAAGAGAAAGGGAAATTTCCCCCAGCAGCCTCAGAAGCAGTGGATAAAATCTCCACAATCAAATTGATGTACCATGTATCTGTGGAATACCTGAATAGACAATGATTCATCCGAAAATTGAGGCGGTGGACTTTGGGAGCAACTGTAGACTTGGGGTTTGCTCTCTGCATCTAATTTGTTTCTGGTTTTATGTTTATCTTAGTTTAGTATTTACAGCTTATTATCAATGGTAGATTTGTTTAATGATTTAGTTGCTCTCTTCCTTTTTAATTTTGTTATATATATATATATATTTCATTTTCCTTTTTCTCCTTTTGTGAGTGTGTATGTGTATGCTTCTTTCTGTGATTTTCTCTGTATAGCTTTGCTTTTGCCATTTGTCCCAGGGTTCTGACTGTCCTTTTTTCTTTTTTTTCAGTATACTCTTTAGCACTTTTTATCATTGGTGGATTTGTTTTTTGGTTTGGTTGCTCTCTTCATTCTTTCTCTCTTTTTTAAAATTATTTTTTATTTTTTTATTTTTAATAAAGTTTTTCTATTTTAATAACTTTATTTTATATTTTTCTTTTTTTCTATCTTTCTTTTTCTCCATTTTCCTCTAAGCTGTGTGGCTGACAGGGTCTTGGTGCTTTGGCCAGGTGTCAGACAGGAGCCTCTGAGGTGGGAGGGCTGAGTTCAGGACATTGGTCCAGCAGAGACCTCCCGGCCCCTCATAATATTAAATGGTGAAAGCTCTCCCAGAGATCTCCATATCAACGCTAACACCTAGCTCCATTCAACTAGCAATACAGGAACACAACACAACCCATTAGCAGAGAGGCTGCTTAAAATAATAATAAATTCACAGACACCCTAAAACACACAACCGGAAGAGGTCCTGCCCATCAGAAAGACAAGATCCAGCCTCATCCACCAGAACACAAGAACCAGTCCCCTCCACCAGGAAGTCTACACAACCCACTGAAACAACCTTACCACTGGGAGCAGACACCAAAAACAACAGGAAATACGAACCTGCCACTTGCAAAACAGAGACCCCAAAAATGGTAAGTTAAGCAAAATGAGAAGACAGACAAATACACAGCAGATGAAGGAGCAAGGTAAAAAACCCACCAGATCAAACAAATGAAAAGGTAATAGGCAGTGTACCTGAAAAAGAATTCTGAGTAATGATAGTAAAGATGATCCAAAATCTTGAAAATAGAATGGAGAAAATACAAGAAACGTATAACAAGGACTAGAAGAACTAAAGAGCAAACAGAGAGTGATGAACAACACAATAAATGAACCTAAAAACTTTCTAGAAGGAACCAATAGCAGAATAGCTGAGGCAGAAGAAGGGATAAGTGATCTGGAAGACAAAAGAGTAGAAATACCTAAAGCAGAGAAGAATAAAGAAAAAAGAATGAAAAGAATTGAGAACAATCTCAGAGACCTCTGGGAAAATATTAAATGCACCAACATTTGAAATATAGGGATCCCAGCAGAAGAAGAGAAAAAAAAAGGGACTGAGAAAATATTTGAAGAGATTATAGTTGAAAACTTCCCTAACATGGGAAACAGTCAATAAATCCAAGGAGAAACACGACAAGACACATATTAATCAAACTATCAAAATTTAAATACAAAGAATAAATCTTAAAAGCAGCAAGGGAAAAGCAGCAATTAACATACAAGGGAATCCCCATAAGGTTAACAGCTGATCGTTCATCAGAAACTCTGCAAGTCAGAAGGGAGTGGCAGGAAATATTTAAAATGATGAAAGGGAAAATGCTACAACCAAGATTACACTACACAGCAAGAATTTCTTTCAGATTAGACGGAGAAATTAAAACCTTTACAAAGAAGCAAAAGCTAAGATATTTCAGAACACAAAACCAGCTTTAAAACAAATGCTAAAGAAACTTCTCTAGGCAGGAATCAAAAGAAAGGGAAAAGACCTACAATAACAAACCCAAAACAATTAAGAAAATGTTATTAGGGACATACATATCGATAACTACCTTAAATGTAATTGGATTAAATGCTCCAACCAAAAGACATAGACTGGCTGAATGGATACAAAAACAAGACCTATATATATGCTGTCTACAAGAGACCCACTTCAGACCTAGGGACACATACAGACTGAAAGTGAGGGGATGGAAAAAGATATTCCATGCAAATAGATCAAAAGAAAGCTGGAGTAGCAATTCTCATATCAGACAAAATAGACTTTAAAATAAAAACTATTACAAGAGACAAAGGAGGACACTAAATAATGATCAAGGGATCAATCGAGGAAGAAGATAAAACAATTGTAAATATATATGCACCCAACATAGGAGCACCTCAATACACAAGGCAAATGTTAACAGCCATAAAAGGGGAGACTAACAGAACACAATCATAGTAGGGGACATTAACACCCCACTTTCACCAATGGACAGCTCACCCAAAATGAAAATAAATAAGGAAACTCAAGCTTTAAATGATACATTAAACAAGATGAACTTAATTGATATTTATAGGTTATTCCACTCAAAAGCAACAGAATACAATTTCTTCTCAAGTGCTCATGGAACATTCTCCAGGATAGATCATACCTTGGGGCACAAATCAAGCCTTGGTAAATTTAAGAAAATTGAAATCATATCAAGTATCTTTTCTGACCACAGCGCTATGAGATTAGATATCAATTACAGGGAAAAAATCTGTAAAAAATACAAACACATGCAGGCTAAACAATAATAACCACTGAATAACTACTGAATAACTACTGAATAACCAAGAGACCACTGAACAAATCAAAGAATAAATCAAAAAATACCTAGAGACAAATGATAATGAAAACATGACTACCCCAAACCTAAGGCATGCAGCAAAAGCGGTTCTAAAAGGGAAGTTTATAGCAACACAATCCTACCTCAAGAAACAAGAAACATCTCAAATAAACAACCTAACCTTATACCTAAAGCAATTATAGAAAGAAGAACAAAAACCCTCAAAGTTAGAAGGAAAGAAATCATAAAGATCAGATCAGAAATAAAGGAAAAACAAATGAAGGAAATGATAGCAAAGATCAATAAAACTAAAAGCTGGTTCTTTGAGAAGATAAACAAAATTGATAAACCATAGCTAGATTCATCAAGAAAAAAGGGAGGGCTTCCCTGGTGGCGCAGTGGTGGAGAGTCCGCCTGCCGGTGCGGGGAACACGGGTTCGTGCCCCGGTCCGGGAAGATCCCACATGCCGCGGAGCGGCTGGGCCCGTGAGCCATGGCCGCTGTGCCTGCGCGTCCGGAGCCTGTGCTCCGCAACGGGAGAGGCCACAACAGTGAGAGGCCCGCATACCGCAAAAAAAAAAACAAAAAAAGAAAGAAAAAAGGGAGAAGACTCAAATCAATAGAATTACAAATGAAAAAGGAGAAGTAACAACTGACACTGCAGAAATACAAAGGACCATGAGAGATTACTACAAGCAACTATATGCCAATAATATGGACAACCTGGGAGAAATGGGCAAATTCTTAGGAAAGCACAACCTGACGAGACTGAAAAAGGAAGAAATAGCAAATATAAACAGACCAATCACAAGCACTGAAATTGAGACTGTGGTTAAAATTCTTCCAACAAACAAAAGCCCAGGACCAGATGGCTTCACAGGCGAATTCTATAAAACATTTAGAGAAGAGCTAACACCTATCCTACTCAAACTCTTCCAAAATATAGCAGAGGGAGGAACACTCCCAAACTCATTCTACAAGGCCACCATCACCCTGATACCGAAAGCAGACAAAGATGCGACAAAAAAAAGGAAAACTACAGGCCAATATCACTGATGAACACGGATGCAAAAATCCTCAACAAAATACTAGCAAACAGAACCCAACAGCACATTAAAAGGATCACACCATGATTAAGCGGGGTGTACCCCAGGAATGCAAGGATTCTTCAATATACGCAAATCAATCAATGTGATACACCATATTAACAAACTGAAGGATAAAAACCATATGATAATCTCAATAGATGCAGAAAAAGCTTTAGACAAAATTCAACACCCATTTATGATAAAAACCCTCCAGAAAGTAGGCAGAGAGGGAACTTACCTCAACATAATAAAGGCCATATATGACAAGCCTATAGCCAACATCGTTCTCAATGGTGAAAAACTGAAACCATTTACACTAAGATCAGGAGCAAGAAAAGGTTGCCCACCCTCACCACTATTATTCAACATAGTTTTGGAAGTTTTAATCAAAGCAATCAGAGAAGAAAAAGAAATAAAAGGAATACAAATTGAAAATGAAGAAGTAAAACTCACTGTTTGCAGATGACGTGATACTATACATAGAGAATCCTAAAGATGCACCAGAAAACTACTAGAGCTAATCAATGAATTTGGTAAAGTAGCAGGATACAAAAGTAATGCACAGAAATCTCTTGCATTCCTATACACTAATAATGAAAAATCTGAAAGAGAAATTAAGGAAACACTCCCATTTACCACTGCAACACAAAGAATAGAATACAGAGGAATAAACCTACCTAAGGAGACAAAAGACCTGTATGCGTAAACTATAAGACACTGATGAAAGAAATTAAAGACAATACAAACACATGGAGAGATATATCATGTTCTTGGATTGGAAGGATCAACATTGTGAAAATGACTATACTACCCAAAGCAATCTACAGATTCCATGCAATCCCTACCAAACCACCAATGGCATTTTTCACAGTACTAGAACAATAAATTTCACAATTTGTACGGAAACACAAAAGACCCCGAATATCCAAAACAATCTTGAGAAAGAAAAACAGAGCTGAAGGAATCAGGCTCCCTGACTTCAGACTATACTACAAAGCTACAGTAATCAATGACAAAGCTACAGTAATCAAGACAGTATGGTACTAGGTACAAACAGAAATATAGATTTATGGAAAAGGATAGAAAGCCCAGAGATAAACCGATGTGCATGTGGTCACCTTATCTTTGATAAAGGAGGCAAGAATATACAATGGAGAAAAGACAGCCTCTTCAATAAGTGGTGCTGGGAAAACTGGACAGCTAAATTAATTTCTAAACAGTGAAATTAGAACACTCCCTAACACCATACACAGAAATAAACTCAAAATGGATTAAAGACCTAAATGTAAGGCCAGACACTATAAACCTCTTAGAGGAAAACATAGGCAGAACACTCTATGACATAAATCACAGCAAGATCCTTTTTGACCCACGTCCTAGAGTAATGGAAATAAAAACAAAAATATACAAATGGGACCTGATGAAACTTGAAAGCTTTTGCATAGCAAAGGAAACCATAAACAGGATGGTGTGGAGAAAAGGGAAGATGGTGTGGAGAAAGATGGAGACAGGATGGTGTGGAGAAAAGGGAAAAGGGAAACCTCTTGCACTGTTGGTGGGAATGTGAATTGATACAGCCACTATGGAGAACAGTATGGAGGGTCCTCAAAAAAGTAAAAATAGAACTACCATATGACCCAGTAATCCTAGTACTGGGCATATACCCTGAGAAAACCATAATTCAAAAAGAGTCACGTACCACCTTGTTCATTGAAGCACTATTTACAATAGCCAGGACATGGAAGCAATGTAAGTGTCCATTGACAGATGAATGGATAAAGAAGATGTGGCACATATATACAATGGAGTATTACTCAGCGTTAAAAAGAAGTGAAATTGAGTTATTTGTAGTGAGGTGGTTGGAACTAGAGTCTGTCATACAGAGTGAAGTAAGTCAGAAAGAGAAAAACAAATACTGTATGCTAACACATATATATGGAATCTAAAAAAAAGCCAAAAAGGTTCTGAAGAACCTAGGAGTAGGACAGGAATAAAGATGCTGACGTAGAGAATGGACTTGAGGACATGGGGAGGTGGAGAGGTAAGCTGGGACGAAGTGAGAGAGTGACATGGACATATATACACTACCAAATGTAAAATAGATAGCTAGTGGGAAGCAACTGCATAGCACAGGGAGATCAGCTCGGTGCTTTGTGACCACCTAGAGGGGTGGGATAGGGTGGGAGGGAGGGAGACGCAAGAGGGAGGAGATATGGGGATATATGTATATGTATAGCTGATTCACTTTGTTATAAAGCATAAACTAACACACCATGGTAAAGCAATTATACTCCAATAAAGATGTTAAAATAAATAAATAAATAAAATAAAAATAAAAATAAATAAAAAAAGAAAACAGGCAAAAGATATGAACAGATGTTTCATCAAAGAGGATATACAAATACAAATAAGCATGTGAAAAGGTGTTCAACTTCATTAGCTATCAGGAAAATGAAAATTAATACCACAATGAGATAGCACTCCACACCTATCAGAATGACCAAAATAAAATACAGTAACAACAAATGTTAGTGACAATGCATAGAAACTGGTTCACTTATATATTGCTGGTGGGAATGTAGAATGCGACAGCCACCCTGGAAAATTGTTTGGCAGCCTCTTAATTAAAACTAAGCCACACATGCAATTACAATATGATGAAGCAGTTGCACTCCTGGGCATTATCCCAGAGAAATGAAAACTTATGTTCACAGAAGAACCTATACATGAACGTTCATAGCAGCCTTTTTGGTAACAGCCAAAAAGTGGAAAGAACGCAGATGTTTATCGATGTGTGAATTGTTAAACAAAGTGTGGTACATCCATACCATGGAATACAACGCAGCAATAAAAAGGAAAGAGCTACTGATACATGCAACTACTTTGATGAATCTCCAGGGAAGAACCCTGAGTGAAAAAAGCCAGTCCTCATATACATACTTTATAATTCCATTTATATAACATTTCCAAAATTAAAAGTATTTTGAGATGGAGAATAGATTAGTGGTTGCCAGGGGTTAGGAAGATGTTGGAGGCGGGAAGGAATGTGGCTATAGAAGGATAACAGAAATGGTCCTCATGGTGACGTGAATGTTCTGTATCTTGTCTGTATGAACATCACTTTCCTGACTGTGATATCGTACTGTAGTTTTGTAATATGTTACCATTGAGGGAAACAGGTAAAATATACATGATCTCTTTCTACATTATTTCTTACAAATTCATGTGAATGCTCAATGATCTCAAAATCCAACATTTAATTAAAAAACAAACATGATGGTCTAAATGCAACACCATGGAGATATTATCTAGTAATTTAAAGTATCCCTCTCACAAGCCCATGGAACCTACCAATATACTCCCTTTTCTACTCTGATGATCCCTGTCTTGAGAGCACAAAGGACTGTTTAGTAAGTCGATGTGAAAAATCATAAGAATTTTCATAATCCATGATAGATTTTTGCACAGAGTAATACCCATATGAGCAGAGTAACTCTGCTCTGTCATTCATTGTACCTTTGATCTCCCTGTCCTGTTCTTCCACCCTGGAGCAGACAGTCCTCGTCAGACTCTCCACAACTGTGTGCATCAGGTCAAATTCGGCGACGTTGTACACATGAGTGTTGTCTGGTTCAGAGGCGATCTCCTGCAATTCATTCTCATCCGCGTTTTTCACCCCTGGCATTGAGGACAACAGGGAGGGTCATGACGGTCATGCCCCATTTGAAAAAGCAACTGCAGTGACCCCGACCTGCACCCATCAGTCTCCACCGCAACCAAAGCACCTGGACTTTAAAGAGGCACATCTCATGTCAGATTGTTTTTTAAATTCACTTTCAAAGTCATTTTTATTTTAGTTTTGAATTTTTATGATTTTTTGGCCTCACCGCTCGGCATGCGGGATCTTAGTTCCCCAACCAAGGATTGAACCTGTACTCCCTGCAGTGGAAGGGCTTGTCCTAACCACTGGACCACCGGGGAATTCCCTCAAAATCATTTTTAAATGATTAAGTCTTAATTTTGTTCAGTACATCTTAAAGGAAGATGTATTGATGAAACTAACTTCTGTCTTTCATAAATATTGCAGAAGCAATAGTAATTAAACCAGTACTCAACACTATCCGCACTTCAGGTTTAAATTTTTATAAAATTAGTTTACTTAAATTGAGACAGAAAATCCTTGGCCCTCTTGGAATTTTCTAGTCTATCTTAGCCATGGATACTAACAGTTAGAGTGTGCTTACTATGCCCCAAGCACTTCAATGTTTTCTATATATTAACACATTTAATCTTCACAACCAATCCTATGAGTTTGGCATTACTGTTTCTCCCATTCTACAGATGACTAAGCTGATGCACAGAGAGGGTGATTCACTTGCTCAAGGAAGCACAACCAGTAAGTATACAGCTGGGGTTTCACCCAGGCAGTCTAGATCCAAAGTCATATGCTCTTAACTACTATCTCAAGCTGCCTCTCAGAAGATTACACATTAAAATGAGTCAATATTTACCAGTGAAATTAGAAACAGAAAAAGGGAGGCATAGGATTCGGTTTCATGGGTGTAAAGGTAGATTTCTCTTCCCCAGGCTTCAGTAAACAAGGAGCATTTCTTTAAAAATCCCAGTCATTGCAATTATCTAAGGATGTTAAAAAGGGGTACTACGGAAGCAAGGAAGAGAGATTACCTGGGGCAACATTAATTACTTCTTAGGTGCCCAGCTGTGCCATTTAATTTATCTGCCAACCTCAACAGATTGAGTAACAAAGCATCGGTTGTTTCTGAACTATTTGCTTTAGGGGGTTATAAAATAATAAATACTACTGATTTTCAGGTAATTCCCAGAGAAAAAGTCCAAATCACATCTGAATGAGTTCACTTAAACTCATCCATTCATCATTAACGAGACCACAGAATGGAGAGTAAACACATAAATTAATCCCTTAATAGCATAAGTCTTCTGCAGGGATTTTCTTTGTTGAACAAAAGGATAGAAAAATAAAAATTAAAAATTAAATCAATCTCTCTAATGTTCCTTGTCTGACAGACCTCTACAATAACTTTTAAAATGCATAGCTGGATCTGTGTCCACAATAGCAAAATAACAGTGCATGCTGAAGCAATGAGCTTAATGTCAATAATACTTTTCATGGCATTTAGTT
Source organism: Grampus griseus (assembly GCF_964374135.1). Lineage (NCBI taxonomy): Eukaryota > Metazoa > Chordata > Mammalia > Artiodactyla > Delphinidae > Grampus > Grampus griseus. The sequence continues at coordinate 18,537,205 of NC_139011.1, forward strand.
AAAACCAACAAGTTTGGATCATTTAAGAATATTCTAGAGAAGATAAACCCCAAATCTCTCTTTCTCTCTCACCTTTCCAAACAAAACAGTCTGTTGTAAAGAGCACGGAAAAGTGAGGAAATGGTAATCATGACTTGGATGGAATTTGTTTTGTAAGGATTTTGCCTTGTTCATATTTATGCTCCAGCACCCACCAAAATGCCTGCCACCCAGCAAAGAAGCAAATACTTCTCGAATGAAACATTCTATAAACCACATTTTGAGTAACAAATCTAGCAATGAGTCAGAGGAATTGTCTCTATTTTTTTTTTTTTTTTTTTGGTCAGTCTCTACTAAATAGAAGGCTTTCCTATCACCAAAGAAAATGTAAATAATTTAATCAAGAGCAAAATTGCATCAACTAAATATTTTGCAGTTATTCTGAGTGTGTGTCATACATATTCTTCCCACAAACCAATACCTTATAAAGGGTTATTTTCAAATAAATAATACTGCATATCTATAATTTTTTGCTTTCTTAACTACAAGACCTTAATTCCTTGAAAATGATAAATTGGTTTCCCTCTACACTATCAGAGAAGAGATAGCTATAAAGTGATACTAAAGAGAAAAGTCTTGACTAATTAAATGGTAACAAATATGTACCTAACCTTTGCACTTTATGCTTTTCACAACATTTTGTGTGTGGTATCTCGTCTAGAGATCCTCACACCATAAGATCCATCAGTTCCATCACTTCCATTTTTAATGTAAGGAAGTTGGGCTCAGATCAAATGACTGGCTATGACTAGAGCTAAGGGGGAAAAAGGCAGGGGAGAGGCGAAGGGATAAATTGGGAGATTGGGATTGACATATACACACTACTATCTATAATATAGGTATTTAATAAGGACCTACTGTGTAGCACAGGGAACTCTACTCAATACTCTGTAATGACCTATATGGGAAAAGAATCTAAAAAAGAGTGGATATATGTACATGTATAACTGATTCACTTTGCTGTACAGCAGAAACTAACACAACATTGTAAATCAACTATACTCCAATAAAAAAAAAAAACGACTTGAAAGTGTTCAGGTCTCCTGGCTTTCAGTGGAGCGTACTTTGCATCATATATAGTTTTAAGTGGTCATGTGTGTGTCCATTGTTGAAACAGGACCATAATTAACAAATACCTATGGCAAACAGTTCTACACCAGATTCACGAAGGTTTCTGGATGGTGGAATGATATCATCTTGGGATTTTCCATCTGTGATTAAAATGCCAATTTTGGACACTCCAGTCCTCGCTCCCGCTTCTGGTTTAAAGCTGTTTTCAAAGACGTAGTTCAAAGCAAGACCTAGGAGAAAACAAAAAAAAAATAAACACAAACCAACCATCTCTAATAAAAAGCCTTCCAATTCTGCAAATGTAACCACAAGATGAGTAACTTAGAACGTTAAAAGAGTTTTTATTAGATGTGCACTTTCATCTTCATTTTTACAATAAACTATTCTTTGACAGATCCGATGAAAAACTAAAATCCACCAAAACAGAGGTAATAAAAAATAGCTGAATAGTGCATCATTTCTGAAACTAACATTCATAAAGAACACCGAATTCATATCAAATGTATATTGACAGACCTGTGTACCAGAAAATCTAAACCTTTATAATTAAGGATGAAGCAAGAATACCCACACAGAAGCAAATGTCCCAAATATCATCACTACATTTTCAATTTTGTTCCTGATGATCTAAAAAACCCCACAAATTCTCTTTCTCTGTTTTATAGCGGTAGAAGGGGCAGATCTAAAACGATAGTTGAACTCCTGCCTTTTGAGTGTGACACTTTTCACCCAGAAAAAATAAATACCAAATATTGTTATAGGATTTGTGCTTAATAAAGTTTTGTTGTATTAACAAAAAACTTGTTAGATTAAACCTCCAATTGGCAAAGCAATTATCAGGATTTCAGTGGTTTACTTAAAATTCAATGACAGCATCTCTATTATTTAAACCGAGCATCCACATTGTGGTCCCACAGAGGGAAATAGCATGTATTAGGGTTAAAACCTGTGATAACTCTTTGTGGTTGGGTCATGGATAATTGTAATCTAAATATTCTTACATTACAGTTGTTCCTTGGTATACACAGGGCGATTGGTTCTAGGACCCCCTGTGACACCCAAATCCATGGATACTCATGTCCCCCATATAAAATGGAGTAGTATTTGCATACAACAAACGTGCATCCTCCCGGATACTTTAAGTCATCCCTAGATTACTTATAATACCTAATACAATGTAAATTGCCTGTAAATAGTTACCAGCATGCGACAAATTTAAGTTTTGCTTTTGGGAAATTTCTGGAATTTTTTTCCAAATATTTCTGATCCCTGGTTGGTCGAATCTGCAGATGCTAAGGGCCAATTGTACTAATTTATCAAAAATATCGGTGAGCCAAAGCTCCTTAAATATTTCCATGATAACTACCGATTGCAGAATAAGGGTAAAGAAAATATCTTCCTTGAAAATTGGTAGAAATTTTTTTTTATTTAATTGACAGCATGACTGGAGGAAAAACAGGTGAAGAGGAAGAAAAATGAACTGACAAAGGTGAAGACAGCTACCAAAGCCTGTCAGTGTCAGGGACTGCTCGGTTCTCTTCTAGTTCAACCAAGCCCTTCCTGGGACATTATATTCATATAGCAAAAGGGATGAGATGTCTAGGTTTTAACTCTTAATGCTAGGTTTGAGAAAAGAGCCATCTAAGAACTTTATATGCTAGTTTGGTTTAAAAATACTATGCTAAGACGCGCAAAGTGGCAAAACGAAGTAATCAAACTATTGTTCAGCAAGATATGTTGCTCAAAATGTGGACTAGACAAAAACATACCTGTTAGTGTATTTCCTCCCTTGTATGGTAGATTTCGGACAGCTTCGATCACCTCATCTTTTGTGTTGAAAGCATTCAAGTGCCATTCTATTCTGGGGTCGCCGCTATACTGTGCAAGACCTGGAAAAGGAAGATGAGAAAGCCCACCCAGAAATGAAGGGTTACTCAAAGATCTAGTGGACCATTCAAGAAACTAGAATGACGAAGGGCCTAATCTTTGCAACATTTTTTTCTCTGCCTCACTATGTACTTTCAAAATGAGTTGTTGACATCAATTTAAGGAATTTTCAACATAGCTGGGAGCTGAAGGAATGTATATATTTTCTAGCCATCTAGAAGTGAGCACCCAGTCAGGTACTTAGCTTTTTTTTTTAAAGTCTGATCATGTTTGTAGATAAAAGGTCTAGATTTATTTAATTTTTTTTATTGAGGTAACATTGGTATATAACATTATACCAGCTTCATGTGGACAACATTATATTTTGACTTCTGTACACATTATAGTGTTTCTTTTTGGTTTTTTTCCCAAAGGAATGAGTTTTCTTTATGGCTATTTAAAAGGGAAACTAGGAGACTTTATATAATAAAATGGATATGTTGCTCATTGATTTACACCTTTTATTTTGCTTTTTATCTCAGCTAGAATTAATTTGGCAAATATTATCTTGTACTATAAAACATTTCCCAATTGTTAAATCTTTCACTGGATTCAGCTGTATTTTGTTTAAATAAAAAGAAAACTTTTACCTGATAAATTCTTAAACAAATGACAACTTTAAAATTATTATTACTTTTAGGCAGAGAAGATTTTGGCTTTCCAGAAAATTGAAATGTCTTCAATAATTAATTGAGTGACACTGTCATTAGCAAAAATTAGTAGAAATAAATATTTATTGATGCAAACTTGCCCTTTTGGGAATATCACTATTGTTAAACCTGTAATTCTGAAAACCATTTGGTAAAGAATCTTTGAAATTTCTTAAGAAGCTTCCTGGTGGTTTTACACTGGCAGCAGACTGCTGTTAACGGTAGAAGATGTACCAATTCGTGTCTTCTCAGAGCCCACGTCGAATGCTGTAACCAGGTTTTCCAAAAAAGACCGAACCAGTCTGAAGTTGAATCTTCCAATACTCCATGAGCCATCAACCAGAATTATAATATCAGCAACAGCTGGAGTTTGACAGAAAAATTTCACTTCTGCAAAGTACAGACCAAAAAAGTATCTGTGTTACTGTTGGAACTTTTAAAAGAGTGAGTTTATTTTAAGTCTTTCAGATAATTTGGTGCTAAGAATACAATAAAGTTTCCATTAAAGCAACCATATTTTTATAACCATTCTTTTAAATGCATTTTTACCAGGAAAAAAAGTGTGGTAACGGCTGGCAGCAGAGTCAATGTTCTGGAAATAGCAAAACACTAGCAGGTTCACACCATCTTGGCAACTCAAGGCTTCTGCATTGTTTAAAAAGTAGTGTCTGTGCAAAAGCATCCAGTTTTGGGTTTTAGTCTGTAGCTTCTTTCCAGGAAAGGTCTTAGCAACACCCATGTAGGAGAGTCAACAGGGATGGGAAGATAGGAAGCAGAGAGGCGGCTCTCCCATTCTGATAAGTCTATGCTAGAGGAAGTCAGTCACAAGAGAAGAAAACATGGGCTTCCTGAATTCAGGGAAAAGGCAGGGCCATGCGTTTAATCTAAGAAAGGTACACAGACCTTTGCTAAAATAGGAAGGGTTTGTGGAAGAAGAAAATTGGAAAAGAGCCCAAGAATTTCCCCCAATTCAAATCTTTTTACAATTGGGTCTATGTGACAGTAAGATTTTATCCCTAAAAGTCATTTAAGTAATTGATATTTTAAATTAAGTTTCAGAATAAGCATCTAGAAAAGGATGCCTGGTGGCTGGAGCGGCACTACCTTAAGCTTTGCCCTCAGGGAAAGTCCTAGCCCACAGTGATTGCGGGCAAGATGTGAAGGGCAAACAGCTGTCTTTGCAATAAAGGGGGTAGGTCTGTGCTGGATGAGGTGAAAACCACCACTTACATTCACACAGAGCCAGAATACTAGAATATTCTTAATGGGTTTAAGAATCCTTAAAAATGTCACAGTATTGTCAGCATCTTTACCAGCAGTGCTTTTTACTGCAGTTTGTGCTTCCCAAAGGATGGCTTAACTTTGCTGAATTTTCATATTAGGACTGGAGATCAGGAATATTGTGTGTGTATATGTGTCCATGTCAACTTCTTGAAATGCCCAGCAAATCCTTACTTTGCTTTCTAACATTAAAATGACAATAAAACAGAATTTAAAATATAATTTATGTAGTGAAAAGCAAAATAAAGAAGTGTTCATAAATAAATTGAATATATTTTTTCCTGTGGGGGAAATAGTTGAACTACTATGTTTAATATATATCTCAGTTTAATATATATCTCTGTACCTGCTGGCCACATTTAGTTAAAACGATCTTGGATCTTGGTTTTTTTCACATTCATGGAATACCTAGATCCTTTTACCAGATGGGGAAAAAGTGTATTTGCCAAGGAAATACTCAGATACTCATTATGTAAGCTAAACAATACAGCTCAATCCAAAGTTTATATATTACATTTTTGGGCACCAAATCTCCCTTCTTTAATGACCAAATACAAAGCCACCACTAACTTAGGAGTCAGCCCTCTGTACCACACTAAAAAGTTCTAAAACAGAACAATGCAAGAAGTCATGGGGTAGAAATTAGTTTGTGCTTTGGAAATAATCAGGGAAAATTAAAGTCTTAAGAAGCTTTAAGAATCTATTTCTCTCAATTTTTATGGGGAAATTTACCTGAAATGAAAAGTAGTTTTCTTTTTCTTCCAAAACTATTGGGGATATTATTTCACTTTTTAATTTAAATTTTTTTAATTGTTTGGATACACTGCAGACAGGGTCTTAGAAAGGGAGCAGTTTCTCTTTGCTTACTTAGAAGAGGGCTATGAAAACTGGTATTTTCCATTTTAAAATTGTTTCCAATAAAAATAGTCTGTTAACTTAGCTCATTCAAGTCATTTTGACTTGGAGATAAAAATTCTAGGTATCTCCAAAGTAAGATAGAAAATTAATTGAATAGAAATTAGAATACTGATAAATTTAGTGATATTAATTTTTTTAAAGTTGTTCATCAAAAGACACCTTAAATAAAATAAAAAGATAAGTTATGATTGGAAGAAGACATGTACAATATAAAAAACTGAAAAAGGATCAGCATCAAGAATATATAAATATATAAAAAACCATGAATAGATACTTCAGAGAATAGGAAATAAATAATATGGTTAATAAATGAATGAAGAGAATGTTTAACTACATTGGTGATCACAATAATAAAAAAATCAAGACCATAATGAGGTACAATTGTACTCATTCAACTGGAAAAAAATAAATTTAATAGCATTTATGATTACTCTAAAGATAATGAAATATTTAGGTATATACTTAAAACATGTGCAAGATCTGTGTGCTGCAAATTACATTACTGATAGAAGTCAAAGAAGACATAAATCAGTGGAGAAGGCTACCATATTCATGGACAGGAATACTAAACATAGTAGAAATGTCAATTATCCCCAAATTGATCTATAGGTTTAATGCAATTCCTATCAAAATCCCAGAAAGGTTTTCCTAAGACATAGACAAGCTTATTCTAAAATTTATATGGGAAGGCATAGACCCCATAATAGTTTTTTAAAAAGTCATGACAAAGAAAAACAACATGGAAGGAATCATTTTACTGGGTATTCACGCTACTTACTGTACATAAGTAATGGGTATTTCAGAGGGTTAGATACACCCATCAATGAAAAAGGATAGAAAAGCCAAAATAGACCCATACAAATATACTCAACTATATGATTTTATATCTAAATATGATTTTAGACAAATGTTCAAAAATACTTCAACAGATGGTGTGAGAGCAACTGGATATCCATGAAAGAAAGAAAGAAAGAAAGAAAGGGAGGGAGGGAGGGAGGGAGGGAAGGGAGGGAGGGGAGGGAAGGGAGGGAGGGAGGGAGGGAGGGAAGGGAGGAAGGGAAGGAAGGGAAGGGAGGGAGGGAGGGGGAGGGAGGGAGGGAGGGAGGGAGGGAGGGAGGGAGGGAGGGAGGAAGGAAGAAAGAAAGAAAGAAAGAAAGAAAGAAAGAAAGAAAGAAAGAAAGAAAGAAAGAAAGAAAGAAAGAAAGAAAGAAACTTTACCTAAACCCTATATTTTATACCAAAATTAATTCAAAGTGGATCATCAACTTAAATGTAAAAAGTAAAATTATAAAACTTTTAGGAAAAAAGTAGAAGAAAATCTTTGGAGTGTAGGTCTAGAAGAAGAGTTCTTGGAGTCGACACCAAAAGTACAAACACATAAAAAGAAAGTTTGATAAACTGTATTTCATCAAAATAAAATACTTTTGCTATGTGAAAGCTCATACGAAGAAGATGAAAAGACAAGCTATAGACTGGGAGAAAGTATTTGCAAACCACACACTCAGCAAAGGATTAGTATCTAGGTTACATAAAGAACTCTCAAAACTCACAAGTAAATAAAACCAAACAATCCAATTAGAAAATGGGTAAAACCTGAACAAATATTTCACCATAGAAGGTATACAGATGGCAAATAAGCACATGAAAAGATATTCAACATCATTAACCCTCAGGAAAATGCAAATTAAAAGCATAATGAGATTTCACTGTACACATCTATCAAAATGGCTAAAATAGAACACAGTGATAACAAATGCTGGTATGTATGTATAGAAATGGTATCACTCACACTTTGCTCATGGGAATATAAAATGGTACAACCACTCTGAAAACAGTCTGGCAGTTTCCTTAAAAAGTATACAAAAAATTACCATACAATCCAGCTATTACACTCTTGGACACTTATTCCAGAGAAGTGAAAACTTACATTCAGACAAAAAACTGTACACAAATGTTCATAACAATTTGATTCATAGTAGCCAAAAACTGAAATTAGTCCAATTAATTATTTTAAATGAAATAAATTCTTTTTGCCGTCAATATCGTATTTAAAGTTAAACCAAAGGAGCAGAGGAAATGAATTCCTGAACTGTATTTTAATTCAGCTCTTGGCTTAACGTGAACTTTATGTAAAATGCAATTCTGAAAATACAGGTAGTACTAAAAAAAAGGAAAAAAAACAAGCTAGGCAGCTGACCACAATTGAAGGAAAGCACCCAATACATGGGCTACATCACAAATGAAAACAACACTCTGAATGTCACAGATTGAATCAGAAGGAACAATTCCCATTATGTAGTACACCAACTGTAGGTAAAAGATAAGGATATCTGAAAGTTATGTACATCGTTAGATTAAACATTGTGCCCTCTACACTTACCTACTGACTTAGTCCTCATAACAGCTCTATAAGACAGGTATCATTATCAGTCCCATTTGCAGCCAAAAAAAATGATACACATGGGCTGTGTGATTTGCCCAGAGTGCCACCCAGTGAAGAGGCAAAGCTTTGATCTGAACGCAGGTAATACATCTCCAAAATCTATGCTCTTAACCACAGGATATACTGACTTCAATCAGGTCCCTACATTACATCAATTTAGAAAGCAGGGGGAAAAGTCTCTAATATGAGGCAGTGTCCCCCCAGCACTTGCCCCTGCTGTGTCCACAGGTAGTATGTGCCATTTGCAAGCATCACTGTCTAGATAAGTTTTTTCCCTCCCAAATGTATGCACTTAGCACTTAAGTAGCCCACATGACAAGTGTCCCTTTTACTATAGTTTTACACCAATTTTACTGTGTTACTGACATCATGAGGAAATTTTATGTTGAAAATACAAGTTAATTCAAGGAATCTGAATCAGGATAAATCAGTCTACACTAAACCTATGTATATTAATTTCATATTAACTAATTTCCTGTATGAAATTTACTTATTAAAAATGTGTTTATTTAATATTTACTATATCCCAAGCACTCTTCTGGGCAACCAAGAATACAATTAAGTTCCTACCTTCCAGAAGCTTAAATTCTTAGTGAGAGGAAACAGACTAACAAAACATAATTTCAGACTTTTAAAAGAGCTTTATAGAAATAAACACAGTAATATAAAGAGTAGTGGTGTGGGGGGCCTTTGGAGGTGCTACTTTAGTTTGAATTGTATGAAATTACCATTTAAAGTCTTCTTTTTATATCATAGTATTCCTTTTGTTCTAATGGCATTCAAATTAAAGATGTAATTAGTTAATATAGAAATATTTACAATGTATTTATGGAGAAGGGTATTCACCAACTTAGTTAATTAAAATAGAAAAGGGAAAATTGACAGAAGCAGCCTTTTTCTGCCAGGTAAACTCCTATTCATCCTTCAAAGCCCAGGTTACACTCCACCAACTCCAAGAAGCTCTTCCAACAGTCCTCAGATGGGATTCATTACCTGTTCCTCTTTACTGTCTCTGCATTTGTACATGGTTTATTGTACTCAGAACACTGGGCTATTATAATTTGTTTCCATTTCTATCTCCCTGACTAGACAGAACTCTTTGAGAAGTGAGGGATTTGTGTCTTATGTTTTTATTCCCTTTGGCTGAGATCTCGGCACATAGTACATCAATAAATATAAAGTTCATTGACTTGTTAAAAAAGAATTCCTCTTTTCACATAATTCATACCTACAGCAGGGCACTAGAAAAATGAACCATGCTGGCTCAATTAAATGTGGTCTCTCCTCTTGCCCTGCCACCCTACCACACTGGAAAAGTGGATTACGGTTATTTAGGGATCAGGGAGATTGTATCAGGTTTGCCTGTCTTCCTTGATATTTTCCCAATGCCAGAGGCAAAGCTAAATGAAAGGGGAGCACATAATATTTTTACTCACATTATCTTAATACGCACTCAGAAAATCTCATGATCATTTTCACCACAACTGGTCTGATACATTTAGTGGTTCTGAATTATTTTTCTCAGTGCCACTAGCAAAACATCCAGCTAGGCCACTCATTAACCACGACATCTGAAGGAAAACTGTGGTCACAGAACAATTTCTCACTTAAGTCTCTGGTAAGGTTGAGTTCAAGTTTCCAAACTAAGAGCTTGCTTCCAAGATTGGCTTCAGCCACATCCCAGGAGAGTTTTCGTTTTTTAAGAGTTAACATCATTTTACATTTGCAAAGAGCTCAGTGGTTCTAAAAGGATTTTTCAATACATTGACATATTCTGATTCTTACAACATTCTTGTGGGGAGCCACGATTGTCCTCAATTTTCAGAAAATGAAATTGAGGTTCAGAGAGACAAGTGAACAGTTCAGGCAGAGCCAGGACTGGGCACCAGGTCTTGTAAAGGTTTGGTTGCCTCTTCCATCATACCATGCTACTAGCACCATAGAAGGCATCCTCACCCATAATGCAACATGGGTGGCCACAAGATATCTGTCATATTAATGTTACAAGCTGTCCATCTATCAGAAGGGGAGGGCATCCCTGGTGGCACATGGTTAAGAATCCGCCTGCCAATGCAGGGGACACGGGTTTGAGCCCCAGTCTGGGAAGATCCCACATGCTGTGGAGCAACTAAGCCCGTGAGCCACAACTACTGAGCCTGCACTCTAGAGCCCGCGAGCCACAACTACTGAGCCCGTATGCCACAACTACTGAAACGCCTAGAGCCCGTGCTCCACAACATGGAGCCACCACACCGCAAACAAAGAGTAGCCCCCACTCTTTGAAACTAGAGAAAGCCCACGCGCAGTAACAAAGACCCAACTCAGCCAAAAATAAATCAATTATTTATTTATTTTTGAAAAAGGAAGGGGAGCAGGGGGTTCATTTCAGTCGTGTTCAGAGTCGACATTAATCAGAGGGTGCTTAGTGTCCATTTAGCCCAGTCTTGCTGGAGACGTACATTTTAAAGCATCCCTGACAGACGACTATCCTACCCAGCACTCCCCATCACCCTCTTCCCTTATTCTGTTTTATTTTTCTTTGTAGAGCTTCTTACTTCCTAGAAATATACTATATAGTGTGATGCTTAATTTTATATGTCAACTTGATTGGTCCATGGGGTTCGTGGACATTTGATCAAATATTATTCTTTGTTTGGGAGGGTGTTTCTGGATGAGATGAACATAGGAATCCACAGACTGAGGAAAGCAGATTGCCTTCTCTAATGTAGTTAGTCCTCATTCAATTGATTGAAGACCCGAATAGAACAAAAAGGGAACTGCTCCTGCCTGACTGCCTTGATTGGAACATCGGACTCAAAACTGACACACTGGCTCTTCTTGTGTCTCGAGCCGGCCAGTTCTCAGATGGGAACTTACCCCATCGGCCCTCCTGGGTCTCCAGCTTGCTGACTGCAGGTCTTGGGACTTCTTAGCCCCCATAATCATGTGAGCCAATTCCTTATAATAAATCTTTTTCTATATTTATATATATCCTATTGGTTCTGCTTCTCTGGAGAACCCTAACACATATAGTTATTTATTTATTGACTGCAGCAGATACTTTTCATTGCTTCCTTTTTTTTAATAATAAAAAGATCTCCCATTTAGTGACTGCTTTCATCAGATGCTTTGCATATGTCTTTTCCATTTAAGCCTGATATTAATCCTGTAAGACAGGTGTCCTTTTCACTCCATTGAAAAAGAAAGGTTAAGTAACTAGAACCTTTCTTTTTCAATGGAGCGAAAAAGACACCTACCTTATAGGATTAATAACTTGCCCATCATGACACACTAAGCAGGCAGAAAAGCTGGAATTCAAATCCAGGACTGACTCCAAAGCCTGAACCATTTAGCTATTGTGCTATTCAACTCCTATGACAGAAGAGAAGAAAAGTATTTGAAAGGAAGGAAGCGAGAAAGGAAGGGAAGAAAGGATGGGGAAAGAAGGAGAGGGAGGGAGGGAGAGAAAGAAAGGGAAGGAAGGAAGAAGGAGGGAGGGAATAAAGAAAGGAAGGAAGGGAGGGAGGAAAAAAGGAAAGATTGCTAAGCCTTGTCATTAAAGAAAGCATGAAATCAAAGACATACTTGTCTTATATCTTGGGGTGAATAACACCATGACAACTTGGAGGCACATGAAGCCCAACCCCTGAACCATAGTCAAAGGAACATTTCTTCTGTCACTCAGAGCTCTGCATCTTAAAAGTAACTGACAATCCTGTAAACATGACATTCATTACATTTCTCCTCTGCTCATAAACTAAGAGACTGGGAGAAGACATGACAGCTGTCTTCAAATATTTAAAGGGCTGTCATACAGAAGGGGGATTAGGAGTGCTCTGTATGCCCACAAGGAGACAGATTTCAACTCAACCCAAGAAAGAACTTTCGAACAGTCAAGATTTCCAGAGACCGCTGCCTTGAGAAATAGTGAGAGCTCTGTCGATGAACGCAGATGCTCGTCAACATTTGAGGATGTGGCTGAAGAGCCTCAACCTCTCAACTGGTCCAACTACATGGATCTCAAAGTTACCTTCCGACTCCAAATTTTAAGATTATTTCTTCCCTCCCCCACCTACCAAATTGAGCCTGAACTACTCATTGGGTTCTTCAAAGCTCTCCATAATTCAACTCCACTTCACCTGTCCATATTGATTTCTCACTTCATTCCAGTACAATTACTTTTCTTTCCCCCAACAACATTCTCAACTCTGAGACCTTTGACTCAATTTTTATCCTCTCTGCCCCCCACCATTTCTTCCTATCTTGCCTCTCCATACTCTACCTATCACAACGCCAGATACCGAAAACAGGTTTTATTTCCTTTGAAAATATAGTCCTTTTAAAATACTTGTAGAGAAAGTTTGTCCTAAAATTTTATTTGTACAATCACCTGGTTATTATTTCCTAACTTTCATAAGTTCATGCTGACCCAAGAGAGGCTATTTTGCCTCTATTTAGACACAAAGCTTATTCAGGAGCTGGTATATTACATTCACATGTATTCTCAGCTCTGTATATAATATTATGTGATTTGGCTTTATGTTTACTTTAGTTGTTCATGGTGATTTTCTGAAAACATGCAATAACTCAATCATCCCTGTTACTCCAATTCATCAATAACAAACAGAACCTGATATTTTGAAGTTTCTCAGGCTGAAACACCTGCTTTATTTGATACGTCAGCCCTGCAAGTATAGAAACAAGATGTTTAATAAAAAATTCTTAGACAAGAAGGAAGGTATCAATCAGATGAGCCCAAGCATTGCTACTGGAAACAGCCTCTGCCAACATCTATAAACAGTGCTCATAGCTGTAAAATATCTGACTTAACAGAAAGATATATTACAAGCTCTTTAGAAAATGAGGACATGTACCACAGCCTGAGGGAGCCAGAGCACCCTAATCAGCTGCTCCTTTAACCCCGTCCTGTCTGAGCGGGGAACAGACGCTCTCAGCAACCTACACACAGAGGCGGGGCAAAATCCAAAGCTGAACCCCAGGAGCTGTGTGAACAAAGAAGAGAAAGGGAAACTTCTCCCAGCAGACTCAGGAGCAGCAGATTAAATCTCCACAATCAACTTGATGTCCCCTGCATCTGTGGAATACCTGAATAGACAATGGATCATCCCAAATTGAGGAGGTGGACTTTGGGAGCAACTGTAGACTTGGAGTTTGATGTCTGCATCTAATTTGCTCCTGGTTTTATGTTGGTCTTAGTTTAGTATTTAGAGTTTACTATCATTGGTAGATTTGTTTATTGATTTGGTGGCTCTCTTGCTATTTTTTTACATATATATACATATATTTTCCTTTTTCACTTTTGTGAGTGTGTATGTGTATGTTTCTTTGTGTGATTTTGTCTGTACACCTTTGCTTTTACCATGTGACCTAGGATTCTGTCTGTCCATTTGTTATTTTCCTTTCTGTTGTTTTTTGTAGTACAGTTTTTAGCATTTAGCATTGGTGGATTTGTTTATTGCTTTGGTTGCTCTCTTCTTTCTTTCTTTCTTTTATTTAAATTAATTTTTAGTTATTTTATTTTTAATAACATATATTTTATTTTAATAACTTTATTTTAATTAACTTTATTTTATTTTAATAACTTTAGCTATTTTTTTTTTCCTCCTGTTAATTCTGAGCCGTGTGGATGACAGGGTCTTGATGCTCTGCCAGGGGTCAGGCCTGAGGCTCGAAGGTGGGAGAGCTGAGTTCAGGACATTGGACCACCAGAGACTTCCCGGCCCGTTGTAATATCAAATGGTGAAAACTCTCCCACAGATCTCAACCTCAATGCTAAGACCCAGCTCCACTCAATGACCAGCAAGCTACAGTGCTGGACAACCCACGCCAAACAGCTAACAAGACAGGAATACAACAACACTCATTGGCAGAGAGGTTGCCTAAAATCTTAATAAGTTCACAGACACCCCAAAACACACCACTGAACACAGTCCTGCCCACCAGAAACACAAGATCCAGCCTCATCCACCAGAACACAGGCACCAGTCCCCTCCACCAGGAAGCCTACACAACCCACTGAACCAACCTTAGCCACTGGGGGCAGACACCAAAAACAACGAGAACTATGAACTTGCAGTCTGTGAAAAGGAGACCCCAAACACAGAACATTAAGCAAAATGAGAACACAGAGAAAAACAAAGCAGATTAAGCAGCAAGATGAAAACCCACCAGACCAAACAAATGAAGAGGAAATAGGGAGTCTACCTGAAAAAGAATTCTGAGTAATGAGAGTAAAGATGAGCCAAAATCTTGGAAATAGAATGGAGAACATACAAGAAACACTTAACAAGGTCCTAGAAGAAGTAAAGAGCAAATAAATAATGATGAACGACATAATAAATGAAATTAAAAATTCTCTAGAAGGAATCAACAGCACAATAATTGAAGCAGAAGAATGGATAAGTGACCTTGAAGATAAAATAGTGGAAATAACTACCACAGAGCAGAGTAAAGAAAAATGAATGAAAACCTCTGGGACAACATTAAATGCACCAACATTCGAATTATAGGGGACACAGAAGAAGAAGAGAAAAAAAAAGGGACTGAGAAAATAACTATTTGAAGACTTCCCTAATATGAGTAAGGAAAGAGTCAGTCAAGTTCAGGAAGCTCAGAGATTCCCATACAGGATAAATCCAAGGAGAAACACACCAAGACACATATTAACCAAACTATGAAAACTTAAATACAAAGAAAGAATATTAAAAGCAGCAAGGGAAAAGCAACAAATAACATAAAAGGGAATCCCCATAAGGTTAACAGCTAATTTCTCAGCAGAAACTCAGCAAGCCAGAAGGGAGTGGCAGGAGATATTTAAAGTGATGAAAGGGAAAAACCTACAACTACTATGACTCTACCCAGCAAGGATCTCATTCAGATTCAACAGAGAAATTAAAACCTCTACAGACAAGGAAAAGCTAAGAGAATTCAGCACCACCAAACCAACAATACAACAAATGCTAAAGGAACTCCTATAGGCAGGAAACACAAGAGAAGGAAAAAACCTATAATAGCAAACCCAAAACAATTAAGAAAATGGTAATAGGAACATACATATCAATAACTACCTTAAATGTAAATGGATTAAATGTTCCAAACAAAAGACACAGACTGGCTGAATGGTTACAAAAACAAGACATATATGTATGCTGTCTACAAGAGACCCACTTCTGACCTAGGGACACATACAGACTGAAAGTGAGGGGATGGAAAAAGATATTCCATGCAAATGGCAATCAAAAGAATGCTGGAGTAGCAATTCTCATATCAGACAAAATAGAGTTTAAAATAAGACTATTAGAAGAGACAAAGAAGGACACTACATAATGATCAAGGGATCAATCAAAGAAGATATAACAATTGTAAATATTTATGCACCCAACATAGGAGTACCTCAATACATAAGGCAAATGCTAACAGCCATAAAAGGGGAAATTGACAGCAACACAATACTAGGGGACTTTAACACCCCACTTTCACCAATGGACCGATCATCCAAAATGAATATAAATAAGGAAACATAAGCTTTAAATGACATATTAAACAAGATGGACTTAACTGATATTTATAGGACATTCCATCCAAAAACAACAGAATACACTTTCTTCTCAAGTGCTCATGGAACATTCTCCAGGATAGATCATATCTTGAGTTGCAAATCAAGCCGTGGTAAATTTAAGAAAATTGAAATCATATCAAGTATCTTTTCCAAGCACAATGCTATGAGACTAGATATTAATTACAGGAAAAAATCTGTACAAAATACAAACACATGGAGGCTAAACAATACACTACTAAATAACCAAGAGATCACTGAAGAAATCAAAGAAGAAATCAAAAAATACCTAGAAACAAAATGACAATAAAAACACGACGACCCAAAACCTATGGGATGCAGCAAAAGCAGTTCTAAGAGGGAAGTTTATAGCAATACAATCCTACCTCAAGTAACAAGAAACATCTCAAATAACAACCTAACCGTACACCTAAAGCAATTAGAGAAAGAAGAACAAAAAACCCCCAAAGTTAGCAGAAGGAAAGAAAACATAAATATCAGATCAGAAATAAAGGAAAAAGAAATGAAGGAAATGATAGCAAAGATCAATAAAACTAAAATCAGGTTCTTTGAGAAGATAAACAAAATTGATAAACCATTAGCCAGATTCATCAAGAAAAAAAAGGAAAAGACTCAAATCAACAGAATTACAAATGAAAAAGGAGAAGTAACAACTGACATAGAAATACAAAGGATCATGAGAGATTTCTACAAGCAAATCTATGCCAATAAAATGGACAACCTGGAAGAAATGGACAAATTCTTACAAAAGCACAAGCTTTCAAGACTGAACCAGGAAGAAACAGCAAATATAAACAGACCAATCACAAGCACTGAAATTGAAACTGTGATTAAAAATCTTCCAACAAACAAAAGCCCAGGACCAGATGGCTTCACAGGCGAATTCTATCAAACATTTAGAGAAGACCTAAAACCTATCCTTCCCAATCTCTTCCAAAATATAGCAGAGGGAGGAACACTCCCTAACTCATTCTATGAGGCCACCATCACCTTGATACCAAAACCAGACAAAGTTGTCACAAAAAAAGAAAACTATAGGCCAATATCACTGATGACATAGCTGCAAAAATCCTCAACAAAATACTTGCAAACAGAATCCAACAGCACATTAAAAGGACCATACACCATGATCAAGTGGGGTTTACCCCAGGAATGAAAGGTTTCTTCAATATACACAAATCAGTCAATGTGATAAACTATATTAACAAATTGAAGGAGAAAAACAATATGATCATCTCAATAGACGCAGTAAAAGCTTTCAACAAAATTCAACACCCATTTATGATAAAAACCCTCCAGAAAGTGGGCATAGAGGGAAGTTACAACAACATAATACAGGCCATATATGACAAACAACATTTTTCTCAATGGTGAAAAACTGAAACCATTTCCACTAAGATCAGGAACAAGACAAGGTTGCCCACTCTCACCACTATTATTCAACATAGTCTTGGAAGTTTTAGCCTCAGCAATCAGAGAAGAAAAAGAAATAAAAGGAATCCAAATTGGAAAAGAAGAAGTAAAGCTGTCACTGTTTGCAGATGACATGATACTCTACATAAAGTATCCTAATAATGCTACCAGAAAACTACTAGAGCTAATCAATGAATTTGGTAGAGTAGCAGGATACAAAAGTAATGCACAGAAATCTCTTGCATTCCTATACACTAATGATGAAAAATCTGAAAGAGAAATTAAGGAAACATTCCCATTTACCACTGCAACACAAAGAATGAAATATCTAGGAATAAACCTACCTAAGGAGACAAAAGACCTGTATGCAGAAAACTATAAGACACTGATGAAAGAAATTAAAGACAATACAAACACATTGAGAGATATACCATGTTCTTGGATTGGAAGAATCAATATTGTGAAAATGAGTATACAACCCAAAGCAACCTACAGATTCCATGCAATCCCTACCAAATCACCAATGGCATTTTTCACAGAACTAGAAAAAAAATTTCACAATTTGTATGGAAACACAAAAGACCCCAAATATTCAAAGCAATCTTGAGGAAGAAAAACAGAGCTGGAGGAATCAGGCTCCCTTACTTCAGACTATACTACAAAGCTACAGTAATCAAGACTGTATGGTACTGCCACAAAACCAGAAATATAGATCAGTGGAACAGGATAGAAAGCCCAGAGATAAACCCAGGTGCATATGGTCACCTTATCTTTTATAAAGGAGGCAAGAATATACAATGGAGAAAAGACAGCCTCTTCAATAAGTGGTACTGGGACAACTGGACAGCTACATGTAAAAGAATGAAATTAGAACACTCCCTAACATCACACACAAAAATAAACTCAAAATGGATTAAAGGCCTAAATATAAGGCCAGAAACTATAAAACTCTTAGAGGAAAACATAGGCAGGACACTCTATGACATAAATCACAGCAATATCCTTTTTGACCCACCTCCTACAGAAATGGAAATAAGAATAAAAATAAACAAATGGGACCTAATGAAACTTAAAAGCTTTTGCACAGCAAAGGAAACCATAAACAAGCTGAAAAGACAACGCTCAGAAAGGGAGAAAATTTTTGCAAATGAAGCAAGCGACAAAGGATTAATCTCCAAAATATACAAGCAGCTCATGCAGCTCAATATCAAAAAAACAAACAACCCAATCCAAAAATGGTCAGAAGACCTAAATAGACATTTCTCCAAAGAAGACATACAGATGGCCAACAAACACATGAAAAGCTGCTCAACATCACTAATCATTAGAGAAATCCAAATCAAAACTACAATGAGGTATCACCACACACCAGTTAGAATGGCCATCATCAAAAAATCTACAAAAAATAAATGCTGGAGAGGGTAGTGGAGAAAAGGGAACCCTCTTGCACTGTTGATGGGAATGTAAATTGATACAGCTACTATGGAGAACAGTATGGAGGTTCCTCAAAAACTAAAAATAGAACTACCATACGACCCAGCAATCCCACTACTGGGCATATACCTTGAGAAAGCCATAATTCAAAAAGAGTCATGTACCACCTTGTTCACTGAAGCACTATTTACAATAGCCAGGACATGGAAGCAACCTAAGTGTCCATCCAGAGATGAATGGATAAAGAAGATGTGGCACATATACACAATGGAATATTACTCAGCCATAAAAAGAAATGAAATTGAGTTATTTGTAGTGAGGTGGACGGTGTAGAGCCTGTCATACAGAGTGGAGTAAGTCAGAAAGAGAAAAACAAATACCGTACGCTTAAACATATATATGGAATCAAAAAATAAATGTTTCTAAAGAACCTAGGGGCAGGACAGGAATGAAGACACAGACGTAGAGAATGGACTGGGGACATGTGAGGACACGGGGAGGGGGAAGGGTAAGCTGGGACGAAGTGAGAGAGTGGCATGGACATAGATACACTATCAAATGTAAAATAGATAGCTAGTGGGAAGCAGCTGCATAGCACAGGGAGATCAGCTCGGTGCTTTGTGTGAACTAGAGGGGTGGGATAGGGAGCGTGGGAGGGAGACGCAAGAGGGAGGAAATATGGGGATATGTGTATACGTATAGCTGATTCACTTTGTTATACAGCAGAAACTAACACACCATTGTAAAGCAATTATACTCCAATAAAGATGTTAAAAAAAACCATATAGGTTTATAAAACTTAAAATATAGGTAAATAAAATTAATAAAATGATAACTTCAGATATCTCTGAAAAAAATAAAAAAACTAAAAAGAGGACATTTGAAAACTTACTTAAGGCAGAGCTATCTTTTTTTATAGCACTGGAAAATTCATGGGTTAAGAATGATAAAATTTGTTGGAGGCCAACAGAAGAGGTGTCAAAAATCCTTTAAAAATGTCTTATCAAGAGTGGTCAGGGGTAGTGGAAAGTCAGAGTAAACAGGCGGTCTCCTGCTAGGAGAATCTCAGCCCCTTGCCCTCAGGGAAACCTTATAATTTTATGCACAGGTATCATGTACTTTGCAGGTGTTCAATGATTATTTTCTGAATGACTGATTCTGTTTCATGTTTTTTTGAGTTCCTGAAAACATGAATTTTAATGCTTTACATCACAGCAAAAACTGAAATCTGCTTTCTTATAATAAAAATATTCTTTTCATGAAAACAGTCTTTCTTAATCTTCTCTAAGGGAATGTGAACCTCTCTCCTTGAGTCTAAAACAAGCCAAATCCAAATATTCAACAAATAGTTATTGACAATGTAAGACACTCTGCTGCATTCAGTAGGCTAATATTTTCTCTTTGAAAAGAAGACACTAGAAAAAAGGAAACAGAAAAAGGGATGCAAACTGACATTCATCCCATAGCTGTTATGTTCCAGGTATGTCACAAACCTGATAGCATTTAATCTTCCCAAACCTGCATACTCGTTATGGCTATTATGCTCATTTTGCCAATGAAGAAACTGGAGCTTAGAGAGGTTTCTACGCCTTAGGTTGCCGAGGTAGGTAGGAAGCAAGGGAAGATTTCATTCCAAGGGATGTATGACCACAAAACCTGTGTGCTATATACTGAGCCACACTGACCTCAAGAAGTAACAAGGAAATTAAGGGAGAAAAAGGAAAGTTCAATAGGGGAAGAAAAAAGAATATTCTAACAAAAATGTTACTGTTTATCCTCTTGAACCTTGGACTGAAAAGCCACTCATATGATCTGATTTCTCCTCTGAGCATGGCTACTCAGACTCAGACCTACCATATGGCTAATGCCATGGGCTTGACAGACCACCTGTGCAGTTGCTCTATGCTTCTAAGAAATGTTATGGAATGATTGGAGAGCAGAAGTGAAGAGAAACAGGGCCAAAATTACATCACCACTTCTGTTGGATCAGGGTTTCTCAACCTTTTTTAATAAATTAATAACTTGAATTAACATTACTTATTTAAAACAGTGGTTTCACTTAATATGCCAAAGAATTGAAGAACAGACAACTACCCATAGCTAGATCTCCATCACTTAGAAATGGCTTCTACAAGTCTTTTTATTCCTCCTTCATCCTGTTTTGTCTGTTAAATCTTATCTTTTACTTTGGTGTTTTACAGTTTCACCAACACGATTCTGGGTGTGGCTAATTTTTCATTTGCACTCTTCAGAACACTTTATGTTCTATTCAGTCCCTTTTTAAATCTTACCTACTCTTGTTTTCATGGTCTCTCATCCTTCTCTTGTTTTGACTATTTCTATGACTTCAATAATATTGTTGTTTATTTTATAGTATTTATGTAATCATTTCATAATTGGAAATCATGGGATTCTGAGACCACCATATTTGTGTCTCATGACTTATACTCATGGTTTTACTTTTGTGTTTCAAAATTTTGGATTATTAACTCTTTCTGGCATTGCTTTATCTGTGGTAATCTTTAGAATTAGGGCTGAGCATGTGTGCCTCAAAGGTGATTTTGTGTTTTCTTCTGCCAGGGACCCTACTTATACCAGCTTTGAGCAAGTTTAAAATTAATTTCTTGAATATTAGGACCCCAGAACATGTAAAGAGTATAAATGTGAATGCCTAATCTGTATGTGGTACAGGCCCATGGTTATAAATTCTCAAGGAGACATTTTTCCACTCAAGACACAGGCACAGACAGAGGGGCTTACAAAAATTCTCCTTATGCTTATGAGCACAGATTTTCTAGTTCACCCTAGTGTTGCTGGTACACTATGTCAACTGTCTAGGTAATGATAATAATTATTATTATGAGAATAATGAGGAAGAGAAGAGGAGAATGAAATAGACAGAGAAGATGATGAAGAAAAAAAAAGAGGAGGGAGAGGACCACTTAACAGAGCATACTCCATGGGCCAGGCATCCTTCTAGATCCTTTAATGCATGAATTCCACCCACAACCTAACCCCAAAGTCCAGTTTATGACTGGACTCAGTCCCTTCCCCCTTGTGTTCAAAAGTCAAGATCTAGCCAGAATTAACCTACAAAACCCACCCACTCACCTGTGCTTTAGCCAATATCCTGACTGCTGCATTACCAGAATTAAAATTTTCTCCAGTCCCACCCTGGTCAAACTAAGCTCACAGTGTTGGGTTCAGCAAATTTAAGGTCCAGAATAACTAGTGGAAAAAGCAGTAAACTTTCAAATTGATCTCTTAACTGCAAGCCAAGAACTATAAAAGTATTATAGGAAGTAAGCAATCCCAGTAAGTGAAAGTACACCTGGAGAATAATCATGTGCCCTGGCTATGCTCGACCATAACTACGTATAATTCAAACCTGACTCTTCCTCAAGAGAAGGCAGTGGGTAAACACGTTGAGTCCCTGCTAGACTATGTAAGTTTCATGAGGGTAGAATCCTGTCTACCATGATCACCAATTAATTCTCAGTGCCTAACTCAGTGTTCAGCACTGGAGGGTCATCACCAAATCTCTTCTATGCACTTATTGTTAAATCACTAACACAAAAGTTTGGTCTTTGATGATAGTAATTCATGCAAACTATACATTCTAATATTAATAGAAAATAACTATGTAGCACTGACTATGTTCTAGACACTATATATATTAACTCATTTAATGTTAATTGGGAGACGTGTTTCAGGTAGGGAAAAAAAAACAAATGTGAGAGTATGAGAAGTGGGATCCTTCGAAGGTATATATATGAGAGTACATCCTATTGGAAATACCAAAATGGACAGCTGGCCTTAGAAAAGCAGTGAATTACTCAGTTCAGTGAGTAATTCTGTTCCAATATATTCAAAAGTTTTAAGCATTCTAAAGCAAGGATTGGCAAACTTCTTCTGAAAAGGGCAAAACAGAAAATGTTTCAGTCTTTGTAGGCCATCTGATCTCTGTTGTATCTGCTCAACTCTGATATTGTGGGAAAGCAGCTATAAATGGTATATAAAGGAATAAGCATAGCTGTGTTCCAATAAAACCCATTTACCCACTTAAGAAAACAGGACTGGATTGGCCCATGGGCCATAGTTTGCCAACCCTTGGAAAGAATAACTTAAGCTCATCTTATTTTTCCCTCCTAAAAATCAGAGCATTGGGACCCTCCCCTTACCTTCTCCCTGCAGAGAAAAATAATTCATTTAAAAAAACGCAAAGAGGGTCAGAGATCTTAATTTAAAAATCATTAAGAGGAAAAAACAAGGAAACCCTATGCTACTTTTTCTTTCTATCTCATTATCTTTTTCAATCAAGTCCTGTATTCTTGTGCAAAACACCAAAAATAACTGGAGAAAGCTGTTTGGACAACACAGAAGAAATAGCATTTGCTGCAGATGTGCCAGTATCATGCTCCAAGGCCAATACCACTTTTGTTTGGGAGTTGGATTTGGATTATTGAAGAAATACGTACAGTAGATGGCAAACCAGGAACCAACTGCACAGCAACTTCTGTTAACGATCTTAGCTCTTTACATCTAAACTAAAATTCTAAAATATGTGAACTATGTCCAACTGTATCTGAGCCACTATCAATGTAGACTCTTATACGAAAAGACTGTAGCTTGCAGGGGAAACAAAGATCAGAGTTCAGTGTGAATCATGGAAGTATCCCATCTTGAAAGAAATACATCAAGTGAATCGGTTTGCAGGGCAGAAATAGAGACACAGATGTAGAGAACAAACGTATGGACACCAAGGGGGGAAAGTAGCAGGGTGGTGGTGGTGGTGGTGGTGGTGGTGGTGGTGGGATGAACTGGGAGATTGGGATTGACATATATACACCCATATGTATAAAATGGATAACTAATAAGAACCTGCTGTATAAAAAATAAATAAAATAAAATTTAAAAATTCAAAAAAAAAAAAAAGGAGTACATCAAAGCTTGGGTGGGGAAGACCTTTTTAAAATCTCCAGTGGGCCCCATTAACCCTCCCCTTCACTCTCCTGGAGCCCTAATTCTGGCCTGAATTCTCACCATTGTTTACAACTTACTTAAGACTATTCGCTCGTATCACCTGTGCCCTCAGAATCCTCTCTGACCCTTCATATACCTCATGGGAACCCTCACCTAAAAGAGGAAGCCACCTTTTATCTACAAAATTCCTGAAAGTTTTTGCCCTAACCCAGGTCTTCATCACTGCAATAAATATGTTGAAACAGCCCCTAGTGAAAGTGGCTCAGGAAAGTCCTCTCCATAAACATGTGTTTACTGTGTAAAGCAAATGAACTGCTGAATGAAAGGTCCTTCTGCAGATGTCTGTGAGGATTTATCAGAACATATATTAACGTTACTCTCACTTTTCCCTGTGTTCAATTCACTTCACTCAAACCTATGTTTTAGAAGAGCAAGAAGAAGGTGCATCAGGGAAAAGGAGAACTGAGGACATTTTAGGAATATCTAGTTATAGCTAAATTCTGGGATCAAACTCCAATCCGTGGATGGAAGATAGGTTTCACCTTGAGCGCCATTCTTCAAGCACTGCCTGGAAGAACGCTAAGCCAAAACTCAGCCGAGAACTCGCACGTAAAATCCTCCATAAAAGTATTTTGAAATTTAAAAAAACACACACACAGGGAAAGTAAATCAGAAAGTAATGAGTTTGGTTATTTAAAGGTGGTGAGGAAAGCTGGGTGGAAGAAATAGGAGAAGTCATACTTCTTTTTAGTATTACTCTTTTGTATACTTTTTTACTTTGGGAACCACATTAATGTTTTATGTACTCACAAATTAACCTGACTGTATTAAAAATGAATAACAAAACCACAGTGAAGAGGGAAGAAAAGAACTAACCCAAGATCCTTTTGAACACAGATATTTTAATATATACCCCACACTAAAGGCAAATATTGAATTCTAATCAACAGACTTTTTGCTAAGTGTTTAATTAGCAAGTTTGAAACTATTTCTATGATTGAGCATATAAGTAGGTGCATTTAAGATATCGGGAGCCATGTTACCCAACTCTTTTGAAGAGAGAGTTGTAAATATGGAAAATGAAATGCTAGAATAAACCCTGTGGTATGGATAGATGATAGATACAAGGCACAATAAGATAGAGGATAGAAAGATAGATAAATAGATAATAGACTCTGTGTGTGTGTGTGTGTGTGTGTGTGTGTGTGTGTATTCTCAGATAAATGGGCCTAGAAACAATGACAACCCAGAAGCATAAACACATCTAGTAACCACATTTTGGTATCTAAATACCATTCTCCATGAAAAAAAACCCAACTCCTTGAAGAAGTGGTTGATTTCAGGACAGGGCACAAAAACTACAAGAGGAGCCTGGAATGCAAGGTTTGTGCCAGAAAGTAAGGAAGAGCTTCAAGAATGATGGGGATATATTAAAAGGGCATAGGAGACACCTTGAAATAGCTCCCACTGAGCAGTTATGGAAGAATTTGAGCATCAAAATACATGATAGTAATGGATTATAATCCATCACATGAAATAAAAATTCATAATAAATAAATAAATAAATATGGGAGAAGGGAAAGATCTCCCTTACAGTAGAATGCCACCTAATAAATGTAGAATGAACAATGAAGTTAGGAAAATTATCATTTCAGAAACATTATAGTAGTAGCTGACTCAGGCAAGAATCATCAATGGATGTTAAAATAAGTGGGTAAAATGAAACAATATTTACATAGTGTCACATGAATTTGTAATATTGACAAGCTTGAGCATCCCCAAACAAGAAATTAACATAAAATGGTTCCAATTTGGTAGCAACAAAGGGGCACCTCTCTGGAAGTGCTCACTCCTAAACTATGCTGTGAAGAATTCCCACAAAAGAGCTCACAAATCAAAGTGACATGTCAAACAAGAAAACAAGCACCATGAATGAAAACCAGTAAAGAAAAGAAAAGAAAAATTTACCCCTAAAATACTTTAGATAATATAATTATTGGGTTCAGGATATAAATTAAACATGATTAAGACAGCAGAATAATTTTTTAAAAAACACTAAAATGGAACAATGTACCAGATAAATTTCTAGCAAAATTTTCAAAAAATCAAATATAATTCCTAGAAATGAAAGATTTACTCATTAAAAAGGACAGGCTAAAAAGCAGATTAGAAAGAGATTAAAAAGGTAATTAGTATACTAATAGAAAAATAAAGGAAATTACCCAAAATGTCATTGATAATATCAAAGAGGTAGAAAATGCGAAAGTTAAGAGACATAGATCATCAAAAAAGACTATCTATGATAAATATAATTTGAATACAGAGAGAGAAAGAGGGAAGAGAGAAAGAAATAGGTAACTGAGAAAAGGAATATTTGAAGAGCTAAAGGTTGAGAATCAGTGAAAGTTATAAATCCTGATTCTGGGAGCACAAAGAGATCTATAACAAGACTTATTGTAGTGAAACAACAGAACACCAAAGAAAAAGAACAGAAAACCTGAAAAACATCTGGAGAGAAAAGAGAGACTGGCTGAAAAGGAGTAACATTTACACTGTCAACAGACTTGTCTTAAACAAGAGCCAAGAGCTTTAAAAAATCTAAATTCTAAAGCCATTCATTGAAGACGCGGAGATCACCTTCCTCTCCACAGATACATCAGAAATACATCTACGCGTGGAACAACTCCTACGGAGCACCTACTGAACGCTGGCAGAAGACCTCAGACCTCCCCAAAGGCAAGGAACCCCCCACGTACCTGGTTAGGGCAAAAGAAAAAACTAAACAGAGACAAAAGGATAGGGACGGGTCCTGCACCAGCGGGAGAGAGCTGTGAAGGAGGAAAAGTGTCCACACACTAGGAAGCCCCTTCGCGGGTGGAGACTTCGGGAGGCGGAGTGGGGGAGCTTGGGAGCCGCGGAGGAGAGCACAGCAACAGGGGTGCGGAGGGCAAAGCGGACAGATTCCAGCGCAGAGGATCGGGCCGACCGGCACTCACCAGCCGAGAGGCTTGTCTGCTCGCCCGCCGGGGCGGGCGGGACTGGGAGCTGAGGCTCCGGCTTCTGTCGGAGCGCCGGGAGAGGACTG
Source organism: Grampus griseus (assembly GCF_964374135.1). Classification (NCBI taxonomy): domain Eukaryota; kingdom Metazoa; phylum Chordata; class Mammalia; order Artiodactyla; family Delphinidae; genus Grampus; species Grampus griseus. The sequence goes on from NC_139011.1 coordinate 18,564,045, forward strand.
AGGTTGGCGGCGTGAACACAGCCTGCAGGGCGTTAGTGCACCGCGGCTGGCCGGGAGGGAGTCCGGGGAGAAGTCTGGAACTGCCGAAGAGGCAAGAGACTTTTACGTCCCTCTTTGTTTCCTGGTGCGCGAGGAGAGGGGATTAAGAACGCTGCTTGAGAGAGCTCCAGGGACGGGCGCGAGCCGCGGCTAAAAGTGCGGAGCCCAGAGACAGACATGAGACGCTAGGGCCGCTGCTGCCGCCACCGGGAGGCCTGTGTGCGAACACAGGTCACTAGCCACACGCCCTTCCGGGGAGCCTGTGCAGCCCGCCACTGCCAGGGTCCCGGGATCCAGGGACGGCTCCCCGGGAGAACGCACAGGCGCGCCTCAGGCTGCAACGTCTCGCCGGCCTCTGCCGCCGCAGGCCCGCCCCACACTCCGTGCCCCTCCCTACCCCCGGGCCTGAGTGAGCCAGAGCCTCCGAATCAGCGGCTCCTTTAACCCCGTCCTGTCTGAGCAAAGAACAGACGCCCTCCGGCGACCTACACGCACAGGCGGGGCTAAATCCAAAGCTGAGCCCCTGGGAGCTGTGAGAACAAAGACGAGAAAGGGAAATCTCTCCCAGCAGCCTCAGAAGCAGCGGATTAAAGCTCCACAATCAACTTGATATACCCTGCATCTGTGGAATACCTGAATAGACAACCAATCATCCCAAATTAAGGAGCCCTGTGGATGAAAGGCTCTTGGTGCTGCAGCCAGGAGTCAGTGCTGTGCCTCTGAGGTGGGAGAGCCAACTTCAGGACACTGATCCACAAGAGACCTCCCAGCTGCACATAATATCAAACAGCAGAAATTTCCGAGAGATCTCCATCTCAACGCCAGCACCCAGCTTCACTCAACGACCAGCAAGCTACAGTGCTGGACATCCTATGCCAAACAACTAGCAAGACAGGAACACAACCCCACCCATTAGCAGAGAGGCTGCCCAAAATCATAATAAGTCTACAGACGCCCCAAAACACACCACCAGACGTGGACCTGCCCACCAGAAAGACAAGATCCAGCCTCATCCACCAAAACACAGGCACTAGTACCCTCCACCAGGAAGCCTACACAACCCACTGAACCAACCTTAGCCACTGGGGACAGACACAAAAAATAACAGGAACTACGAACCTTCAGCCTGAAAAAAAGGAGACCCCAAACACGGTAAGATAAGCAAAATGAAAAGACAGAAAAACACACAGCAGATGAAGGAGCAAGATAAAAACCCACCAGACCTAACAAATGAAGAGGAAATAGGCAGTCTACCTGAAAGAGAATTCAGAATAATGATAGTAAGGTTGATCCGAAATCTTGGAGATAGAATGGACAATAGAATGGACAAATTGCAAGAATCAGTTAACAAGGACCTAGAAGAACTAAAGATGAAACAAGCAACGATGAACAACACAATAAATGAAATTAAAAGTACTCTAGATGGGATCAATAGCAGAATAACTGAGGCAGAAGAACGGATAAGTGACCTGGAAGATAAAATAGTGGAAATGACTACTGCAGAGCAGAATAAAGAAAAAAGAATGAAAAGAACTGAGGACAGTCTCAGAGACCTCTGGGACAACATTAAACGCACCAACATTCGAATTATAGGGGTTCCAGAAGAAGAAGAGAAAAAGAAAGGGACTGAGAAAATATTTGAAGAGATTATAGTTGAAAACTTCCCTAATATGGGAAAGGAAATAGTTAATCAAGTCCAGGAAGCACAGAGAGTCCCATACAGGATAAATCCAAGGAGAAATACGCCAAGACACATATTAATCAAACTGTCAAAAATTAAATACAAAGAAAACATATTAAAAGCAGCAAGGGAAAAACAACAAATAACACACAAGGGAATCCCCATAAGGTTAACAGCTGATTTTTCAGCAGAAACTCTGCAAGCCAGAAGGGAGTGGCAGGACATATTGAAAGTGTTGAAGGAGAAAAACCTGCAACCAAGATTACTCTACCCAGCAAGGATCTCATTCAGATTTGATGGAGAAATTAAAACCTTTACAGACAAGCAAAAGCTGAGAGAGTTCAGCACCACCAAACCAGCTCTACAACAACTGCTAAAGGAACTTCTCTAGGCAAGAAACATAAAAGAAGGAAAGGACCTACAATAACGAACCCAAAACAATTAAGAAAATGGGAATAGGAACACACATATCGATAATTACCTTAAATGTAAATGGACTAAATGCTCCCACCAAAAGACACAGATTGGCTGAATGGATACAAAAACAAGACCCATATATTTGCTGTCTACAAGAGACCCACTTCAGACCTAGAGACACATACAGACTGAAAGTAAGGGGATGGAAAAAGGTATTTCATGCAAATGGAAACCAAAAGAAAGCTGGAGTAGCAATTCTCATATCAGACAAAATAGACTTTAAAACAAAGACTATTAGAAGAGACAAAGAAGGACACTACATAATGATCAAGGGATCGATCCAAGACGAAGATATAACAATTGTAAATATTTATGCACCCAACATAGGTGCACCTCAATACATAAGGCAAATACTGACAACCATAAAAGGGGAAATCGACAGTAACACATTCATAGTAGGGGACTTTAACACCCCACTTTCACCAATGGACAGATCATCCAAAATGAAAATAAATAAGAAAACACAAGCTTTAAATGATACATTAAACGAGATGGAGTTAATTGATATTTATAGGACATTCCATCCAAAAACAACAGAATACACATTTTTCTCAAGTGCTCATGGAACATTCTCCAGGATAGATCATATCTTGGGTCACAAATCAAGCCTTGGTAAATTTAAGAAAATTGAAATTGTATCAAGTATCTTTTCTGACCACAACGCCATGAGACTAGATATCAATTACAGGAAAAGATCTGTAAAAAATACAAACACATGGAGGCTAAACAATACACTACTTAATAATGAAGTGATCACTGAAGAAATCAAAGAGGAAATCAAAAAATACCTAGAAACAAATGACAATGGAGACACAACGACCCAAAACCTGTGGGATGCAGCAAAAGCAGTTCTAAGGGGGAAGTTTATAGCAATACAAGCCCACCTTAAGAAGCAGGAAACATCTCGAATAAACAACCTAACCTTGCACCTCAAGCAATTAGAGAAAGAAGAACAAAAAAACCCCAAAGCTAGCAGAAGGAAAGAAATCATAAAAAATCAGATCAGAAATAAATGAAAAAGAAATGAAGGAAACAATAGCAAAGATCAATAAAACTAAAAGCTGGTTCTTTGAGAAGATAAACAAAATAGATAAACCACTAGCCAGACTCATCAAGAAAAAAAGGGAGAAGACTCAGATCAATAGAATTAGAAATGAAAAAGGAGAAGTAACAACTGACACTGCAGAAATAAAAGAGATCATGAGAGATTACTACAAGCAACTCTATGCCAATAAAATGGAAAACCTGGAAGAAATGGACAAATTCTTAGAAATGCACAACCTGCCAAGACTGAATCAGGAAGAAATAGACAATATGAACAGACCAATCACAAGCACTGAAATTGAAACTGTGATTAAAAATCTTCCAACAAGCAAAAGCCCAGGACCAGATGGCTTCACAGGCGAATTCTATCAAACATTTAGAGAAGAGCTAACACCTATCCTTCTCAAACTCTTCCAAAATATAGCAGAGGGAGGAACACTCCCAAACTCCTTCTACGAGGCCACCATACATAGATGCAAAAATCCTCAACAAAATACTAGCAAACAGAATCCAACAGCACATTAAAAGGATCATACACCATGATCAAGTGGGGTTTATTCCAGGAATGCAAGGATTCTTCAATATACGCAAATCTATCAATGTGATAAACCATATTAACAAACTGAAGGAGAAAAACCATATGATCATCTCAATAGATGCAGAGAAAGCTTTTGACAAAATTCAACACCCATTTATGATAAAAACCCTGCAGAAAGTAGGCATAGAGGGAACTTTCCTCAACATAATAAAGGCCATATATGACAAGCCCACAGCAAACATCATCCTCAATGGTGAAAAACTGAAAGCATTTCCACTAAGATCAGGAACAAGACAAGGTTGCCCACTCTCACCACTCTTATTCAACATAGTTTTGGAAGTTTTAGCCACAGCAATCAGAGAAGAAAAGGAAATAAAAGGAATCCAAATCGGAAAAGAAGAAGTAAAGCTGTCACTGTTTGCAGATGACATGATACTATACATACAGAACCCTAAAGATGCTACCAGAAAACTACTAGAGCTAATCAATGAATTTGGTAAAGTGGCAGGATACAAAATTAATGCACAGAAATCTCTGGCATTCCTATATACTAATGATGAAAAATCTGAAAGTGAAATCAAGAAAACACTCCCATTTACCATTGCAACAAAAAGAATAAAATATCTAGGAAAAAACCTACCTAAGGACACAAAAGATCTGTATGCAGAAAATTATAAGACACTGATGAAAGAAATTAAAGATGATACAAATAGATGGAGAGATATACCATGTTCTTGGATTGGAAGAATCAACATTGTGAAAATGACTCTACTACCCAAAGCAATCTATAGATTCAATGCAATCCCTATGAAACTACCACTGGCATTTTTCACAGAACTAGAACAAAAAATTTTGCAATTTGTATGGAAACACAAAAGACCCCGAATAGCCAAAGCAATCTTGAGAACGAAAGAAGGAACTGGAGGAATCAGGCTCCCTGACTTCAGACTATACTACAAAGCTACAGTTATCAAGACGGTATGGTACTGGCACAAAAACAGAAAGATAGATCAATGGAACAGGATAGAAAGCCCAGAGATAAACCCATGCACATATGGTCACCTTATCTTTGATAAAGATGGAAGGAATGTACAGTGGAGAAAGGACAGCCTCTTCAATAAGTGGTGCTGGGAAAACTGGACAGGTACATGTAAAAGTATGAGATTAGATCACTCCCTAACACCATACACAAAAATAAGCTCAAAATGGATTAAAGACCTAAATGTAAGGCCAGAAACTATCAAACTCTTAGAGGAAAACATAGGCAGAACACTCTATGACATAAATCACAGCAAGATCCTTTCTGACCCACCTCCTGGAGTAACGGAAATAAAAACAAAAGTAAACAAATGGGACCTAATGAAACTTAAAAGCTTTTGCGCTGCAAAGGAAACCATAAAGAAGACCAAAAGACAAACCTCAGAATGGGAGAAAATATTTGCAAATGAAGCAACTGACAAAGGATTAATCTCCAAAATTTATAAGCAGCTCATGCAGCTTAATAACAAAAAAACAAACAACCCAATCCAAAAATGGGCAGAAGACCTAAATAGACATTTCTCCAAAGAAGATATACAGAGTGCCAACAAACACATGAAAGAATGCTCAACATCACTAATCATTAGAGAAATGCAAATCAAAACTACAATGAGATATCATCTCACACCAGTCAGAATGGCCATCATCAAAAAATCTAGAAACAATAAATGCTGGAGAGGGTGTGGAGAAAAGGGAACCCTCTTACACTGTTGGTGGGAATGTAAATTGATACAGCCACTGTGGAGAACAGTATGGAGGTTCCTTAAAAAGCTACAAATAGAACTACCATATGACCCAGCAATCCCACTACTGGGCAAATACCCTGAGGAAACCATAATTCAAAAAGAGTCATGTACCAAAATGTTCACTGCAGCTCTATTTACAATAGCCCAGAGATGGAAACAACCTAAGTGTCCATCATCGGATGAATGGATAAAGAAGATGTGGCACATATATACAATGGAATATTACTCAGCCATAAAAAGAGACGAAATTGAGCTATTTGTAATGAGGTGGATAGACCTAGAGTCTGTCATACAGAGTGAAGTAAGTCAGAAAGAGAGAGACAAATACCGTACGCTAACACATATATATGGAATTTAAAAAAAAAAAAATGACATGAGAAACCTAGGGGTGAAACAGGAATAAAGACACAGACTTACTAGAGAATGGACATGAGGCTATGGGGAGGGGGAAGGGTAAACGGTGACAAAGCGATAAAGAGGCATGGACATATATACACTACCAAACGTAAGGTAGATAGCTAGTGGGAAGTAGCCGCATAGCACAGGGAGATCAGCTCGGTGCTTTGTGACCGCCTGGAGGGGTGGGATAGGGAGGGTGGGAGGGAGGGAGATGCAAGCGGGAAGAGATATGGGAATATATGTATATATATAACTGATTCATTTTGTTGTGAAGCTGAAACTAACATACCATTGTAAAGCAATTATACTCCAATAAAGATGTTAAAAAAATAAAAAAATAAAAAAAATAAAGCCATTCATTGAAACAAAAAAAAAAAAAAAAAAACAAGAGCCAAAAGAGAGTGAAATATCTTCTAAATGATTAGAGACAACAACTTTCAATCTGGTACCCAGCTAGTTTTTCAAAACTGAGGGTGGGCTGCAGATATTTTTGTGTGAATAAAGTTAAGTTTACCACCAAAGATCTTCTCTAAAGGAAACTGAACACATGCAGAAAATCTGAGATGCAAGATGGAATAATGAGCAAAGAAATTTATAAACATGGGAAGTTCTGGACAAACAATGACTGTTAAAATTATAATTATTATAAATATTACATCTTCATGAGGCAAAAATGTTAAAATTAATGTATTTGTTATGAATTAAGTAAAATATAGAGGGTAGATAATTGAAGTTAAAGTACTATAAAATTTTGTATTGGTGGGAAATGGTAAATATACTGATTAGTTTTAAAGTTTGGTTTTGTAAGCACACTAAAAATTTAATTATAATCATACAAAAAACACAAAAGAATTAAATACCTGCTAGTTCAGTAAAGGGGAAAATGTATTTAAAAAAAAGAAAAGTGATCAATTTTAAGTAAATAAGGCATACAAGGGGAAAATGTAGCATAATAGGAAGCATAAAATTAATGGCAAATCCAAAATGTAAGTGGACTACAGACACCAATTAAAATACAGAGATTGTAAGAGATGATTTTTTAAAATCCAACTAAATGCTCTTTAAAGATTTACTCACCTTGAACCTGAGAACACAAATAGGGTGAAACTTAAAGGGCAGAGAATCAATGTTATGTGACTATTAAACAAAATAGTGTCTAAGTCAAATATTGAATTACTAAGAATAAAGAAAATTTTTACAATATAAAAAGAATTATTCACTAGGACAATATAACAACTCTTATTTTACATGAACTTAGCCTCTAATTAAAGCAAAACTACCAGAGTTACAAAGAGAAATGGACAAATCTCCCAGACACAGAGATTAAAATTTTTCTCAAGAACACATGCGATGGTTAAAAAAAAATTGACCACATTTAAACAATAAGTCTGAACAAGGTTTTTAAAAAATTGGTACCACAATGCAATTGTTAGACACCAACAACAAATACATATCTTTTAAAAAAATCTCTGTATGTTTAGAAATTAAATAATATATTTCTAAATAACTTGTGGATCAAAATAGAAAGCCTAGTAGAAATTAGAAATTATATAGCATGAACTACATAAAAATAAAACTACATATCAAAATCTATGTGATACAGCTAAACCAGTACTTGGATATTTGTAGCCTTAAAAAATGCATATAATAGAAAAGGAGAAATACTGAAAATTAATGAGATAAGCATTCAATTCAGGAAGTTAGAAAAAGAAATCATAATAAGGAAAGAATATTATATATAAAAACATATAAAATAATAAGATACCATAGACAAGATGAACAAGGTTGAAGATATGCACACATTATAATTGAATAATTCAATATCTAGGTGTATATGCTAGAGAAATTCTATCACATGTACAGAAGGCAACATAAATAAGAATAGTTAGAGCAATTTTTTTTATAGCAATTTTATAATATCAAAATACTGGGAACATCAGAGTAGAAGAGTTAAATATATTGGGTTATATTTATCCAATGGAATTCTACACAACAAAGATGAATAAATTGCCTCACATAAGTCAACATGGATAATTCAAAAAATCTAATATTTTGTGAAAAAAAGCAAGTTGCAAAATATACATAGATTTTGATTAAATGTATACAAAATTTAAGATATGAATTCATAATTAAAATATGGTTTCAGGATTCATATATTTATGTAGTTAAATGATAAAGACACATATTGGAATGATAAACACTGAATTCAAATACTGGCAGCCTCTTAGAAGGGGAGGAAAAGTAATATTCGGGGATATATAGGGAGTTCCTACTGTGCTGTTTATATTTATCTTCTTAACTGGATAAAGTTGCTTATTACTTATTTTTATACTTTTTATATACCTGATATATTTAACAATAAATCATAATAATATAGTTAATATAAATATAAAATTATAAATTATTAGAAGAAATAGGAAAACTTTGAAACTGAGAATTTCAAATATTGGAAAGAGTGTACGTTTTAAGAATAAATTATTGAAAAAATTGTGTCAGTTTGGTAGACTATCAAAATTGTAAAATTTGCATATCCTTTAACCCTGCAATTTCATTTTTAGAAGTATGTAGTTTTTGCAATGTGTTCGTAAAGTTTTAAAATTAAACAGCGAGATGAAGAAGGAAGGAGATGAAGAAGGAAGAAAGGTTGGTAGGTCACAAGACTATGGGGGGCCTTGAAAGTCTTGATAAGGATCTGGCCTCCATTCTAAGAGCAGTGGAAAGCCATTGAAGGGGTTTTAAGATGTGAGGGGGTCGGAGGGGTGGTACGTGGAGCGTAGAGTCAGATTTGTTTTGCAAAGATCACTCTAACTTCTGGGCAGAGAACAAATTGAGATCTTGCTAAATAATACTGCACACCAGGAAAGAAACGGGAGCTTAGCGGAGTACTGGCAATAGACATGGAAAGAAATGAACAGATTCTGTCAGTATTTCAATAGAAAATAAACTCACTAGAACTTAGTGATGTACTAAATATGGAAAAGTAAGGGAGAGGGAAGTGTTGACAGTTACTATGTGTGAGGATGGAAGGAGGGAATGAGGTGGGGCTGAGGGAGATTTTCATATTAGATCTGTACTCCTCTGATGGGACCAAAGGCCAAGGATGTATGTATTGCCTGTGTTCTTAAGACAACTCAATCCCCCAAATAAGCAAATAGTAAAAAAAAAATCTGACCTTCTTCTGGTACAGATGGTTTATTCTCATTTCCTTTGTCCAAAACCTTGACTCTGGGTTTTGGTTCCTTTCTTTTTTCTAAATCTTTAACTGGAAAAAAAGTAAAAATACAGCAACATGTTAGGTTAAAGTCTAAAAGAAAATATTCAATGAATTTTAACTAAAACCCTTGCAAGTATTGAAAGTTTTAAGTAGAAATTAGCTCCATGGTAGAATCTCATTTCAGAAGATTGGAGCTGCTATTTTTTTCAATGTTGTCATGGGAATGTGTGGAAATCACAGAATTACTTTGGTAGAGTATTCACTATGGGCAGATGTATCAAATAAATGTAATCCTTCATAATTGTTATAAAATCAAAAGATTAGCCCCATTTCAGAAATGAGGGAACGAAGGAACAACAGGCTAAGGAGCTAAGACTTATCTCATAAAACCAGAAAGTGTTGGCACAGGATTCAAGCCACGTCTTCAGATTTCTGGAAGGCCTGTGAGCTGGCCCCTGTTCTAGAAAGATCTTAGCCATGAATATACTCATTTGGAGTTGGTCTATCTGCAATAGAAGATAGGGAACTCCATAATAATTTCCTTTCAAACTTAAAAAAAATGTTTCCCTACTAATAAATAGTAGTATTTCTTTGTTACTTTCCTTATGAAATATTCAGGGACCCAGAATCACCCTCAGACCTTTAATACATTCATTCCTATGTACTCCAATAGCTTTACTTTTCACTCCACAGCAGCTTCCCTGCTATTGCTTGGCACCTGAAGTTGTCCTGAGTCATCGCTAAATGGCAGTGGTATCTGCACAAATAAAATACCCTGTGGAAAGGAGGAAGTGATCCCATGGCAAAATATTTCATTTAATTATTGCATTCACTTCATGGAAATCTGCAAACTTATTGGAGGGTTGGCTCTGTAGGGTAAGCAATGATTTCCTTTGAACCATCCTTCTTGCCTTCTTAGGGTATTATTCCATGAATCCTGTCTTTATCATCTCTTCCTCCTCTTCCTCTTCTTTTTACTGGCTTCCACCCCTTTGCTAAAAGGGTTTCAGACTTGCCATCTGCCAAGGCCGGGTTGCTCTAGTTCTATGATTCCTTTATAGAAACCTTCCTTGGCTTTCTGGTACTTAGAGATTAAATTCCATGATTAAAAATAATAATAAATACAAGATGCCTTAATCCTGCTATTTCCACTGATCTTCTCATTTTCTAAATCCATTTTTTAGACGACATCTTCTGATTTCTTTATAAGGCGTGGACACTTTGGAACACCTCTTCCTTTAAATTCTTTTCTTTCTCAGTTTTTAAAAATGCATTATCCTGGGTGTTCTCATATTCCTCTGACCCCTCCTTTACATTCTCATTCTTTGGATCATTTTTCTGCTTCCATTCCTGAAACACAGTCATAAACTACATTTCCCTTGCATCCCTGTACACCCCGCCTACAATTTTATCATCCCACAGTTTTAATTCTCACCCTTCCGTGGATAATTTCCAAATCTATATGTTCAACCCCACCCACACATAGACCATGGCCTCAAATTGCTTTCATTCTGTAAAAGAAAATAAGTCTGCAACTTTAGTGTGAGGAAAGTTGTACTAAAAGTAGAAATAGATCTGGGAAAGAATAATTGCAGAGGTGGGGACTCTGAGAAACTTCACCAGGAAGGTGCCATTTGGGCCAAACTTTAAAAAATGAGCAAGATTTTGCAGGCAGCGATTAGCAAAATATATTTCCAAAGGGAAAAATAGTGGCCAAAAATAAAGTTTGCCAAAATATGGCCAAAATCCATTCTACAGATGAACAAGAAAAAAAAAAAAAAAGTCACTTTGAATTGGGCCACTAGGTCACATACAAGATGTAACACATGTCACGCCAAGCTTCTGTCCTCCTCACGCAGGAGGCAAAATCAATTAGAAAACAGACTGTCAAGAGTAAAGTGGTATTAATCATAACAACAAAAGCAACCATGCCCCTACTGTGTGCTGACGTGAGTTAATCCACACAATAATAGGCACAAACCATCACCCCATTTGCCCATGAGGAAACTGAGGCTAGAAGTTAAGTTGCTTGGCCAAATACACACACCAGATTTGGAATCATAACAGTTCAGACATGCCTTTCTGTCTTCAAAATCCAAAGATTGTTCCTTACGTTTCCCTGTGTAGAAGACGGACTTATGAAAAATTCAAATCCCTACACTAACTGCAAACCTATATCCACAGGATTTGTCTAGATCATTATTTTCCTGGATCCAAGAATGAAAGGTTTCCAGGGAGGGGAGAACAGGCTTTAGTTCCATCTCATGGGGAGCAAAAACATAACTGAAATGCAAAATGGAAAAGGAAACCATCCAAACAAAGTTATTTTAATTTCATTCTTATAAATTGTTATTTGGGAAGAACTAAGACTAACCTAACCTGCCAATAAAAATAACATAGCTAAAAAATATATATGCGTCCATATAATTTATCTAACAAGTTGGACTGTTTCACTAAGATTATGTCAGCAGAGCTAAGCAAACTGAAAACAAATGCATTTCCTTTTAAATGTTTTGAGTAAATAGCTGTTGGCAAAGTTTTAAGGCTACCTGTGATTCTTATGCTGCTAGTCAGTGGAATATTTGCAATAATCAATCGCACAAAAGCTTAAGACTAAAGTGAAATGAATTGTTTCTCCTTGTCCTTTTTACTGCTTCTCACAAACTTTAAGGAAAGTTATTTCCCTTACTCATGTAGGAATGTCAGAGGCCAGAAACTGAAGCACAGTGCCAATAAAATGAGACAGAAGGCTGATTTATATTGAAAATAACATAAAACCCTTTCCCAGAGCTTCCAGACACTGAATCTCAAAAGAATGTAACATTTAAAACATCTGTAGGTCCTGCTGACAGGTGGATTCACCAAATGTTTTTTTTTTTGAGAAGTTTCAAGAGGTAGCGGGTTAACAAAGTTTTTCTTTTTAATTTAAGAAAAATCACAAAATGTGTCTCGTAAAACATAACCTAGAAGAGAAAGATAAAAAGGAAGGGAGGGGACACGGGTTCGTGCCCTGGTCCAGGAAGATCCCACATGCCACGGAGCGGCTGGGCCCGTGAGCCGTGGCCCCTGAGCCTGCGCGTCCGGAGCCTGTGCTCGGCAACGGGAGAGGCCACAACAGTGAGAGGCCTGCGTACCGCAAAAAAAAAAAAAAAAAAAAAAAGGAAGGGAGGGATAGAAAAATCCAGATAGAACATTGCTGTATATAAAGTTCTAGAACCCACAGCCTCCCCGATTTGCGGATTAACCCTTTAAAAAGCTATTGTTATTTGAAATGATGTATAGGATTTACTTCAAAATAATATGAGAGAGGGGAGTATGGGGGTATAAATGAAACAAGAGTGACCATGAATGGTTAATTGTTGAAGCAACTGATGAATATTTAGGGGTTTATTTTATGAATCTGCTGATTTTTTAAGTTATGTTTAAAATTGTCCTTAATAATGAGTTGGGTTTTTTAAAGAGTCTACCTTAACAATGAAGTAACACAGAAAGTTAACCAGGACAGACCTCTTCTGTTTGTATTCCTGATATACAAAACTCTGCCCTCCAATTAGATAAGTCATCTCCAGGAAGACGGAGTTGCTGTAGTCTCTGGTCACTAGAATATAAGGTCCATGGGGGCAGGGATCTGTCATGTTCCCAGGGCTTAGAACAGGGCCTCACACTTAGTAGCCATGCAATATACACTTGTTAAGTGGAAAAAAAAAAAAAGAATGAGTGAATGAATGAATATTTCCTGAAAGTCAAAAGAATCAGGGTCTTTGTGGACAACTTTTAAATTCAACATAAGGAAAAGCTTTCTAATGGAACAGCACAGACATGGATAGGGCTGCCTCAGAGCTTTCTCTCCTGCTTAGAATGACTCTGTATGTCAAGTATTTTCCCAACTTACTATTTGAGAACTGGCTCATATATGAAGACACTCCCATCCATTCTCTTGCTAGACCATTATGGGGGCAGAGAGAGTACCTCCCTTTACAGAATCCTGAAAGTATTTATTGAGCAGCTATTATGTGCTGGGTACATGAGATGTCTGCATAAGGCTCAGTGGACAGTGTCCGGGAGAGCATTTAAGAACTAAAACCTTTTTAAAGGATAAGTAGGAGCACCATGAAACGGGTAAAGGAAGGGACAGAGAATATTAGAGATAAAAGGAACTCACAGAAGATTATACTAAATGTCTTTTAAGATCTTTTCAAATCTAAACCATCTAGGATTTTAACCTGTTATCGATACAATATTTACCACAGACTCAAACTCAGAGCTGAGATAGAGTCCCAGGGCAGCCCTTGATGGTCTGTAAATACATACTTCTGAATTGGCCTTGGGCTGGCTTGCTTTCTCTGTCTTTATTGTATGCAATAATTTGCACTGTGTAATTCTGGTCTGGCATCAGACCTTGAATAATCGCTTTAGTTGCAGTGTTCTGGAGATTCAATTGATTGGTTTTTCCACCTATAATAAAACAGAAAGATAAATCAGTTCTAAGAACTGGGTTAACTGTGTACATTAAGAAATTTTACTAACCAGAAATCAAGATTTTAAAGGTGAAGACATTCAAAACTATGTATAATGCTATTACATAATACTAATTTTAGTACACTTTTCATTCTCACTTTCAGTTATACGCTTTGCATTAGACAAACAGTTGTCTAAACTAGATAAAAACACATTTGCAAATATCTTTCATCATAACACGGTTGCTTTTTTTTTAACATCTTTATTGGAGTATAATTGCTTTACAATGGTGTGTCACTTTCTGCTTTATAATGAAGGGAAACAGCTATACATATACATATATCCCCATATCTCTTCCCTCTTGTGTCTCCCTCCCTTCCACCACCCCATCCCACTCCTCTAGGTGGTCACAAAGCACCAAGCTGATCTCCCTGTGCTATGCGACTGCTTCCCACTAGCTATCGGTTTTACATTTGGCAGTGTATATATGTCCATGCCACTCTCTCACTTCGTCCCAGCTTACCGTTCCCCCTCCCTGTGTCCTCAAGTCCATTCTCTAGTAGGTCTGCATCTTTATTCCCATCCTGCCCCTAGGTTCTTCATGGCCATTATTTTTTCTTTTTAGATTCCATATATACGTGTTAGCATATGGTATTTGTTTTTCTCTTTCTGACGTACTTCACTGTGTATGACAGACTCTAGGTCCATCCACCTCACTAAAAAGAACTCAATTTCATTTCTTTTTATGGCTGAGCCATATTCCATTGTATATATGTGCCACATCTTCTTTATCCATTCATCTGTGGATGGACACGTAGGTTGCTTCCATGCCCTGGCTATTGTAAACAGAGCTGCAAAGAACATTGTGGTACATGACTCATTTTGAATTATGGTTTTCTCAGGGCATATGCCCAGTAGTGGGGTTGCTGGGTCGTATGGTACTTCTAGTTTTAGTTTTTTAAGGAACCTCCATACTGTTCTCCATAGTGGCTGTATCAATTTACTTTCCCACCAACACTGCAAGAGGGTTCCCTTTTCTCCACAACCTCTCCAGCATTTATTGTTCGTAGATTTTTTTGATGATGGCCATTTTGACTGGTGTGAGGGCTTCCCTGGTGGCGCAGTGGTTGAGAGTCCGCCTGCCGATGCAGGGGACACGGGTTCATGCCTTGGTCCGGGAAGATCCCACATGCCATGGAGCAGCTGGGCCCGTAAGCCATGGCCGCTGAACCTGCCCGTCTGGAGCCTGTGCTCCGCAACGGGAGAGGCCACAACAGTGAGAGGCCCGCATACCGCAAAAAGAAAACAAGAAAGAAAGAAATATTTAAAGTGATGAAGGAGAAAATCCTACACCCAAGATTACTCTACCCAGCAAGGATCTCATTCAGATTCGATGGAGAAATTAAAACCTTTACACATAAGCAAAAGCTAAGAGAATTCAGCACCACCAAACCAGCTTTACAACAAATACTAAAGAAACTTCTCTAGGCAGGAAACACAAGAGAAGGAAAAGACTTAAAATAAAAAACCCAAAACAATTAAGAAAATGGGAATAGGAACATGCATATCGATAATTACCTTAAATGTAAATGGATTAAATGTTCTAACCAAAAGACATAGACTGGCTGAATGGATACAAAAACAAGACCCATATATATATGGGTCTACAAGAGACCCACTTCAGACCTGGGGCCACATACAGACTGAAAGTGAGGGGATGGAAAAAGATATTCCATGCAAATGGAAATCAAAAGAAACCTGGAGTAGCAATTCTCATATGAGACAAAATAGAGTTTAAAATAAGACTATTACAAGAGACAAAGAAGGACACTACATAGTGATCAAGGGATCGATCCAAGAAGATATAACAATTATAAATATTTATGCACCCAACATAGGAGCACCTCAATACATAAGGCAAATACTAACATCCATAAAAGGGGAAATCGACAATAACACAATCATAGTAGGGGACTTTAACACCCCACTTTCACCAATGGACAGTTCACCCAAAATGAAAATAAATAAGGAAACACAAGCTTTAAATGATACATTAAATAAGATGGACTTAATTGATATTTATAGGACATTCCATCCAAAAACAACATAATACACATTCTTCTCAAGTGCTCATGGATCATTCTCCATGACAGATCATATCTTGGGTCATAAATCAAGCCTTGGTATATTTAAGAAAATTGAAATCGTATCAAGTATCTTTTCCGACCACACTGCTATGAGACTAGATATCAGTTACAGGAAAAAATCGGTAAAAATTTAAAAGCACATGGAGGCTAAACAATACACTACTTAATAACCAAGAGATCACTGAAGTAATCAAAGAGGAAATCAAAAAATACCCGGAAACAAATGACAATGAAAACACGATGACCCAAAACCTATGGGATGCAGCAAAAGCAGTTCTAAGAGGGAAGTTTGCAGCAATACAATCTTACCTCAAGAAACAAGAAACATCTCAAATAAACAACATAACCTTACACCTAAAGCAATCGGAGAAAGAAGAACAAAAAAAACCCAAAGTTAGCCAAAGCAAAGAAATCATAAAGATCAGATAAGAAATAAATGAAAAAGAAATGAAGGAAATGATAGTAACGATCAATAAAACTAAAAGCTGGTTCTTTGAGAAGATAAACAAAACTGATAAACTATTAGCCAGAATCATCAAGAAAAAAAGGGAGAAGACTCAAATCAATAGAATTAGAAATGAAAAAGGAGAAGTAACAACTGACACTGCAGAAGTACGAAGGATCATGAGAGATTACTACAAGCAACTATATGCCAATAATATGGACAACCTGGGAGAAATGGACAAATTCTTAGAAATGCACAACCTTCTGAGACTGAACCAGGAAGAAAGAGAAAATACGAACAGATGAATCACAAGCACTGTAATTGAAACTGTGATTAAAAATAGCACAGAGAGATCAGCTCGGGGCTTTGTGACCACCTAGAGGGGTGGGATAGGGAGGGTGCGACGGAGACGCAAAAAGGAGGGGATATGGGGATATATATATACATATAGCTGATGCACTGTTATACAGCAGAAACTAACACAACACTGTAAAGCAATTATATTCCAATAAAGATGTTAACAATAACAAAAAAATCATCCAACAAACAAAAGCCCAGGACCAGATGATTTCACAGGCGAATTCTATCAAATATTTAGAGAAGAGCTAACATGCTTACTTCTCAAACTCTTCCAAAATATAGCAGAGGGAGGAACACTGTCAAACTCATTCTACGAGGCCACCCACCATCACCCTGATAACAAAACCAGACAAAGATATCACAAAGAAAGAAAACTACAGGCCAATATCACTGATGAACATAGATGCAAAAATCCTCAACAAAATACTAGCAAACAGAATCCAACAGCACATACACCATGATCAAGTGGGGTTTATCCCAGGAATGCAGGAATTCTTCAATATAAGGAAAGCAATCAATGTGATAAACCATATTAAAAAATTAAAGGAGAGAAACCATATGATCATCTCAGCAGATGCAGAAAAAGCTTTCGACAAAATTCAACACCAATTTATGATAAAAACCCTGCAGAAAGTAGGCATAGAGGGAACTTTCCTTCACATAATAAAGGCCATATATGACAAACCCACAGCAAACATCGTCCTCAATGGTGAAAACCTGAAACCATTTCCACTAAGATCAGGAACAAGACAAGGTTGCCCATTCTCACCACTATTATTCAACATAGTTTTGGAAGTTTTAGCCACAGCAATCAGAGAAGAAAAAGAAATAAAAGGAATCCAAATCGGAAAAGAAGAAATAAAGCTGTCACTGTTTGCAGATGACATGATACTATACATAGAGAATCCTAAAGATGCTACCAGAAAACTACTAGAGCTAATCAATGAATATGGTAAAGTAGCAGGATACAAAATTAATGCACGGAAATCTCTAGCATACCTATACACTAATGATGAAAAATCTGAAAGTGAAATTTAGAAAACATTCCCATTTACCACTGCAACACAAAGAATGAAATATCTAGGAATAAACCTACCTAGGAGACAAAAGACGTGTATGCAGAAAATTATAATACACTGATGAAAGAAATTAAAGATTATACAAATAGATGGAGAGATATACCATGTTCTTGAATTGAAAGAATCAACATTGTAAAAATGACTATACTACCCAAAGCAATATACACATTCAATGCAATCCCTATCAAACTACCACTGGCATTTTTCACAGAACTAGAACAAAAAATTTCACAATTTGTATGGAAATGCAAAAGACCCCAAACAGCCAAAGCAATCTTGAGAAAGAAAAACGGAGCTGGAGGAATCAGGCTCCCTGACTTCAGACTCTGCTACAAAGCTACAGTAATCAAGACAGTATAGTACTGGCACAAAAACAGAAATATAGATCAATGGAACAGGATAGAAAGCACAGAGATAAACCCATGCATATATGATCACCTTATCTTTGATAAGGGAGGCAAGAATATACAGTGGAGAAAAGACAGCCTCTTCAATAAGTGGTGCTGGGAAAACTGGACAGCTACATGTAAAACTATGAAATTAGAACACTCCCTGACACCATACACAAAAAATAAACTTAAAATGGATTAAAGACCTAAATGTAAGGCCAGACACTATCAAACTCTTAGAGGAAAACATAGGCAGAACACTCTATGACATAAATCATAGCAAGATCCTTTTTGACCCACCTCCTGGAGAAATGGAAATACAAACAAAAATAAACAAATGGGACCTAATGAAACTTAAAAGCTTTTGCACAGCAAAGGAAACCATAAACAAGACCAAAAGACAACCCTCAAAATGGGAGAAAATATTTCCAAATGAAGCAACTGACAAAGGATTAATCTCCAATATTTACAAGCAGCTCAATATCAAAACAACAAACAACCCAATCCAAAAATGGGCAGAAGACCTAAATAGACATTTCTCCAAAGAAGATATACAGATTGCCAACAAACACATGAAAGGATGCTCAACATCATTAATCATTAGAGAAATGCAAATCAAAACTACAATGAGATATCATCTCACACCAGTCAGAATGGCCATTATCAAAAAATCTATAAACAATAAATGTTGGAGAGGGTGTGGAGAAAAGGGAACACTCTTGCACTTTTGGTGGGAATGTAAATTGATACAGCCACTATGGAGAACAGTATGGAGGTTCCTTGAAAAACTAAAAATAGAACTACCATACAACCCAGCAATCCCACTACTGGGCATATACCCTGAGAAAACCATAGTTCAAAAAGAGTCATGTACCACAGTGTTCACTGCAGTTCTACTTACAATAGCCAGGACATGGAAGCAACCTAAGAGTCCATCAACAGATGAATGTATAAAGAAGATGTGGCACATATATACAATGAAATATTACTCAGCCATAAAAAGAAACGAAATTGAGTTATTTGTAGTGAGGTGGATGGACCTAGAGTCTGTCATACAGAGTGAAGTACGTCAGAAAGAGAAAAACAAATACCGTATGCTAACACATATATATGGAATCTAAGAAAAAATAAAAAAGGTCATGAAGAACCTAGGGGCAAGACGAGAATAAAGCACAGACCTACTGGAGAAGGGACTGGAGTATATGGGGCAGGTGAAGGGTAAGCTGTGACAAAGTGAGAGAGTGGCATGGACATATATACACTACCAAATATAAAATAGATAGCTTGTGGGAAGCAGCCGCATAGCACAGGGAGATCAGCTCGGTGCTTTGTGACCACCTAGAGGGGTGGGACAGGGAGGGGGGCAGGGAGGCAGACACAAGAGGGAAGAGATATGGGAACATATGTATATGTATAACTGATTCACTTTGTTATAAAGCAGAAACTAACACACCATTGTAAAGCAATGATATTCCAATAAAGATGTTTAAAAAAAAAAAAAAAAGACTGCTTTGGCTATTCAGGGTCTTTTGTATCTCCATACAAACTTTAAGATTTTTTGTTCTAGTTCTGTAAAACATGCCATTGGTAATTTGACAGCGATTGAATTGAATCTGTAGATTGCTTTGGGTAGTAGAGTCATTTTCACAATGTTGATTCTTCCAATCCAGAAACATGGTATATCTGTCCATCTGTTTGTATCACATTTAGTTTCTTTCATCAGTGTCTTATAATTTTTGCATACAGGTCTTTTGTCTCCTTAGGTAGGTTTATTCCTAGGTATTTTATTCTTTTTGTTGCAGTGGTAAATGGGAGTGTTTCCTTAATTTCTCTTTCAGATATTTCATCATTAGTGAGTGTCTAGGAATGCAAGAGATTTCTGTGCATTACTTTTGTATGCTGCTACTTCACCAAATTCATTGATTAGCTCTAGTAGTTTTCTGGTAGCATCTTTACGATTCTCTATGTATAGTATCATGTCATCTGCAAACAGTGACAGCTTTACTTCTTGTTTCCCAATTTGGATTCCTTTTATTTCTTTTTCTTCTCTGATTGCTGTGGCTAGGCTAAAACTTTGGAGGTAATTTTTAATTGTCAATAGACCAAAAGAACTGATACATGTTGAAACAGAGGTAGTGAGGATTCTTGATAGTCTGAAAATTTTGCCTGAGGAAAATTATGGGGAGTCCAATAGTTATTCTTTAAATTTGGGGAACACTATTTTCTTGAGTAGAGGGTAAGATTTCAAGCTCCAAAGCTTAAATAAAACCAAAATCCTTCAAATGAGCTTAAAGCAGCACTTAGCACAATACATTTTTAGGTCCCTGTGTGCAAAAAATTTCTAATACTCTAAAAAATACAGTTGAGTGTTTTTACCTGAAGCTGGAGTCACAAGAAGTTTGTATCCACCAAATTTCCCTCTCGGAGCCTTCCATGAAATCTGGATACTATCATGAGATAATACATTATATCTTAACCTTGTGGGTGGAGCCACTGAAAAGGAAAAACAAAATTTTTTTTAATTTTGAAACTTTTAAACTTCCACTGTTAAGTTGAAAAGCCAAATTACTGTAATCAGAATATGCAAGACTTCATGTTCTTTCTACAACTGCATTAGTGAGTTGATCAGTTTGCAAAATAACACAAACTCAAAAGCATTTGTTTCTTACTCAGGAGATAAGCATTTGCCAAGTAGTACTGATCTTGTGACAAACAACTATGACTTAGGGTTAGAATTTAATACCTTAGTCCAGCTTAATAATTGAAGCCAACCTTGTAAAATGTTTTTATTATGTTATAAGGATGAATTTTTGTACTTGGAATACAAAAGCTTTTGTAATCTACTCTAGTGGGATCTGTTTTATGCCTTTAGGTTTTTCACTTTATTAATTGAGTACTTTTTATGATATGATAATTTAAGGTCATTACAGACATATTATAGTAATAAGATCTTCATTTAAAAACATTTTGAGAAAGAGATTGTAAAGGACCAAAATAAAAAAAAATAATAATAATAAAAGATAATTGCTTTATAAACTTGAATTCATTCTTCACGTGTAGCTGATTTATACCTTTCAGAAAGACACACAGCACATGGTCATGAATCATCCCAGCATATTTAATCTTTCCCGATAGTTCACAAAATAGGTCGGTCTATATTACTTTTTGTGTAAGTCATTCAAACTTCAAAACATATCTTTGGAACTCTACAGCAGTGCTCCAGAATTTCTAAAGAAATATTTTCGTAAGAAGATTTTTACTATATAATATATAAATTAGTTTGCCACAAAAGAAAATTTAATGCTTAACAGAAAAGTTAGCACTTATTACCCACTTTTATGCCTGGCCTTTCTTTCCCACTTTAGGACACAGAGTCTGGGGAAGGAAACAAACATTCTTCTTAATAGGTATATAGCATAATACGGGGTTTGGACATTAGTTTGATTCCCAGTTCTGTCACTTATTAGATGAATAAGCTTGAGCAAGAGATTGTTTCTTCCAACGCCTTATCTTTAGAAAAGGTGACAGCAATACTTTCTGCACAGGATAAGTGAAAATGTTAAAGGTAACGGATATAACGCATTATAATAGGTGGCCAATAAATGTTTGTTCCCCTCCTCTTTTACTTCATCTAATGGATGATCTCAAAAGCTTATTTAATGTTCACAAAAATACATTGCTATCCCAATTTTATATATAAGGGATACAAGGAGAAGCTAAGAGATTCATCCAAGTTCACATACTGGTGCATGACACTCTCTGACCTCAAACAAAATGCTCTGTTTCTTCGGGAGAAGATTTATATTAAGAAGTCACCCTTCACTTAGCTAGAAGAATGAGTAATTTAACACTACAAACTCTCCACTCATCTGAAATCAGCGAGAACTGAAGGACACAATCTTAAGAGTAGTATTCTCTCTCTACTTGCCATTTACTACCTCTTAGCAGAGGATGTTAGTCACACAAAACAAAAACACAAGCTTCCCATTCTCAATATGACTTGAATGAAAAAGTCTACATTTCTCTGGCTTATGGGAAAATATGGATTTATCATAAGAACTGTTATGTTGAACTAGAAAAGGAAGTTGGCTAAACCTAACATTTGGATGAACAGAGGAACTATTACTGTTTGGCTTCGACTGGAACTTGGGGAGAAAAATGTATTTATAGATAGATTCTTATTACTTATGGAAGAAAATTAAAAATAAAAGTTTTTAAATGTTAAACAACACATCCAGTTTCTGAGCCAAATCTTGCCAGTGGGCTGGTAGACATCCTCGACCAAGCTTATCGCAAGGTCCTCATTTTTGCTCCTTTTTTTAAAAACTGAGTACACAGTATAAAGGTTACTAAAGGCCTGACAGAGGCTTCTGGTGTGTGTTTTTTTTTTGGGTTTTGGTTTTTTTTTCGGTACACGGGTCTCTCACTGTTGTGGCCTCTCCCGTTGCCGAGCACAGGCTCCGGGCACGCAGGCTCAGCAGCCATGGCTCACGGGCCCAGCCGCTCCGCAGCACGTGGGATCTTCCTGGACCGGGGCACGAACCCGTGTCCCCTGCATCGGCAGGCGGACTCTCAACCACTGCGCCACCAGGGAAGCCCCCCTGGTGTGTATTTTTAAGCATTTCTAATGATTTCTAGCTTTGTTTTAATTGAACTTAGTTTTTGAAATCTACTATTTGTATTACTGGGATCTGCATTTTTTTTTCTTGTTTTTGGCCACACTTCACAGCTTGTGGGATCTTCCCAGGCCAGGGATTGAACCCAGGCCACTGCAGTGAAAGCCCAGAATCCTAACCAGTAGGTCACCAGGGAAGTCTGGGATCTGCACTTTTATTTTTGATTTCTGCTATCTTATAAAGTATGTCAGGGGTTGGCAAACTACCACTCATGGGCCAAATCTGGCCCATTGCCTGCTTTTATAAATAAAGTTTTATTGGAACACAGCCATGCTGATTTGTTTACATATTGTCTGTGGCTTATTTCACACTGCAATGGCAAAGTTGAGTAGTTGTGATAGATACCGTATAGCCCACAATGCCTGGAATATTTATTATCTGGCCTTTTGCAGAAACAGTATGCTAACCTCTGAAATAAGTGCACAATATATATAAAGTGTGCAAAGTGACATTACTAGATAAACATGGTAATCCTGAAAAAATGGCAGTGTTGGTGCTGAAAGAGTCATTCATCAGTAGAGCAAGGAAGTCTAAATGTGATAAAGTGTTTAAGGAGTGCTAATGTCTAATGTTTGGAATTTAAGGCTGTAGAAAAGTCAGATGCAAGAAACAGCACGCCCTTCAAAGTGAGGCTCACTTGTTTGAAAAGGAATGGAACTTGACTCTTTGCATGGTCAAATAGTTTTAAAACAGTTGGAGTTAATGACCATACTTCCAACTACTTCCTGCAACACACAGGGATCAGTTGGGAAGAAAAATTCTCTCTTGTTTTAAGCACTGGCTTTGTTATAATTTGTTACAGCAGCAATAGAGAACTAATACAGTCAGTATTAAAAGGTATACAGGAAACTAACTCTCTCCTCCTTATCAACCTAATGCACTTTACCTCTTAGTCTCTCCATGTAATTCTTAACTTTCCCTCTACAGAGAATGTGAACCTCCACTGACCCAAATAACTGTTTATATCTGGATTATTCCAGTATTTTCTTTTCAAGACAAGTTATTAAATGAATTGGAACACAGAGAATATAATGGTGTGTTGGTTGTAGGGAAAAAATATGTATAGCATGACAGAATGATGGCACCAATACTGTCTCAGAACTTCGCAGTAAATCTATACTTGGTTCTAGCAGTGTTTGTTTTGGATGGTTACAAAAAGGAAACACTAAAGATAAAGTAGCTGTCACTTAAAAACTTCAAAGCATATACATTTGAGACTTTGCATAGGGGCTAGATTTCACTTTATAGAGACCTCTGTGTTAACACATTTACCCATACTTTTTGCTGTTATTAGTAGTCAAATATATTTGGAAGTTTGAGAATATTTTCTTTACTACTGTTTTCACCCTCTTTGTAATAGATCATGAGATTATAACATTTTAGATTCTAAGCAAGATAAAGAGAACTCTCTAGCATATTCCAGAGTAAATTTCCCTCAAATTTTAACTTCTCCTATTTCTAAAACAATACTTTTAATACATTTACCAATACATTTAATTAAAAAATGACTGAGATAAAAAGTTAAGGTCTTCTGTTATTTGTTTGTGGTTTTTAAGACCACTTGGAAATATAATACAAATACTTCTCTGCTGTTTAAAGGTTTTTTGCTTAATAAATATAATAGTTTATTCCACCAGTACAGCACCCTAAACTATGTTTTGAAGGGGAAAACACTCTCAGTGCCCATACTGCTCCATTTCTATCAGTCAGAGATTTTTGGTTGCAAATAAAAGAAACTTTCTCTGGCCAATTTAAGCAAAAAATGTATTTACTGGTAGATAATGAAGTAGGTCATATAATTATAGTAAAAGTTAAATAGGATTTGAAAGTATAGGAATCTGGGAACACTCTGGATACAGTTTCTAGGAACTAGTGACCATTTTTTTCTTAGGGCATGTCTTTGGAATGAAATGACTGGAGCTATTTTCCATCCTTCCATCACTGGACACAAGTTTCAGATTCTTGGGAGAGTTGGCCTGACTGGTTTGAGTCATTTTCTCACCCCTTAGCCCAGAGAGGAAGTCTGGTGGATACAGCAGCCAAGGCTCTGTGTGGTGGTGGAGGGAGTGTTGTTCCTTGGACGAAAACCAAGAGACTGTTAGAGAAGCAAGAGGGAGACTTCCCTGGTGGTGCAGTGGTTAAGAATCTGCCTGCCAATGCAGGGGACAGGGGTTCGAGCTCTGGGTCCAGGAGATCCCACATGCCACAGAGCAACTAAGACCATGCACCACAACTACGGAGCCGGCACTCTAGAGCCCATGAGCCACAACTACTGAAGCCCGCGTGCCTAGAGCCCGTGCTCTGCAACAAGAGAAGCCACCACAATGAGAAGCCCACACACTGCAACGAAGGGTAGCCCCTGCTCGCCGCAATTACAGAAAGCCCGTGCGCAGCAACAAAGACACAACTCAGCCAATAAATAAATAAATTTATATAAAAAAAAGAAAAGTGAGAAGGGAGGTGATCATGAGTAGGGAAGAACAGAAGATCTTCATTTCAGTGTTCCTTTGTAAAAAGTAGTGTTTCAAAAATTAACGAGAGTATTCCATTAGAAAGATTTCAGATGAGGTGAGTTGAACTGAAGTGAAAGAAAGGAAGGAAGGAAGGGAGGTCAGAAAATTAGTCCTTTAATACATATTCGTATTAATAAAATTTCCTAAGTACCTGATAACAATGAGTCTTTGACAGAAGACATAAACATTCCTTTTCTGCCTACAAGATTTGATTTCTATGAGAATGATTGCAGTGAAACTCTCTGAGTTTTTTAAATTTTATTTTATTTTTTTAACATCTTTATTGGAGTATAATTGCTTTACAATGGTGTGTTAGTTTCTGCTGTATAACAAAGTGAATCAGCTATACCTATACATACATCCCCATATCTCTTCCCTCTTGCGTCTCTCTCCCGCCCTGCCTAGACCACCCCTCTAGGTGGACACAACGCACCAAGCTGATCTCCCTGTGCTATGCGGCTGCTTCCCACTAGTGATCTATTTTACATTTGGTAGTGTATATATGTCCATGCCACTCTCTCACTTCGTCCCAGCTTACCCTTCCCCCTCCCTGTGTCCTCAAGTCCATTCTCTATGTCTGCTTCTTTATTCCTGTCCTGCCCCTAGGTTCCTCAGAACCTTTTTTTTTTTTTTTTTTTTTAAGATTCCGTATATATGTGTTAGCACATGGTATTTGTTTTTCTCTTTCTGACTTACTTCACTCTGTATGACAGACTCTAGGTCCATCCACCTCACTACAAATAACTCAATTTTGTTTCTTTTTATGGCTGAGTAATATTCCATTGTATATATGTGCCACATCTTCCTTATCCATTCATCTGTCAATAGACACTTAGATTGCTTCCATGTCCTGGCTACTGTAAATAAAGCTGCAGTGAACATTGTGGTATGTGACTCTTTTTGAATTATGGTCTTCTCAAGATATATGTCCGCTAGTCGGATGGCTGGGTAGTATAGTAGTTCTATTTTTAGTTTTTTGAGGAACCTCCATACTGTTCTCCATAGTGGCTGTATCAATTTACATTCCCCCCCAACAGGGCAAGAGGGTTCCCCTTTCTCCACACCCTCTCCAGCATTTATAGTTTGTAGATTTTTTGATGATGGCCATTCTGACTAGTGTGAGGTGATACCTCATTGTAGTTTTGATTTGCATTTCTCTAATGATTAGTGATGTTGAGCATCCTTTCATGTGTTTGTTGGCAATCTGTATATCTTCTTTGGAGAAATGTCTATTTAGGTCTTCTGCCCATTTTTAGATTGGGTTGTTTGTTTTTCTGATACTGAGCTGCATGAGCTGCTTGTAAATTTTGGAGATTAATCCTTTGCCAGTTCCTTCATTTGCAAATATTTTCTCCCATTCTGAGGGTTGTCTATTTGTCTTGTTTATAGTTTCCTTTGTTGTGCAAAAGCTTTTAAGTTTCATTAGGTCCCATTTGTTTGTTTTTATTTCCATTTCTCTAAGAGGTGGGTTAAAAAGGATCTTGCTGTGATTTACGTCATAGAGTGTTCGGCCTGTTTTCTTCTAACAGCTTTATAGCATCTGGCCTTACATTTAGGTCCTTAATCCATTTTAAGTTTATTTTTGTGTATGGTTTTAGTGAGTGTTCTAATTTCATTCTTTTACATGTAGCTGTCCAGTTTTCCCAGTACCACTTACTGAAGAGGCTGTCTTTTCTCCATTGTATATTCTTGCCTCCTTTATCAAAGATAAGGTGACCATATGCACGTGGGTTTATCTCTATGCTTTCTCTCCTGTTCCACTGATCTATATTTCTGCTTTTGTGCCAGTACCATACTGTCTTGATTAATGTAGCTTTGTAGTATAGTCTGAAGTTAGGGAACCTGATTCCTACAGCTCCATTTCTCTTTCTCAAGATTGCTTTTGCTATTTGGGGTCTTTTGTTCTTCCATAGAAATTGTGAAATTTTTTGCTCTAGTTCTGTGAAAAATGCCATTGGTAGTTTGATAGGGATTGCATGGAATCTGTAGATTGCTTTGGGTGGTATAGTCATTTTCACAATGTTGATTCTTCCAATCCAAGAACATGGTATATCTGTCCATCTGTTTGTATCATCTTTAATTTCTTTAATCAGTGTCTTATAGTTTTCTGAATGCAGGTCTTTGTCTCCTTAGGTTGGTTTATTCCTAGGTACTTTATTCTTTTTGTTGCAATGGTAATGGGAGTGTTTCCTTAATTTCTCTTTCAGATTTTTCATCATTAGTGTACAGGAATGCAAGAGATTTCTGTGCCTTACTTTTGTATCCTGCTACTTTACCAAATTCATTGATTAGCTCTAGTAGTTTTCTGATGCATCTTTAGGATTCTCTATATATAGTATCATGTCATCTGCAAACAGTGACAATTTTACTTCTTCTTTTCCAATTTGGATTCCTTTTATTTCTTTTTCTTCTCTGATTGCTGTGGCTAAAACTTCCAAAACTATGTTGAAGAATAGTGGTGAGAGTGGGCAACCTTGTCTTTTTCCTGATCTTAGTGGAAATGGTTTCAGTTTTTCACCACTGAGAACGATGTTGGCTGTGGGTTTGTCATATATGGCCTTTATTATGTTGAGGTAAGTTCCCTCTATGTCCACTTTCTAGAGGGTTTTTATCATAAATGGGTGTTGAATTTTGTCAAAAACTTTTTCTGTATCTATTGAGATGATCTTATGGTTTTTATCCTTCAGTTTGTTAGTATGGTGTATCACATTGATTGATTTGCGTATATTGAAGAATCCTTGCATTCCTGGGATAGACTCCACTTGATCATGGTGTATGATCCTTTTCATGTGCTGTTGGATTCTGTTTGCTAGTATTTTGTTGAGTATTTTTGCATCTATGTTCATCAGTGATATTGGCCTGTAGTTTTCTTTTTTTGTGGCATCTTTGTCTGGTTTTGGTATCAGCACAATGATGGCCTCATAGAATGAGTTTGGGAGTGAGAGAAGGAGAGAAGGATAGGTGTTTGAGAATGATAGGTGTTAGCTCTTCTCTAAAAGTTTGATAGAATTCGCCTGTGAAGTCATCTGGTCCTGGGATTTTGTTTGTTGGAGATTTTTAATCACAGTCTCAATTTCAGTGCTTGTGATTGGTCTGTTTATATTTTCTATTTCTTCCTGGTTCAGTCTTGGAAGGTTGTGCTTTTTAAGAATTTGTCCATTTCTTCCAGGTTGTCCATTTTATTAGCATATAGTTGCTTGTAGTAATCTCTCATGATCCTTTAAATTCTTTGAGTTTAAAGACAATCTTCCCTCTCAAAAAATACAGCACAACAAAATAAAAATACCCCTGTACTTTCAGTAACAAGGCTAACCCTGCAGTCGAAGAAGGTAACAACTGGACCCTCCTTGGTCTTCTTGCGAAATCCCCATTTGGGATGTTTATATATTCACAAATGTTGTAATCGGCCGTAACCCACATAGGAAGCCTGACTTCACTACACAAAAGATGAGTTCGTTGGCTCGCTCTGGGTTCTTGATGTGTGCTAGAAATCAAGCTTTACACTTAATTTTTGTCTTTAAAGATTTTAACTGACACAATTAACTTTTGAGTCAAGTTCATACAAGCATTTATATTTATTACAGAGTTAAGTATATGTATTGAAGCACCTCCTTTGTGCTTGCAAAAAGAAAAATCATGGTTCTGGTATTAAATATACAGACACTTTTGTTCCATGAGATAAGAACAATTATTTCTCCACTGCACTTACAGTGTTTCTGTCAATCTTGCTGCCTTTGCTTTGGCACAAGTCCCAGTGCCTTCCATACAGGGAAAAAGGAGCTAACTTTGAAGTTCAAACCTGTGACCTCAGGCCTGTTTCTTTCTTAAGTAACATATCTTCTTTTCCGTGTTTTTCCCCTAAAGGCAAAAACCTAAAGGAAATACAAACTTTGTGTCTAACCAAGATTTTCTTTTAATGATTATAGAATATTTACGCATATCTAGGCAACAGATGGGGTCCACTGATAAAAGAAAATGGTGGCATTGTTTTTTGCTAGTGGTTGTAATGGGACTGTAGTCATATAAACCATTTGTAAATTGTTTTTTAAAAAAAGTTGAATATTGATGGATTTCGTTGTTGCCCTTGCTACACACTTTATTTCCTCGAGTAGTTCAGTTGAAGCCAATGCCGCTATGGGTTCTAAAGCGCCGTCCGTGTTGTCTGGGCATGACCTGTGGTATCTGGGCATGGTCAATGTTATTTTCATTACTTCTCCTGGAGGGTCAGAAGGTTGGCCTATTGACTGAAAAGATGTTGTGGGCTATAAACTCAGACCATATTTAAAGAAAAAAGCCTGGGTAGAAGATGCTACAAAGATTTCTAATCTTTAACCTAGGAATCCTGAATGTTGTTAACTTCTTTGCCCTCCTTGCGATGTCAAGACACCTGGGGTGCAGACAGAATCAGTTGGCCCTGAGAACTGACCAGACTGAAGCCTCCATTCTGCTTCTTATACTTTTCCACTCAATGCTTCCCAGGATGCCCACTTCCTGTCACCCAGGTATGAAGTGGCAGAAATATTTTGTTGACAGTCTTTTAAAGAGACAAGGCATGATCGAGATACATATATACACACCTTATAGCCCCTTATTAACAGAATTGATTTTGCAAATTTGACTTTGCTGATTAAATTTGTATGACATATTCAGAAGCACATTAAAAATGAGCTGTTTGGGCTTCCCTGGTGGCGCAGTGGTTGAGAGTCCCCCTGCCGATGCAGGGGACATGGGTTCGTGCCCCGGTCTGGGAAGATCCCACATGCCGCGGAGCGGCTGGGCCCGTGAGCCATGGCCGCTGAGCCTGCGCGTCCGGAGCCTGTGCTCCGCCGCGGGAGAGGCCACAACAGTGAGAGGCCCGTGTACCGCAAAAAAAAAAAAAAAAAAAAAAAAAAATTAGCTGTTTAACCAGCTGCCACAAAATTAATATGCTCAGTCACTGGTGAGGTCGTAACCTTCATCAAAGTTGTGGCACATTTCTACAATGTAAACAGTTAGTGAAACTGACTAAAAGCCAACATATGACCCTGCCTAAAATCACAGCTGAACCAGTGAAGCACTCTTAAGGTAAATAAAATAAAAAATGATAATCAGAACCAAAATGGCCAGACTCCCAGACCCTAATGATTATATTCAACTTTTCCATTACCTTGACCCTGGACATTGGTGCAAAAATAAGTAATTGCCAAAAAAGCTGGAAACAGCCAATGCTGCATCTTGCACTGAAAAATCTTCATTTTATTTCCTGCTTTTCACATGGGATGTAACAGCAGTCCTAGAAACAGAGAACACAGAGGTATTTTGAGAAGACTTAAATTATATGCAGTCGTCTAAGACAAACAAGCCAACATGTATTAGTATTGTCAGGAAGTAACTCATTCCTTAGGGCATTGTATATTTCACTCTAAAACGTACACTGATAAAAGAAAGATTTTTGAGAAGATGCTGTAAATGAAGAGAATTATTAGAAATATTTGGGCGAGAAGTTCAGAAGGTACTCTGTGACTCTTTTGTAAGGCAAAAACAGCACAATGAATTTCCCAGATGGATAAATTCCAAAAGTTGGCCTGAAATGAGCATTATAATCAGACAGTTACAACTCCCTTGCCAGTCATAAGTATAGATATACAGGACAATTCTTCTAGTGATCAAGGAGCATTTGAAAAACCACTTTGTGCGATTATTAAATCATCACTGAGCTTTCACTTCATTGGGCTGAATAACGCTTAATCTTTTCATCTTTGCTTATAATTTTTTTCTCCATATGTGTGAATCTAAAACTCTTCTAAGATCATCCTTTTCATTAGAATATCAATAAAAGAAAAGCTCCAAGAAAAGATGAAAGAAATGAAAAAGGGGAAAATTAAGGAAGGAAAAGAAGGAAGGAGGGAGGGTAGGAAGGAGGGAGGGAAAGAAGGAGGGGGCGAAAAGTGTGAATGTTTGGGGTTAATTTTAAAGGCCAGTCTACAAGTGCTTGACTACAATTCTATTGCAAGCCATTACAGAGGAGAAATTCTGAGTCCTTACCTCAGAAATTAAGTCATCTCAAAAGTTTTCTTCTATCCAGGGCATTTTTTGAAGTAGGTATGATTATAATATTGATTTACAGATAAGGAAAATAAGGCAGAGAGAGTTTTCCCAAGTCACATAGATAGTGAGTTCAGGATCCAGGATTTCAGCCCACACAGACAATCAAACATGGTAGAAGCATCTTAGGAAAATGCTTCTAAAGTATCACATTTCATATCACTTTCTTTTCACTTTAAAATATCTTTTCTCATTCTGATTACAAAAATAATGAGTTTAATCATAGAAAATTAGAAAATACAAGAAAGCACAGCAAAGAGTATGTGCAAATATTTGCTGATGACATAAATGTCCTGTTACAATATGCATGACAATATCATAACTTATTTATTATCTAGCTTTATTTGTAAATGTAGATTGTTTCTAAATTTCCCTAATACATGTAACACTGGAATGACTACCCTTATTCACACCTCTTTGAATACATGACTATTGATTTCTTTGGCTAAACTCCCAATTGTAGAACTGTTGGGTAAAACAAGATGTGTTTTTTAAAGGTTTTTAAAACGTAGGTACATAATGCCTTATACTGATTTCCACTTCTATCAGCATCTTATATGAGTACCAAATCACATCACTTCCATCATCACAGGGGTTCATTGCTTTCAACATATCCTGATTTGATAGGTAAAATGTGATTATCACAATATCATCTTAATTTTTTTTTATAATCAGTAAAACGTAACATTTTGTGTTTGTTAGCTACTTATACTTTTTATAAAATACCTGTTCATATATTTCACCCATTTTCTCATTGATTTGTAAGAACTCTTTATATATTATTAATTTTAACATATATACTGCAGTATTTTTCAAGTTTGTTTTTGACCTTTCAATTTTGTTTTATTGGGTCAAGATTTTTTTTTTAATCAAGGCATCTGATTTGATCTTTTTCTTTATGGTTTCTGATTCAATGTCATGGGTAAAATCACTTTTTCCATCTCAAGGTATATTTCTAGTTATCTTAATTTTTTAATTCCAGTTGTGAATGGAAACCTGGATTATTTTTTAATATAGAAAAGATAGTGATTTTTATCTATTTATTTTATAGTAGACCACCATTTTGAACTCTTACTCTATATTTTTTCAATTTAATCTCTTGCATTTTCCAGGTTGACAATTGCAACCACCGTGTGTGTGTGTGTGTGTGTGTGTTTAATTATATAGGCCAGGAGTTTTAAAACAATTATTTTACAAGGAATGCCTCAAATATTTCATCACTAAGTATATTGCTAGTAGTTAGATTGAGATATATTGTCTCTTTCTGTTAAAAAATAAATTCTTGACTTTTTACTGGGTATTTTTTTTCAACCAGGAATGAATGCTGAATCTTGGCTTTTTGCTGTTTCATCTATGGAGATGTTCACGTTTTTCATCTATACCTCTTAGTGTAATTCATTACTTTGGTAGTGTCTAGTATTAATGTATCCTTGAAACACAGAAATAAATCCTGCCTGTTCATGAAAATTACTGTGGGTTTTTTTTTAACTTTAATGTAATTATAATGGTTTTAGTTTTCAGCCAAGCCACTTTCAAATAGATGACAGAGTCATATTCTTTCTTTCAAGAAGATTCTGTAACATTTGAGCTATTGGTTGCTTATGGTCTAATTAAACTCTTCAAACTGAAAGGATGGAAGCAGAATTGTTTGAAATAACAAAGACAGTAATAGAGCAAAAGAGTCCTTCTCTCTAACTCCTAAGGGACTAACCAAAGGCAAGCACTCTTTGTTAAATGCTAATGATTTTTCAAATGTTTTAAACTTTAAAATACCTATGATTTTCTCTGTTATAGATATATGTCTGTGGTGGCAGAAAATAAAAGTAAATGAATTCAAGTTACCTATTTGCAAATTAAAAATGAATATAATTGATTGCAGGACTCAAAAATTGGATATTAATTCTTCTCGAGAAACAAGAGTGAGTACTATTCTAGGTGACATTTATCCCCAAATGGAAGAGTATGGTAAAAAATTATTATTACAGTGCTATTGTATGCCACATTAAGTTTATCTAGTATTTTCATACTATTACCTCTTCGAGAACTTTGATAGACCCAGATAAAACCCCTTCTGTAGCTTTGGATTATATCTAGTGGAGCTATCTTTTAGTTTCCAAAGCTTGGGAGGAGACTCTGACCCTTGCATGTTTTTTAAAGCAATCAATATTTCTTATTTAATCCAAGTATTTTTAAAATTGCTATCATGTTACTTCTTCCCAATCCTGGCTGCTGTTCTTTGAGAGATGCTACACTGGCACATTCTTTGAAACAACATATGTAATCTAGTGACGCACATGTCAGCCAGACTTAAGGCTGGAGCCAGTCTTGGGAAATATTTTTCAAACAATCCTGCTTCCATCCTTATAGTTTGAAGAGTTTAATTAGAAAACTGAACTGAGTGAGTACTGGGTCCTATAAGAGTGAGTCCTACTATTCTCAGATTCTGTGAATAAAACAGGAGGATTTTAGTAGCAGTAGGAGGATTCGTGCAGCCTTCAGGTAGCAGCTATAGATGCTAAAACATCTGATGACCTACTTCAGTGAGCTTCCACATGTTAGGATCTGGTCTCTGCCATCCTTGGGGGCACCTGGGGCCCGGCCTTGCTAGCAATGCCACACAGGGCTCTGAGGCTCAGCCTGACCATCTCTGGGTGAGGAAATGTGACGGCCACTGTAGATCTCAGTCAAGGCTAAGATAGTGATTTCTTTCTTTTCTATGCAAAATCATAGTTATCCTGCTTTCTTGGCTTCTTATAACTCCCCCAAGGCCGTTCATTGCTCTTGAGAGAGGATTCCTTTTTCAAGGACCCTTGCTCCTTCATGATCCAGTCCAGACCATATGGCTGTTCATCTTTCATCCAGGGAATACTGGAAATAGAAGATGACTTCCTGTCAGGAATGCTTTGTTTCACAAAGGGCTTTTCGGCTTCCTTTCCAGTGCAATAGTTGGAAAATGGTCATCAGCTCTTGAAATAAACATGGTCGTCCCAGTGTTTAACTAACATGGAGTCACAGGCTTTGATGCAGATGCTGGAGTCATCGGCGCATCTGGTGTGCCTCTGATGCCGCAACTGTTTCCTGAATGCTTTCCATAAAGAATTCTTTGGTGTGATCCTTCTGAAGGGCAGCTCACTGAAGAAGGAGTTGACTGGGACAACTTCAGAGGCATCCCATCAGGCCTCAGCTCTACCTAAGCAGCACTGAAAATTGCCAAAACAGTGTCCCCCTGGGAGGGTCACATTACTCACAAAGGAAGGTCTAAGGGATGACATGGACCTGTAGACCACTGCAGCTTCACTTGGGAGTGCAACCCTTTGCTGCTGCTTGCTTTTCCAAAGTTCCTGTAACACTGAGACAATATTGAAGTCTTCAGAGATGAGAGCCAGATCTCTCTGAGGCAAGAGCTGAGCAATGTAATGTCTGAGGGATTCCAAGGTTATGTCCACCTTCAGTCTGCAACGTAAGCCTTCTGCAGAGTGCTCCCAGGCTTGAATTCTTGCAGTCCTGGACTGAGTCTGTGCAGCTCATGGACGCATTGGATTACCAAAGAATCCCTTTAACATCTGCCAATCAGACATCTTCCAGAGTCTAAAGACTCCTCAGGGCACCCTCCTCCCGGGCTAACTGATCTTTGTTGTTTCTGCATATTATTGTTTTTATATCATGTCGACTTTGTATAGCTGCTTTTTTGGATCTATGTTAATAACCAAAATTGACTAAGAGTTTTCTTTTCTTAAAAGGTTTGGTGTCAAGATTATTCTAGCTTCATAAAAAAAAGTTAGAAAGGTTTCCATTTTTTCATTGTGCCGTAATAGTTTTGTTTTGTTTTGTTTTGTTTTGGGTTTTTTTGGTTTTTTTTGGTTTTTTTGTGGTACGCGGGCCTCTCACTGCTGTGGCCTCTCCCGTTGCGGAGCACAGGCTCCAGATGCGAAGGCTCAGCGGCCATGGCTCACGGGCCCAGGCGCTCCACAGCATGTGGGATCTTCCCGGACCGGGGCACGAACCCGTGTCCCCTGCATCGGCAGGCGGACTCTCAACCACTGCGCCACCAGGGAAGCCCCGTAATAGTTTAAGTAGCATGAGAAAGATCTACTCTATGAAAGCCTATGAATAATTTGAGTGAGAAAATCATATGGGCCTATTCCCTTTCTGAAGCTAATTCCTACACAGCTTTAAAAATATATTTTGTCTTATTCATAAACCTATTTAGCTTTTTTACTTCTTGGTTCTAGTTTGGATATTTTCCCTTAAAGTTATTCTTTTAATTTTGATTTTCAGATTGAATAGCACAGAGTTGTGTGATCTCTCAAATTACAACCTATCTTTTCTTGTTATAGCTCCATTATCAGTATTAAAGTGATGTGTTTCTGACTTTCTCTTTTCTCTCCAAAATAGATAAGCTATATATATATTTGTCCAGATTGTAATTTTTTGAGAATAGGTTTTTTTTATTTGCCGATATTATTTTTTGATTTCTAATTTATTTAGTTCTGTATTTATCTTTGCTTTTCTGCTTTTATAATATTTTATTTATTTATTTTGGCTGCGCCGGGTCTTTGTTGTGGCACGCGGGATCCTTTAGTTGTGACACGCAGGCTCACAGCTGCAGCATGTGGACTCTCAGTTGCGTCATGCATGTGGGATCTAGTTCCCTAACAAGGGATGGAACTCGGGCCCCCTGTATTGGGAGTGTAGTCTTACCCACTGGACTACCAGGGAACTCCTGCTCTTATGTTTTTAATTTTTGTTGTTCTTTTTGTTTATTTAATCCTTAATTAATGTAATAGTCTTTATTTGAGGCCATAATTTTTCTCTGAATATGCTTCGGCAGCAACATACAAACTTTAATTTCCTTTTTAACCCAAGAGTTATTTCAGTGAATGTAGCAAAGCAGAATTCTATGAATCTTCAAAACAATATGATTCAATATGATTCACGCACTTAAACTTATTCTGGTTTTATTCCAGAGTGATACAGTATATCCAGAGGAATAAATTAATTATATTCCTTCAAGCAATCATTCATAAAAAAATTTTTTTGGCAACCACTTTTTATAATATCCAGTGACAGTCTAGCGTGCAATTCTTTTGTATTGCCAATTAAAGGAAGAGCCACATGCTTTGATAATCATAGAAATAATCAAGTTAAGATCCTATAAAAAAAATTAAAGAATGTATTCATTTGTATTCAGGGATCCAAAAAGCATCTCCCCCAACCAGCCTACTATACTTCCAAAATGCTAATTACTAAAAAATATTTTCTTAAATTAAGACTTTCACATACTAGAAGCCCCTTAAAATTCAATGGAATAGGTAACACATTGAGTGACTATTTTATATGTAATATATACGGCATTTTAGTCTGGATGAATTTATTATTAATTTATTACAGATTAATAAACCAACTATGTGTCAGAGCACAGAAGAAATGGGACAAATGGAGAGTGAATTTAGATAAAATACAGGGGGAAAGGCCCTGAGGCATCTAGAGAACTCTAACCCCACCCAGCCAAGTAGAACAAGATCAGGTGGGTTATCCAAAGGACTGTGAAATCACTCTTTTGCTCTTTTGTGTACAGAGGCTTGAATACAGGGGATTTGCAAAGAGAGGGGAGTAGGCGTGAGCCCTATCATGATCAAGACCGTGATACCCAAAGAAAACCACAGAAGTAGAATCACTCTCTCAACTCAGAAGAAATATTCTTTCTAAGATTTTGTTCCCCAAACATAACCACAGGTTTCATCCAGAACAGGGCAAAGGGAGGGAGAGGTAAGGAAACAATTTGTCTTTTTGGCATGCCCTTTAAGATCAGAGACTTTTATCAGATATCACACGATACTATGTTAACATAGTAGAGCAAGTCCTTTTACAAGCCACAGTCCAATAGTCTTTCTCTTTCTCATCAAAACACTGCAGTTCCTGTGTCCAGGTGTTTTGAAGCAATACTTAACACACCACATTAGAAGTTAATCTGCATTTCACACAATTTAAATAAGTAAATACACCGATGAATTAGTGCTACCCTAATCTTGGCAACTTTTTTTGAAAACTGTGTATTATTTATATGGAAAAAAAACTGTAGCCCTAGATTATCTTTAAATTCTTCCCTTTTTTGTGTGTTTATTTTAAATTAGGATGAGTAATACCATATTGGGAGAACTGGAATTTTCATTTTCCCAAGGTTTTCTGCCAAGTCTCTTTTTTGGACAGTAAAATAGAGGCAAGAAAAAATCCCAATTCCTATTAAAGTGCCATGAGATACTTTAACACTTACCAAAATATCAAAGCCTAATTTGTTGAAACTTTGCCTAAAACCTTGCACAAAACAAATAACTCTGCCTTAATTTTTTTTTTTTTTTTTTGGTTTAAAAACATCATGTTAGAAGTGGCTATCTAGCTCTAAGTTCAGAAGGTATAAACCCAATTTGAGGAAAGTTGATAATCTTTAGTACAAGTTTTCTCAGAACACTGTCACGAGATTATGTAATCAGTAACTTAAAATTATCCCCATTAGGACTAATTGACCCTTCCTCTACTTCATATGTTTGTTTTATTTAATTGCATTTATACAATTAAATTTAACAAGGAGCAAAGCCCCTTGTGCAAGCCAGTTTTATCAAAATCCCTTAAAATATTTATCCTAAAGTTTTTGTAAACTACTCATATAAACACACACACATACACACACAGACTTACACACATATATACCCAAACCTTGGATAATGTTCTACTCAGTCAGTGCTGACATACAAAAAACCATAAACTTAAACAAAATTGTTGCCAGCCAACTGGCACACCAGGCCCTGAGAGAGACTGTGATTTGTAATATCAGAATCTTCATTCCAACAATCACTAATGAGAGCCCTACTATGTAACCAAAGCTCTCTACTCTAAGGGAGATACAAAATTTCATACTATATGATCCCTGCCTTCAGTCAACTCACTCACAGTTGACTGCAAGCAAATATATTGCCAAGCTAAATGCAATAAGTATGAAATAGAACAAAGAGTTAGCACGAGCTGGAGGTATGAATAGAAAACTGGGAGCTAGGAAGACAGATCTGCCAATAATTTGCTAGGGGTCCTTGACTGACTAGTTTAACCACTCCATGACTTGATTTCTTTATCAGCAAAATGTGCCAGTGAACATCTGCCTTATAGGATGATTGTGATAATGTAAATAATGTACTTAGAAACTCAGGAAGCTCTCAAAAAGTTCTAACTAGTAACATGTTAGGAACAGGTTGAGAGGACACAAAGGAAAAGGGAATGATAATCATCAATGAATTTACTACTTGGGTAGATACTAAAGGAGGAAAAGACTCAAGAAGTCTTTATCAGGACTTCTCTGGTGGTCCAGTGGGTAAGATTCCGCACTCGCAATGCAGGGGGCCCAGGTTCGATCCCTGGTCGGGGAACTAGATCCCACGTGCATGCTGCAACTAAGAAGTCCACATGCCACAGCTAAGAAGTCCGCATGCCACAACTAAGAGTCCACATGCTGCAACTAAGTCCACATGCCACAATTGAGTCCGCATGCCACAACTAAGAGTCCACATGCTGCAACTAAGTCCACATGCCACAATTGAGTCCGCATGCTACAACTAAGAGTCCACATGCCACAACGAAGAGTCCGCAGGCCACAAGTAAGAGTCCGCATGCTACAACTAAAAGATCCTGCATGCCGCAACTAAACATGCCGCGACGAAGATCCCACGCGCCATAACTAAGACCCAGTGCAGCCAAAATAAATATTAAAAAAAAAAAGAACTCTTTATCTCCTCCATCTAATGAAAGTTGTGGGACTAACTTGTTATAAAGGTTTAGGCAAAAACAGAAGATCCAAATAATGACAGAGGCACAATTATTTGCACAGGTGAACTACTTTAAACTTTTCTAATTACATTCCTATCCATTTTTTATCATTTTCCAGATGACAGCTCTATACAGGTTCAAAATAATCAACCATCTGAAGATCTGGAAGATTTGACTTAAGAGCAATTCATTGACTAAAAAGAAGACTTAGCAGTTTTAGTTGACAAGCCCATGTAAAGAAGATTTGAAAGAAATGGGAATGATTAAGCATGATTTAAGCCTAGGAAAAATAAGAATCGGAGGCACATAATGGATGTCTTCAAATATCTGAAGGGCTTTAACATAGAAGATAAAACAAGATTATTCTGTGCAGTTTCTGCAAATAGTACTCGAATCAATGGACCGAGCCACAGAGATGCGCATTTGGATATAAAAATTCTCTAACAACTAGAATGCCTTCTTCACTTTTATTAGAAGTTCTGAGGCAGAAGCTGGCTAAGTTTTACCCATGAGAGGTGTTATAGAAGAGATTCCTGGGTTTGTGGGCAGGGGAACTGGACAAAATGACCTTTAAGTCTGAACTCTTTCTGGACTCTACATTATTAATATTTTTTTTTCTTTCTTTTTTTTTTTGTGGTACGTGGGCCTCTTACTGTTGTGGCCTCGCCCGTTGTGGAGCACAGGCTCCGGATGCGCAGGCTCAGCGGCCATGGCTCACGGGACCAGCCGCTCCGCGGCGTGTGGGATCTTCCCGGACCGGGGCACGAACCCGTGTCCCCTGCATCGGCAGGCGAACTCTCAAACACTGCGCCACCAGGGAAGCCCAACATTATTAATATTTTGATATCACTTTTATAGGAGAATTTACAGTAAATTGATGATCTAGGTCATACGTATTTACAGATAAGAATGCAAAGACTAAAAACAGGGCTAACATCTTTGCCCAGTGTGTTGACATGTTTAGTATTCCTTATTTCATCTCTGTAGTGAAAATACCACCCTCCTTACACCCAGAATAACCAAAAGGGTTTTCAGGATTAGTTAATGAGGTCTACTTAAAAACAAGCCCTAGAGGAAGTCAGTGGTTATCACTCTTCTCTGTTAGCATCAGGACACAGGAGAAAACAACTCTAATTTAGAAATAAAGACCTAGTTGTGTTACTATAAGCTTGGTGACTAGCCTTTTTTTTCCCCCTGCGCGAACTCCCCACTGTGCATGGCATTTTGATTAGAAATCAAGTGGAAAGCCACAATTTTATTAGCATAAAGTGTCAAAGGGTAGAAGAGTTCAGGAATGCCAGAGACTGGAAATTGAGAAGGGGTGCGTCAGAAAAGAGTGAGCCACAAGTAGGGGGAATCAACTCTGCATAAAAACGCCCCTCGGGACTTCCCTGGTGGTCCAGTGCCTAAGACTCCGTGCTCCCAATGCAGGGAGCCCGGGGTTCAATCTCTGGTTGGGAAACTAGATCCCACATGCATACCGCAACTAAGAGACCACATGCTGCAACTAAGAAGCCTGCAAAGAAGCCCACATGCCACAACTAGGAAGCCTGCAGGCCACAACTAAAAGAGCCCGCATGCAGCAACTAAAAGATCCCACACCTGGCAATGAAAATCCCATGTGCTACAACTAAGACCTGGCGCAGCCTAAATAAATAAGTAAATAAATAAATACTTAAAAAAAGAAAAAAATATCCCTCAAGTCCTGGACAATTCAGAATAAAGGGTCAATTAATCAAGAAAAGTTAACAATCATAAATGAGTACGTGCTTAATAACAGAGTTTCAAAATACACAAAGCAAAAACTGATAGAACCAAAGAAAGAAAGAATAAGCAAAGTTAGAGATGTTAACAATCCCCTCAGGAACTGATTGAACACCTAGACAAAATAACAGTAAAGATATAGAAGATGTGAACCACTCTATCAACTAGTAATTGATATTTATTGAACACTACATCCAAAAACTGCAGAATATTCTTTTTTTAAAAAATTTCTTATAAAATCGTCCATATTCTGCATCCTAAAATGAGACAATAAATTCCAAAAGACTCAAAGTTTGCAGAGTATGTTTTCTGACAACAGAATTAAATTAGATATCAATCATAATAAAATATCTTTACAAATTCAAAATATTTGGAAATTAAACATGATGCTTCTATTTAATCCATGAGTAAAAGGAGAAATCACAATGCAAATTTTTAAAATAGTTGGAAGGGAAAAAATATAAAAAGATAACACACGAAAATTTGTGGGATGCAGCTAAAAGATTAGAGAGAAATATTGACATAAAAAAAGAAGGAATTTAAAAATCAATGATCTAATTTTCCACTTAAAGAAGCCAAAAAAAGAAGAGCAAATTAAAATCCTAATTAAATTGGAAAAGGGATTAATAAAGATAAGCATAGAACCCAAAAATACATAAAATAAATATTAGTAAAAATTAACAAGGCCAAAATTTGCTTCTTTAAAATATTAATAAAATTGAAAAATCTTTAGAAAGAGTGATCAACCTCCAACAGACTGCATTGGCCTCTTATCCCATTGTAACTCTCCAGCTAACTTCATGGCCCCTGTAACTTTACTTTCTGAGTCTTGGGTAACATAATACATCTAGATGGGCAGTTTAACCCATAATCAAAAAAGTTCAAAGTGCATGATAGTCAATAAATAAATACTGATTGATGTAATGATCAATGATTGAATGACCAGGGCTGATGTGTACAGTTCACAGTTGACGCACTGTACAATTTGCAGTTGGCCTAGGGCAAGTAATGCTTGAAATTAGCAGACACTCTCTCCAACTTGTATGCAAAACTGTTTTCCAGAGAAAAGGATACTGTCTTCTTCTCCCAATAGCATGGGTCTGCCCAGAGGTACCTTTTTCTAGTTCACAGAAAGACCCCATGTAGGATCATAGCAGCCCAGTGAATGGCTCAAATGCAAGGGATATGTCTGCAGATCACCCTCAGAAATGTAGCTGTTTAGTCTTAAACTAGGTTGCTGTAAGTCCTACATGACAGAAGGCAGAGCCACTCCAAAAGTATGGCAAACTTGAGACTCTCCTTGACTCAGGCATGTTCCATTACCCGGCATTTTTTTTTTTTAAGGACTAACATAGCTTCTTGGTCAAAGAAATGAGAGTTGCTTTTAACTAAACTCTATCTACAAGCAGCATAAAGGGCAGCTGCACATCTCAGCATAGACATCTCATCCTTTAGGAAGGCTTCGCTGATCTTCCAAGTATGGGCCAGATGCTCCTTCTGTGTTTCCTACAGTAGTAATCTTTATTTTCCATTCTAAACCTACAGTAGAACATCATTTTTTGATATCGATTCAGTGTGCTCCCCTTTGCAAAAGCAGACAGAAAGCCATGGAGGAGGAAATCTTTATCCAGTAAAAGATCCCCTGAGTACCTCTAGTTATAGACACCACCTATGAAACTCAGAAGAACTCAGCCGAGCCTGGCCTCCCTCTGGATCAATTTTCATAAACAACCCAGGTTATCTCTGGTACGAAAAAGACTAAACACTGTTCCCTAAAATTAAAAGTTAGGGACCCTTGCCGGTGAGCTCTAACAAAGGCCCACTGGCAGAAAATTTCTTCGAGAGCATTGATTTTAAAAAATTACCCTGAAGTATAAATTAAAAATTAAATTAAATTTAAAAAAATTACCTTGAAGAAATGTGGAGTCTAGACTCTAAGCCCCAACTTAGACAGACACTCAGAATTTCCTGAGAATTTCCTGTGCCTTTCTAGTCACAATCCCCTCAAAAAGTGGAGCCAGAGAAAGAGAGAAGAGGAAACGTGGGAAGAAGAAGAAAAAAAAGGTAGAAAGAAGGAAAAAGAAGCAGGAGACAAGAGAAACCAGTTTTGTCTTCCCGACTCTGTACTAAATCATTTTAGGCCTTAAAACATAGGGTGGCTATGTTATCCCTGTTTTCTAGAAGAGAAAACTGAAGCCCAGAGAGGTTAAGGAACTTGGGCAGGGGCACAGAACAAGCAAGTGTAGATTTCACCCACACCTCTCTGCCTTCCAGCCTCTGTTTCAGCTCCCAGACTTGTATGGCCTCAGTTGATGTCATCCATTTACAGTCACACACCCTTGAAGTGAAGGGTCACTTCACCCTTCCCCACCAAAGAAGCTGATGGAGCAATGGGGTCTGGGTTCAAATCTCATACAGACTTTTCTTAATCATGTATCTGGTACTTGCTGGCTTTGCAACCCCAGGCGAGGTAGTTTATATCCCCGAAGCTCAGTGATCTTACATCTAAAAGGAGGAGAATATTTACTTCCACAAGTAACTGGGGGGCTTAAACGTGTTTCTGAAAAAGAAAAGGGCAGGTACCCAACAGGGACTCGAAACACATGCCAGCACTTCCTCGACTACACACACCCATCTCCCAACTAGAACAGGATAAGGCTTGGTCTTCACAAGGCTTGTTCTATATAGAAGAGTAACTGGGGCCCTGCCACTTTTTATTTAGTTAGTTACCAAAGAGGAGGAGAAACAAGAGGAGACTGTTTTCTTGCCATCCAGCACTATCAGGGGGCAAATCTGTCAAAGAGGAAGTTTGTTTTTGTCCCTTTCCCTTAAACTTTCCTCTTCTCCTCTCCCCCACCCTACCCATCCCGCTGTTCCCCTTGGTCATTTATCATCTGTTCTCTACAAATTGTCATAATCCCAGGTAATTTGTTAGCTCAGTGGTGCTCAAACACCACCACCTCAGCCTGCAGCAATTCAGGAAGGTCCTGGTCCTTTAAAGGAACCTTGGGTTACACTCGACTGGCCTGGAAAACAGCAGTCGTTTGGCTGAGTTTGGATTAAAATGACAGCAAATGTGGCTCTAGAGTCACATAATTGCAAAGACTCTCGGCTTAAGACAAGCAAAAGATCTTTGTGTTTTACTAGCTGACACTAGGAAGTATTTAAGGGTCAAAGGGAGTGTACCCCAATGAGCCCTTTTTTGCTGGGCTGGGGCTTGTTCCGGTGCCCCTCAAATCATACGAATTTGCTCAGCCCTTTCTTTAAGGCCAGTCCTGGCTGATTCCAAAAGCCAAGACTTTCACGGAAGGCCCAGAGTTCTCTGAAATCCACAGCTGGACCTTTAGCAGCAGGAAAAATGCCAAAGGACTCCTCCCATCAATCCCAAAGCCTGGGACCTGCCCAAAACTGCTCCAGGAATCCTGATGGGTTCCAAGGAATCCTTCCCAGGGAATTACTGAGAGCCCTCACCAGTGTGGTTCTTGTCCTTTCAAAGGGACCCCCAGGAGGTCAGGGATGTAGTGGAGGTTCAGGTCTGTCCTGGCTCAGGGCTCTCCAGGCAGAAGGAGGCGATGCCCAATGCTTAGTGAGAGTATACTGTACATAATGGATAAACCTTGAAAACATTTGACTAG
Source organism: Grampus griseus (assembly GCF_964374135.1). NCBI lineage: Eukaryota > Metazoa > Chordata > Mammalia > Artiodactyla > Delphinidae > Grampus > Grampus griseus. Next base: position 18,608,586 of record NC_139011.1, read on the forward strand.
GTGAAAGAAGCCAGTCACAAAGGACCACACATAGATTGTATGCTTCCATTTACATGAAATGTCAGCAGAAAGTAGATGAGTGGTTGCCAAGGGTGTTGGGGGGGCGAGGTTGGGAAGAAATGGGGAGTTTCCGCTAATAGGTACAGAATATTTTTTTTGGGAGTGATAAACATCTTCTAAAATTGATTGTGGTGATGATTGCACAACTCCGTGAATATACTAAAAAAACCACCGAATTGCACACGTGTGCAATTGTATCTCAATAAAGCTGTTTCTTAAAAAAAATCCTATCCTGAAGTCTATCTTACAGTAACCACACCCTTGGGACCAGGTTCAAAGGAAATCCATCCAAGTTGCTCTTTTGAAACAACTCAAAATCCAAATGCTATCCATGCATTAATTCATTCACTCATTTTACATTTACCAGTGAGTTCTCTGTGGGCAGAACTGGACCACCTTGTCAGAAACACACCACCAGCTCTCCCCACTGCATCCAGCTTAAGCCGGTTTGCTGGATGCGAGCAGGGCCTCTTTATCACACGCTGCAACCAGGAAGGGCCCCCCTTGACTCTCTGTAGCTGAGGAGCCCCAGAGCCTTTAAGAGGGGAGTTTCAGGAAAAGTCTTTCTCATTTCTGCTCCCCACAGAGCCACCAATGTCTTATCCGCATATTTCTTTGTTTCTGCCCCCCTTCCACCCCCTTCTACTGCTGCAGGCAGCTGACTCTCTGAAATTTCCAGAAGGGAAATGAGGCTCTCAGCTGTAGCTCCAAAAGTGGTTTTCAGGGGGGAGGGGGGAGGGGCAGATATAGGCCGCTGTGAGAGCTGCACGTAAGCTCCATTTGCACAGTTGCCCTAAGGACGTGCCGAAAGCCTAAGCACAATGCGCGACCCCGGGTCAATCCAGAGCTTTGACCCCGGGTCAATCCAGAGCTTCGCGTGCCACAGGGCGGAGCCTCCCGCAGAGGACCCAAGAACCCAGCTCCTGAATCAGAGTGCCCGTGTCCTGGACTTGCAGGCAGCGTTCAGACCCTTGCTTAGGACTAAGGCCACTCCAGTGGCACAACGCCGGCTCCTCTTGGCCGGGCCCTAACCCTGTCTTGACTGTGCGCTGTGCGCGCTAAAGCCAAGCTCGGCCAGATGCACCTCCGCCTAGGCGCTGCGTACTAGAGCGCTTGAAGCCGCCAGCAGTTCAGAGGGATAAAAGGGGCGGGTGGGGGGAGGGGGGTGGGAAAAGCCAGGGCAGAGAAGACCCTCCAGCACCACAGCGTGGTGGTGCATCTGAAAGCTGCAACTTCCTGGGTCCAGACACCAAAGTAAAACGCGCGAAGCATCCGGGTTTCCTGGCGTGGACGAGCTATCACTACGTGGAAGAGCTATCACTACTGCCAACATCCTGCATCGAGGCACTCCGTTTGCTTGCTCCTCTTTTCGCGAGCACCTGGTCCCCAGCGCGGGTCACCCACGGGGATCTAGGTGAGTTGCGTACCCCATGATCTCCATCGACTGTTTTCCCAAGCGACCCTTAATACAATCTAAATAAAAACAGCGTGCTTTCTGTTTATATACAGCTCTCCAAAACAATCCCTAAGCCCCTTTCTCAACGGAATGGTCGCCTTTACGAAGCCCCTTCTACTTGGAAATTCTGAAGTCTCCACTGTCTCGAAGTGGAGACAGCCGCTCTTTCCCGCCGAGCACTCACAGCGCCCAAGTACAAGGGGGAAAGCTCCTGAGAGCAACCCAGGGCATCTTCACTGTCTGCATTTGCATCACGCAGTGCCACCAATCTCCCTGCCCAGTGACCCCCTGCGAAGAGGCACCCGGTGCACCTTCCCATCGCACCTCAAACGTCCCCGGGCCATCCGAGGCGCGCGTGAAGAGAAGGTCCATGGAATTGCACGGCGTCTGCAGGTGGCTAGTCCTTCCCACTTTCCCTTCCTCAAGAATAGACTTTGCAAAGCCGACCCGAAAGAAGAGCAGAGAAAGATTGGAACTGACCTGTTCAGGAGAAGATTCCAGCCCAGGTAGGGGGCCTCTCCGTGCCTAGGGAAGATCCAAGTTCCGCCGCGAATTGGTTCTTGGCGGCGCACGGGTCTCGCGCGCTTCCCGCCGCGTGTCCCTTTCAATTAGCCTCTCTCCCTCTCCTCTACCCGCTTCTGCCCCCACTCCCGGCCGCTCAGAGCTGCCTCCTCCTCTCCAGGGCTTCCCTCCTGCTAGGCGCCCGGGATCAGATAAGAGGAAAGGAAGGCCCGCTGGCAGCCAATTATAGAGCGGAAGGTGGCTGCGGGGGGAGGTGGGAGGCAGGCCTAAGCCCCTAACGCACCCCCGCTTCCCTCCTCCTCTTCTCCTCCAGCCCGGCCCCACAAGAGATGCTCTGAGGAGCCCGCCCAGCGCCGCAGGCGCGCCAGCCCAGACCTGGCGGCCGCCCCAGGTGCGGGCCGCAGCCGGCTGAACAGTGCCGGGAAAGAGCGGCTTTTGCCCCTCCACTCGCACCGAGGCTAGCGTGCGGCTGGCTGCTTTGCGAGGTCTGGAGCCCTCGAGGACGCAGGTGCTGTGTGCCCGCTTCCCCATTCCCAAAGACCAGCCTGGTCAGGGACCCCGCGCTCGGGCGGCCGGTACCCGCTATAAAGGGGTAGCCTGTCTTGGGACTTCCCTGGCGGTCCAGTGGTTAAGACTCCGCGCTTCCACTGCAGGGGGCGCGGGTTCGAGCCCTGGTCGGGGAACTAAGATACCACCAAAAAAAGACAAAAAAACAAGGGGTACCCTTCCTCCCTTCCTTCTTCTGAACGAGGGCTATAAAATGCCAAAGCAGATATGCTCAAACTTTAATGTGCAGGAGAATCACCTGCGAATGTTGAAATAGACATTTTTGGTGTTTAAAAGGACGAATGTCGGCTGTGTCCGGTGGTAGGACTTCTTAAACTGCATATGCTCTCTCGCAGAGATCCTGTTTCAACAGGTCTGGGCTGAGGCCAGGGACTCTGCATTTATCAAACACCCTGGTGGTTCTGATACATGCAGGTCACCCTCCGAGAGGCTCTGCTTTAGCTGTGAAGCCCACGAGGCGCGCCAGAGCCCCGCGCCAGGTCTCCAGGGACTCGGCCCTGCGCGGTCATCCCCTGGGCCCCCTTGGAAAGTCATCATCGTTACTCATTTTTTAACCTCACGAACAGCCTCCCACCCCCTCCCGCGGCGTCTTTACAATCCAGCTTGTTGTGTGCGCACAAATGTTGGGAGCTGGGAGGTATAAAAACTAAGTGTTTATCAAGAAGCCACTTTTGGGCTTCCCTGGTGGCGCAGTGGTTGAGAGTCCGCCTGCCGATGCAGGGGACACGGGTTCGTGCCCCGGTCCGGGAAGATCCCACATGCCGCGTAGTGGCTGGGTCCGTGAGCCATGGCCGCTGGGCCTGCGCGTCCGGAGCCTGTGCTCCGCAACGGGAGAGGCCACAGCAGTGAGAGGCCCGCGTACCGAAAAAAAAAAAAAAAAAAAAAAAAAGCCACTTTTGTGAGAAAATACCCTCTCGCCTTGGAAAACTGCAGAGGGTATTTCACCACCGTTAAAGGCTGGTGATGGCGAAGAGAGAAAGGGCAGGCGGTGCTCTTAAAAGGCCCCCGAACCTGCTACCACCCTGCTCAGCCCAGAATACAGAAAGAGGGTCTGTGACCCATCCACCCCCTTTCAAGGGGGTCCTTCGGATATTCTAACCTTCCCAAGCCACGTCCTCTGCTTTCCCCGAATTTGCTGGTATTCGCATCCCCTTGTCCACGCTCTGAACTTCCCCGCTTGTCCTGCAATTGGAGTGCAAAAGGCCCTCTGCAGCTCCCACCGCCGCCCTGCGTCTGTCGGTCGCTTTCCGAACGCGCCTCAGGTCTGCCACGGGACAGGGCCCGAGCTAGGCGCCGTTTTGCTTCTGCGCTTCACTGAACGTGATTCTCCCGGGTCAGGCAACCAGCGCGACTTTTTAGCAGACAGGGTCTAAATCCGAGGGTTCCATTCGCTGAGCTGCGAGCATGCGAGCGCCACCTGGTGTCTGCGACTGGGAGTTCGAGATAGGGAGGGAACTGGAAAGCTATCCATCCATCCTAGATTGATACGGAGGGACCAGAATTCCTGAAATTCAGTACTTATAGCTGGAGAAAACTACCACTTTAGTTGGATCTCCTTTCCTCTGCCCACCCCCAAACGAGTGCCTACTACCTTCATACTCTGTCCCCCCTTTTTCACTAATAAAATCTACTCTTGTGTTCTTCATTTTTAACAAGATATAGATGGCTAGTGTAAGCTTAGCTTTACGTGTAATTCCCTTGGGGGAGGTAGTGGCGTGTTAGCATAAAGTTTGAGGCAAAGGGTGAGAAAAAGTGCTTGTGATGGAATTACAGATAATTGGAAATGAGGAATTCCCTGATGATTTTAAAATGTGAGATATACGTGCAAAAATCCATACACAGCAAATAGCAGAATATTTATTCCATAGAAATCTTATACGATAATGTATATTGATTTTGTTATGATATAAAATGTTATTTTAAAAAGTTCTAAGTCATCCTTCTTTCATCTTTTAAACTTTTGACTTCTTGCATTTATTTCACTTTCAACATAGGTAGATAAATTTCAGTTAATGTTGAATCAGAATGGCTGGTTTTAATTAGTTTGTCACTTAGTTGCAGTTGTGTGTGAATTTCCAGGCCTTTCAAGGGAGTGTTTATTCAACATTTATCTTAAGGTCAGCCCTCGGAGTTTACAAGAATACTGAGAACTGAAACAAGCCCAGAAGACCCCTGTAATGGTCTCCTCTCTCAATCGAAAAAATAAAAAAAAAACCTCCGAAAGGATTTTTAAATAGAGGGGGTCTTTTCAAAGATATCCAAAAATTCCAGCTTCCCACAGTAATTTATTCCAGGACTCAACAACTCCTCCTAGGATTTCATCCTGAGTTTGTGTCATGAATGTGATTTTCTTTCTCTCGAAGGACTCCATACACACCCTGTCGCCACTCTCCTCCTTGTCCCCTAAAACCCTGCATGAAGATTTTGAACTCAAACTTGAATTGAAGGGACTCTGCCCCTTGCTTGTCTCACTCTGGTGAAGTTATTTTGCCTCTCGGAGCCTAACTCCTTGTGTATAAGAAGGGAGTAATTAATTATATCTCAGGGGATAGTCATGCAGATTAAATGACAAATGTGTTTATGGACCTAATCCATACTAAATAATAAATGGCAACTATATCACCCAAATTAGGGCTTTATCTCCCTTCTGCCCAAGGCATACGGCTCTCCTCTCTTCAGTAGCCCCTTACGGATAACTCTTGCAATCTGTCTCAACAGAGGTGCTTTGACATTTTGGATAGGTCGGCATGACTGTCCCAGACATTGTAGAACATTTATTATTCCTGATTCCATCACCAAATTCCAGTAGCACCCTCCCCATCTCCTAGCCATTGTGAAAACCAAAAATACCACCACACATTTCCTTATACACTCAGCAGCAAACCATTAACTCTCTGCAGTTCTACTCCAAACCCTCTGTAACAGCCAGCTATGATTTTTCCTCAGCCTATCCATTCCCCCTTCTTTTGGTTACAGAAGGTTCATACTGATAATATGAGCAATAACCTATCAGCAATAACCACGGCCCAGGCTCCTGGCTCCACGTGCCCACCCCCTCTTCCATGCTGACCCCCGGGACTCCTAGTATTGGCCCTCATCTTGCAACAGCACAGCTGGTAACGAAAGGCTAACTCCCAACAAATCAGAGAAACTTCAGGATCCTGCCCCCTAGTCAAGGGCTGATGTACCTTCTCACTGATTGATGTCCCTGCCATACTAGCTGTCAAATACTTGGTTATTCTCGCCTTAGAGTAACAAAGACCTGACTTATTTTAGGAAAGTGCCTCTACTCCATTGATGCAGCTGTGGCTGGGCTGTCAGTTCCGAGTTCCTGTTCTCCTCTAGCCGAGTGTGGGCAGGAGCTCGCAACTAGGCCAACCACACACTCTCTCCCTCACATGTGACTATAACGCAGTGGGACACAAGAGGAGGAACAAAGTGCTAAATTTTTATCTCGATTCATCCTAGCAGTGAGGCCTGCAGTAACAATAAATAGCTCCTTAAATCTAGACATCCTGCAGAAACACACCAATACAGCTGTACCGGCTGTTAAAATATTGAAATACCTCCCTGCCAGCTGGTAAACAGCTGCCTCTCCACCACCCTGGATGTCCTCCCCAGCATCCCCTTCCTGGGATCACTACGCCAGCTTTCCCTCTGATACAGCAGCTCAAGAGGTAACCCCTGTGCTATGGTCTGAATGTTTGTGTCTCCCTAAAAGTCACATGTTGAAATCCTGACTCTCAAAGGTGATAGTTTTAGGAGGCGGGGCCTTGGGAGTTGCTTGCAACTCTTGAGGGTGGAACGCTTATCATGAATGGGATTAGCATCCTTGCCTAGAGAGATGCCTCGCCCTTTCTCACTACAATGGCAAGTCCGGGACCTGGAAGCGAGCCTGCCCTGCTGGCAACCTGAGCTTGGACTTGCAGCCTCCAGAACTGTGAGAAATATATTTCTGTCCTTTATAAGCTACCCAGACTGTGGAATTTTGTCACAGCATGGATCGAGACACCGTGTATGAGCTGAGTGCCGCTAGGTCTCTGTGTGGCTACTGGTATCCGTTCCGATTTGCCTGTGCCATCTTGTTGTTTTATCGTTTGAATATCAGCCCTGCCCAGAGCTCCAGCCCTGCTCTGGCTCCTGGCCTTCCTGAAGCTTTTGTCTCAGTTCTGTGAGCTACCCTATTTTTGCCAAATCTGATTTCTTTTTCTGCTAACTGAAGAACTCCAAGTCCATCTTCATTTTACCAAACCTGAAGCTGCGATAAAAGACATGAGAGAGTTTGTCAAACTTACCTGGGGGATTAATGGCAAAGTCAACACTAGAATTCAAATGTTTTAACTCCTAGGCCAGAGCTTTCCCCACTAGAGTGCACTGACCCCTTTCCAAACAATACTAGAGATACAGCTTATGCTTGTATAGGATTTTCACTTTACAAAGAGCATTCAAGTACATCATCCCATTTTAAATATATCAGCTCTGCAAGGTAAGACTCATTCCAGAGGTTGAAATCATATTGTCTTAAAATGTCCTTCCTGGTGCTGGAATCCCCTCTTTGTCTCACAATCACCTTTCATGTTCTTGAACCAGTGATTAAGACATTCCTCATCTTCTCGGCTCCATGGCGTAGATCAAAGTCAGGACTTTAAAAGCAGCCAAGGGCTTCCCTAGTGGCGCAGTGGTTGAGAGTCCGCCTGCCGATGCAGGGGACACGGGTTCGTGCCCCGGTCCGAGAAGATTCCCACATGCTGCGGAGTGGCTAGGCCCGTGAGCCATGGCCGCTGAGCCTGCGCGTCTGGAGCGTGTGCTCCGCAACGGGAGAGGCCACAACAGTGAGAGGCCCGCGTACCGCAAAAACAAAACAAAACAAAACAAAAAAGACAGCCAAGTTTCGCATGTGTGACTGCAACCTGTCAGTGTATGCATGTTGCATAATAGGTCCTGTTCATAACATAATAGGGCTGGAGCAGGCCTAAGAGATTTTATACATATATACATATATATATATAGTAACCCCTTCACTTTACAAATGAAGAAACTGAGATCCCATGCATTAAGTCCCCAGAAAGAATCAGTGGCAGATATTATGAGATTCAACAGCATCTGACAATAAGTCAAGACTCTTTCCAATAACAATAATACCACAGAAGAAGAAGAATCTTTACTGAGAGTCGTTTGGATACCAAACTTTTGTGAAAGCCCACATGGACACTTAATTTTTTTTATACCATTTTACTAAAATAATTTATATATGTAATTTTAAAATTTAAATAATATTAAAAACTTGTTAAAAAAATATTACTTCTGCTCACCAGAAGTAATCACCTTTGACTCTTTTAGCAGTTTTTCTTTGACATTTTCAAATCTCCATATTTCTCAATATAATGTATGTACTGCTATGTGTTTAATAATCAATTTTAAACATCATTTCTATATTTCCTGTTATGGTAGAAGAGGATGTAGCTCTTTCAGGCTGCCATCCCTTTTCTCCTCTTTTATCTTCCCCATATGATGTTTACCTCCATATTCAGTGTTTCCATTCCTATGCTTTGCAAATATTCACATAAAAGCATCATAATGTATTATGATCATTTTTCCTTCTACTTTTAGGTTTTCTCTAAAGTTAATAATTGTCTTGCTTTTTCCTTTGCTTTATTTGATTTTTGCTTATTGCTCATCTTTCCAACTACTTCCAATAACGTCTCCGTGCAATGTCCAAAAGTCACTGATATCAGGTAAAAATATTTTTAAACATCCCTCTTCTCCAGGCAGGTTTTCCTTTAGACCTGCTGCTCAGTTGTCATCCTGGCCTTTGTTTTCTACCAAACTTGGAATTCCTTCTGTCTTTCTCCAAGATTGGCTTCCCTATTTCCTGGATATCATACCTTCCTCTTTCTTAGTATATTCCCTTGTTTGGGTTGATACTTTCTCCAGGAGTTTTCTCTGGTTAAAAGATGGTTCCACAGCAGCAGGCACGGTGCTGACAGCTCCAAACAGCTTGTCTCCTGAGTCTTGCTGCTTCCATCTGGGTGGCTGCCCTTTACAGCTGAATTATGAATTATCTACACCACAGTCATTATTCTGGGGGTTCTCTCCTCTGCTGGATACCTTGTTTTCAATTTTGCACATCTTCCTAGATTGAATTTTACTCCCTCTTTTTTGTTGTTTTAATTTTTTTCTTTCAGTTTTACTGAGATATAATTGACATACAGCACTGTATAAGTTTAAGGCATACAGCATAATGATTTGACTTACATATGTCATGAAGTGATTACCACAATAAGTTTAGTGAACATCCATCATCTCATATAGATAATGAGATGATGATAAATATTCCCTCATTCTGAGGAAGGACATCCTCTAGTGGTATCCTAAGACAAGGGCATGGGGGGTGGGAAATCGATACATTTTTGAGACCTTGTATGTCTTTATGCTCAAATTTCATTACTAGTTTGGCTGTGCATAGAATTCTAGCTTAGAAATTATTTTCCTTCAAAAATTTAAAGGTATTGCTCCCTAATTTCTTACCTCCAGTATTGTTTTTGTGATGAAGAAGCCATTCTTGATTTTTGGTGAAGTCCATCGCAGGCAGAATTGCCTTTCCCTCCTTTGAGCTCTTACAGTAATTATTGTCTACTTTTGCAAAAAAAAAAAAAAATCACAGGTTACTTTGAGAAGGCTCTTTTATTGCTCTCAACTCTGGTTAATATTTTTTATTTTTCTTTAATTTTTTTTGCGGTGCGCGGGCCTCTCACTGTTGTGGCCTCTCCCGTTGTGGAGCACAGGCTCCGGATGCACAGGCTCAGCGGCCATGGCTCACGGGACCAGCCGCTCCGCGGCATGTGGGATCTTCCCAGACCAGGGCACGAACCCGTGTCCCCTGCATCGGCAGGCGGACTCTCAACCACTGCGCCACCAGGGAAGCCCCTGGTTAATATTTGATACCTTTCTTTCCTACCTGCCCAGGGTAGAATGCAAGCTTCCTGGGAGGCAATATAATAGTGGTTAAGAGCATGGATTCTGGCACAGAGTTCTGGCACGATTACTAACCTTGGACAAGTCAATGAACCTCTTTTTTCCTGTTTCCTAATTTGTAAAATGGGAATGGTAAGGGTACCTACCTCATGGGCATGTTGTGACTATTAAATGAATTAATTCATCCAATCTAATTAGCCCATTAAGCCCTTAGAAGAGTATCAGGCACCCAGTAGGTTCTCACCATTAGCTGATGTTAACTGTGCCAGATACTACTTTGTACCCTCCACTCTTTGTATTCCATCCTTTGTATAACGAAGTCCTAATATATATGTGTGCATTTAAAATTTACTCATATAAAATGATATAGATAAAATATACCAGAAATTAACTATATAAGTATTTAAACAAAAGTGAGTCCTAAATGTTCAGAAAATAATGAGGAAAAGATAGGATTTTTTGGCTAATTTGTAATATATTTATTTTTTTCTTGTCTCCATCAAAATTGCACCTCAATGAGCAGTGTTGGTGCACGATTCTGGTAGAAATTTAATAGCTTTAACATTTGCACGTCTAGAAGTACTCGGGTTAATACAGCTCTCCAAAGTCTATGATCTTATGCTGTATTGCTCTTCTGAATTATTTTTTCTGAGTATCAGATTTGCCATTATTTGAAGGTGAAGGATCAACACCCTTATGAAGCCCATCAATGGGATTAATCAGCAGCCTAGAGCCTTGATTGTAGTAGGGATGTGACAAAGGCTTGTCAATTTAAATTTATTTCAACAAGAATCAGAAGGGGGTGGGACTTCCCTGGTGGCACAGTGGTTAAGACTCCATGCTCCCAAGGCAGGGGGTCTGAGTTCGATCCCTGGTCAGGGAACTAGATCCCACATGCATGCCGCAACTAAGGAGTCTACCTGCCGCAACTTAGACCCCAGGCAACCAAATTAAAAAAAAAAAAAGAATCAGAAGTAGGGGGGGTCCCAGCTGTCTGAGGAAGCCTTTCTGCTTTGGCTCTTCTTTGTAAAAATCGATTATAAGGCTTCTTCAGAGAAGCAGATGTGCCAATACCAACCCCCCGCATATGGCCTTGCTCATAATAGGGGCTGGATAAATGTTTGCTACATTGAATTGAATACAATTCATCAGTTATGCCTCCTCAATTCTTCCCATGTGGCTATCATCAGTTTTAAGTCATCCACCTAAATCCATATGTGTAGCACATGCTGGCTGTGTGATTAAGGTGACAGAATCCCCGGAGCCATCCGTTTAGTCAGCAGTCCATATTTATTCAGTCAGCAAATACTTATTCAAGCAGGAACTACTTGGAACTTACTCATGGAGAGAGAGAGACAGAAAACATCATTGGCAAGTGATAGAAAGAAGAATAAGACGAGGAGGTGGAAGAGGACGAACTGCTGTTTTAGGTGGGGAGGTCAGGGATGAGTCCCCAGAGACGACATTTGAGCAGAGACTGAATGAGGGCAGAGAGCCAGTGGTGGAATTCACTGGAAGAAGGGCAGGGAGAACCACAAATGCAAAGTCTCTGAGGACGGAGGAACTGCAAGGAGGCCTGTGAGGCATAAGAGAAATGAGCAAGACAGGCACAGTGAGGGATGAGATCAGAGAGGTCTCTGGGTCCAGATATGGTGAAGCCTTCAGGCAAAGACTTTGGATTTTACTCTGCTTGAGAAGGGGAGCTCAAAACACAAGAGGGATCTAGTCAGATTTCACTTCCAGAAGAATCATTCAGACATCCAGTTCTGTCTTTCTCATTTGCTTCTCTCATCCGAAAATCTTGTTGTTGTTGTTGTTTTAATAGATCTTTACTGGAGTATAATTGCTTCACAATACTGTGTGAAAATCTTGTTTTTGAGGGGGAGAAGAAGAAGAATGTTTATGGGATAGCCACTTTGCTCTCAAAGCTTCCTAAAATAAACTATCATGCATGATCTTCACCACACAACTCTGGTTATAGAAAGAACGCACAGTATCACCCATTTAGAGAAACAAATGGAAGCATGAAGAAATCAAATAAGAAAAAGGTTTCTTGTAGTTCATGGCAGATTCCCAGGAAGCATCACCTCTTCAGGATGGGGTTTGACTTGCTGCATAGTTAATTCGCTTGATCTCCTCAAACACCATGAAACACTTCCATTTAGAAACCCAGAGGAGGGTCCAGGAACATAAAGGTTAGATATATTCCTTGCTTCGAGGAGGTATCTGCACAGGGACCCTGTCTTAAACTGGGGAGACATCCTGACAAACGTTCAGCTTATTCCAAACCTCCTGTGCAGTGAACTTGCCAAGTCTGATCTATCAGCACTTGTGATAATGAAGTAATTTATGACAACCTGTGATGACAGAATTGAACACGATTTCAAAACCTTTTCTTACAACACAGGACAAAAATGCATTTTCATCGAAGAGATTTCAAATCAATGATCAAAATAAACTATCCATCTGATCTTTGAAAGAAGTAGATTTACTCCTGGTATACAATGTATATTCATTTGTAACACTGTAAGAGCTTTCAGTAATTTTATTTAGTACTTAAACTCAACCACATAGAGAGGAAGTAAAAATTCTGTTGGTGAGGCTCTGAAATTCTGTTAACTCGAAATAGTTTTCAGAAAGGAGTTCCCTTAAAAAAATTTTTTTATATAAATTTATTTATTTATTTTTGGCTGCGTTGGGTCTTTGTGGCTGGGCATGCGGGCTTTCTCTAGTTGCGCTGAGCGGGGGCTACTCTTTGTTGCTGTGTGTGGGCTTCTCATTGCGTTGGCTTCTCTTGTTGCGGAGCATGGGCTCTAGGCGCATGGACTTCAGTAGTTGTAGCACACAGGCTCAGTACTTGTGGCTCGTGGGCTCTAGAGCGCAGGCTCAGTACTTGTGGCGCATGGGCTTAGTTGCTCCACGGCATGTGGGATCTTCCCGGACCAGGGCTTGAACCCGCATCCCCTGCATTGGCAGGCGGATTCTTAACCATTGTGCCACCAGGGAAGCCCCCCTTTAAATTTTATGAATATATTTTATACATTTGAACTTCACAATTAAAATGACTGTTGGTCATCCCCAGGTCTGCGGGGCTATCTGAAAGAAAACGGTTGACTTGGCTGACCTTCCACAGTTTCCCCTTTTTTCCTAATTTTATGATGCATGCAAGTGGAATTTTCCTGGAGTTTCAAGCGTATTCTTTTTGTTTTCCCAAACTTTGTCATGTATGACAGCCGCTGCTTTTATGTACAGTTGGTCTTGTTGGAATGGCACTTTCTTGCACGCTTGCCCAGAAAAGGGTCTGTTACAGTGTCCCTGGAGCTCATGGTCTACTGATTTCCATACTAAATTTCTCTCTATACACTTTTCTAGTCAATTCTAGAAAGACCCATTAACAAGACAGATTCTAAAAGAGTTGAAAGCTGTAAGATTCTTCATCTGGAGTTAGTTAAATAAGGTAGTAGGGGAAAAAAATGGTAAATCATTCCAGCCAGGAAACATTCATACAAAATGATAGACTCATCCACTGGAAAGCGTTTGGGGAATTAGCTCCTCTATTTTATGCTTCCAGGGAAGACATTATCTAAGTCATTTCACCTCCTCAAACTCCATCAAACTTTTGGAAGATTCCACTGAAGGAGAACTGCCCTTGTCTGCTCCCTTTCTACCAACAGCCTCATTTGGGGGAAAGTCTTTCTTTCCTAGAGACCAAATAGCTCTACAGAAGATAGAAGCCTATACCCTAGTGATTTTGCCCATAGGACAAAAAAAACGTGTGTGTGTGTGTGTGTGTGTGTGTAGAGAAAGAGAGAGGGAGAGAGAAAGAGAGAGGCTTTAAATCAAAGCTGATAAATTATTAAAGATAGTCAAAGGGCTTTGAAAAACTTAACACCATTCCTACTTAGTTTTGAAATATTTCCATTCAGATTTATATAATTTAAAAAATAGTTTTAAAAAATACTTTTATCTAAATAATTCATGTTCATTATGAAAAATTACAAAAGGAAAAATAAAAGAAAAAAGAATCACCCAATATTCAACCTCCTAGGAACAGCCACTGTTAATAGCCACTAGGTTTAAAACTATTTCCTCTGTATATAGGGATCTCTGTGAATATTTTATGACGGGGTCATACCTTTTACAATTTGTAACTTTTTCTTCTTACTGACCATCACATCACCATCTTTCCATGTGTATAAATAGTTATCTATATCATAATTTTAGTTAATTTTAAATGTATTGAATGTTTTAAAAATCACCTTAAACCTCCAAGGCCGATAGAGGTGAGACAGCCTACATATTCTTAACAAATTTCCATTAAAAAACCCACAAAACTATACAACATATTTATATAAAAGCTCTTAAAATACATTGTTAAACCAGTAAGAAATTTTTTTTAATCCTTATAAAGCAAAAATTAATAAAAGGCAGGAACCCAGACGTAAGTAAGCACACAAGCATGCTTTGTCCTCGAGGATCTGCCAACCCCTGGAGTCTGGTCTATTTTGGCAGCCTTTCAAGCTCAAGGGTAGAGCCCTCAAAGAGAGAACTCCTCTAGGAGACCCTCACATAAAGCTGGGAGCCTAAATGGCTATATCATCAATGAAAAGGAGATCCAGAAATAAACCCACTCTCAGAAGCAGACAGTAAAGAGTTGCTTGGCTTTTTTTTTTTTTTTTTTAATCTTGGAACTGGGTGAATGAGTGGGGAGAGATATTGCCTGAGAAATTGTAGCTCTAAGGCAGCCCTCCTCCAGGTTTATGGCCTGAATTCACACTATCCGTGTGAATTAAAAAGCCCCAAGGTTAACTGTGGAAAACAGTATGGAAGTTCCTCAGAAAACTAAAAATAGAATTACCATATGACCCAGCAATCCCACTCCTGGGCATATATCCAGACAAAACTATAATTCAAAAAGATACATGCGGGCTTCCCTGGTGGCACAGTGGTTGAGAGTCTGCCTGCCGATGCAGGGGATACGGGTTCGTGCCCCGGTCCGGGAAGATCCCACATGCCGCAAAGCGGCTGGGCCTGCGCGTCTGGAGCCTGTGCTCCGCAACGGGAGAAGCCACAACAGTGAGAGGCCCGCGTACAGCAAAAAAAAAAAAAAAAGATACATGCACCCCTATGTTCATAGCAGCACTATTCACAATAGCCAAGACATGGAAACAACCTAAAGGTCCATCAACAGATGAATAGATAAAGAAGACATGGTACATATATACAATGGAATACTACTCAGCCATAAAATAGAATGAAATAATGCCATTTGCAGCAATATGGATGCAACTAGAGATTTTCATACTAAGTGAAGTAAGTCAGAAAGACAAACGCCATATGATATCACTTATATGTGGAATCTAAAATATGACACAAATGAACCTGTCTGTGAAACAGAAACAGAATCATGAACATAGAGAACAGACTGGTAGTTGCCAAGGGGAAGGAGGGTGGGGGAGGGATGGAGTGGGAGGTTGGGATTAGCAGATGTAAGCTTTTAGATATAGAATGGATAAACAACAAGAGCCTACTGTATAGCACAGAGAACTATATCCAATATCCTATGATAAAACATAATGGAAAAGAATATTTAAAAATGTATATATTCAGTCATATATATTGTTACATATAACTGAATCACTTTGCTGTACAGCAGAGATTAACACAACATTGTAAATCAGCTACACTTCAATAAAAAAAAATTAAAACTGAAAAAAAAGCCTCAAGGCTAAGAATTGTTTTGAATTTGTCATATGTTGATATTGTCCTTAAACATCTAGCAGAAGCAAATGGGGTCCTTTCTGGAGGAACTCACTCTAAATGGAGGCCTCAAATAATTTCACAGATAGAGTTCCAAGGAGTATGAATACATGGTCGAAAAAAATCACAAAACACATAGGGAATAATAGACCATGAGCAACAGCCAGCAGAAATAAAACAAAGATGATAGAACTAGATCTGCAAAGACTTGAGATAGTGAAACTAATAAGCTAAGTTATTTTTAAATGGTTAAAAAGCAAAAGATGTAATTAAGAATAAGTACTAAAGCACATACAATTTTAAAGATAGCAAGGTATAAAATTAACATACAAAATTAATATCCTTCATATACACAAAGTAATGGGAGAGTGAATCCCATTTACAATAGCAAAAAAAACAAGATAAAATACTTAGAAATAAACTTAACATGAAATTTGGAAAATCTACACGAGGAAATGCTAAAACACTCCTGGAAGATGTATGAGCTTAAATGGACAGGCATCCCTTGTTCTTGAATAAAATGACTCAACATCATAAAGCTGTCAGTTTTTCATAAGTTAATTTAATAAATGTTTCATAAAGCCTCTGTAAAAATACCAAAAAGCTTTTATCTTAAAATGAGATAAGTTAATATTAAAAATCACATGAAAAATACACATGCAAGAATACCCAGGGAAACACCAAAAAAGAAGCACCATTGAGGGACAGGGAGAGGCAGAAATCTCTATCAGACCATCAAATATATCAGAAAGCCATTTTAAGTGCAAGGATGTGGGAATAATTCATGAATAGACACATGAATCAGAGAAATAGACTAGAAAGTACAAATATATATGGAAATGCAATGAGTGATAAAGTTGACATCTCCGATCACTGGACCAAAATTGGACCAAAATAACTGGAAAACCATTTAGAAAGAGATCAAATTGTATCCCCAACTCACACTGTACAAAAGGAAAAAACAACAATAACAACAACAAATAGATAAGAACTCTAAATATAAAAATGAAGCCACGAAACTACTAGAAGAAAACAGGTGGGTTCCTTTGAAACCTGTAAAGAAAGACTTTCTAAATACATCTAAAAATTTACAACAAAAGAAAAGATTCATGAATTCAACTAGATAAAAATAAAAATATTTTTAAAGAAGCTTTGCATGGCACAAAACTCTATAAGCAAAGTCAAAAGGCAAATTACAAAGTGGAAGAAAATACTTAACGGCATATATTGCCGATAAGAACTAATATCACTAACGTGTAAAGCACTCTTAACACCAAGGTGAAATTGATCAAACCCCATTAGCTAAATGGGCAAAAAACATGAAGCAGAAAGTAGCCCCCTAAAAAGATATAAATGTTCCTTATACTTATGAAAAGCTCTTCAGCATCACTCATAATTCAATTCAAATTAAAAGGAGAAATACCATTTCTTATCTAAGCGGCAAAAATTAATAATTATGATATATTCTGTTGGCAAAGCTATAGGGTAACTAGTATTCTTATACATTGCTGACCAATGTATAAGAATACTAGTGTGTGCAAAATGGTACACTCTATCCAGACATCGTGTCACAAAGACTGTTTCATTCTTACAACTATGTTTATCTCCTAATGGTTCTGCTTCTCTGCACCCTGACTAATACAGAAGGCTCCACTAAGGAAGTAACATTTGAACTAAACCTTAGAGTCTAATGAGTTGGATTTCTCATGTGAAATTTGATAAGTTTGAAAATGTAAACCAATTGCCTCTCCTATCTTGTAACTTTTTTTTCCTGCAATGTTGCCTTACAGAGATACCTCTAAGAAGATAAGCTCCCCTGTAACCCTACTGCCATTGGTCACGTTTTATCCATAAAAAAGCTAACTGCCCTGTGCTTTCTGGTTATACTTGTACGTCTCAACAGTTGTACCAATTAATGTCAGTTCACAATATTTATATCTAAGATGTATCACAGTTGTTTCTTGAGCTCATTTTAATTGTATAACATACAGATTAAAAATTTTGCATTTTGGGGGACGAGAGGAGGACTCTAGACCAGCTATCTATCTTAGGTTCTCCAGTTGGGGCTCTAACAAAAACCAGATTAACGAGACAAAAACAAACAGAAGTTTACTAACATGTGCATTGTGCATACACATGGGAATACCCAGTGATGAGTAACTCAAAGGGATGGTTAGAACTTGGTCTTATAGAGCATCTTACCAAAAGAACAATACATTTTTAGAGAGGTGATAAAACAAAGAAAAAAAGACTTTGAGCTTCTAGGGGTGGCAAACTGTGGGAAGAGAAATATATGAGGCCACTAACTTACGGTAGGTAAATGGTAAGTTTAGCAAGGCTTGTTAGGCAGATTCCTATGGTGCCACCTCGTAAGCTCACAAGGGACTAGAGTTGTCTCTGGTGATTAACTTCTGCCCTTTATGGAAAAGAGGAGCAGGGAGGGACACCTTTATAAATTTATATTGTGCTCTTAAGCAAATAAGGGAAAGGCAGAGAGTTTTTCTTGTACCTGCTTCTTCTCATTTGCCTTCAGTTCAAAAGAATCTTTTATACTAAAGTGGCATATTTGGGAAGGCATATTCTGCTACCCTTCGGGGAAATGACCAGACATTGTCTTTCACCAAATAATTCCTCAGCAAAAGGGGATATTATAGACTACAACAGAACAACAACAGCAGTGCTGTGAATCTCAACAGGTTGCATATAAAAGTTAGAGGGGAAAGGACGGCTAGGAACGTATATGAAAACTAGTTCTGAGACAGAGGACCTTCAAAATGTGTGTACTCTTTGACTCAGGAAATACAGTAATTACACTTGTAGAAATTATCCTAAGGAATTATCATGGCTGTATGTGATGTTTAAATGACAATCATAACAGCGAAACAAACGACTTGTATTTTATATGCATGAAAAAAAAGTCTGGAAGAATATATACCAAGGTGTAAACCACAGCTTTCCATGAGTGGTGAGATAATGTAAATTTTCTTCTTTTGCTTCTCTCTGTTGTTAATGTTCTCTATAATTATTATGCCTTTCTTTTATAATTTTTACAGAGGTTATTTTTTTTTTAATTTGTGGGTGGGTCTTTTCTAGTGTGAAAGCATTTAAAAATGTTCTCTGCTCCAAGAGTAGAAGTTAAAATTCCAGGGAAGAGGAATCTAGTTGTAAACACAAGGGTTGTGGAAACACTAAGAAGTTGAGTCTCCTTCCCATCCTCAGACTATCTGGTTTGATATTAAGCTAGGTCTTTTCCAGCCCCTACTTCTGTCATGAAATGATTCCTACTGTGTCATGTAGATGGCTGTTAAAGGCCGAGTGAATCTATGCTTGGGCAGCAAGCCTGGAAAAATAGAGGGTACTGCCAAAAGGGAGTTCAGATTCCTCCCCAGTTTAATTGTTTTCCATTTCACCATGACTAGATGACCTCCTGGTCTTCTCCTGCCCAAGAATGTCCCTAAAAACTTGGATGCTTTGTTTGGTCTCAGGAATGAATCATCTGGGAAGAAATGATTCTGAGAATAAACATTTTCTGTACCAAAGATATGTCAGAATCTGAGTCAAGTACTAGCCCAAGTCCCTCAACAACCTTAAGATTCTCCCAGGTGTGGAGAGAGTGAGAAAGATGCCATGATGGATGATATGTAAGAACCAGGTGCAAAGGTCTGTGGGGTCCAGCCCATCATGGGTAGAAGTAAGTTTGGAACACAGCCTCTTAGAAGTGCATTTCAGTGATGTTTTGTGAGCATTAAGAGACATGGTCTTACTCATGAAAAGAAAATTCAGGAGACTCTAAATGTTTTCTACAATACTCTCCATTGAAGAGCAGCAGGAAAGCAAGCAGATTGGACTTAAATTCTTACTAAAATTATAGTTGGGTAAATAATTTGAACCTACATGTCTTTGACTCCAGAAACATTTTGTTCTGTTTTTTAAACTATGTGATACTGTCACCAAATATATCAGTGTTTTAAAAACCTTTTTCACCGCAATGGAAAAAAATTACATCACACACACATATACTCTAACACACATTTACAAAGAAAAGCTTCACAAAACAATACACACTTTTACTATGTGTAAATAGATCATTTCTATTCTATCCTATTCTTTTTTATAAGATTTTTCTTTTCTTTTCTTTTCTTTTGGCACTGGTTTCAACCCACTCAATATATTTCACAACCCAATGATGGATCAAAACCTACCTACATCACTTACACAAGCTGCTTCAAGCAATTTTTTTCCCAAAATTAGCTCTTAAATTTTCATGGGTTTATTTTCTACACCATTACCACAAAAAGAGAGTTTGTTTTATGTTTAAACACATTTTTAATAAGCTCCTCATTCAGACAAAACCTTCTCAACCTTTTCAATTAAGTATTCTGTGTTTAATTGCTTGGGTAGAATCCTTTTTGCACGAATAATACAGGCATTGCATGTCCAAGTCATTAATATTGTGGTGCTATGGGAAGCAAGTTCTCCAGGTAATTCTATATAAAGTTGGTTAGAATAACAGCATGCTCCTAAAACAAAGCATCCTACTTACTGTGTGATCTTTAAAGAAGTTACCTAACTTCTCTGCGTGATGGTTACCTCATCTGCAAGATAATGCCATTTTATTGGACTATTGGGAAGTTTGTATTCAATAATCCAGTGAAAGGGCTTGACTCAGGGCCAGACACAACATAGGTTCATTTTGAGACATGAGCTAGTATTATTTTAAATAAATCCCTTGTGTTAGACAAGGTTCTCTAGGAAAGAGAGCCTGAAGCAAGCATTAAGATCCTAATACTGTTTTGGAGTGAAAACCCTCCTTCCTGCTCTACATTTGCCATTCTCTCTCACACACACCTGTATGTTCTTCCCACTATCCTATTTAACCTGGCCATACACAACTGGACAATTTCTGGCTACAATAATGACGTCTAAGCCATCCCAAGCTCATCACATCCTGGCACACATCAAAGAAATTGATAAAGGTAAGTGGTGGTGTAGCTAGCTGCACACCATCAGTGCCACCATTAATCCAGCCTTGAAGTGACAGTAAAGATGTCTCTTGAATTTCTAAGCTCATGAGAGAGACAAGTTTTACAAAAATTCCAGGAGGTGAGTGGAGTCAGCCTGACCTGACACAGCTACTCCTTGAGAGAAGCAATTAGACCTGGGGACAAGGCCACATGTCCTTGGTGACAGTGCGTTACTATATTGGAACAAAGTAGGTCTTGAAGAGAAGACCTAGTGAAATGGTGGAAATCTAGGGTCCAATCTATAAGAAGCCGTTAAACATCATGAAACTTCAGGTGTGATTGTATTTGTGTGTCTGAAAGAGAAGCTTCCAGTCAGAACTGTCACAGATTGGAGTGGATGAAGGAGAAATAACTGCTAAATATAATTCGGGATCCTGGATAGGATCCTGGAACACAAAAAGGACAACAGTTGAAAAACTGATGATATTGGAATGAGGTCTACATTGTAGTTAATAGCATAGTAATGATTTTAATTTCCTGGTTTTGATAATCATACTACAGTTAGGTAAGGTGTTAACATAAAAATAAGGTTATTTTGAGTCAGCTCTACCATTGAGAACCAACTAGAAAAGCTGGAATTAATTACTGAGGTGTAATTTGTATGCAGCAAAATGCACAAACTTAAGTATAGAGCTCAATGTATTTTTTTCTTTGATTTTAAAAAAATAAAAGTATAGTTGATTTACAATGTGGTGTTAGTTTCAGGTATACAGCAAAATGATTCAGTCATATATATTCTTTTTCAGATTCTTTTCCATTATAGGTTATTATAAGATACTAAATATAGTTCCCTGTGGTATATAGTAGGTCCTTGTTGTTTATCTTTTTATATATAGTAGTGTATATCTGTTAATCCCAAACTCCTAATTTATCCCTCCCCTCTCCTTTCCCCTTTGGTAACCATAGATTTGTTTTCTATGTTTGTGAGTCTTTTTCTGTTTTGTAAATACATTCATTTTTATCATTTTTTTTAGATTCCACATATAAGTTGTATCATATGGTATTTGTCTTTCTCTGACTTACTTCACTTAGCATGAAAATCTCTAGGTCCATCCATGTTGCTGCAAATGGCAATATTTCATTCTTTTTTACGGCCGAGTAATATTCCTTCGTGTGTGTGTGTGTGTGTGTGTGTGTGTGTGTGTGTGTGTGTGTGTGTATCTCACATCTTCTTTATCCATTCCTCTGTTGATGGACATTTAGGTTGCTTCCAAGTCTTGGCAATTGTAAATAATGCTGCTATGTACATTGGTGTACATGTATCTTTTTGAATTAGAGTTTTCATTTTTTTCTGGCTATATGCCCAAGAGTGGGATTGCTGGATCATATGGTAACTCTATTTTTAGTTTTTTAAGGAACCTCCATACTATTCTCCATAGTGGCTGCACCAATTTATATTCCCACCAACAGTGTAGAAGTTTTTCCTTTTCACCACAACCTCTCCAGGATTTGTTATTTGTAGACTTTTTGATGTTGGCCATTCTGACTGATGTGAGATGATACCTCATTGTAGTTTTGATTTCCATTTCTCTAATAATTAGCAATGCTGAGCATTTTTTCACATGCCTGTTGGCTACATGTATGCCTTCTTTGGAGAAATGTCTATTTAGGTCTTCTGCCCATTTTTTGATTAGGTTGCTTTTTTTTTTTGGTATTGAGCTGCATGAGCTGTTTGTATATTTTGGAAATTAAGCCCTTGTTTGTCACATCATTTGCAAATATTTTCTCCTAGTCCATAGGTTGTCTTTTCATTTTGTTTATGGTTTCCTTTGCTGTGCAAAAACTTCTAAGTTTGATTAGGTCCCATTTGTTTATTTTTGCTTTTATTTCTTTTGCCTTGGGAGACTGATCTAAGAAAGAATTACTTCGATTTATGTCAGCAAATGTTTTGCCTATGTTCTCTTCTAGGAGTTTTATGGTGTCATGTCTTATACTTAAGTCTTTAAGCCGTTTTGAGTTTATTTTTGTGTATGATGTCTCAATGTATTCTTACATATGTAATATATAAAATGTGACATCACCCTACACATCTAACCCAGATCAAGATATAGACTGCTTCCCTCACCCTTACCTCATGAACCTATGGTATTAGAAGTCAAGACAGTGGTTACCTTTGGAAAGAAAGGACAGAGTAGTGATTAGGAGGGGCACCTAGGGAGGCTTCTGGGGCTCTGGTAATGTTCCATTTCCTGACTCCGATTTTGGTTATAGGTGTTGGGTTCATTTTTTGATAATTTACTGAGCTGTACACTTATGGTTTGTGCACTTTGTGTATGTATATTCTAATTCTATTAGAACATTTATTTTAAAAATATAATTTGTACTGAATCTGACTGAGGGAACTGCACAGTGGAAGTCATTTTAAAGTCCTTAAGTGATCCTAGGCACTGGAATTTGTTTGGACAATGTTTTCCACAATTTCCCAAAAACAAATTTTCCACAATTTCCCAAGTGACAGATGAGTTACAACACAATTCTTCATCTGAGTATCTTCAGCATTCCAAATAAGAAAGGATGACCGATTTAATGGAATGGGATTGGCATTTATAAGGGAACTTCTTTTTTTTTTTTAACTTTAGAATTTTTAAATTTATTTTTATTCATTTATCTTTGGCTACGTCGGGTCCTCGCGGCTGCCTGCGGGCTTTCTCTAGTTGGGGCGAGCGGGCTCTACTCTTCATTGCGGTGCGCGGGCTTCTCATTGCGGTGGCTTCTCTTTTTGCAGAGCACGGGCTGTAAGTGCACTGGCTTCAGTAGTTGTGGCACACAGGCTCAGTAGTCGTGGCTGACGGTCTCTAGAGTACAGGCTCAGTAGTTGTGGTGCACAGGCTTAGTTGCTCCACAGCATGTGGGACCTTCCCGGACCAGGGCTCGAACCCGTGTTCCCTGCATTGGCAGGCAGATTCTTAATCACTGAGCCACCAGAGAAGTCCCAAGGGAACTTCTTTTAATTTATTTTTTAAACCAAGTATCAGGAATATTTGATTCAGTGGGAGTTGAGCATAACAGATCAATTTTTAAATGAAGAATTTTAATCAATTTAAAATGAAGAATGTATTTAAATTTTGTAAAGCTAGATGAACCCCGAGAAAACACAAGGGGGCAGCATTCCATAACATTATAAATGAAGAATGCTGAAGGTTTTTTGTTTTGTTTTGTTTTTTAGTAACAATATAAATATTGAGAATGGTCCTTAAAGAGAACGTCTTATCAAAGGAGGAAACGAAAGGTCAAAGAGATTATTACGGGAGTCGCTTTAAATTCCCTTATATCACAGAGGTCAAGAGTGGCAAAACAAGGACCACGGCTTATGTTTCCCAACTGCAGATTGAGTGGTTTTTCCACTCTGTATCGTCTCAAATGGTCTCCTGGATGAAAGAGCACTTGCTGTGTGCTGGAAATGGTTAACTTCTCACCAAAAGACCCTCGGATAAGATCTCCATTTACTGTGGACACGGATTAGGGTGTAGGTGCCTGACACCTGTTACTGAAGATGAGTAGTTTAATCTGAGTGAAACATGAATCAATTTGCAGAGCAGAAATATGCTTCCAATTTAATACGTGCTGATCTTCAATATAAAGGAGACCTTGAGGGAATGGTTAGATGGTGATAGTTTTAAAAATGTGGTTTGGAAATGTTAGCGCTGTGCATTGTAATTTCGCCCTTGAATTATGTTTTATTGCACTCTCTCACCTCTGAGAAGGAGCCATTATTAAGCCTCAGGGTGATAGAGTGTATTTGCCCTCTTTAGAAAGACAATAAAATCAGGCTTTATGGGGAGAGATAATGAGGGTTTGCAGTAGCTTTTAGCTGTGGAGTCTTTTTACTACATCAAGGTTAAGCCTAGTGGACTAATTCAAAGGGTTCTTCCTAGTATAGGACTCTGCGCTTTCACTGCCAATGGCCCCGGGCTCTCGGGAAACTAAGATCCCAAAAGCCACATGGGTGTGGGAGGGCCAAAAAAAAAAAAAAAAAGACTTCTTGCTCCATGTTTCAAGGTGGCTGCAATGTCAGGGAAATAAGAAAAGCTCACCTCTTGTAACTGATGGGATTATGGGAAGAAGAAAGTGAGAATGGACCAAATGAGGAAACTAAAGTCCAAAGAGGTTATTCAGTGAGTCACTTTAAGTTCCCTTAAATCACAGAGGTCAGAGAAGAAGGATGAAGAATGCAGTGCTCAGAGTGTGTCCTGACTTCCCCTCTCCAGGAGAAAGCCTAAAACCTGGAGAAGAAAGCCAACAGGAAGAGAGATTTCTACCTTCCTTCTCAGTTAAGACTCTGAAAAGTGACAGCCACTTCTGGCAACCTGGTGGTCGGTGCAGTTAGTAGAGGGAGGCCTTGACTTTGAGGTTCTCCAGGCAGCTCTCAGTCCCAGGGCCCAGGAGTCCCTGAAGCTCCAAGAGACCTTGGAAGGCAGCAGAACCTGCAAACCTACCCAACACCCTGTGGCAGAGGATGAGGCTGCCACGGGGCAGAGCCAGACGGTGGATGGGCAATGGATAGGCAGGCCCAGAGGGCTTAGGTGGGAGATGTGGCAGAAACTCAGGTGATCTGTTGGGCCAGACAGAGCCAAAGTGAGACTAAGACAGCCAAGGAGGAACCCAGACCCTATCCAGGCCGAGAGAAAGCAGTTTACAAACTGCAACAGCTACAGCCTGTTAAAGGCTGAAGATACTGAAATGTTATCCCACCTGGGTCAAACTCTTTTATTCCATCACAAGCAAGACAGCTTCACTCCCTCCCTGTCCTAAGGCTGCGTATCGGCCTTGCTCTTCTTTGCTATTTGATTCATTATCAATCCCTTTATGTCCTTATTTCTCTAGGGACCTGATACCAAGTCCCCGTGGTACTGAAGCAGAAAACATCTTGACCGGCGTTGAACTAAAAAAAAAATCTCTCTTTTTTAATTCCCAGCAGGTGCACCCCGAACATTTTCCCAAGCATTCCCAAGCTTCTGCACCCCAAAACATTTTCACTCCTCAAGGGGGCATGCCTTCCGTATCTGGCATGCTACCTGGGAAGTCAAAAGGAAGCCAAGTGGTCTCCCCAGTTTTGGAAGTCTTAACCCTGGGGAACAGCCATCCAGTCCTAGCTCACTCACC
The DNA here is from genome assembly GCF_964374135.1 of Grampus griseus. Lineage (NCBI taxonomy): Eukaryota > Metazoa > Chordata > Mammalia > Artiodactyla > Delphinidae > Grampus > Grampus griseus. Next base: position 18,634,053 of record NC_139011.1, read on the forward strand.
TGGGATGCATCAGGCTTTCATGCTCATAGGATTTTCATCTACCTGTCCACGCACAACCTGGACATTCTCTCACACACTCCAACTGGCAGTCAGTATGCAGTTAGGCCCTTACTCCGAGACCCTCGCCATTGCTCTGAGGAACTTCAACAGAGATAACGATGCTCCAGGAAGAAATAGGGGTCAAGGGGTTGCAAGGAACACGCCTCATGAAACTCTCTTTCTGCCAGGCAGTGGGAGTAAAGATGGCTGCAGGTCTAAGGCTCTGCAGTATCTCCCTCCACTGGCCTACGAAAGAATTCAAGAGAATTCGTGGAGTCCATGGAAGGACAAGAGGTTTACTGTTAGTTAATTAGTTAGAATTATGGATGGTAACTTGGCCACACCCCCAGGTTCAAATTCCATCTCTGCCACTTACTGTGTGACTTTGGAAAAGTTGCACAACCTCTCTGTCCTCGGCGGCATTCTTATTTGTAAAATGAAATTAATAACAATACCTACGTTGGAGGGTTGTTGCAAGCATTAAATGAGACAATGAGGTATTCCATGCAAAGTATATAGCGTGTGACTCACAGAAGGATAAATGTTACTTATTATTATTGGCTTAATGGCTTTCGTTTGCTTAAAGAGATAAAGTTTAAATAACTCTGGAAATCAACACATTTCCATAACCAGATAGTACTGATGGATGCAAAATCATCTTTATGTTTACTGGTATAGATTCTAAACTCTAACACAGTAAATAACCACACCTGGATGTAATTAATACGATCCATTCTACCCTTGTCTCCAGAAAGAATTATCACCATGTTCTTGGGTAAATCATCTGAGTAAGGCTCTCCTTATGAGCAAGGCTGAAGTGGCAAAGTGAAAAGAACACTGAATGGCAAATTTGCAACCTTTAGAATAGGCAGAGGCACCGCTCCACCAGCTTCTAACCCTTTCAATCAGGATTTATTAATGTGTGGGTCGAGGGGAGCATGGGGCCTGCAGAGGTGTTTTGTTGGGGCAGTGATTTTGTTCTATGTTGTTTTAAAACAACTAAAGATGTGAGCTGAATGCTTTAGGAGGAGCATGCCTTCTACACTAGTGGTAGCCTCACCGTTCACTCTTGTCTTAGGCTGTGCCTCTCCACACGTGTCCATCAACCACCTGTCAGTCGGGCATTTGAGATATCTCTTGAATAAAAAAAAAAAGGTCTATGGGCTTCCCTGGTGGCGCAGTGGTTGAGAGTCCGCCTACCGATGCAGGGGACACGGGTTCGTGCCCAGGTCCGGGAAGATCCCACATGCCGCGGAGCGGCTGGGCCCGTGCGCCATGGCCGCTGAGCCCGCGCGTCCGGAGCCTGTGCTCCGCAACGGGAGAGGCCACAGCGGTGAGAGGCCCGCGTACAGCAAAAAAAAAAAAAAAAAAAAAAGTCTATGGACCAGGACCTACCTTAATTTCTGTTATGGGGCTTCTCATTGCAGAAAGACCCTGCGGCATCTTCTCTTGCAAACACAGAATCCACACCCAACCGAAATCCGCCAAGTCCGAGACCCGCCCTTCCCTCTCGCTCTCTTCACAGTTCACGTCCAACTCTCCACCCAGTTTGTGGGCTGGATTCTGCAGAAGGGAGGGGCCTCTGTTAATCTTGTCAATGCGTCTCACCTTTTTAATAGGAGACAAATTACTTACCTCTTTTCACGTGTTTTAAATGATGTGACTCTTGGCTTGGTCTTGTCCTAAATAAACAGCAAAACGTCAGGCAGATCCAAGCATTCAGATATCTTCTGACTCACTGGGAAGCTGTGAGCACAAAGACAACCCCAGGCTATAGGCTGGGTGGGAGAAGCTTCCAGATTTGAGGACTCCTTTTCTTTCTTTTTTTTTTTTTTTTGTGTGTTACGTGGGCTTCTCACTGTTGTGAGAGCCATATATGGAGTTTGAGCCATATAATTATAGAATGTTAATTGTAGACTGTAAATAATTCTCATTCTAGGGTGTGGGTTCAGTCTGTTTCCTACAAACTCAGTTGTTGTTTCATAATGTCCGAGGTACTGGGGGTTTCCTAACCATAACATCCATGATCCAAGGGGTGGCTTTTCTTTGTTTCCTAAATACTGCAGCACTCTGGATACCTGCTCAGTTCAGTCACTGCGGGTCTGCCCCTCTTCAGCCAGATCAATAATCTGCTCCTGCTGTATCAGTGGATGTGATGAGAGTGATTAGAGTTTGCTTCCTGTGATGAGAGCCTGACTAATTGTGTTAAAATAAAGCAACGTTCTGATTGGTTTTGTTTTCTCTTTAAGCAGAAACATGGACACTATGACATTTCCTGTGTAAAACCAGTAAAATAACCTCTGATTGGCTAAAACTAGGATTTACTCTTAACTGTTTCACTTCCAACTGGATATAAGCCAGTCCTTTTTTTTTTTTCTTCTATTTTTCTTTTTTTTAGCTGCATCAGGTCTTAGTTGCAGCACGTGGGTTCTTCTTTGAGGCATGTGGGATCTTTCGTTGCAGCACGGGCTCTTCGTTGTGGTGCGCAGGCTTCTCTCTAGTTGTGGCGCGCGGGCTCCAGGGCGTGTGGGCTCTGCAGTTTGTGGCATGCAGGCTCTCAAGGACCTACTGTATAGCACAGGGAACTCTGCTCAATATTCTGTAATAACCTAAATGGGAAAAGAATTTGAAAAAGAATAGAAAAATGAAAAAGGAAAAGAATAGATATATGTGTATGTATAACTGAATCACTTTGCTGTACACCTGAAACTAATACAACATTGTTAATCAACTATAGTCCAATATAAAATAAAAATTAAAAAATAAAATAAAAGGAAAAAAAAAACTGGTGACCTTTGAGATGGAGGCTGCTCCATCAGCCTGAGTCCTGGAAGGACAAGGTGGAGCTGTGTCCCCAACCACCTTGTGAGCCAGACAAAACGCTGGCTGCTTTGAGATTTGGAGATTGTGTATTACGGCAGCAAAACCCGGTGGGTCTGGCAGCTTCCGTATGCTCTGTAAAACGTATGTTTCAATTGTGTGTGTGTGTGTGTGTGTGTGTGTGTATATGCTGAGTCATGATGCAAAATGAATCTCTTACTGTACATTATAATCAAGAAGTTTGCTAGCCAATGATACAGATTGCAGTTTTACCTTATATCATCTCTCGGTAAAAAGATTAGCACTGGGGCTTCCCTGGTGGCGCAGTGGTTGAGAGTCCGCCTGCCAATGCGGGGAACACGGGTTCGTGCCCCAGTCCGGGAAGATCCCACATGCCGCGGAGCGGCTGGGCCCGTGAGCCATGGCCGCTAAGCCTGCGCGTCCAGAGCCTGCGCTCCACAAAAAAAAAAAAAAAAAAGAGTAGCAGTGGAAGGACCCTGAAAAATCATCTAGTTCCATGCTCTCATTTTAGAGATGAGAATTCAGAGGCCGAAAGAAGTCAAGTCATTTCTCCGAGGTCACAAGGTGAGCAAAGGACTAGGACTCAAACACATGTTAGACTTCAAGCTGGTGCTTTACCACGAAACCCTGCTTTGGGGCTGATCTTGTGAAAGTGCTTTAAAACTACAAAACCTCATAAAAATGTCAAGTAATGAAATTATTACAATAACTAGTCAAGTAAGTTGGTAAAAGGCCTAGGCTTTGTCAAACCTGGTTTCAAATGCCGGCTCTGCCACTTATGAGCTATATAACCTTGGGGACATTATTTAATCTCTTTGAACCTCTGTTTCCTTATGTGTAAAATGACAATAATATTATGTATGTCCTATTTTCCTGATGAGTAAATGAGATAATAAATGCAAAGGTCCTAGCACAATGCACATCTCATAGTAAGTGCTAATAAGTTATTGATATTTGTAGTAAATATAATGCCAAAGAATTTGGTTTGGAATAACCACAACACAAAAAGCAATGCCTGGCCTTGGAAAGAGCCAGGGTTTAGTGCAGAACAAGGTTTCTCAACTGTAGCACTATTAAAATTTGGAGTCACATGATTCTTTGTTGTGAGGGCTGTCCTGTGCACTGTAGGATGTCTAGCAGCACCCAGGGATGCTACCCACTAGATGCTCCGAGTATGTTTCCAGACATTGATGAATGTCCCCTGGGGGCAAAATCAATCCCAGTTGAGAACCCCTGTTGTAGAAACTGTGCTTAGAGTTTTGCAACGAATTCTTCCTATTAAACAACAAAAACATAAAAGAAGGTTAAACACTGAGAGAAAGGAGTCTGAGCTTCCCTATTCTTCAGATGCACAAAAAAGGATATATGTATAGTTGATTCACTTTGCTATAAAGCAGAAACTAACACACCATTGTAAAGCAATTATACTCCAATAGAGATGTTAAGAAAAAAAAAGGATCACTGAATCAATGAATGAAAGTAATTTTTTTCTGAAGTCCTTATCTAGTAACTAACAGGCACAAGGTTCCTGCAGGATCAATAGGGTGGACTAGGTTTGTGGAAAGTATCCATTTTCTTCACCCCAACTCTAAAATAAAAAGGTTCCTGAGGAGAACCTATTCTTAACAAAACAGTTAAGGTCTGCACCAGAGCACAGGTCCTCAGATAGCGGTATGAAAAGGGCAAAACAGGGTCCCAGTTTTTAGGGTGAGCCACCGGGACCCAAGAATCAGCATGAGAAACCCCTTCAGGTCAAACTGATAGAAAAACAAGGTCCAGAGTAGCTTCAAAAGTCCCCGGGGCAGGTAAGGACTGTTCTGACGCCAGAGCTGGGGTGTGGAGAGGGCTGATTTAGACAGGTAGAAAGAGGAGGCAAAGTCACAGTAGATCTGACTCTGGCCCCCTCCTACTGTTTGACGTTGTGGACTGCGCCCCAGGAACACAGCTGCCTAGAAAATGATGTTTTTGTTTTTGTGTTCTCGGTCACTCTGCCCTTGTTATTTCTCACATGTGGTGGTTGAGTGAACCTGAAACAGCGTGCACCCACTCTTCTGCTCTAAAACCGTGCTACCCACTTAATGATCTTGTGACTCTGCCTGGATATACAAGTCTAACAATAACCATTCTGTTTCGTTCTAACCTCTGTTTGGATGCCCCCCGGGAACCACAGCCTTTTCTAACTATTCTGGCAATCGTGAATAAAGTTTCTTATGTATTGAGAGTCTTATCAGTTGAGCGGACTCCTGTGATTCTTGCTGGTACCCACCCAAAGCCACTTCTTTGGCTTCCCTGCATCCCACAGCTGGACCCCATCTGTGTCCATGGCTTCCTGGACGCCATCTCAATTTACGTTTCTCCACATGAGTCTATGGCTTTGCTGCTGTGGATGAATCTCATTTCTACTTCCCTTTTCCAGCAACTTTGAAGCCCGTGTTTATCATCTCCTGCATATTTTCCTGCATGCTTTGTCCTTGGACAAAATACCATTCCTCTTTCCCTCTATACCAAAGATGATCTCTGTAGGGTTTCCCAACAGCCAACAATAAAGAAAGAATTGTCTTGATAACCCAACAGAAAATGGGCAAAGACTTGAACGTTCTCAAAGGAGAATATCCAAATCGCCAAAAACATATGAAAACGTGCTCAGCTTCATTGGCCTCCAGAGAAATGCAAATTAAAACCACAATATACTCACCACCCCAATGGCTCAGGATGGAAAACACCAAGTATTGGTTTTAATGTTCATGGTCTGCAAGTGGCAGTATAACTTGGTACAGCCACTTTGGAAAGTGGTAATGTGTTTGGTAATATCTACTAAAACTAAGTATTTTAAATTCCCTACAGCAATCAGCATTCATGCCCTGCCAAAGACCTATTCTAGAATGTTCTTCGCAGTGCTGTTCATAACTGCCTCAAACTGGCACTACCCAAATGCCCATCAACCACAGAGTAGATAAATCAATGGCATTATCTTGTCACAGTGGGAGACTATATAGCAACAGGAATGAATTATGCACAACCTCATGCAACACCATGAGTGAATCTCCCAAAATGTTGAGCAATAGAAACTTGACACAAAAAGAGTATACACTATATGACACCATTTCAATAGAGCCCTAAAAGAGACAAATCTATGCCATTGGAAGTGATAATAATGGTGACCCTTAGTAATGGGAAGAGAGCATGTGGGATGTCTCTCTTTCTTTTTTTTTTTTACTTTTTTTAATTGAAGTATAGTTGATTTACAATGTTGTGTTAATTTCTGCTGTACAGCAAAGAGACTCAGTTATATATATATACATTCTTTTTAAAATACTTTTCCATTATGGTTTATCCCAGGACATTGAATATAGTTCCCTGTGCTGTATAGTAGGACCTGTTTGTCCACCCTGGATGTTTCTCGATTTGGGTGCCGGTTACACAGGTGTGCTCATTTTGTAAAAATTCGTCAAGTTGTACAGTTATGGTCAACGCACTTGTCTGTATCTGTGTTTTACGTTATCAGGGGTCAGGTTATCTGGAAACAAACTCCAAGATGGAGATTTATATGCAAAAAGTTTATTGGGTGGGAGCTCTCAGGAACAATACCTGTGAGAGTCAAGACTTCACTGAACAGGGAGAGCAGGTGACTGGGAAAGCCGTCCTTGGCCAGTCCCACAGGGAGTTCTGGAATTAGGGTCGTCCTTCAGAGACATCAAATTGGGAGTGCGAGAGTCAGGCCTTTATACACTCAAACTAACCACATATTGTCTTTTGAGCAGTGTCCCTTCAAGTCTTTGTGAATTTTCTGTTCAGTACGTCAGTCCTTTCTTTTTTTGTTTTTCTTTTGCCGCACCCTGTGGCATGTGGGATCTTAGTTCCCCAACCAAGGATGGAACCCGTGGCCCCTGCAGTGGAAGCACAGAGTCTTAATCACTGGACCGCCAGGGAAGTCCCATCAGTCCTTTCTTTAAAGATATGGACTGTCTCCAAGGAAAGGGCCATGACCTTGGATAAGGCAGCTCTCTCTTTTTTTTTTTTGCCCTTTAAAATTTTTGTCTTTGGTGAGAACATTTAAGTTCTGCTCTCTTAGCAAATTTCAATTATACAATACAGTGTTATCAATTTTAGTCACCACGTTATACATTAGATCCTCAGACCTTATTTTTTATTTGTTTTGGCCTCGCCTCGGCATGTGGGTCTCAGTTCCCTAACCAGGGATCGAATCCCCACCCACTGCAGTGGAAGCACAGAGTCTTAACCACTGGACCGCCAGGGTAGTCCCAGACCTTATTCATCTTATAACTGAAAGCTTGTACTATTGTACCAACCTCTTAATATTTCCCCATCCGCAACCCCTGGTAACCACTTTTCTACTCATACTCTCTAGCTGGACCAGAAAGGGGCTCAGCTGAGGGTTACTGGCCACCTGCACTCCCAGCAGATGGGCGATTGAGTGCCTCAGTCTGGAAGGGGTTGCAAGCTGTGCAACCACTCCATATTTGAATTAAACATTGAAAAAGAAATAGTCTGTCTTGAACAGTGAATAAAGAGAGACGAAACATTTGAAAAAAACAAATGAACAAAATGGGACCACCAATAGGTACACTGACCATAGACCAGCACTGAAATGATGATATCAACTATCAATTTGTTTCATTACCCTGAACTCTAGAACAAGCTGAGCTATGACATATTTCATTAGCTACTTCTCCTGAACCAGATGTCCATGCTTGTTTGTTTATTCACATACTGTTTAGTTCCAAGAATTTCCTGTGACTGACCCAGATACTTTAAGCTCAGCAGGAGAGAATTCACCTATTAATAGCCCACGTGGAATCTCCCATTTAGAATGTGGAGTCCCAACAAGTGTGTCCAGCTTCCAGCGTTTTCAGCCTTACTGACTGGTTCCAAAGGGCAGGGCTTACTGGCAACATTCCTGTTGTTCAGCACTGTGGCAAGGGTAGCCGCATCGGCTCCAAGGGCTTGGGCTGAGCCCTGGGTTATTTATTAGAGTTCAGGCTGCAGTTTTCTGGAAGGCACAGAGGGACCTTGGGGTGAAGCGCTCTCTCCAGCAAACACTGTGTTCCTCACTGTGGTGAGGGATCCATTGCGAAATAGTATCCCATTGGGCCTCGCTCTCCACCCAGCCGCTGTGCCGAGTGGCTTCTTTGGGTGGGAGCCCACAGTCACCCAGGCAGCCTTTCACACACTTATCCACTCCTTTTTTTTCCCAGGGAAGGGCTGGGCAGGGAGAAAGCAGACTGCTGCTGAGTTTTAGCCACCATGCGATCCTCTGCAAAGTGGAGAGGACCATCCCAGGGTGGCAGAAGGTAGCGTCTCTGTTCCAAGTTTTATCATAAACGGTGGTGCTTTCCAACAACAAGCTGAAACAGGAGCCAGTGGCGGTAGATTTGGGAGCTTAGCCAAGCTGTGATGGAAGGGAAGTCTGCCTCTAGCGTCCTCTTTCTGAACCCTTTTCTAGGGAGTCCTCACTTGTCTTTCTGTTCCCAACTCCCCCTCTAAACTCATGGTGCCCACTGCCCTTATGGTTCTGCCAATGCCTTTTTGGGGTAAGTTCACTTCATTTGAGAGGTTCTAGAGGCTCATAGGAACACCAAGCCCTGGGGCCTTCCATATCTCTAATGGACTGTTATATACTAGACTCCAAAGGGATAGAGCAATCCACTTTGTGAAAGTGGATTGTAAAGAGTTTCCTGGATACATGGGTTAATGGTAGCTCCAGCATTCGGACAGCTGTATTTCGTATAATGTGTATTTTATCCAATAGCTGTGTTTTAGGTTCCCATACTGCCAGTGGATTTGACAGCAGGCACTCTGTAAGAGGCTGTCATAGTGGATATATATGGTTTTGTCTCTCAGAATAACTCTTCTCTTTGGGGAAATGCTTCTTTAAACTACTGGGCCTATTGATTAATGGTACTCCTATGTCATCGACACAAGAAGGGCATATGACCCAAGGTGAACCAATGGTAGGAATGTATCCTTTTGTTCACAAAGATTGGTCCAGGGGTTATCAGGTGACACAGGGCAGGCTGCTTGAAATTCTGGGGCAGGTTATTTTATACTGAAGCAGATGGAAGAGCATCTTTTCTTCTCTGACTGGTAATCTGTAAGAATTTGAGCCTGGACCTTCTGGCGGTGTGCCCCCTGCTACAAACGCTTATGCAAATAGAGCCCACACAAGAGAAGTAGAAAGTAGAGAAAAGTAACTGTTACACAAAGAGAGAGATGCCTGGCAGCCTTTTAGGTTTCTTTCATTCTGATTTCCTTACATGAAGATCCATTCCAGTTTGCCCAAGGCAGGCCCAGTTTACATCTGTTATCCCAGCTTAATCATTAACATCTCCCTCTTTCGTTCTCAGAAGTGTTCCAGGTGGGTGATAAATTATATAATCACTGCTCCTATCACAATGGGGTTAATAAAGCCATAAAGTCCTTTTTCCCCTTAAGCTAGCTCAAGCTGGTTTTCTGTCATTTGCAAACAAAAAAATCCTAACTGACCTACGATTCATTTCTAAATTAATCAGGAAATCTGATTTCCTAAACTCCTAAACTTGACTGTTTCTACTTGCTTGAACTCTTTGGCAGACACCTGATTCTGTATCTGGTTCTTGGTCTCCACCTGTTCTGTGGAATTGACACCCTGCGCTCTTCCAGGCTTACCCAACCACCTTGTCCTGATTCTGAGTGCCTTTACTCCACACGTCACCAAAGGTCAGCATAGCCCACAGATTTCATCCGAAGGCTCTGGGACCAGGCTTAGAGAAGAAAAGAACCAGGGTAGGTTTGAGGGACCACCTGGGTTCATGAAATTCAACTGTGTTTCCCATTCATGTGTTATTCTGCTCAAAGTTCAAAGTCCTGGAAGAGAGTGTTGATTTAATTTGGGTTTGGGGCCCATTCTTTCACTAGGAGAAACTAGGGCACCATGATAGACATCTTATCATAACTATACAAAATGAGGGAGAGGCAATTCACCTCCAGGATATAGGTGTTGTTAGCAAAAAAAAAAAAAAAAAAAAAAAGGGAATGAGTGCCAGGAGACCAAAAGCATATTCAACAATGTGTATTTAATAATGCTATTGGGTAGTTTTGCCAGCTATTAATATGTCTATACCAATGAGAGCTAAGTGAGCTCTTAAAATACAGGTGCCTGGTGCGCAGAAAAATTGGAGATGAGGTGGTTAATCTTTCTGGAAAAACCATGAACCCCAAATCTGACTACCCTAAGTGATAATGGAGCTAGTCTTCATAACCTGTGCATTTCTGTAATCCATGATCAGGACACAGAAATGCTAGCTGGCATTTGTAGGGATTTTTGGAGGGTTCCTGCTGTTCTCATTCACTTGCCTCAAATCCTGTCCATCAGGGCTGTCCCCTTGGCCAGCATTACATGAAATTCAGTCTCCAGGTTGAGCCCCTCTTCCTGATTCTGTCCCTCTACACTCAGTCCTGTTACCCTCTTCTGTCTTCTGGCCTTGTAGTACATTTCCCTTCTTACGGCACATCTCACCATTCTGAACTTTCAGCACTGCCTCTTTAGCTTTGTGTTTTGGTTCTCTCTTTCCCCACTGTTCTTGACCTATTAAAGCCCTGGGCTAACACATCATTTGATCTAGTTTGGCCTCTGAGACCTTGTACTTTATCACTGACGCTTGCAGGAGGCACCTTGACTGGTTCATCCCAAACTGATGTAGGATGGAGTCAGGAAAAATACTGGTCCTAGAGTCAGACACACCCGATTCAAGTCTCAGTTCTGCCATTATTGTCATTATGCAAACCTGGAATCTAACCTCCCAGCAGAATGATGCTCTATAGCTTTCCTAAAACTCCACACACAATTTTGCAGATTTGTTTCATGTGTGAATATTTACTTCTCCCTTACTTGCTAATGAACTGTTTTCAAATAACTAAATTAGAGAAAATGTTTCCCTTCTCTTCAACATCGTTGTATTAGTCAGAGTAAGATGATCTATGCTACAATAATGAATAAGCCCTCGAATCTCAGTGGCTTAAACAAAGTTTGTTTTCTCTCACATCGTAGCCTGATGTGAATCAGGATGCTGTTCTCCGTAGATGACTCAGGGATCCAGGCTCTTTCCGTCACGTGGCTCCTGTGTTGCAGAATCCTTCTCTTCTAGCTCCATATAAGGAGCAGAGAAGACACAAAAGATTTCACAGGATATTCTATAGCCAGCCTTGGAAGTGGCATCCATAACTTCTACCCACATACCATAGGCCAGAACTGAGTTACACCTCCCAGATGCAAGGCAGGCTGGATAATATAGACTTTCTATGTGCCCAGGAAGAGGAAGCAGTGTTGGTGTCAAGCATCTAGTTAATCTACCACAATCACATTTCCCAGCTGGTATGTGTTGAAAATAAAACCACATGATGTTATCATATAATTATTATAGTAAGTATAATGATATTAAGCCAAGCATATAACATATGCCAAGCATATAATAAGCTCTTTATATGAATTTTTTAATTAATTAATTAATATATATATATTATTTTTGGCTGCATTGGGTCTTCATTGCTGTGTGCAGGCTTTCTCTTGTGGCGAGCGGGGGCTACTCTTTGTTGCAGTGTGTGGGCTTCTCATTGCGGTGGCTTCTCTTGTTGCAGAGCACGGGCTCTAGGCACATGGGCTTCATTAGTTGTGGCACGCGGGCCCAGTAGTTGTGGCTCACGGGCTCTAGAGTGCAGGCTCAGTAGTTGTGGTGCATGGGCTTAGTTGCTCCATGGCATGTGGGATCTTCCCCGACCAGGGCTGGAACCCGTGTCCACTACGCCACCAGGGAAGTCCCTACATGAATTATTTAATTCTCACAACAACCTCATGAGTGTTACAAGGATTAAACAAGATAAATGTTGTGAAAATGCCTGGTGCCAGTAATTATTCATCTCATTTGTTGGTGCATTTCACATTCCACAGGGCGACTGCCCAAGTTAGGATATTAAAATAGACCCTAGTACTATCTTTAATGTCTATGTTTGGAAATGAATCATTTTGTTACGGAGTTATATGAGAGGGATGTGAGGTATACCAAAAGGAGTCTGCTCAGGTCTTTAGTGATAAGACATAACAACCGTATAAATAGAGTTAATAAGAAGCAGACAGTTACAGGGCATAAGGATGAGTCTGCTGGAATTCTGATTTAATTTAACTGGGGTTGATTTGCAAAGACATGACCTTGGTTCTATTTCTTGTTTGTCATCCAGCATGGACCCACCAATAGATATAGCCTCTCCACATAGATTCTCCAGGGCTTCTACTATTACGTAGTTTTGCACCCACACTCATGTTTATGCTTGCCCCATCCCAGCCACCCTCCCAGAGACAGACTTCAGCGTTCAGTAACTGCTGGAAGAGGCTGCCAGAGGCTGATAAGGAGAAATAACAGATTTATGTCAAAATGGGGAAGGAAAGAGTAAGAGAGAGAGAAAATCAGTTGGTGGTCAAGGAAACAAAAGGCAAGGAGGATCAAAAGGAAATAGCCTTGCACTCCAACTCACAGTCAGCATAAATTTTTTAAAAAGGAAGCTTTCCTTTAAATTAGTCTAGAGTCTGGACACTAACCGTAAAGAAACTTTTCACCAAGAAAGACGAGTACTGAATGAGAAGCTGTGCGCGCACTATTGTTTTTTTTTTTTTTTTTCTTTGCGGTACGCGGGCCTCTCACTGTTGTGGCCTCTCCCGTTGCGGAGCGCAGGCTCAGCGGCCATGGCTCACGGGCCCAGCCGCTCCGCGGCATGTGGGATCTTCCTGGACCGGGGCACGAACCCGTGTCCCCTGCATCGGCAGGCGGACTCTCAATCACTGCGCCGCCAGGGAAGCCCGCACGCACTATTTTTATTTTTTGCAGTAGGATTCCCTTTGGGGTGGCAGGGGTTAGACTCCAGCAGGCAAATGAGAGGCAGTCTCTCTTCCTACAAGGGGAGGTCTCGGCCCTTACAGAACCCTACGAACGTCTGGCCCCGCCAGACTCGCCTGACACAGCAATGCATGCTGGACTTGCTCTTTCTCATATGAAGAGGTTGACATCCTCCAAAGGCATCTGCCATATAGTTGATGCAAACAGAAGCCGTTTCCAAGGAGTGAGAAGCGGGTACTTCAGCCCTCGGCTGGGCGGGTGGGTGTGCATTCTGCTCTTGCTTCACAGGGCTGCGAGCTGAATTCAGGAAGCCCCCTAACAATTACGTGCGTTGTGTTAAAAAACCGTAAATACACATCACCATTGAGTTTTTCTCATTCTAGGCACTAATGATCTTGGATTATGAACAGTCCCTTTCTCTCCTGAGAAAATGTCATAGTCAGTAACTTAGCTAGGATGTTGAGGTAGTCTTCCAGAATCAGATGACGTGTTCCTATTTCTAAGTGAAAACTTCAACACACTCTTCCTGACTTCTAATTCATGTAAGAAAAGCACAACAGACCCAAGCATGAAGAATTTGTCAGAAATGAAGACAGCACAACTCTCACAACCTGCATTAAGAGGAAAGTTTCATTTCCTTCACATCTGTGTGTGTGTGTGTGTGTGTGTGTGTGTGTACGCACATTCGTGCGTGAGTGATAAGTCTAGCTATATCACAAAGCCCTGGCCTTATAACCTAGTTGTTCTCATGATGGAGGTTGTAGGGGAGGGAGAAGATCAAAAGCAAAGGTGGAGTTGATAAAACATCGTGACATGCATTAGAAAATGGTTACTCGGGACAATGTGCAGAAAGTAAATAAAACACTTAGTAATGCGCATAAAATACTTAACATGGGCATGGCACAGAATGGACATTCAATAACTATCACTATTATCATTTATTTATTTATTTATTTATTATTTTTGGCTGCATTGGGTCTTCGTTGCTGTGCGCAGGCTTTCTCTAGTTGTGGCAAGAGGGGGCTACTCTTCGTTGCAGTGCGCAGGCTTCTCATTGCAGCGGCTTCTCTTGTTGCAGAGCACAGGCTGTAGGTGCGCGGGCTTCAGCAGTTGTGGCACACGGGCTCAGTAGTTGTATCACTACTACCGTTGAGAAACTCTTTCTAGAAGCCTGGAGTCCTGGGGATTTGCCTTCATTCCTTTTAAGGTGGGTCTGTGACCTAAACGTCTGTCCTTGTAAAGAAGTAATTCTGGAGATACACACACACACACACACACACACACACACACACACACACACACACACTGGAATCCTACTCAGCCATAAAAAGAATAAAATTTTGGGCTTCCCTGCTGGCGCAGTGGTTGAGAGTCCGCCTGCCAATGCAGGGGACACAGGTTCGTGCCCCGGTCTGGGAGGATCCCACATGTCGTGGAGTGGCTGGACCTGTGAGCCATGGCCGCTGAGCCTGCACGTCCGGAGCCTGTGCTCCACAACGGGAGAGGCCACAACAGTGAGAGGCCCGCGTACCGCAAAAACAAAAAACAAACAAATAAAAAGAATGAAATTTTGCCATTTGCAACAACATGGATGGACTCAGAGGGCATTATGCTAAGTGAAATAAGTCAGAAAAAGACAAATACTATATAACATCACTTACATGTGGAATCTAAAAAATACAGCAAACCAGTAAATGTAACAAAACAAAAGCAGACTCATAGAGAACAAACTAGTGGTTATCAGTGGGGAGAGGGAAGCAGGGGGGGACAAGATAGGGGTAGGGGATTACAAAAAAAAAGAAGTTCCCTTTGTCTGTCCTCTGTCCTTGCTGTAAGTTCACTTTCTTTTCTCTAAGCTTCAAGAAAGATGCCAGACTGAAGGTCTCTTGTGCTCCAGTAGATGTCAGTCTGGCCTTATGGGAGGACCTAGGGAAAACTAAGATACACACAAGGCTGCTTCCAGGAATGAATGAAAAGGGGGGTGGAGTGCCTCTCACAGGCCGTCTAAGAAATAAGGCAGGAAAGAGGAGGCAGCAAGGCTTCGCAGCCACTTCCATCTCAGGAAAGTATATTGTAAATTTGAGATTTTTACAAACACAAACTTTTATTTAACAAACATTAATTGAGAGGTTACTGTGTGCTGGGGACCTTCTTAGGTCCTGGAGATATAGGATTTGTTGATGTAGTTCCTATCCTCTAGGGCTCCCAAGTTACTTTTTTTAAAAATTATTATTATTATTATTATTATGTGTTGAATGAATGAAATGAAATGCATGCATGAGAACAAAAGTGTCTGAGTGTTTGCTTGCAGAAGAGCATCTTGGAAAAATAGCCACACACACACACCCCAGTTTTGTAACAAAGGAAACCCTAAGGATGAACCAAATGATGCGTAGTGACGTTGAGAAGAAAGAGGAAAACAGGCGTAACCCCTGATGTCTGCAGGAGGAAAGTCAGCGTGAAACAGCAGCCACCAGGGAAGGGGAATGAGCCCTGGATCATCACAGCTGAGGCGTGCAATGATGCGTGTGGACCCCACAGCAACATCAAGGAAGTGGAGTCCTTGCAAGGAGCTAGTTCTGGCTCTCAGTGGTTCTCTGCTACTACGAGCATGTGTGATCTTGGATCCTTGGGCCACCCGGGCGGCCACAGGAGCCAGATACCATCAGTAGTCAGTGACTGGTTCCAATTCTGACCCACCACTTGGCTGGTGTGTGGCCTCGTGCCACCAACTCCACCTCCCTAGAGAGCTCCTTGCCTATAAAATGAGGATTTTTACTAGAACCTACCTTATGGAGTTACGTTAGATCATCCCTAGAAAACAACAGACTAGCTGGTATATATTGAGAGTGCAATAAACATTAGCTATTATTGTTTATTGTTATTCTTATTAATTTTTCTAGGACTGTTTCTCCATTCATAGAATGACAGAATAAACCAGCAAATTTACAAAGTCTCTTACCAATGTAAAAAGAGATGATTGTGATTTCATACTTTTGTTTCCATTTATACACTCATGTGGAAGTGTGGAGTACGGGACAAGCTAATTCTCGTCAGCAAGAAGGAAAACAAAGACCATGGACTGGTAAGGAGAGAAGGAAGTGAGTGGATTACCAGCTGGTGATAATAAACAAAAAGATGGTACAGGACCTCCTCCTCGTTCCCCTTCTTCTTTTTTTCCTTTCTTTGGCTGCACCACGTGGCTTGTGGGGTCAACCATGGATCAAACCCGTGTCCCTGGAAATGCGGAGTCCTAACCACTGGGCCACCAGGGAACTCCCCTCATTCTGTTTCAAGCAAGGAAGGCACTAGAAACAGTTTTTCATACCCAATGTAGCTCAGATTGGCTGAAAGAAAATCTGAAAAAAACAGGGGTTCTTTGTCTCACACAGACCGGCTGGTCTGACATGTGCAGACTCGTCTTCCTTAGAGCTCACAGCATTTGTTTCCTTCCCTTTCCTGCTATGAAACACCAGACCTGGGAGCCTCTCTGCTTAACCATGAATGCACCTTCATGTTCCCGAGCCACATGGTCCATGGGTTTCCCAGGCTCAAGAATAAGGGCAAGTATTCTACTTCTTCACATTTCACGGTGGCAGAAACATCCAGAACTTGTAAAATCTGGGCTCCTCTCAGAGTTTTGGCTACATACACATTTTCAAAGTTACGGTAACAGAACCAATGCCCTTCTTCTCTCTTCCTTTCTCCTCCTCACTGGCCTATCCACCCAAGACCCATCCACTCAGGTTGGATCTCAAGACGTGTCACTAGCCACCTTCATAAAGTTTATATTATGAACTGGCCTCTGTGGACCCAGACATTTCAGACTTCAGGAAGAAATGAGTTTAATGTTTAACCCCAAGGGAACAAAGGGAATTTAGAAGATGCTATGGGGTCCCAGGAGGCAAAGAAAGAAAGGCAGAATGACAGGCAAAGGAAAAGAGTTGTCAAATCCCAGATGTAAGGACAGGAGACACTTCGCCAAGTTCCTCACAGAGCACTCCATTATTTTGCTCACTACCTTCGTCAGATGTACAAGGCAAGCAGCAACCTGTGTCTCCACTCCCTGCCTGCAGAAAGCTTGTGCCAACAGAAGCACAAGGTGGTGATCTTTGCTTACGTAATTCCGGCATGAATCCTAAATCTCTAGACTTGGGAAGCTGCCCACTAAAGACAGATGGACAGATGGAATGACGTCTCAGTTAAGGTGTGCTCAGGAAGAGAACTTCCTTTAGAATCAAAACTAAGTCTCCAATATACCCTGAGAGATAGGGTTTGCCAAGGAAGGTGGGGCACAACAATTGATGACTATTGCTTTCTTCATAGGATCTTAAAGTGCCAGAAGGGAATTCTCTGGCAGACCAGTGGTTAGGACTCCAGTGCTTTCACTGCCAGGCCCAGGCTTAATCCCTAGTCAGGGAACTAAGATCCCCGCAGGCCACCAATATACAAACAAACAAACAAACAAAAAACAAAACCAGGAAGGGAGCAAATGCAGAAACAAGGGAGGAGCAGTCAAGCAACAACAGTGCAGCCTTGAGGCAGGGTCCTGGTTCTTCCTCAAGGAATATACATCACAATATCATTGAGTTCTTCTGCAGGAACTAAGGCCCCCACCCAGGTGGTAACTTCAGGCTGAGCCTAAGATTCCTGGAGTACCACCCAGTTATCTCACCACCAACCAACCTGAAGAAAGCCACACACCCTGCAGACCTCACCCAAATTATGCCTATAAAAACTTTTAGCTGAAAACCATTGGGGAGTTCAGGGTTTTAGAGCAGGAACCACCCATCCTCCTTGTATTGGCACTGTTAAAATAAATGCTGCCCTTTCCTTCACCATAACCTGGTGTCAGTAGATTGGCTTTACTGTGCGCAGGAAAGCAAACCTGAGTTTGGTTCAGTAACATATTGTCGGTGATGAAAACATGTATGTACAGACGATATATAAAGGTGATCTGATGGATTCGTGTGGGTCTTTCAAGGTATCAGATAATCAGCATGGTATAGTACTAAAAATGATAAAAATAGCTATCGTTGGTTGTTTTTGGAGTACTTAACTACTTGCCAGGCACTATACCAAGATCTTTAAATGTATTAACTCATTAATCTCCATAAGAGCCTTATGAGATTGTTATTTCTCAAAAATGAGAAACCCAAGGCACAGAGAGATGTACTGAAAAGAGCACTGACCGAGCATTTTGGGGGCCTGAAGTCCAGTCCCAGGTACAAGTAAGTTGACATGAGTTTAGGGAAAACTCTAGCTTCTCCAGAGAGCATTTTCTTTTTTTTTTTTTTTATTTTGCGGTACGCGGGCCTCTCACTGCTGTGGCCTCTCCCGTTGTGGAGCACAGGCTCCGGACGCGCAGGCTCAGCGGCCACAGCTCACGGGCCCAGCCGCTCCGCGGCACGTGGGATCTTCCCGGACCAGAGCACAAACCCGTGTCCCCTGCATCGGCAGGCAGACTCGCAACCACCGCGCCACCAGGGAAGCCCAGAGAGCATTTTCTTTTCCATTTAGTACACAAAACAAGAGAAACATCCAATTACTGGTTATTTAGTATGGATCAGGCACAAGAGTGAGCATTTTACACGCACTATCTCATTTAATTTTCATAGTCAAATGGGGTGGGTACTGGTGTCCTCATTTTACAGACAAGGAAATTGATGCCTCAGAGGTGAGTAACTGGATGTGCTCCTAAGTGCTACAGCTGGAATCTGAATCCAGGCCTGTATGTATCCAGAGCCCTTAACCCTCACAACCTTTCCAGCTTCAGTACCTTTAGACTTGCTTCCTTTACCTGCAGTCCTTCTTTAAGGCTGGTTCAATCCCATCCTTTAGGCATTAACTCAAAACTTCAAGTTTGTAGAAGCTTTTCCTCAAGGCTGTTGCACTGCATAACTCCAGGGGGCGCTGTCCACATGGACCATCATGTGAGAGGTGCCCCACTGGAAATGAGTAATGTGGCAGCTGTTTTCACTAACCACCGCATGAAATCCTGGTCATTCTCTATCACCCCATCTGGTTTCATTTACCTCTTATGACTTACCCCCATCTAAAATGAATTATTTTATTTATATAATTATTTTCTATGTCTCTGTGATGCTGTGATTCATAGTAACACATATTTGGTCTTTGTCACATTCCTGGCACAGAACTCCTAAAACCTTTGGAATTTCCTAAGTGATGAGAGCAATAAAGGTGTCTTGTGTTATGTTAATGAGGTGACTTTCCACACACCCCTAAAGGTGGTTGCCAGAAGAACCAACCATGTGATTACAGGGTTGGAACTTTGAATCCCACCTCCCTGACTTCTGGGGAGGGGAAAGGGACTGGAGGTTGAATTGACTGCCAACGGCCAAAGATTTAATTAATCATGCCAGTGTAACGAAACCTCCATTTAAAAAATCAAAAGGTTGGCTCTTGAAGATGGCGGACTAGAAGGACATGCACTCACTCCCTCTGTCGAGAGGACCAGAATCACAACTAACTGCTGAACAATCATCAACAGGAAGACACTGGAACTCACCAGAAAAGATACCCCACATCCAAAGACAAAGGAGAAGCCACAATGAGATGGTAGGAGGAGCGCAATCACAATAAAATCAAATCCCATGACTGCAGGGTGGGTGACTCACAAACTGGAGAACACGTATACCACAGAAGTCCATCTACTGGATTGAAGGTTCTGAGCCCCACGTCAGGCTTCCCAACTGGGGGTCCGGCAATGGGAGGAGGAATTCTCAGAGAATCAGACTTTGAAGCCTAGCGGGATTTGATTGTAGGACTTTGACAGGACTGGGGGAAACACAGACTCCACTCTTGGAGGGCACACACAAAGTAGTGTGTGCATCGGGACCCAGGGGAATGCGCAGTGACCCCATAGGAGACTGAACCAGACCTACCTGCTAGTGTTGGAGGGTCTCCTGCAGAGGTGGGAGGATGGCTGTGGCTCCCCGTGTGGACAAGGACACTGGCAGTAGATGTTCTGGGAAGTACTCCTTGGCGTGAGCCCTCCCAGAGTCCGCCATTAGTCCCACCAAAGAGCCAGGTAGGCTCCAGTGCTA
The DNA here is from genome assembly GCF_964374135.1 of Grampus griseus. Classification (NCBI taxonomy): domain Eukaryota; kingdom Metazoa; phylum Chordata; class Mammalia; order Artiodactyla; family Delphinidae; genus Grampus; species Grampus griseus. The sequence continues at coordinate 18,653,884 of NC_139011.1, forward strand.
GGTTGCCTCAAGCCAAACCACCACCAGGGAGGGAACCCAACCCCACCCATCAGCAGACAAGTGGATAAAAGTTTTACTGAGCTCTGCCCACCAGAGCAACACCCAGCTCTACACACCACCAGTTCCTCTCATCAGAAAGCTTGAACATGCCACTTAGATAGCCTCATCCACCAGAGGGCAGACAGCAGAAGTAAGAACTACAACTCTGGAACATGTGGAAGGAAAACCACATTCAAAGAAAGATAGACAAAATGAAAAGGCAGAGGACTTTGTACCAGATGAAGGAACAAGATAAAACCCCAGAAAAACACCTAAATGAAGTGGAGACAGGCAACCTTCCAGAAAAAGAATTCAGAATAATGATAGTGAAGATGATCCAGAACTTCAGAAAAAGAATGGAAGCAAAGATCAAGAAGGTGCAAGAAATGTTTAACAAAGACCTAGAAGAATTAAAGAACAAACAGAGATGAACAATACAATAACTGAAATGAAAAATACACTAGAAGGAATCAATAGCAGAGTAACTGAAGCAGAAGAACGGATAAGTGACCTGGGAGACAGAATGGTGGAATTTACTGCTGTCGAACAGAATAAAGAAAAAAGAATGAAAAGAAATGAAGACAGCCCAAGAGACCTCTGGGACAACATTAAAGGCACCAACATTCACATTATAGGGGTCCCAGAAGGAGAAGAGAGAGAGAAAAGACCCGAGAAAATATTTGAAGAGATTAGAGTTGAAAACTTCCCTAACATGGGAAAGGAAATAGCCACCCAAGTCCAGGAAGTGCAGAGAGTCCCAGGCAGGATAAACCCAAGGAAAAACACTCTGAGACACATAGTAATCAAATTGACAAAAATTAAAGGAAAAGAAAATTTATTGAAAGCAACAAGGGAAAAACGACAAATAACATACAAGGGAACTCCCAGAAGGTTAACAGCTGATTTCTCAGCAGAAACTCTACAAGCCAGAAGGGAGTGGGACGATATATTTAAAGTGATGAAAGGGAAAAACATACAGCCAAGATTACTCTACCCGGCAAGGATCTCATTCAGATTCGACAGAAAAATCAAAAGCTTTACAGACTAGCAAAAGCTAAGAGAATTCAGCACCACAAAACCAGCTCTACAACAAACACTAAAGGAACTTCTCTAAGTGGGAAACACAAGAGAAGAAAAGGACCTACAAAAACAAACCCATAATAATTAAGAAAATGGTAATAGGAACATACATATTGATAATTACCTTAAACGTGAATAGATTAAATGCTCCAACCAAAATACATACGCTTGCTGAATGGATACAAAAAGAAGACCCATATATATGCTGTCTACAAGAGACCCACTTCAGACCTAGGGACACATACAGACTGAAAGTGAAGGACACATACAGACTGAAAGTGAGGGGATGGAAAAAGATATTCCATGCAAATGGAAATCAAAAGAAAGCTGGAGTAGCTATACTCATATCAGACAAAATAGACTTTAAAATAAAGAATGTTGCAAGAGACAAGCAAGGACACTACATAATGATCAAGGGATCAACCCAAGAAAAAGATATAACAATTTTAAATATATATGCACCCAACATATGAGCACCTCAATACATAAGGCAACTGCTAACAGCTATAAAAGAGGAAATCAACAGTAACACAGTAATAGTGGGGGACTTTAACACCTCACTAACACCAATGGACAGATCATCCAGACAGAAAATCAATAAGGAAACACAAGCTTTAAATGACAAAATAGACCAGATATATTTAATTGATATTTATAGGACATTCCATCCAAAAACAGCAGATTACACTTCTTCTCAAGTGCACACGGAACATTCTCCAGGATAGATCACATCTTGGGTCACAAATCAAGCCTTGGTAAATTTAAGAAAGTTGAAATCATATCAAGCATCTTTTCTGACCACAATGCTATGAGATTAGAAATCAGTTACAGGTTTTATAGCAATACAAGCCTACCTTAAGAAACAAGAAAAATCTCAAATAAACCCTCTAACCTTACACCTAAAGGAATTAGAGAAAGAAGAACAAACAAAACCCAAAGTTAGTAGAAGGAAAGAAATCATAAAGAGCAGAGCAGAAATAAATGAGATAGAAACAAAGAAAACAATAGCAAACATTAATAAAACTAAAAGCTGGTTCTTTGAGAAGATAAACAAAATTGATAAACCTTTAGCCAGACTCATCAAAAAAAAGAGGGGGAGGACTCAAATCAATAAAATTAGAAATGAAAAAGGAGAAGTTACAATGGACCACAGAAATACAAAGCATCCTAAGAGACTACTACAAGCAACTCTATGCCAATAAAATGGACAACCTGGAAGAAATGGACAAATTCTTAGAAAGGTATAAACTTCCAAGACTGAAACAGGAAGAAATAGAAAATGTGAACAGATAAATCACAAATAATGAAATTGAAACTGTGATTAAAAATGTTCTACAAACAAAAGTCCAGGACCAGATGGCTTCACAGGTGAATTCTATCAAACATTTAGAGAAGAGCTAACACCCATCCTTCTCAAACTCTTCCAAAAAACGGCAGAGGAATGAACACTCCCAATCTCATCCTACGAGGCCACCATCACACTGATACCAAAACTAGACAAAGATACTACAAAAAAAGAAAATTACAGACCAATGTCACTGATGAATACAGATGCAAAAATCTTCCACAAAATACTAGCAAAGAGAATCCAACAGCACATTAAAAGGATCATACACCATGATCAAGTGGGATTTATCCCAGGGATGCAAGGATTCTTCAATGTACGCAAATCAATCAATGTGATAAACCATATTAACAAGTTGAAGGAGAAAAACCACATGATCATCTCAATAGATGCAGAAAAAGCTTTTGACAAAATTCAACACCGATTTATGATAAAAAAACTCTTCAGAAAGTGGGCATAGAGGGAACCTACCTCAACATAATAAAGTCCATATACAACAAACCCACAGCAAACGTCATTCTCAATGGTGAAAAACTGAAAGTATTTCCTCTAAGATCAGGAGCAAGACAAGGATGTCCACTCACACCACTATTATTCAACATAATTTTACAAGTCCTAGCCATGGCAATCAGAGAAGAAAAAGAAATAAAAGGAATCCAAATTGGTAAAGAAGAAGTAAAACTGTCACTGCAGATGACATTATACTATACATAGAGAATGCTAAAGATGCTACCAGAAAACTACCAGAGCTAATCAATGAATTTGGTAAAGTTGCAGGATACAAAATTAATGCACAGAGATCTCTTGCATTCCTATACACTAATGATGAAAAATCTGAAAGAGAAATTAAGGAAACACTCCCATTTACCATTGCAACAAAAAGAATAAAATACCTCGGAATAAACCTACCTAAGGAGACAAAAGACCTGTATGCAGAAAACTATAAGACAGTGATGAAATAAATTAAAGATGATACAAACAGAGGGAGAGATATACCATGCTCTTGGATTGGAAGAATCAACATTGTAAAAATGACTATACTACCCAAAGCAATCTACAGATTCAATGCAATCGCTATCAAACTACCAATGGCATATTTCACAGAACTAGAACAAAAAATTTCACAATTTGTATGGAAACACAAAAGACCCCAAATAGCCAAAGCAATCTTGAGAAAGAAATGGAGCTGGAGGAATCAGGCTCCCTGACTTCAGACTATACTACAAAGCTACAGTAATCAAGACAGTATGGTACTGCCACAGAAAACAGATCATAGATCAATGGAATAGGATAGAAAGCCCAGAGATAAACCCACACACCTACAGTCAACTAATCTATGACAAAGGAGGCAAGGATACACAATGAAGAAAAGATAGTCTCTTCAATAAGTGGTGCTGGGAAAACTGGACAGCTACATGTAAAAGAATGAAATTAGAACACTCCCTAACACCATACACAAAAATAAACTCAAAATGGATTAGATACCTAAATGTAAGACCGGACACTATAAAACTCTTAGAGGAAAACATAGGCAGAACACTCTATGACATAAATCACAGCAAGATCCTTTTTGACCCACCTCCTAGAGAAATGGAAATAAAAACAAACAAATGGGACCTAATGAAACTTAAAGGCTTTTGCACAGCAAAGGAAACTACAAACAAGACGAAAAGACAACCCTCAGAATGGGAGAAAATATTTGCAAATGAATCTACCGACAAAGGATTAATCTCCAAAATATATAAAGAGCTCATGCCACTCAATATTAAAAAAACAAACAATCCCATCCAAAAATGGGCAGAAGACCTAAATAGACATTTCTCCAAAGAAGATATACAGATGGCCAAGAAGCACATGAAGAGCTGCCCAACATCACTAATTATTAGAGAATGGCAAATCAAAACTACAATGAGGTATCACCTCACACCAGTTAGAATGGGCATCATCAGAAAATGTACAAACAACAAATGTTGGAGAGGGTGTGGAGAAAAAGGAACCCTCTTGCACTGTTGGTGGGAATGTAAATTGATACAGCCACTATGGAGAACAGTATGGAGGTTCCTTAAAAAACTAAAAATAGAATTACCATATAACCCAGCAATCCCACTACTGGGCATATACCCAGAGAAAACCATAATTCAAAAAGACACATGCACCCCAGTGTTCATTGCAGCAGTATTTACAATAGCTAGAACATGGAAGCAACCTAAGTGTCCATCGACAGATGAATGGATAAAGAAGTTGTGGTACACACATACAATGGAATATTACTCAGTTATAAAAAGGAACGAAATTGGGTCATTTGTAGAGACGTGGATGGATCTAGAGACTGTCATACAGAGTGAAGTAAGTCAGAAAGAGAAAAACAAATATCATATATTAACACATATATGTAGCACCTAGAAAAATGGTACAGATGAACCTGTTTGCAGGGCAGAAATAGAGACACAGATGTAGAGAACAAATGTATGGACACCAAGGGGGGAAAACGGTGGGTTTGGTGGTCGTGGTGGGATGAATTGGAAGATCGGGATTGACATATATATACTAATATGTATAAAATAGATAACTAATAAGAACCTGTTGTGTTAAAAAATAAATAAAATTCAAAAATTAAAATAATAAATGAAATAAAATAAATAAAAAGATTGGGGTTGGGAAAGCTTTGGGGTTGTTGAACACATGGAGATTTAGAGAGAGTGGCATGTTCTGAGAGGACATGGAAGCTTCATGCCCTTTCCCCTTACCATTCCCTGTGCATCTCTTCCATCTGTCCATTCCTGAGTTATATCCTTTTATAATAAAGCAGTAATCTAATAAGTAAAATATTTCTCTGCTTTCTGTGTGCCGCTCTAGCAAATTAGTCAAACACAAGGAAAGGGTCATGAGAACCTCTGATCCATTCAATCAGAAGCACAGGTGATAACCTGGGCTTGCAATTGGCAGCTGAAGTGAAGGGGAGGGGCAGTCTTGTAGGTCTGAACCCTTAAAATGTTGAATCTAATGCTGTATCCAGGTAGATAGTGTCAGAATTAGGTTGAATTATAGGACACCTTGTTGGTGTTGGAGCATCGCTTGATGGTGCTGGAGGAACCCCCCACAATGGAACTGGGTGCAGAACTTCTTTTAGTCCCCCAAGAATATATAAACTTCATAAGGACTGGGACCTTTCTTATTTACTGCTGTTTGGGAAAGATTTAGTTACAGGCCCATAGTAGGTGCTTAATAAATTCTTTGTTGGGTGTTTTTGAAGATGTTACATGGCTTCCAGTAATCCTTGTCTCATCAAAATCATAGAGTTGTTGTAGGGTAAAAGGTTTCAAAGACATCCTGTGCGTAAAGAAGACATTGATATACTAAGTTAGGATCACAAACGACTTCTTACATTTTTTGTGCTTTAAACTTTATGAACTTTGCAGCAAATGAGAATTCTCAATATCATTGACCTAATAAACATTTGACAAAAATTAAGAAGTTTCAGAATATAGGTGTTGGATAAGATACTGATCAACATATATCACTTTTATATTTCAGATGGGCAACTACATTGGTTCAACCACTTTGCAAACTAGTTACATGTGATCTTGTAGAGTCAGTATTCACATTTCCTATGACTCAGAAATTCTTGTGGATACCGAAGAGAAACTCCTACACTTGTACCCAGGAGATGATATCAGAATATTCATAGTAATCCTACTTATGACAACAACAATGGAAACAACCCAAATGCCCATTGTCAAGAAAACAGACAAAATTTGTGCTCTGGAAATTTATGAAGCTGTAAAAAATGAATTAATTATAACTACATATAAAAATCTAGAAGAATCTTAGTAATATAATCTTGAATGAAAACAAGCAAGTCCCAGAAGTTTATATAAAACTTGATGTTCTTTTAATAAAGTTCGTTTTTTAAAAAACCTAAACAATGATTAAGAACAAAAAGAACAGTGGGGAACTCCCTGGCAGTCCAGTGGTTAAGACTCAGCGTTTTCACTGCTGCACAGCCAAAAAAAAAAAAAAAAAAGAACAAGAGAATGAATGGTAAACTCAACATTTGCCATTGTGCTTTCCTTGGGTAAGGGAAAGTGAGGGACAGGATTGGGAAGGAGACAACAGTTTAAATATAAGTTGTTGTCAGTGTTCTGGTCCTGGGGTTGGATGGTGGTTTGTGGTATTAAAACACCCGTATCAACCCAGGATTTCATGTTCCCACCTCTCCATGGAGAGAAGTCTTCTAGGAGACAGGCCTAGAGGTGACTCTTGAAGGATGAGCTGAATCCAGGGTCCAGTCTACTCAGTTTTATACTTCCAGGGCCTACATATACTGTCCAGCAAAACACAGGTCCTCAGTGAGGTTTCTTGAATGAATGAAAGAGCAAGTGAATAAATGAGAGAAAAATGTAAAGTCCTTTTGCTTAATATTGCGTGTAGTCTGAATAACCACTCATCTCCATACTTCTACCCTACACATACTGAATTGTGTAACTGATTTCCTAATTAGTTGAAAAAAAAACAAAAAGCAAAAAAATAGCATTCTTTCAAAATAGTAAACAACGACATAGCATATTTCCATATAGACTATTCCATAACACACATCAGTAACTGTGTAGTGAGGAAATGATTCCAAATCAAATACACTACAGAAAAAGCTTTTTAATGCACTTTTTTTTTTCCAGGCAAAAGAGCTTCAGAAAACATCCATCATTAAGTAGTTTTACAAATGGCACTTTTGGCTACATTAGAGAATTAGATATGAGTCCCATGTGTTTTCTCTGATGGGTTAGTAGTAGATCAGCTTTACAATGCAACCCTTTCTTAGGATAAAAAAAATGACTAATTTGTTCTAAAAGACAGAAAAAGCTAGAACCCTAAAGTCATTGTTTTAAAAATTTAACATTTATTTCATGCTATAGCGTCTATTTTCATATTATAATTTTAAGTATTTTGCTATAATTTTTAAGAAATGGAGAAAATAAATTTCAACCTAATTTAAAAATAAACATATATATTAAGTACATATATTAATGCATTTGACAATACCATATGCTAACTTTGATGATGAACTTCCTTTTGGTACACTGCAGATTTGTCCTTTTGGTATTGAACTGAGGACAAACATATTACACCTGAAATTCTGCCTTAAATGAGTAAAACCATGGTCAATGACACCAATAGACTCCAACCAATTTGCAAAACTGAAATGTTCTAGAGTTATTCTGATCATGTATAACCAAAATGAAACAGGATTAATATTCAATGGGAGAGAATAGTCAACATCATTCAAGTAGATCTTAAAAGCAGATTATTTTCACAACATATTTGAAAGTAATGAGTATTTGGAAACGTGAGACTCAATTCTGGCCCGAAAGCAATGATTTTTAAATTATTAATTGCTACCACTCCAATGCATTCACCTTTTATAAGGTAGTGTGAAGCTGACAGTATCTAATCTACTCAAACATGGATATCTTCTTCATGTTACCCACCATTTCTCAACTAGAAATGTATCAATTTATACAATTATTTATCAGATATTAATAAGAACACATCAAATAACAGAACCAACCCAAAAGGCAGCTGCATTTTTCTCTCTACAGCAGAATTAACCAACATGGCTTTCAAATCCTATGCTAAAGAATTAACGAAAAATGATTTCTGTCTCTATCACAAAAACACAGACACATTACACAAACACCTGAAAACCCAAAAGTGTTTTCTCTAGGAACAAAGTAAGCCATTTCAGGGATTCTCCATGAGTGAACTCTCACACACAGTACACCAATACACACAGACACACACATACATAGGAAATAAAAGCTCTTAGAAATACTGCTTACTGTTAATTTAGAATCATTCTTGGTGTTACATTTAGGAATGGAGTTTCTAAATTTTAAAGCCGTTCAACTGTCAAAATATCACATAAAATATTTATTTTTTAATGATAGGATTTAACAACTCAAGGCCTGAGTTAATTAAAGTATGTATCCTTCACCTGCACAGGTACATGGCACAGCTGCATTTTATGAATAACCCAAAGCCAAAGGCCTGTCTTCACGGCATCACCCTCCCCTGCAGGAGGCTATATAAGGACATAGGATTGGAGGGCGGGAGGCTGGTGTTTGGCCCAGGCTCTGGCCCCAACAAGCCTCATGAGTATGGGCACGCCACCTGACCGCTCCACACCTCAGCAAAATGCAAAGAATAGAAACCATGCTCCTCTCTGTGGCTCCATGCAGCACTATTATTTCAGGATTTTTCTGACTCTAGTTTTCATTAGGCGTGGGGCTTTACTCACAACTGTTGTACTTCTACGCAGTGGTTGGTCAGTAATTTACATCTGGATAGCTGAAGCCTTTCAGTAACTAGGTAAGTTTTTGGTCCTTTATTCAAAAAAATAGTGAGTACCTAGTCTTAGTGGGTTTAAAAATGGCCAGATTCTTTGCAGCTCCTCCCATCAAAAGGAAGTCTGTTTCCCAGCCTCTTGATTCTGGGCTAGCTTTGTGACTTGCTTTGGCCAACAAAATGCTGTGGAGGCGACACTGTGTGACTTCCAAGCAAGTCCACAAAAGGTCTTGCAGTTTCCATGCTCCCCCTTTGATCTCATGAGGCCTAACGAGAAAGCCTGAGCTAGCTATGGGGAAAGGCCACGTGAAGTGAACTGAGGCACCCCAGCCAACAGCGAGATACATGCACAAAGCCATCCACAATCAGCCAGCCCCGCAATCGACACGCTCCCTGACCACAGACGTTTGTTTGAACCCAACGCGTACCACATCAAGCTGGGGCTGGTCATCCTAGGTGAGCTTTGCCCAAAAGGCCAACCCACAGGATCACGAGCAAATAAGTAGGGTTATAAGGTATGCTTTGGGTTGATTCGCTAGACAGCAATGGATAGCGGACATACTGCTCTGTGTTAGGAACTGTGAAGGGACTACCTGGGCAGCAAGACACAGTTCCTGTTCTGCAGATGCTTAGAGTGTAGTCAGGGAGACAGACGTGTAATGGGACAATTTCAAAGGAAATGTCATCAGTGCTCTCATCACAAGAGAGTGGTGTATAGGGGTCCATGGGAATTTAGAGAAGGGCATCAATCCCAGAACTAGATTGCTGGCAAAGATTTCTCAGAGGTACTAGCTAAGAATATCTAAGCGGAATTAATAAGACAGATTTTTCCAGGCAAAGAAGGAGAGAGAATAATATTCTAGGGAGGAGAAACTGCACGGGCAAAGGCTGCAGGGAGCTAGACCGGGGCCCTTTTGGGACTGGAGCTTTCACTTTAACTACAGGGTGAGGATGCCAGGGGTGGGCTGGGACTATAGCTAAGGTGAAGCTCTCTTGGCCTTAAATAGAACTCTCTGGCATTTGCACTTTAAGGGTGATGGGAGTCAAAGGAGGAATCAGTTCCATCCTCCCTTCCTGCTTTTATTCCCTTCCTCCCTCCCTCCCTCCCTCCCTTCCTTCCTTCCTTCTTCCTCCCTCCCTCCTTCCCTCCCTCCCTCTTTCCCTCCCTCCCTCCCTCCCTCTTTCCCTCCCTCCCTCCCTCCTTCGCTCCCTCTCTTCCATCCTCCCTTCCTTCCTTCTTCCTTCCTTCTTCCTTCCCTCCCTCCCTCCTTCCCTCCCTCTTTCCCTCCCTCCATCCCTTCATCCATCCTTCCTTCTTCCTTCTTCCTTCCTTCCCTCTCTCCCTCCTTCCCTCCTTCCTTCACCTTAGTGTTCATTTGAGCAAGATATCAATGCCACTCTCTGAATCAAAGAAATTTCACAGGCAGGAGGCTGTGTGAAGTCAATAAAGGCAGATGCCTCTCTGGTGCTTAGACTGGCTGAAGGGAAGTGGTATTATGCCAAGGTCCAAGACAACGGGCATTGGGACATGCATAAAAAGGACGGGTAGCAGCAAGAAGATGCCACACCCAAAAGGCATTCCTCCTTCTTTTAGCAGTTAATGAATACATGCAGACAGGAGGCATTTAGGACTTTTTTTTTTTGCGGTACACGGACCTCTCACTGTTGTGGCCTCTCCCGCTGCAGAGCACAGGCTCCAGAGCGGCCATGGCTCATGGGCCCAGCCGCTCCACGGCATGTGGGACCTTCCCGGACCAGGGCACGAACCCGTGTCCCCTGCATCGGCAGGCAGACTCTCAACCACTGCGCCACCAGGGAAGCCCTAGGACTTATCTTTTAAAGATGTTATACATTTTTTTAAAGCCTAATGGTAAGGCTTCCCACTTACTAGCTGTGTGGCCTTGGGTATATGACTAACCTTTTTATGAGTCCATTTCCTAAGTTGTAAAATGGAGATGACGACAACACTGACCTCACAGGTCAGTAAGGATAGGCAATGTATAGTTTTAGCACAGCACTGGGTACAGGATAAGCCCTCAACGGAAGGTCCCTAAATGCGGAAAGGCTGGGGAATGTAGGAGAGGGAGTAACATGGGCTTTAGCATTAGATAAACTCGTGTTTGAATCCAGGCTCTATCACTTAGTAGTTCTTGCAACTGTGTGAACTTGAGACCATTTTAAAACTTGCTCAGGCTTAGTTTTCAAGTCTGAAAAATGGGGGGCATAATACCAACCCTGCTGGGTTGTGATGAGTATTAAAAGAGAGCACGTACGTAAAGTGCCAGAGCACACAGCCCGGCACATAGTTTAAACGCACATACACACGGAGACGATAATATTTCTCAAATGTAGATCGACAGTATTAATGTTAGCCATCCTATATTACTTCAAAGTCCTATTCTCTGACTAAAGCTACAGACCAGAAAAGTTGGACTACCAGAAACATATATATGTGGTATCTTTAACACGGTATGTCCATTCCACCAGTACCATTACATTATGATAACCTATCACCCAAAAATGGCCAAGGTACAACATTCATATTTTGTTACTACACGATAAGAAAGTAACCTTGTCGTTCAGAATGTATTATATGAAAATAAGAGGAATTGAGCATTCCCTGATTCCCTAATTTGGCACGTTGAGGAGCTTCCTCTATACACCAAGCCCCAAAATGCATTCTCTTTGAGACCAAAAAAAGAAACACGCGTATATACAAGTGAGCTGAAGAGTTACAACACAAGAAGTTGCTTTTGGTGAAAAATAACCTTGCCAAATAAGCAACATGTCATGCCCTTAGAATATGTCACACTAGAAAGCTAGTGAAAATTCAGGCCAATAAGGCAATTTAGTTTCAAGTTTTATCATATATGGGCCAAGTTCTAGAATATTTCACTTAAAAAGGGACAACTTCAAAGTGAAATCTTGCCAGAGGTGTGATTTTGAATTATGTGTGTATATACAAACTTGTCTGTTTCGACATTCAACATATTCAGGATTATTTCTAGAAAGCTGCTGTTGCTGACTGATAGAACAAAATGATGTAGGCTCAGAAAGAGAAAACAGAGCACATAGTTTTAAGTAGTTATCTCCCTATCTACCCCAACCATACCATTATAAGGTTTTTGGTTTTTGACCAACGCCATAACTGAAAACACATGTTAAGTGAAAAGTTGACACTAAAGGCAGGAATTAAGTCAAAAATTTGATGGCTTTTAAGCACTGAATGATTTAGAACCTTCAAAATGCTAATTAACAAGTACTATTCCTTTGGATGTCGTTTTAATTTGAAATTTGGTGAAATCTAGATCCTCTAATAAACAGTTCCATGCTCATTTGTTGACGGTACAACTTAAAGTCTGTAAAAACTACTTTATTGACTCCTGTGAAGGGGATTTTAGCACATCGCTGTTTTGGCAAGAGAAGCATTTCAACAACTTTCTGCAAACTAAGATATAAAGCAATGGATGAGAACTGCAAATGGAAATTGAGTAAGGCAATGCTACTATGTAAAAAAAAATTCTGTTTCTCAAACTTTTTCTACACTGACGTAAGTCTTTTTTTGTTGTTTTTTTTAAAAAAGATGTATTACCCGGTTCTTCCACATTCAACAGGGAAACAGTGTGTGAAACTCAAATTAAGATGTGTATGTACGGAGAAAAGATCTGTATGTCCAAAACCATCCAGGTATACAGAAGTCTTGTCATTGCAGAGCTTTGTGTTGTTCTGCCTTTGATCCTCCGCAGGCCACGGGATGGGCTGGGAGGGCTACCCTCTCAGCACTCTAACTCCTCCATGACCTCCATCACAATCGTCCGTGGGCCCGTCAGAATCAGGTTGCTCACCGTCCGGTAGTCAACGTGCAGTACGTTAAGCCCATTTACAGAGACGACGAACTGACAGACCTAAAGGAAGGACAAAGAAAAAGCATCTCTTGAATTCCCTAGCGGTCCAGTGGTTAGGACTCCCCGCTTCCATCAGCAGCAACATGGAAGGACCTAGAGATTCTCCTACTGAGTGAAGTAAGTCAGACAGAGGAAGACAAGTATCACGAGATATCGCTTACATGTGGAATCTAAGGAAAAGGGCCTACTGTATGGCACAGAGAACTCTACTCAGTACTCTGTAATGACCTATACGGGGGAAAGAATCTAAAAAAAGAGTTGATATATGTATATGTATAACTGATTCACTTTGCTGTACAGCAGAAACTAACACAACATTCTAAATCAACTAGACTCCAATAAAAAAAAAAAAAAAAACTATGCACATTGAAAGAAAAAAAAAGCATCTTAGAGCTCCCGGTTTTTCACAGACCTAGAATAAAGACATTGTGTATCTTTAACAGGTAACTTCCTACATTGGTACCCAACTGTACCCAGCCAGCAACTGCAATTTAACAATTTCCAAGAAACTATCCTTTTCCTGGAAGGCGGTATAATAGAAAAAGCATTTGGTTTAGCGTTTTACCAACTTGGGTTTAAATCCTAACTCAGCAACTTACTAGCTTAAGCTAGGTATTTAAATTCCTGAGCTTCAGTTCCCTCAGCTCTAAAATAGGGGTGATTAATAATCATAATATCTACCTTCTAAGATTGTTGTAAGAATTAAATGAGGTCAAGGACGTAAAGCTTCTACTCCAGTGCTCTGAACCTATGGGGTACTCAATACTTTTTCATAATCACAGTGTTTGTGGCTGTTACTATTCATTTGGACTCAGTTTACAGCGAGATTCTATGTCCTCGTGTTCCCCAAACAGTCTTCTTTTATACCTATTATTCCTGCATGATTATTAATAGTTTCTCCTTTCACCTGCCATGGTGTCCCAGTTGAGATGATAAATTTCACCCATTTCCCTATTTCCCATCCTTACGAAAATGGATGAGGCCAACAAAGGTCAGCTTTTAAACTAAGTATTAGTTTACCTATGATAGGACAGATAATTACAATAAAAAAATTTTAAAAGCACTATTCAGTAATGAGCGGCCACTTTGGATGTGTCATACTGAACATAATACTGATCACAGCTACTGCCTCAAACGGAGGGGCTTCTCTTGAGGTTGGTGGTGGCATCAGATGCTGGGTACTTTCCATTTAGCTGACACAGATTAACAGATGGTATATCTGTTGTGTGTCTGAACAGTGCACACTGGACAGGAATGATTTGTTTATATCTCTCAAATAGAAAAATGGACAGATCTCCAGCTGTCGGTGATAAGTACTTCTAATCAGCAAAACAGAATCAAACAGAATATAAATCTATAAGGTGCTTGGCATATAGTAGGCACTGGTGGTGAGCTGAATGATACCCCCAACCCCCAAAGAGTTCCATGTCCTAATCCCCAGAACCTGTGAATATATTAGTTGACATGGCGACAAGGAATTAAAGTTGCAAATGGAACTGGACTGCTAATCAGCTGATTTTAACATAGGGATTATCCAGGTGGGCCCAATGTAATCACAAGGGTACTTATAAGAAGGAGACAAAAAGTCAAAGGCAGAGGGGCTTCCCTGGTGGCACAGTGGTTGAGAGTCTGCCTGCCGATGCAGGGGACACAGGTTCGTGCCCCAGTCCGGGAGGATCCCACATGCCGCGGAGCGGCTGGGCCCGTGAGCCATGGCCGCTGAGCCTGCACGTCCGGAGCCTGTGCTCCGCAACGGGAGAGGCCACAACAGTGTGAGGCCCGCGTACCGCAAAAAAAAAAAAAAAAAAAGTCAAAGGCAGAATTAGGAGATGTGACCAGAGAAGCAAGACTGATATGAGGAAGGGGCTAGGAGCTGAGGGATGCAGGTGGCCTCTAGAAGTTGAAAAAGGTAAGGAAAGGGATTCTCCCCTCAGAACCTACAGAAGGAATGCAGACCTACTGATACCTTTATTTTAGACCTTTTACTCCAGAACTATAAGATAATAAATTTACATTGTTTTAAGTTACCAAGTTTGTTAATTTGTTACAGCAGCAATAGGAGATGAATAAAATAATCAATACATATTCATTGTTGAATGAACTGAATGAATAATGTATTAAGCAAAAAAGCACAATTAGGATTGAGCCTGAAGGATTTCTGGCTCCTTATAAATTATTTCTTCATTGATTGGGAAAATAAGAAAATAAAAAGAGGGACTTCTCTGATGGCACAGTGGTTAAGAATCCACCTGCCAATGCAGGAGACATGATCCCTGGCCCGGGAAGATCCCACATGCTGCAGAGCAACTGAGCCCATGTGCCACAACTACTGAGCCTGTGCTCGAGAGCCTGTAAGCCACAACTACTGAGCCCACGTGCTGCAACTACTGAAGCCCATGCACCTAGAGCCCATGCTCCACAACAAGAGAAGCCACCACAATGAGAAGCCTGCGCACCGCAACGAAGAGTAGCCCCCACTCGCCACAGCTAGAGAAAGCCCATGGGCAGCAACGAAGACCCAACACAGCCAAAAATTTAATTAATTAATTAATTAAAGAAAAAAAGGAAAAAAGACAAAAGGGAAGGGACAGAAGTTGGAGAGAGGGGGAGGAAAGGAGATGGCTGAGGTTGATTAAGTTAATGAAGTTGTTTTCATGGCTGTTAGCTTCCAGCTCTAACCCACCCCCTTCCTTGAGGAAACATAAGCTGCAGCTGTGAAGAAGTGTTATCGTTATCTTATAGGAAACCACCAGAAAAGAAAAACAAGAACCCACCAGAACTGGTTAGAACCAGCCAAATCCAAGATGGCAGAAGACCTGACCTTCAGGAGACCCTGAACCTCATTATACGCTCATTGTAATATGTTAGCATGCTAAATGACACACCCACCAATACCATGACAGTTGACAATTGCCATGATAACAACCAGAGGAATCCATATTAGGACTGAAAAGGGATGTTGCCCCAGTTCTGAGCAAACTACACGCCTGTTCTCGGAGAAGTAATGAATTCCCTCCCCCTAACCCCTCCCCTCTATATCAGAGGTATCCCAGCCCAAGTCTGGTGAGAAGGTGATTTGCAAACTAAGTTCCCGATTCTCCATTCTCTGGCCTCCGAATAAAGCTTGTGCTGTTTCTGTCTCAGCGTCGGTTTTGTTATTGGCTGTGGAATCCAAACGGACAAAGAACCTTCCCCACAGAGACATGGGGTTCTGGCCAGGGCCAGGGCCCAAGTGGGGGTCCGTCCGACCAATTCGGTAACAATGTGTCCCATATCTGTTGTTCTCATTATCATACTTCTTTAAGTGTAATGTCTTAAGAATTAAGGTGCACACCTGCTCCCAATTATTTATTAATAAATTTAGTGTTGACAACACAAAGAATGTGAAAATACTAAAACACTTGAAAATCACTGTTTCCTTTTATTGTTTTCTGAGTGGGTAATATCCACAGAAACTCAGACACGGTATTAAGAAATATAACAAATATGAAACAGAAATTACATGTTATATTTAAAATGTAAGTATGAAATAAAATACATAAAATACTGTATTAAGTTTAAAGATATCTATACCTATTACTTAGATAAACCAAAAGTGGAACGTATTAAAAGGGCAGCTGTGTATCTGTGGAAAAGACGAAGGATTTGGAATCAAATGATATGTATTTAAGTCCTAGGCTCCTTGGCTGGATGATCTTTTTTTTGGCCGCATAGCTTGTGGGCATCTTAGTTCCCCGACTAGGAATGGAACCCAGGCCCTCGGCAGTGACAGCGAGGAGTCCTAATCACTGGACTGCCAGGGAATTCCCTGAATGATCTTAATAAAGTCATTTGCCTCTATGCCTCAATGACATCATCTACAAAAGAGAGTTAGGTAAAAATGCTTAGCCTCACAGGTTCAAATTAATGAATTGAAAACCTTTGTGCAGATACCAAGCCCTACACCAACACTAGCTTCAACGAACTTCTTTCCCTTTAAAAATACCCACTTTTTTCAAGGTCACACGCAAAACAAAATGGAAAGTGCACAGTGGCAAGCACAGTGGTTATTTACTCAATAAACACTCGCTGTTGTCATAAGCCTCAGTATTTTCCACTCCCCAACTTATAAAATACTATGGTGTCGTTCTACATAAGCAGACCGACCTCTGTTTTTCTTTTCGTTTCCACAAATCTGTCACCATGAATTGAGGGCACTTTTTTTTTTTTCGTCAGAGCACATCTTGTACAGAATCAGCAGTTCTCAACCATGGTTGAAGTCATAGTAAGAATCAAGGTCACACATCCTGAAACAGGCTACAAGTATAATTTGCAGGACAATTCAGCACGAATTCAATGTAGACATTTGCTGGAGTTTTGTGTTTTCTACTCCAGCATGCTCTTGAGCCAAAGAATGAGAGGAATTCCACCCCCACCTAACCCAGCGTGTTGACTTTAGACCCGGGTCCTTCTTTTCTCCAAAGTGATGAACAGCCTTTCTGTGTTGCCCAAGGCGAGTGCAGAAGTTACACTCTAGCTAACCCTTCATAGGCTCCCAAAGATGAGACATGTCTCTGCATCACTCAGGGATCACCTGCAGCATTTAGTCTCGACCAGAATTGTATTCTCTCTCTCCCCCATAGTGTTGGTTTCAATTGACCAACATTTAAAAATTAGACAATTTTCACATAAAAATCTAGATTCTGGCTTCTCTGGAACAATCTGAAGAGCTAACAATACCAGGCCTGGATGGCCACTTGGCAGTGATTCCATAGGGGCTGCCCCTTCTAGATGGACACACGTTCTCTCGTTTGCTGTGGTCCTCACTTCCTGTTTTTCTCACACCTAGCTGAGAGACATTTGAGTCTGTGATCCCTGATCTGGGGCCACCAGAGAGAGAGCTTAAGAGAGGAAGGCTTGGTGCTTCAAAACTGATGGGCCCCAAATGTTTAACAGCTGATGAAAGGGGAAATAAAATGTGGTATATCCATACAATGGAATATTATTCAGCAATAAAATGGAACCAACTACATGTTACGACATGGCTGAACCTGGAAAACATTCTGCTAAGCGAAAGAAGCCAGTCCCAGCTCTGACTCAGCCAGGCGATCACAAGGTAAACAACAGATACAACCGTTCTGTTTTTCACTTTCAATACAGTATTCCATAAATTATAAGAGACAGTCAACACTCTAGTACAAAACAGGATTTGTGTTAGATGATTTTGCCCAGCTGTAGGCTAATATAAGTGTTCTGAGCATGTTTAAAATAAGATAGACTAAGCTATGATGTTCCCTAGGTTAAGTGTATTAAATGCATTTTTGACTTACAGATATTTTCAATTTACAATGGGTTTATCAGGATGGAACCCCATCATAGGTCATCTAGTTCTCTAGACATGCCATTGAGTCTCTTACATTCTTGATATCCTTCTAATCAATTTCTTTTTCTTTCTTTCTTTTTTTTTTTTAATGATAGCTGGTTTCTGTCATTGGCAACCCATGCTCATCAATAAAATCCTTAAGAACAAACTGAATATCAGAGAGGTTAAGTTATTTGCTCAAGGGCACACAACTAAGTGCCTCATCTGGAATTTGAACTCCATGACTCTACAGCCTGACATAAATACAAATTTATAAAGTACAACATGCAAGTTCTGACGAATGCAGAGAACAGTGGAAAACAAGTGTTTTCTCTCTTGGCCTTAACTGTTAATTAAACAGTCTGGGTTTGCTCAAATACCTTGTGATGTTGATGTTAAGGCTCTTCCAACTTCATGAAGAAGGATTTTACTCATTTAAGGTTGGGCTGCTTTTTGTGTCACTTAAAATCCTCAACAATATGTAAATTTGGACATTTATTTCAAATTTTTTTCCTTGAATGAGGCAAGAAAAAAAAAAAGGTCTTTCAAACACTTATCATGCTTATATTCAAGGTAGTAATTTTAGAGTCAGGCTGTTGGAAAGACGTCATCTCTCCCTAAGTGGTCCCAACAACTGCTGTGGTTCCAGCAGTTCCAATATCCTGTTACTAAAAATGTGCAAAATGATCTAGAAATGCAGGTATTACTATGTAATGTATTCAGTTTTAATGGACTTTGAATTAGCATCTATGGTACACTATGTTCTGAAAGTCAACACACAAGCAACAACAGGAAGCACACGGCCTGGGGGAAAATTATTTCTCTACTATATTAAAAAGCACAAACACACAGAACATGTGATGACCTCTGAATAGACCTACCTTAGATACCTATTACCTCCTATCTGGGGTGGGGGACTTAGGTGCCACCCAGAGGGGGTAATGAGAATTCGAGTGAGGCTGTGATGCTTTTCTTCTGCTTATAATTATCTTTCTCAGATTTGTTTTCAAAGATTTGAATGCAATTCCCTCATGTCCCCAGTTCATTGAAAAGAGCTGTCATGAGCTCCTATAGCTGCTCTGAACTCCTCTCCTACAAAAAGGAGGGTACCTTCACTTTAGAAAGAAGAGATGTAGAGGACATTATCCTTAATGAAAGGGAAGAACCAAGCCTTCATAAGTCATGGGTAAGTGATGTCTCTGAGCATCCGGGCAGTGAAGAAAAGGCCTAAAAGTAGGTCCAATAAGAGTTAACAAGAAGAGGGAGTCAGGACTCATACGTTTCAGGGTGTGATCACGTTGGGATAAACACCTAGGCTGAACTCCAGGCTTCTTCCTGATAAGGAGCCAGAGCGACTAAATAATCTTGCCTCTAATTCCTCTCCCTGAGCCAGTGCTGGCAGATGTACACTAACCCTCTGAACAGATTGAGCGCCTGTGGGATGATGCAATTGCACATGAGTTCTTGTATGGCTGGAGTTCCATCACAACCATTTGATTATTTCAAACAAAGTGGGAGTGAGATTGAGGAGAAACACACCTATGATTACCTAAGTGTCTTCTCACTGCCATGGAGATCTGTATTCACTAAGTCACTTGCATCCCTGAAATGGCTGCATTCATGTGAAAGCTACTCTAGCTTTTCTCTATTTTTTTTTTTTTTTCTTTCTGATCTTGAAGGAGAAAGAAGGATTGGAAGGTAAGGCTGCTTCAGGCTTTCCCTGAAAACAATAAAACATTTAGCAAGACAGAGACCGAGGCAGATAAAATTTCAGAGACAGAAAGAGTCATAAGGAGAAAAAAGATAGACCCAGACAGATACAGAAAATAATCAGGAAGGTCTGAGTCCTGGTGAGTAGGAGACAGAAGCTTGTCCAATCAAATGATACAGAAAGCAGAACCAAGATATTAAGGGCAAGTTAATACTTAATCAATTCTTAATCAAGTAGAACCCTCAGATGTATTCTAGAGATCACCCTAATCGAGCTCCCACTAAAAGTAGAACTCTCCTCTACAAATCCCTGCCGGGCAACCAACCTATCTTACTTGAATGCTACATATGACAAGAAATGCACTAATTAATGAGGAAGCTTATTTTGAGCCAGTTACATGTTCGAAGTTTCAGCTACACATTCAGTCAACATTATTTAAACCATTTTCATTGTTCAGTGCCTAAGTGAAAAGCGTATCCAAATATAAAACAGTGGCTCTCAAACTGTAGTGCAAATATAAGTCACTTTGAGGGCTTGTTGAAAATGTGAATTCTCAGATCTTACCCAAGACCTACCAAATATGACTTTTCATGGGGTGGGTCCCAAGAATCTGCACTTTCATTAAGCATATCAGGCGATTCTGCTACAGCACAATGTTGAAAAACCAATGCTATAAAGTACCCACCAGAATTTTTTGTACCGAAAGTTAGTTTATGTGCTCATCCCATTCCTGTTAGTATTGTGATAATACATTCTATGGTTTGAGAATTAACCACCTCAAATACAAGAAGGGGGCTGACATTTCAGATTTTATTATAATTATTACTTGCCTGAAGTCTATTTCATTTTTACAGCCAAATTTTGCTATCTTCTAGACTTTAAAATTAATAATAACAATGTATAAAATGCTTACGTTTAGAACTATTATCAGAGATAATATCCAAATTGCTCAAAATGCAATACCCCAAATAACCAAACCTGCTGCCATGTTACCACACATGTTTTTAAAGCCATGTGTGAGCCACCAATGTCAACTGTTAATGTGGCAAACACAGCCCACAACCAGACCTGGTGAGAATGAAGCTTGAGGCTTTTTGACAGCCAAAGTATCCAAAGTAAAGGTGGGTGAACCAGATTAACAAAAGTCATAAGTAGATTAAGAAACATTTGAAAGCTGCTGAAGTTTAGAAAGAAAAAAGGTATATTTTGATTGTTCCTATTTCTTTAAACCTTGCTCCAAATCATACACCATGGCTTTCATAATCTGACATAAGAGGCTGTGAAAGCAATAGCATAAATATTTAAATAGAGAACTATCTTTTTATGGATGATTTTTAATTTCTTTTCTTTGTTATCCACCCTGGGAAATCCTAGCCATTTGATCCATATACCTGGACCACTTCTCAGGTTACAACTTGCCAGTCAGCATGGGCAGTGCTCTAATTGCTAACGGGACCACTTAATATTTTTCCAAAGTTCTTTACATGTGTAATCTCATTTAAAATTCCCAACATACCCTATGAGGCAGGTATGATGATTATTGTTATTATTATTTACATCTCACAATCAAGGGTACAGAGAAATAAAGTAACTGGCCCAAGTTCACAAAGCTAGTAAGCGGTGGAGCCCAGATTTTGACTCCAAACTTGTATACTTAAGCCCTAGGCTACCTTGCCTCCTAAGTAATAGATAATCAGCTCCCCTAAAATTGGCACTGACACCACATGGATAAACACCTCAGTAGGGTATCTAAGTACCTCTCACACACAATGAAGTTTCTTAAGAACACTGCATTTGATTTTTCCTTCTATGATGCTTGAAAAATGGAATAATGCTCACTTCATCATCATCATTATCAGGGAAGAAAACGATGGAGAATAGTAAGGGGGCATTTTTTACTTTTAAGAATAACTCAGGCTCCGGGCTTCCCTGGTGGCGCAGTGGTTGAGAGTCCGCCTGCCAGTGCAGGGTACACAGGTTTGATCCCTGGTCCAGGAGGATCCCACGTGCCATGGAGCAACTGAGCCCATACACCACAGCTGCTGAGCTTGCGCTCTGGAGCCCGCGAGCCATGGCTGCTGAGACCGCGTGTCACAACTACTGAAGCCCAAGCGCCTAGAGCCCGTGCTCTGCAACAAGAGCGGCCGCTGTAATGAGAAGCCCGTGCACTGCAACAAAGAGTAGCCCCTGCTTGTTGCAACTGGAGAAAGCCCGCGCACAGCAACGAAGACCCAACGCAGCCAAAAATCAAATAAATAAATTTTAAAAGAAGAATAACTCAAGCTAATCTTTACATCTCAGGCTAGACCTGGCAGGTCTTATTATCCTCAACCAAAGTTTAAAAACCATGTTTATTTATAACTCTTCTGCTAGAGTGAGGTGAATGTTAATGATTCCTGAATGAAGATTTTAAAGGTTCCAGGAGGAAGGACATAACACAAATAGAGGTTTGTATAATTACCCTTGGTAACAATGCTGCATATAATTCAGCCAGCAAACTCCCCCAAGGCACACCATTTGTCATGGTGATTACATCACCTAATCTGTGCCTTTAACTGGCGTTACCAATTCCACTCACATTCCCTTTTTGTTGTTGCAATCTTTGCTTCACAATAGAAACAGAACAGCAGAAGATTCAATATACCATCTGTCTTCTGTAGGTGGGTGAGAAAGCTGGTATCAGGTGATCAACACAGAATGGGTGTTGCCAAGTTCAATGTGAGGCACCCTTCACTTGTCTGTAAAGCTTGGCTTATTCACCGCAAAAACAGACTTCCTAAAAAGTGTATCTCCAGGGATACACTCATTCTCTCCTTCCTTCCTGCCTCCCCAGTGAGGATCTCCCCAAGGGTAAATTAAGCATAGAGCAATGGAGAAAGCACTGGATTAGGAGTCAGGAGAGAAATCCTAGTCTCAGCTCTGCACCCAAACAGCTGAATCATTCTGAACATGCTGTTTCACTTCTCCAAGCATTAGTTCGTCATCTGATCAACTGGGCTGCAAAAAACTGTATATTTATTAGAGACTTTAAAGCACCTTTCAGCTCTAAAATTCAATGAGAAAAAAATAACTTCTATTAGTTAGTGATTGAACAACATTTACTATTAATAACTGGTTATTTAGGTGCCAAGAACTAGGTCAGGAGTTTGCTTGCATTACATTTGCAAAGGAGACATTATTTTTAGATATGTAAACTGCAGTTCAGAAGAGTACAAATGAAGAAGTGTAAGATGAATCTCTCTCAGGCACTTAAGTGTTTTCGATATGTAAATAACAACAACAAAGGTCTAAAAGACATATTATAAAGCTACGGCCTATTATTATAGTCTATAAGATGGTGGTAGTATTAGTATTAGTATAGGTATATAGACCAACGCAACAGAATCAAAAGTCCAGAAACTGGACCCCTACACGTGGGCTTACGACAAAGTCAGCATTGAAGAAAAGGACATTTTATAATGTACAAGGTTCAATCCACCAGGAAGATACAAAAATTATAAACATATATACCTAACAAGTATATATATCAAGCACAAACACGAAATGTATATGCCGGACAAAAAAAGCCCCCAAATACATGAAGCCAAATGCACAGAATTCAAAGGACAGACAATTCAATAACAGTTGGAGACTATTCTGCTCCACTTTCAATAGAGGATAGAACAATTACTCTAGTTACATGTAACATATACGCATAACTTATGACCTAGCAATTCCACTCCTAGATATGTACCCAATATGATGACTGCAATATGATAAATTTATATAAATTTCAGAAGTAGACAACTAATCCATGGTCTTAGAATTCCTAGGTAGTAGTTGCACTAGTAATTTACTCTGTAATATAGTTTGAGATGTGCATGAATAATTTGTACATTTTTTATATAGTGCAGTAAAAATTTGTTAACTCTCATTTTTATAATTTACTAGTTATGTGACTTTAGCCAAGTGTATCCCTGGAGATACACTTTTTAGGAAGTCTCTGAGTTATACTTTACTCATCTGTAAGATGGGGATCGTGTTTATTAGGATCAAATCTGATTAAGTACTAAGCCCAGCGTTCAATACCAGTGAATGTTAAATAAATATTTGTTTTTCTCTTCTGTCCCTCTTCCTGCGCAATCTCTCCCTCCAAAAGAGCCCAACGGATGCAGATTTTTGAAAGGGAGACAAATCTTTGCACGGGTCCACATCCAGGAAGCCAGTTTGGGTTCTGGTTTGGGAAATGGAAATAGATGTCAAGTTGCAGTTATTCATTCAGATAAGCAATTTTAAATAAACACACTTATTTTAAATGGATAAATTTAAATGGAGGATAAATTAGGAGGTTGGGATTAACATATACACACTACCATGTATAAAATAGATACCAAAACAGACCTACTGTATAGCACAGGGAACTCTACTCAATATTTTGCAATAACCTATAAGGGAAGAGAATTGCTGTGCTGTATTCCTGACACTAACATGCTATTGTAAATCAACTATACTTCAATAAAAAAATTTAAAAACTTTTTTTTGTTTTTTTGGCTATGTGGCATGCGGGATGAGGGATCTTAGTTCCCTAACCAGGGATTGAACCCATGCCCCCTGCAGTGGAAGCACAGTCTTAACCACTGGACCACCACAGAAATCCCAAAAGAAATTTTTTTTAAATTAAAAAAAAACCCATAAAAATAAAAAAACAATACAGGGTGATAAGATAGAATTTTCCCCAATCCAAGAGAACTCCATAAGGATAGAGCATCCAGGAGCCCCAGTAAATAATCAGCATAATCTTAAAGTAGTGGAATTCAGTTAAAGAATCTCTGCTCCTGTCCCTAAGATATTCACTTTAACAAAGTTGCTTCAGAACTGAAGTAGTTGTAGAGTGTAGCTAGACTCATGGATGGTCCTTGAACAAAATATTAGACAGAGACATAAGCTGAGTCAAGATTTGTTAGTTACATCTATGGAATGAGTTTCTTTCCTCCATAGAATGCTTTATGTTTACCCACACAGTCAGATTCAGCAAGGGATACCACTTAGGAGTTTTGGACATTCCTGGAGTAAATAAGTTGTGTGTGTGTGCTTATTGCATAACAGCCCTGACAGCAGAACACTGTTCTTGGGGAAAAAAAGAAAAAAGAAAGAAAATTTGCAGCTGTATGTTCAGTTCCATAAATCTCTCCACCAAATATGCAACTGGCTAGAGAGTGACTGGTGTGGGAGGAGGCAGAGATGCAGTTCTTGGATAAACACAGGATTTGCTCTCCAGAGAATGACCGTCTTCCTCTAAACTTTATGCATTTTAAGCATGCTATGTGGCTATGTGGTATCCCCAAAGAACAGACTGCACCATTAGCCTTGAAGGAAAGCCAACTGTGTGTAAGAATGACTTTCTTTCACAACAAAACAGCGGCAACAACAAAAAGCAACTCTAAAGAATTTTTGTTGCAAATTGAGAAATCAAAGTGCCTGCTGGTTTCAAACAGAATCTGCTCGCTCCCAGCCCAAGTCGACCAAAGGTCTGTTTCGGATCCAGGCTCAGCCTTGGTCCACTTTGCTCCGTCGCGGGTGGTGGTGGTGTCAGGTCAGTCACGGGGAGGGGGGATTGTGGTGTACTTAAAGGAGGGGGCGATAGGAGGGACTCAGGTTCAGTCCAGAGAACTTGGATTCCCAAAGTTAGGATGAACGTTTGCCTTCCTGGCGATTCTCTCTAGGGACGTGTGTTAGACTGAATAGAGGATTTGTAGCCTACCCTGGTGGTTCTGTCACCTTCCTACAAGCAGTTCATGATTGCACTGGGACTGCGTCCAAGGTCTGCTTGTGCTAAGGACAGACAGCATGCCCTTGATCTGGTGCTTTCCCGAGGTTCTAAGAAGTGGTCAGGCACCGAAGAGAAGCAGCACAGACACATTATAACCACAGATTCCTTGGACTTCCTTTACTACTGAAGGAATCTGTTACCTGGGAGCCTTTATACCACAGGGGATATGCAAATTATCACTCCTACCCATTCCCCCGCCACAGACTTGGCTGCCCCTTGTGGATACAGGAAGTTCGTTAGAATTGCCCGTATTTGCAGACTCGGGCTTCCAACAGCAGGAGACACACTCTGACCACATGTATTAAACTCCCACAGGAGTGACGGCCAAAAGTAAAAAGGCTCCAGAAGGTCAGACTTCCTCCCTGACCCCAAATTCCTTCCTCCACAAGAAACTTTCACTCAATTTGTAGTTTGCCCTTAGAATGTTTATTATTAGCCATTTGACACCCAGAAATTATTATGCTTTTTTTCTGGATTATACTAAAATGTAATATTAATATACCCAAGATCTTCTCTCTTTTTTTAAAATTAATTAATTAATTTTTGGCTTAGTCAGGTCTTAGCTGCGGCACGTGGGATCTTTCATTGCAGTGCGCGGGCTTCTCTCTAGCTGTGGCGCGTGGGCTCTGGAGCTCGCAAGCTCAGAAGTTGTAGCGTGTGGGCTCTCTAGTTGTGGTGCAGGGGCTTAGTTGCGCCGTGGCATGTGGGATCTTAGTTCCCCAACCAGGGATCTAACCCGTGTCCCCTGCATTGGAAGGCAGATTCTTAACCACTGGACCACCAGGGAAGTCCCTCCAAGATTTTCAAAGATAGATTACTTAACGAGATACAGAACACATTAAGGTTATTCATCAGACGAAAAGTTGCATTATAACTGTTTTCACAAATGCAACGCATTTTTTTATATATTGTTTTAATCATAAGAGGAGACTTGTTGTGTGTTGATTACACTTTCTAGCTTTAGAAAAGTGAGCCGAAGTCTCGTTTCCTTTATTTTACCTCCAAGGTGGTGCTGCTCTGATCTAAGAACAAAATGTCTGTGTATGTGTGTGTGTGTGTGTGTGTGTAAGTACTTTGCAGAGATACATAGGCCACCATCTACTTGGTAGTGTTTGGTGGGAAAAGTAAAAGGATTATAAATAGGTCTGAGCATGGAGCAACCTCCTTTGGGGCATGATATCTGGACCAAAAACCTTAGACATCCTTTGCGAAGGCTAATGGGAACTGAGTACTCCCAAGGTGGGTAGCCAAGCCTGTGGTTTCTGCTGTAGAACCCCTTCCTTATTCTATCAGTACCTGGTGCTATATTCAGGACCAAGCAATCTGTGGGCCAAGAAATGGACCTGCCAACCAGGCTCCTCAGGACTGTCTCAGTTTAAGAACTTGTGCTGAAGGATCAAGAGAGTTCCACACTGACTTGGCTAAAGGATGGAAGAATAAAGCCGCCTTTTCTTAAAAAATATTTATTTATTTATTTAGGCTGTGCCAGGTCTTAGTTGCAGCACGCGGGATCTTCATTATGCCATGCGGGATCTTAGTTGCGGCATGCATGTGGGATCTAATTCCCTGACCAGGGATCAAACCCGGGCCCCTTGCATTGGGAGCGTGGAGTCTTACCCACTGGACCACCAGGGAAGCCCGTGGAGGAGTGAAGCCTTCTATCTCTCAACTCCCACAGTCTAGCAATAAACGGAGGGCACGGCCCAGTGTGTCATATTCTGGATCATGTCAACTTCAGAAGCCTCTCACACCAGTCCCAGAGAACGTGTGGAGTTGAAGACCGGGGTTCCCTCCAGTATCTCCCTTCCTAGAGAAACACCTACCCCCTGGCAGAGTTGATTACGTATTTCGCCAAGATTAGCCAGATGGAGAAACTCAGGACCAGAAAAGTAAAATAATATGAACAGATTTGAAGAGCACCACGATATAATGGAAAGATCAAGGACCCTGGAGTCAGACAGACCTGGGCTAATCTGGCTTTTGGTTCTGTCATTTAGTTGTAAAACCAGAGGCTCTGATTCAAACTCTGTCAGCCTCAACTGTAAAATATAGCTACTCTCCAACTCATAGGGTTGTGACAAAGACGAGAGGAGATGATACATATTAAACGACTAGTAGAGCACCCAGCCTGGTGCCCAAGAAAAACTGGCTCCTTCTTTCCGCCATCCCTATAGAACATACCAGACATCGCTACATTAAGCGGTCTACCCTCCAGGTCAGCTCTCATGCCTGTGAATGTTTACTTCTAATGCTAATCCACTGCATTCTTAGCCAAGACCAAACTCTTTTTGCTAAGCCTGTATGCAGGAAAGTGATTATAGGCTAACCCTGAAAAGCTGACTTCCAATCTGGGCATTCAAAAATGCTTCCAGGATCAAAAAAAAAAAAAAAAATGCTTCCAGGAACACTTTCCAGATGACCGTATTCAGCCTGGTCATATTTCTTCTGTCTTTTACAAAGCAGTGAAAATAAGCCAGGTTGTGTATACAACTCTAGTCTGCCAGAACCAGTTCTTTTTAGAAGTTTGGAGAGAAAAGACCAAACTGAAGACTCCTATCTTAAACATTTCATCCTTTTTGGGTCCCTGCCTCAAGGAACCAGAGGGAACAAGACAGAGATAGTTTCTGCTTACAGAGACAACAGTGAAAGCAATCTCATCCTAGACGTATGTAACACAATTCCATATGCAGTAGCGTGTACAAGGTACCGTACCCAAGGGAAGATCTACCCCTTCTTCAGGGCATCCTCACTCTCCTTTACTGGCTGGATCTCATATTCGTTCTCCCCATCCCTTCCTCATACTTGTACCGAGGACATTTTGTGGGTCAGTTAGTAGGAAGGACATGAATATAAATAAGAGGGTAGAGCTCCGTGGTGTCAACTTGGCCAAACGAGAACTACATTTCCCAGATTCCCTTCCCAGGGCAGTTTCAGAGTGGAGTTGGCCACAGAAGAAATTAGCATAATATCTGGAAGGTGGAAGTGAGAGCAAACATTCCTCAAGGCTGCCATGGTTAAATGCAGTGAGAGGCCAACATGCAGATGCCATAGAGTTCCAGCCTGTCCTTGTTCTGTGCTGCTCCAGACCCAGTTCTTCTCCCCACTGACAGCCCTGCCGAACAAGCGTGGCTTCAAGCCCCCCACCAGCCAATGAGCTCATAGCTTTCCAGAGATTTCTTCACCAGCTTCCCTGATAATCCCATTCCAGAACCTTCAGGAAAGAAAGTGGAAGTCACCCAACCAGGAGTAAAGATTTGGAAACCATAAACAACTGAGGGGTTTGCTGAGTGTCCAGGGAATATGAAATGAGTAGTAGAAAAAAGAAGTTATTAACGCACATGCAGAGATGTTAAGGGATTACAACCTGTTCTCAGTTGCCCTTGAGGTGAGAGGTAAATGCAGAAGGGCTGGTAGTTTCCAGCTTGTCCTGGCTCCCCCCAGCTCTGTATCTATCTCTTCCTCCCAACTGCCAGCCCTGCCAACAAGAAGGACTCTCACACCCACCACCAGACCCTCTAAAAGAAGTGTAAAAAAGGAACTAGTCACCCAGGCTTGAGACAGAGGACGAAAGAGCCAGAACTTGAGTTATAGTGATAGAAATCTAAGGGAGGCATAAAAATGGAAATTGCATAGACAGTGCTGAAAGAGTTGAGGATGGAGTCTGAGGATTAACAGGAGAAGCAAGTTGTTTTTTTTTTAACATCTTTATTGGAGTGTAATTGTTTAACAAATGGTGTGTTAGTTTCTGCTGTATAACAAAGTGTATCAGCTATACATATACATATATCCCCATACCTCCTCCCTCTTGCATCTCCCTCCCACCCTCCCTATCCCACCCCTCTAGGTGGTCACAAGGCACTGAGCTGAGGGGGAAGCAAGTTTAAGGCAAAGATGAGCAGGGACTTGGACACACTGCCGTGCTGATGAGACACGCTGGCACTGGTGTCCGGGGTGACATGGAATGTGGCCTGGAGCTCTGAGATAGTTTGAGGTGAAAAGTCCACGTTGGGAGTCTATGACATTGAGGTGATGGGGGAAGCAGTCGGGGATGGACATGGAATCCTTACTGCAAAATGGAACACCTATCTCTTCCCTCTTGGAACATATGTATATGTATAACTGATTCACTTTGTTATAAAGCAGAAACTAACACACCATTGTAAAGCAATTATACCCCAATAAAGATGTTAAAAGAAAATGGAACACCTAATTATAGACAAACATGTAATTTTTTTTCCAGCTATTTCTCTCTGTATATATCCTATTTCCACAAGATCAGAAGCTCTTAGAGAGGATGACTTTGGACTCTCCACAGCATCTGAGATGCATAAGTCGTGCCGCACATGTGGACCCACAGCACTGGATTCCAGTTTACACAGACATGAGTACCCTGCGGTCCTCCGCCTCCGCTGACCTAGCCAAGGTGGGAAACAGTCATGCCACCTCTGGGCCTAAAAAGAAATGCTCTGTGCCTTTTCCTGATTATTCTGGCTCTGGGGAGTGGAACCTGATCTCATCAACCCCAGCTGCGGGTACATGCAGGTGGCTGCCCCGCGCAGAACACAGTGTAGTTAGGGCACTGTGGTCCTACTGTGGTAAAACAGCTGGTCACGCATGGCCCCGGACAGAGGCAGCTTTCTCCTCCAAGACGCAGAGGGGCTCTGGGGGCCCTCCTTAAGCAGACGGCTGCCCTTCCCCGCCCCCG
Organism: Grampus griseus; assembly: GCF_964374135.1. NCBI lineage: Eukaryota > Metazoa > Chordata > Mammalia > Artiodactyla > Delphinidae > Grampus > Grampus griseus. The sequence goes on from NC_139011.1 coordinate 18,684,161, forward strand.
GCAAGACAGCCCCATTTAAAAGACTGCTCTGGGAACTTTTCATTACTCAGCGCAAACGGTAGCCAGATCTGGGTGGCTACAGGTCTAGTATGAAGCAAAGGGGCAGGAGAAGTAAACATTTGCTCTTCAGCGGAGAAACATCCATGTTTTAAACTGAAATACCCAAAGCACATTTGAATTAATAAGAAATTAATCTCCTTAAACCAGCCTTAAACTTGCCTTGGGACAGTATGCAGTGTATTTTCCTTCTCTTTTAAAAAGCTTCTGTTGTTCAAAGAGAACAGGACACAGTGGAACCTTCCCAGACTACAAGACCCCAGCTGTTCACTGGCAGCCTCATCATCCAATGTGGCTGAAAATCCATCCCAAAACCCCATCCCTCTGTACGGGACACGCGACAAGAGCTATGTCTTATGCTGGCTGTTAGGGGAAGCCGGGTTTCTTGAATGCCACGTGGCACGGCTGCAGTGATTCAAAGCAGCTGTGATGAGCTCAGGAGCAAGATGGGCTCGAGCACTGTGTTACTGGGCTTTGGGGGCTGCTGCATTGCATGTCTCATCCATGAGAATACTGACATCAACTGGAGCTCAGCTATTTCTAAACGTGCTTGTAACTGATAACACTACAAGGAAACACCTCAATGCCCAAAGCACACCATGCAAATGCCTTTGCAATATCTTTCAAAGACAAGCCATGGAACACCACCTTCTGTTTGAATCTGAGGCATGAAAACCAGCACAGCCTCTCATCCAACAACCAGAAGGGATGATGCAGCACTGAACCCATCTTTTTAAGAGGTCGGGGGGGCTTCCCTGGCGGTCCAGTGGTTAAGAATCTGCACTTCCACAGGTTCAATCCATGGTCAGGGAACTAGGATCCTGCAAGCCTCGTGGTGTGGCCCAAAAAAATAATAATAATCACTTTGGACTTCCCTGGTGGCGCAGTGGTTAAGAATCTGCCTGCCAATGCAGGGGACACGGGTTTGAGCCCCGGTCCGGGAAGATCCCACATGGTGTGGAGCAACTAAGCCCTTGTGCCACAACTACTGAGCCTGAACTCTAGAGCCTGCCAGCCACAACTACTGAACACATGTGCCACAAATGCTGAAGCCCGCATGCTCTAGAGCCCGCGTGCCGCAACTACTGAAGCCCATGCGCCTAGAGCCCGTGCTCCACAACAAAAGAAGCCACCGCAATGAGAAGCCCATGCACTGCAACAAAGAGTAGCCTCTGCTCGCTGCAACTAGAGAAAGGCTGTGTGCAGCAACGAAGACCCAGTGCAGCCAAAAATAAATTTAAAAAATTTTTTAAATGTTCAAAAAAATAAGAGGTCTGGGATGGTATTCCTTACTCTTGGCTGCTGCACATTTAAATCACCTGGGAGTTTCTGAAAAGTACTGATGTCTGAGCCTCACCCCAGACCAACTGAGTCGCTACCTCTGGGTATTTTGTAGGAGTTTCCCAGGTGATTCTGAGGGATAGTGAAGGTTGAGAAACACTGGTCTGGGCATTCGTTCAAGGACCTTCATGTTCTTGCTTATGTTTATTTTAAACAAGAGGATTAGACGATAGCCCAGTACCCCCAAAATGTAATTCACGGCATGAGAAGAGCTGGAACTCACTCTTCACTTGGCCCTGAACAACTTACTTGGGTCTTTGATTTTCTTACATGTAAAATGGAGTTAATAGTACTTATTCAGCTCTGTATCAGGAAGTTGTGAGAAATGTAATATTCTCTGACACATGTTTTACCAAAGCAAGGCATCTTCATTATTACTATTAAAAACAGTTGAACATAATATAAACTCAAACCAGCCCATATCATATTAATCACTGAAATGAATATGATGGTAGGGGTGGGGTAGAGAAGGGATGGAAATAATATAAACTGGATGTCCCCTGGGCCAGGCATTAAAGCTGATATATTACACACATACAATTTCACAGCACGGTCAGGAGTGCTCAGACCCCAGTTCTGCTTATCTGCCTTAACCCTGAATAAGTCATTTCACTTCTGTGGGATTTACCTTTTTTACCTGTAAAATGAGATTAGACTGGGAGATTTTTATCCTGGGGTCCAAAGATAAGTTTTAGATGATCCACAAACAGCATTAAACTGTGTGCAAATGTGGTTCTCTCTCTCTCTCTCTCTCTCTCTCTCTCTCTCTCTCTCACACACACACACACACACACACACACACACACACCCTTTTTTCCTAGGAAGAGTGCCCATAGCTGTCACTGGATTCTCAAAGAGGCACATGACCCCTAAATAATGGGGTCATAATTATGACCTAAATCATGTGAAGAACCAGTGGAACCTCTTTAACTCTAAGTTTCTGATTACTGGTAGTGGAAATAACACTACTATTGGTGTTGGAAATTCAACAGACATTTTTATACGGGTGAATTTCAAACACATTTATAAATCTACCCAATAAGAATCCTGGATAACAGCCAAGAATAAAATCTAGCCAAGAACCATTAAACATTGTCAATGGCTTCTTTCACCTCCCAGAAGTCAAACTAGTTTGAAAGTGGTATCAAAAGACGGGCAAAATCTATACTGGCCTAGAGAGGTCCTGTGGGGATCAGAGCATCCTAGGTCCCTGGCAATCTGGAGGTCTTCTGTAGATGCTGCACTCTGGTTGCACAGCAGGACTGGTGGAAAGAGTACATATGTGCATGGGGGCTGAAGGATAAATGAAGCAGAAAATGAAGTCTTAGGGCAAAGGGGGACAAGTCTAAAGACAGGACTAAGCCAGAATGAGAACTTGAACCAGTGTCAGACAAAACACAGAATGAAGAAAAACCCTGAGTGGAACTAAAGCCCTAAGTGGAACAAGGTATCTGACAATGCTTAGTACGGATGTTGCTTGAGGCTCTCTATGACCACATCGTCAGGATCTATGCTTGGTATCCCGTGACACTAAGAGTCATGCTTTCAGGCTTCCGACCAACAGAAAATATTCATTCAGGAGCCCAGCTTAAATGCTGAGTATCATATTACAGCTAATGATACACAGATTCGGGCTGCTCAAATCCTGGGATACAGAAAGCTCAGAGATAAGGACATACTCTTTCTAGTTTTCAAAGCTCAATCCTTTACTTTTAAACATTTTATTGATCTGAATTTCTTACCTCACAAGAATGCCACCTATCAGTGTCATGTTCTTGAAGGACATAGCTATACAAGGGCCAACACAGAGCAGACCCAAATGCAATATTATCCTTCTGTCCACAGGATCATCTAAATCCCTATGAGATATTAAGGGCATTTTTGGCTTATATCTTCTCTTGATATAATCAGTTCCACACATTTACAATAATGGTTCCAAAGCACAGAATCTAGAGCCAGGCATATCTGAATTCATATACGTCTTAACCTTAGGCAAAGTTCTTAACGCTTCTGCACCTCATTTTTTTCCATCTGTAAAATGGAGACAACACCTATGTCCAGAATTGTTATTATCAATGATCAGAGATAATGCACCTAGCACAGTGCCCAGCATGTAATATCGCTCAACAAATGTTGCTTTAATTGGTCTTAGAACTGTTTTCACTAGTTCTCCATTAAATCTACTGAAAGGATCGGACATGTGCCCCAAAATGTTACATGGAAAAACTACCTTTTTATACAACTATATTCAATGCCATCTGCCTCCTTATCTTAAATAATATATTGTCTGGACGTCCATGGACATGCTCAAATTCTTTTAAAAAACAAAAATGGGTACCAACTTTGTACAAGGCAAGATGCTAGCGATTTTCACATGAACTATATGCTTGCTGTTGGTCTGCAGTATATTTTATACTTGTCTGTCTCTCTTAGAATATAATGATAGAGCTTTGGGGATCAACTTCCAATTATTTAAGACGAATAAATGGAATCAATTGAGATTTTTAAAAATAGTGAGCACCTATTGTCATGTGGTGTGGTAGGTGCTAGAATGAAATTCCACTGGCTATCTGCTACTCTAACAAGCCATTTTACTCTAGTAAAGCAGAGATAGCGCCTAGACTTGAGTCTCCACTGTCTCTACTCACCAAAGTCAATTTATTGACTCAACAAACATTCATTGAGCACGTAGTTAAAAAAGAAAAAGATTTAGAGGGACTTCCCTGGTGGTGCAGTGGTTAAGACTCTGGGCTCCCAATGCAGGGGGCCTGGTCAGGGAACTAGATCCCATATGCATGCCACAACTAAGAGTTCACATGCCATAACTAAGGAGCCAGCAAGCCGCAACTAAGGAGCACATGTGCCGTAACTAAAGAGCAGGCAAGCTGCAACTAAGGAGCCCGCCTACCACAACTAAGACCTGGCACAACCAAATAAATAAATATTTTTTAAAAAAGGAAAAAGGATTAGATACTATCCCTGCCCTCATAGAGCCTATGTCTTAGAGAGGTTCAAAGAAAATAAATACATATCTATGAAGAAAATAGATATGAAGGTATAAAGGAGAGAAGTGAGTGGCTCTGGTAGATACTGTTAGTTTGATTCGACTCACCTCATCCCATCCACTCTTTCTCTCGCCCTATGAAAGTTGGAAAATAAACTATTCAAATTCCCAGCCCCTTTGAAGTGACCACACAACACAATTCCAGCCAATGAAATGTGGTCAGAAATGCTATGAAGACTTCCCATCCTAACTAAAAAGGAGATGTGTAAGGTGCAAATGCCTCCTGGAGAGAAAGCAATCACTGGTTTGAGGAACTAAAAGGTGGTAATGGAGGCGAGCAAAGAGGAAGGAGGCAAGGAGAGAAGATTTGAAAGACAGGTAGAGGTCAGATCATATGGGGCTGTGAGTCCAAGGTAACGCTTTTAGATTTTACCCGAATTACAAAGTGAAACCGACTAAGGCTCTCAAGCAGGGGAATGGGAGACCTGATTGTTTTCAGTTGCTAGGTGGGGAATGGATTCTAAGGCTACGAGGGAAGGGATATGGGAACATATGTATATGTATAACTGATTCACTTTGTTATAAAGCAGAAAGTAACACACCATTGTAAACCAATTATACTCCAATAAAGATGTAAAAAAAAGAGTAGATGTAAGGAGCCCAGTTAGAGTCACAGTAGTCCTGGTGAGAGAGGACAGTGGTTTGGATTTGGGAAAATAAAGAAAAACAGGTGCATTTGGGATACATTTTGGAAGCATCTTGAATTGGAGGGAAAAGAAAAAAGCAAGCATGACTTCTAGGTCTCTGGCCCCAGCAACTGGGTGGATGGTAATGATATTTACTGAGACAGAAGAGACTGGAGGAGCAACAGGAATGTGCAAAACAAAGCATTCAATCAACTCAACATCCATAATTCCCGTTCCAGTGGCCTGACCTCTGCCAAACTAACGTTTTCTCATCTCGCTCTCCATCATTTCACTTTCTCTCATAGGCTCTCCTCTGAGAATTGTAAGTTGTAACTGTAATACCAACAATATTTGACTTTATCTGGCAGAAAAAGAAAAAAGACTTTTCTGGCAGAAAAAGAGACTCTGAAGCTAAAGGCAAAATGGCAGACTCAGCATATGACTCTGTAGTCTTCAGCGTGGAGTTCTCAAAATGAATGAAATACGCAAACTTACAAAAATGTGTACCTGAGACCCCAAGTCTTGCACCCAGTAATGTTCCTGTCAAACACACATATTACTGTTTATAATTAACTACTTGAGTGAATAATTAATATCTGCTTCACCACTCGACCTGAAGCTCCACAAGGGCAGCAGCCTCACTTGCTTTGCCCACCAGCCGACCCCACAGGGCACCATATGCAGTAGGCACTCAATAAGTATTAGTTGAAGGATGTTGGTACAGCTCTTTCTGGTCAATGACAGAAACTCTTAGTTGTCCTCCAAGATCCATTGTCCCCACTCTCTTTACTAATAGAACCTCCTTTTTTTCCCTGGACACGGTCGCTATATTAGTTTCCTAGGGCTACCATGACAAATACCAAAAACAGGTTGGATTAAAACAACAGAAATCCATTGTCTCATCGTTCTGGAGGCTAGGAGTATGAAATTAAGGCATCAGCGGGCCATGCTCTTTCTGATGGCTCTAGGGGAGAATTCTTCCCTGTACCTTCTAGCGTCTGATGTTGGCTGGCAATCCTTGGCATTCCTTGGCTTGCAGACGCATCTCTCCAGTCACATGGCCATCTTCTCCATGTATGCCTTCACATTATCTTTATTCTGTGTGGATCTGTCTCTATGTCCAAATACACCCATTTTGTAAATGTACCAGTCATATTGGATTAAGTCCTAATGGCCTCATCTTCACTTGATTACCTCTGTTAAGACCCTATTTCCAGATAAGGTCACATTTCTCAGGTACTGGGGGTTAGGACTTCAATATATCTTTTTGGGACCAGTATACAACTGAACCCATAAGAGTCACCCAGAATAAACTTAACATTTCCCAGATTCCCTTGCAGCTAAGTGTGGCCATGTGTGGTTACGTTCTAGTCAATGGAATATAAACAGAAGTAGTGTGTGCAACTTGCAGGAAGTAAACCTAATGGCCAGAGTTACAGCAGCCATCCTAGACCATGAAGTGGCCTTGCGAATGGAAGCTGAGCAAAGTGAAAGCACACAAAGTGGGAAATCAGAGACCTCGGAGACGTATCTCAGTCTTGAATTGACTTTTTTCCAGCTTTTACATGGCAAAGAAATACTAGTCTAGGGACTTCCCTGGTGACACAGTGGTTAAGAATCTGCCTGCCAATGAAGGAGACATGGGTTCGAGCCCTGGTCCGGGAAGATCCCACATGCCACGGAGCAACTAAGCCCATGTGCCACAACTACTGAGCCCGTGCCCCTAGAGCCCATGCTCTGCAACAAGAGAAGCCACCACAATAAGTCCGTGCACTGCATGGAAGAGTAGCCACCACTCGCTGCAACTGGAGAAAGCCCGTGCACAGCAACGAAGACCCAATGCAGCCAAAAATAAAGAAATAAATAAATTAAAAAAAAAAAAGAAATACTAGTCTTACCCACTGTTCATGAAGATTTCACTTGGTTCATAAAGAAAGCTAATTGTAACTGATATATAGCCTTAAACTGTGGAATCTTCTGTAAGTCACATACAAGTGGAGACAGTAAAGACACTACTATATTTATCTTTACTTCCCATGATACTTGGATTGTTTATGGATAAATCCAGGAGTACAGCTTTGGAAAGAGATGTCCTGCCTGGGTTGGGACAGCTTTGAATTTCTTCCAGATACAGTCAGTCTTGGGGAGGTCCCTGACTTTACACCTGGAGACAGTCTTGGGGTAACTGGTTTTGTGGAGTCCTTCAGAGGGTTGACAGGATTTGGCCTCTCACTAATTATTTAGTTGTGACCCAGAAAAATAAAGTTACCACCTAATCTATTAAGACCCGGGGGGTCCCAGGGCTGTCCATTTCTCAGTACTTGCCCTTCTTCCTGTCTCCAGGGATCCAGCACAAAGAAAGCCAGTATTAGATCCCATAGCAGATCTACTTAGGAACAGCTCAGGATTATACCAAGATATTTCTAACACTTCCCGTGTCTTTGCTTTGTAAAAGGTTCCTTTTTCTACAGTTCTGATTAAAATTGTTTAGTTTCACCTCAGTGTTAAAAAGCTTAGCAAGATGTGAAAACAAACCCACTGATATGTGTATAGCAGTCAGTAGGGCTGAAATTTGATGTAATGCCAATAATCACTTATTTTCAGATGCACCTTTTAACAACTCTGAAATCGGGTCACATCTTATGATCAACGCACCTTATATTTGATGAAATACGTTAGCTGATGCTCACTAAATGGTACTATGTGACAGGCCAGGGGCTTGATACTTCATACACATTTCCTTATCTATCCTCACAGTCATGCCATGAAGCAATTAACACTGCCATTTTAAGATGAGAAACAGAGATTTAGCATTTCTAAGAAAGTGATAGAATTGTAATGGCATGCGGCAATATGGCAGAAACATATGATTACATAGATTCTGCTTCCCATGATATTCCATTTTGGCTACTGTTTTGTGACTCTGCGTTATGTGTTTGTAAACATAAATTTATTTAAGCGAGACTCAGCCAGAAGACCATCACAAAGATTCTAACAAGCAATATAATACATGACACCTACAAATGCTTACTGTTTATTATGAGCCAGATACTGTGCTAGGACACATTTCATTTAATTGTAACTATTATAAGTGCCATTGTAAAGGTGAAGAATTTAAGGGGGGAGGGCAAATAGGGGAAGGGGATTAAGAGGTACAAACTATTATGTATAAAATACATAAGCTATAAGAATCTACTGTATAACATAGGGAATATAGCCAATTTTATAATAACTATAAATGGAGAATAACCTTTAAAAATTGTTAATCACTATGTTGTACACCTGAAACTTAAATAATATTGTCCATCAACGATACATCAATTTAAAAAAAGAAGGTGAGGGCTTCCCTGGTGGCGCCCTGGTTGGGAGTCCGCCTGCCGATGCAGGGGACACGGGTTCATGCCCCGGTCTGGGAAGATCCCACATGCCGCGGAGCGGCTGGGCCCGTGAGCCATGGCTGCTGAGCCTGTGCGTCCGGAGCCTGTGCTCTGCAATGGGAGAGGCCGCAACAGTGAGAAGCCCGCATACTGAAAAAAAAAGAAGGTGAGGAATTTGAGGCCTAGAGTTTAAGTAGTTATCCTGGGTCCTATGGAAGTGGTGAAGTTGGGCCTCAAACATCTGGTGTCTGACACCCAAGCCTGGGCTCTTTATGACATGACCTGGTGCCAAACACAAACGAGAAACTTAAGCCCTCGGTGAATGTGGGATGGGCCACAAGTAAAGGAAATGTGATGTGTCAGATGAAAGGAAGAAGAATGGCCAGGAGAAGTCAGACATGACTTCTGGAAATTTTCTGGGAGATTTTATTAAAATTAATTTTTATTGGAGTATAGTTGCTTTACAATGTTGCGTTAGTTTCTTGCTGCACAGGAAGGTGAATCAGTTATACGTATACATACATCCACTCTTTCTTTGATTTCCTTCCCACTTAGATCACCACAGAGCACTGAGTAGAGTTCCCTGTGCTATACAGTAGGTTCTCATTAGTTATCTATTTTATACATAGTGGTGTATATATGTCAGTTTCTGGGAGATTTCTGAAAGTGCTAGTGGATGAAATCCGTCAGAAAGGACCTTGCAGCCTCAGTATGCAGCGGACTGTGGCTTTCTAGATGAGCTTAGGAGCAGAAACATGGGGGAAGTGGGAGGACTGGGCAGAATTCTCAGGTCACGAGGCAAATGGCAACTTAAAGTGGAAAGGCTGGTGCTCAGGGAATTTGAGAAGGATTTCCAGGATTGAAGAAATGCTCAGACTTATTCCACAAGCTAGGAACACCTCTTCGAGATGTATTCCTTGCAGTCACGCTGCGGGGAATGAAGGGCAACCCGCCTCCCTCACCAGCCCTGTAAGGAGGACTCCACATATGTCCTCATTTACCAGATGAGAAAAAACCCCAGAGAAAAGAAATACTGTGCCAAACATCACAGAGCCATGAGGAGGGGAGCCAGGATTCTGTCTGACTCTAAGTCTAAACTAATTTCTGGTGACAGAACTCATAACAGTGGTTGCCTCTGGTGGGAGGGGACTGACTGGAAAGAGGCAGGAGGGAACTTTCTGGAATACGGGAAATGTTCTATGTGCTGATTGGTAGTTACACAGGTGCATACATTTGACAAAACCTATCAAACTATATACTTAAAAGCTGTGTTGGGAATTCCCTGGTGGTCCAGCGGTGAGGGCGCAGGTTTGATTCCTGGTCAGGGAAATAAGATCCCGCAAGCTGCGCGGTGCAGCCACAATAAATAAATGAATGAATAAATAAATTTTAAAAAGCTGTGTATTCTGTCATACGAAAATTATGATTCAATTCAAAACACAATTTTATAAATCTCTTAAGCTTTCCTCCCCTAACTTGTGCATTTTCATTGGGGGTGACCTAGGTAGTTTTTTTCCTGCCTCTTAGCAGATGAAAAAACAATCTTCCTCTTTTTATTTATAAAACATATACATACATATACGCACATACATATAGTCCATAAACAGGTATATAGTTATCTGTGGTATCCACATTTCATGGGGGAGAGATGAGTAAGGAAAAAAAAATGTCCTGAAAAGGCTCCTTAAGGGAAAGCTAATAAAAAATAGGTTGAGAAACACTGCTCAAACTCACTGCTACCCCCTCCTTCCAAAATTTTCTTTACACTGCAGTCAAGTCTTAGCTGTCATTCTTTTCTTCCAAGGAACTATGTTCCATTCTGGGTTTCTTCTATATGGAATAAACCGTGTGTGTGTGTGTGTGTGTGTGTGTGTGTGTGTGTGTGTGTGTGTGTGTGTGTGTGTGTGTGTGTGTGTGTGTGTGTGAATTATGTGATGAGGTCTCTCTCCCTCTTTAGACCTTAAATCCCATGAAGGCCTAACATGATGTCTGGCTCATGGTAGGTGGTCAAGAAATACTAAGTGAACAAAGAACTGTGCAGAGTTGCCCTGTCTTCTCCAGGGCTGCCAGCGCTTGACATGAGGGATGGTTCTCCGCCAAGGAAGGGCATGGAGCAGAAAAGAGGTCTGAGCTAAGGCCCTGAGAAGTGGCCTCTGGTGCTGGCAGGGCCCCCCACAGAGAGACTGGTCATCTCTCTCCGCCCACCATGCCCAATGATGAGCAAAGGAACACTGACCCTTCCACTTCCTGTTGACTGAGAAACTGACAACTCCGCTAGAATAAGACGTAGCACAGTGCATCAGACAACCCTTTTTTTTTTGTGGTACTCGGGCCTCTCACTGTTGTGGCCTCTCCCGTTGCGGAGCACAGGCTCCGGACGCACAGGCTCAGCGGCCATGGCTCACGGGCCTAGCTGCTCCGCGGCATGTGGGATCTTCCCAGACCGGGGCACGAACCCGTGTCCCCTGCAACGGCAGGCGGACTCTCAACCACCGCACCACCAGGGAAGCCCCCCAGACAACCCTTTTTATCCGCACATACGACTTTTCTGAACTCAACTGGAAAGGAACTACTTTTAAAATATCACAGTAAGCAATTTTTTTCATATGTGTTGATTATCATCCCACCATTTGCTACTTCAGTGCCCAAACTGTCCTGGCTAAATTAATTAGGGACGTGGGATGGTTTGCCCAACCTGGCCTCTTTTGGTTCAGGAGGAAAATTCCATGGAATATACAGGTTTGTGGACATGGGGAGGAAAGATCAAAAAGGATTTTGACATTTTTCTTCTAAAAGAGAAATAGGGATTTTTGAGAGGAGAAAAAAAGAACACAATGGCCACTAATTCCTTACTCTGACTCAGATGGCTTTGTCTCCATATAAACATACAAAGAAACAAACAAACAGGGCAAAAAGGCCTCATACGTCCACATCCATCAATTCATCACAGCAGGAAACAAGAAAAGAAGCCAGGAGTCTTGAAATCCCTCTGAGAGTTGGCATAGGGTTGCGTGAACTTGAATACCATTTCTCACAGGATTTAATTATTCCCACCAGAAAAAAATAAACTTTCCAGAAAAGAGCAAGGATATCTTTTGTTTCTTATTTGTAAATACGGCTCAAATTCCTTCACAGTCTGAAGGCTGAATGGTTTGCTCTGGTAAGTGTTTGATTAAACTAACAGAAGTGGATTTTTTGTTACATCTTTCACTTGGATGACCCTGCAAGATCTAGCCCTGACCTAGGTGAGGGGCTGGTGCTAAGAATAAACATCATGTATTTGATCTTCTTCAAGCCAAGGCAGGTGAACATGTGACCACCGCAACAATTCGTCTTGAATTGAATACAAATTCTCCACTCAAGAGACATGAAAAGTCATGCATCCATGAGCAGTTCACAAAGGGTTTAAGGTTTTATTGGACTATATCATCTATTGGGCTCTGCCTCATGGGTTTGTATTTTTTGAAGTAATGCAATAGGAAGCATTATGAGGACTTTGGGGTGGAGAGACCAGGTTCTAACCAAGCTCTAACATTTACAAGCCGGGTGACCTTGGGAAAAGGATTAACTGGGTCTCAGTTTCCTCATTTGCAAGGAAGGGAGAACACGACCCACCCCCACTTCAAAAGGTATAAGAACAATAAAAGAGACAATGTGTGTGAAATGCATGGGAACACAATGCAGGTGTTCAATGAGTGAATTCCTTAGCCTTTCTATAGAAGCACCGATTCACTGGATCATTCAACAAATTTGCTTCCAGTGCTTACTAAATGCCGGGAATTGTGCTGAGTACTGGGAATATAGTAGTTAAGACAGACAAGGTCCGTACATTTATGGAGCTACTGGAGACAGATAAATAATAAATGTTAAGTACTATTATCTGATTCTGATAAATGTTATGTCTTGAAAAAATAAGACAGGGTAATATGATAAAGAGTAACTGGAGGGAGATAGGGTATTTAAGAAAGTCTACCCTGAAAAATTGACATTGAATCTGAGACTTCAATGACAACAATGGAACCAGTCATTCAGCCTGAGGCCAATGGGGTTGCAAGCAAAACAGGGTTAAAGATAATGTTCTAATCAAAAAGGCCCAGATCATGTACTCTGAGGGCCATAGAAGGCGTCTGGAATTTATTTTCATTGTCATGGGAAGCCAATAAGGTTTCAACAATCAGAGTCAAGTAATCAGATTTACTTGAGGGGCAGACTGAGGCACACTCATGATGTATCTGTGAAATGTAAAAATTCTGCCCTGACTAGAGTGAAAGATAGCTACTAGAGGATCAGGGAAAATGAAGTTATGATAGAGAATGGGACCCAGAAATGGGTTTAGACTTGATGTGATAAAATCAGAAAAGAGGATGTCATTAAAGGTTGCGACATGAAGCCAAGTTTAAGTGATATTCACTAGACTGTAGCCAGTAGACTATTCTGGGGAAGGAACTTTATGCCTTTTCAAAGTAGACGAAAAGAGGTAAGAAATAGAAGTATTCCTCCTGGAAATATTTCTTCCTTCAGGATTTTAGTATTTACCTGCTGATATGAAGTGAACTCATGTACAGAAAGGGGCTAGCATGGTGCAAGGTCAGGCATACAGAAGACACTCAATAAATCATTGTTTTTTTCTCTTCTTTCCTCCTTTCCCCATTGTGTTGAAATGAACCAGAAGTTACTGGTATGGAATTGCTAAAGGATGAGTGAAGGGTGGCCAAAGGGAAAATGTACAGAACAACCTCTTTCAGATGAAAATGCATTGCATGGGTTGACTCAACTTTGATGGGTCCTGTATTTCATGTTCCATTCTAGAGTTGCAATGCCAAGGAAAGGTCTTCTAAGCCAGAGGTTTACAGATTTCATTTTTTAGGTAAAAGAACCTTCAAAATAAAAATAACTCCAAATTAAAAAATGGTGGATCAAGTAAGAATTCCAATGATACCACTGCTGTTGTTCTCTAGGCCGTAAGGGGGTGGAGAGGAATATGAAATAATATAGAAACTTACCAGCAAAGGTGTAATTAATTGTTCTCTTTTTATGTTCATCTCGATTGAGACAAAACTGAAAAGTAAGATTATAGTTTGGGGCCTCTGGTAACATCTGTTCCCTTTTTGGTCTCTGGGGACAAACACGCTATTACTGCATGAGGAGGAGAAGGTAATTGGAAGGGAAGAAGGGAAATGGACTAGAGTAAAAATAAAATTTTCAAACCAGCTGGAGATGATGCAAAAGTCTTTTGACCAAAACACTTAAAACTCAATTCCGTTTACAACTGAAGTCAAGGTGGAACCTTCCCTGGCCTACATCTCAGCAATCCCCTCTAGCAACTTAGCTGCCTGACCCACCTCCAGCAGCCTGGGTCAGCTACGAAGAAGTTGTGAGTACGAAGAGTTCTGGGAATTGGGGCTAGATCACAGACTTCTCCATCCCATCCAGAAAAGGAGTTAGGTGGATCTTATCACTCTCCCTAAGGACACATTTTCTCTGGAGTTCTTCCAGAACTTCTAGAGAAGGAAATTTTAATACAGGTGTGACAGTCTCCCCTCGTAATGGGGGAAGGGCTCCCTTTAAACCAGGCAAAGAGCTCTTCTCTGGGTCTGGAAAGGTCGAGAAGTGTTAAGAGGAGAATATGAAACTCAGTCTCTTCACTCTGGGGCCTGACCTGTCCACACACTGGTGGCCCACTTCTTAAAATTTTCCAAGCCTCATTAAACGGTAAAATAAAAGCGAGAAATGGGACAAGCCTCTTAGATAGCCTCACCCACCAGAGGCAGACAGCAGAAGCAGAAGAACTACAATCCTGCAGCCTATGGAAGGAAAACCACATTCACAGATAGAGAGACAAAAAGAAAAGGCAGAGGATTTTGCAGCAGATGAAGGAACAAGATAACCCCCCAGAAAAACAACTAAATGAAGTGGAGATAGGCAACCTTCCAGAAAAAGAATTCAGAATAATGATAGTGAAGATGATCAAGGACCTTGTTAAAAGAATGGAGGAAAAGATCAAGAAGATGCAAGAAATGTTTAACAAAGACCTAGAAGAATTAAAGGACAAACAAACAGAGATGAACAATACAATAACTGAAATGAAAAATACACTAGAAGGAATCAATAGCAGAATAACTGAGGCAGAAGAACGGATAAGTGACCTAGGAGACAGAATGGTGGAATTCACTGTTGTGGAACAGAATAAAGAAAAAAGAATGAAAAGAAATGAAGACAGCCCAAGAGACATCTGGGACAAAATTAAACGCACCAACATTCACATTATAGGGGTCCCAGAAGGAGAAGAGAGAGAGAAAGGACCCGAGAAAATATTTGAAGAGATTAGAGTCGAAAACTTCCCTAACGTGGGAAAAGAAACAGCCACCCAAGTCCAGGAAGCACAGAGAATCCCACGCAGGATAAACCCAAGGAGAAACATGCCAAGACACATAGTAATCAAGTTGAAAAAAATTAAAGACAAAGAAAAATTATTGAAAGCAACAAGGGAAAAATGAAAAATAACATACAAGGGAACTCCCATAAGGTTAACAGCTGATTTCTCAGCACAAACTCTACAAGCCGGAAGGGAGTGGCACGATATATTTAAAGTGATGAAAGGGAAAAGCCTACAACCAAGATTACTCTATCCGGCAAGGATCTCAATCAGATGCAATGGAAAAATCAAAAGCTTTACAGACAAGCAAAAGCTAAGAGAATTCAGCACCACCAAACCAGCTCTACAACAAATGCTAAAGGAACTTCTCTAAGTGGGAAACACAAGAGAAGAAAAGGACCTACAAATACAAACACATTAACAATTAAGAAAATGGTAATAGGAACATACATATCAATAATTACCCTAAACGTGAATGTATTAGATGCCCCAACCAAAAGACACAGGCTAGCTGAATGGATACAAAAAGAAGACCCATATATATGCTGTCTACAAGAGACCCACTTCAGACCTAGGGACACATACAGACTGAAAGTGAGGGGATGGAAAAAGATATTCCATGCAAATGGAAATCAAAAGAAAGCTGCAGTAACAATACTCTTATCAGACAAAATAGACTTTAAAATAAAGAATGTTGCAAGAGACAAGGAAGGACACTACATAATGATCAAGGGATCAATCCAAGAAGAAGATATAAGAATTATAAATATATATGCACCCAACATAGGAGCACCTCAATACATAAGGCAACTGCTAACAGCTATAAAAGAGGAAATCGACAGTAACACAGTAAGAGTGGGGGACTTTAACACCTCACTTACACCAATGGACAGATCATCCAGACAGAAAATTAATAAGGAAACACAAGCCTTAAATGACACAATAGACCAGATAGATTTAATTGATATTTATAGGACATTCCATCCAAAAACAGCAGATTAAACTTTCTTCTCAAGTGCACATGGGACATTCTCCAGGACAGATCACATCTTGGGTCACAAATCAAGCCTCGGTAAATTTAAGAAAATTGAAATCATATCAAGCATCTTTTCTGACCACCACACTATGAGATTAGAAATCAATTACAGGGAAAAAAATGTAAAAAACACAAACACATGGGGGCTAAAGAATACGTTACTAAATAACCAAGAGATCGCTGAAGAAATCAAAAAATACCTAGAGACAAATGACAACGAAAACATGATGATCCAAAACCTATGGGATGCAGCAAAAGCAGTTCTAAGAGCAAAGTTTACAGCAATACAAACCTACCTCAAGAAACAAGAAAAATCTCAAATAAACAATCTAACCTTACACCTAAAGGAACTAGAAAAAGAAGAACAAAGAAAACCCAAAGTTAGTAGAAGAAAAGAAATCATAAAGATCAGAGCAGAAATAAATGAGATAGCAACAAAGAAAACAATAGCAAAGATCAATAAAACTAAAAGCTGCTTCTTTGAGACAAAAAATAAAATTGATAAACCTTTAGCCAGACTCATCAAGAAAAAGAGGGAGAGGACTCAAATCAATAAAGTCAGAAATGAAAAAGGAGAAGTTACAATGGACCACAGAAATACAAAGCATCATAAGGGACTACTACAAGCAACCCTAAGCCAAAAAAATGGACAACCTAGGAAAAATGGACAAATTCTTAGAAAGGTATAACCTTCCAAGGCTGAAACAGGAAGAAATAGAAAATATGAACAGACCAATCACAAATAATGAAATTGAAACTGTGATTAAAAATCTTCCAACAAACAGAAGTCTGGACCAGATGGCTTCACAGGTGAATTCTATCAAACATTTAGAGAATAGCTAACACCCATCCATCTCAAACTCTTCCAAAAAATGGCAGAGGAAGTAATACTCCCAAACTCGTTCTATGAGGCCACCATCACCCTGATACCAAAACCAGTCAAAGATACTACAAAAAAAGAAAATTAAAGACCAATATCACTGATGAATAGAGATGCAAAAATCCTCAACAAAATACTAGCAAACAGAATCCAACAACACATTAAAAGGATCATATACCATGATCAAGTGGGATTTATCCAAGGGAGGCAAGGATTCTTCAATATATGCAAATCAATCAATGTGATACACCATATTAACAAACTGAAGAATAAAAACTATATGATCATCTCCATAGATGCAGAAAAAGTTTTTCACAAAATTCAACACCGATTTATGATAAAAACTCCAGAAAGTGGGCATAGAGGGAAGCTACCTCAACATAGTAAAGGCCATATACAACAAACCCACAGCAAACATCATTCTCAATGGTGAAAAACTGAAAGTATTTCCTCAAAGATCAGAAACAAGACAAGGATGTCCACTCTCGCCACTATTATTCATCATAGTTTTCGAAGTCCTACCCATGGCAATCAGAGAAGAAAAAGAAATAAAAGGATTACAAACTGGAAAAGAAGAAGTAAAACTGTAACTGTTTGCAGATGACATACTATACATAAAGAATCCTAAAGATGCCACCAGAAAACTACTAGAGCTAATCAATGAATTTGGTAAAGTTGCAGGATACAAAATTAATGCACAGAAATCTCCTGCATTCCTATACACTAACAACAAAAGATCAGAAAGAGAAATTAAGGAAAAATCCCGTTCACCATTGCAACCAAAAGAATAATATACCTAGGAATAAACCTACCTAAGGAGGTAAAATACCTGTACTCAGAAAACTATAAGACACTGATGAAAGAAACCAAAGATGACACAAACAGATGGAGAGATATACCATGTTCTTGGATTGGAAGAATCAACATTGTAAAAATGACTATACTACCCAAGCAATCTACAGATTCAATGTAATCCCTATCCAATTACTAGTGGCATTTTTTACAGTACTAGGACAAAATATCTTAAAATTTGTATGGAGACACAAAGACCCCGAATAGCCAAACAGTCTTGAGAGGAAAAAATGGAGCTGGTCAATCAGACTCCCTGACTTCAGACTATACTACAAAGCTACAGTAATCAAGACAATATGGTACTGCCACAAAAAACAGAAATATAGATCAATGGAACAGGATAGAAAGCCCAGAGATAAACCCACGCACCTATGGTCAACTAATCTATGACAAAGGAGGCAAGATTATACAGTGGAGAAAAGACACTCTCTTCAATAAATGGTGCTGGGAAAACTGGACAGCTACATATAAAGGAATGACATTAGAACACTCCCTAACACCATATACAAATATAAACTCAAAATGGATTAGAGACCTAAATGTAAGACCGGACATTATAAAACTCTTAGAGGAAAACACAGGAAGAACACTCTTTGACATAAATCTCAGCAAGATCTTTTTTGATCCACCTCCTAGAGTAATGGAAATAAAAACAAAAATAAACAAATGGGACCTAATGAAACTTAAAAGCTTTTGCAAAGCAAAGGAAACCGCAAACAAGACAAAAACACAACCCTCAGAATGGGAGAAAATATTTGCAAACGAATCAACCGACAAAGGATTAATCTCCAAAATATATAAACAGCTCATGCAGCTCAATATTAAAAAACAAACAAAAAATGGGCAGAAGACCTGAATAGACATTTCTCCAAAGAAGACATACAGATGGCCAAGAGGCACATGAACAGCTGCTCAACATCATTAATTATTAGAGAAATGCAAATCAAAACCACAATGAGGTATCACCTCACACCAGTTAGAATGGGCATCATCAGAAAATCTACAAACAATAAATGCTGAAGAGGGTGTGGAGAAAAGGGAACCCTCTTGCACTGGTGGTGGGAATGTAAATTGATACAGCCACTATGGAGAACAGTATGGAGGTTCCTTAAAAAACTAAAAATAGAATTACCATATGACCCAGTAATCCCACTACTGGGCATATACCCAGAGAAAACCATAATTCAAAAAGACACATGCACCCCAATGTTCATTATAGCACTATTTACAATAGCCAGGTCATGGAAGCAACCTAAATGCCCATCGACAGATGAATGGATAAAGAAGATGTGGTACATATATACAATGGAATATTACTCAGCCATAAAAAGGGATGAAACTGGGTCATTTGTAGAGACGTGGATGGATCTAGAGACTGTCATACAGAGTGAAGTAAGTCAGAAAGAGAAAAACAAATATAGTATATTAACACATATATGTGGAACCTAGGAAAATGGTACAGATGAAACACTTTGCAGGGCAGAAACAGAGACACAGATGTAGAGAACAAACATATGGACACCAAGGGGGGAAAGTGGCGGGGGGGGGACTGTTGGTGGTGGGATGAATTGGGAGACTGGGATTGACATATATACACTAATATGTATAAAATGGATAACTAATAAGAACCTGCTGTATAAAAAAGTAAATAAAATAGGGGCTTCCCTGGTGGCACAGTGGTTGAGAGTCCGCCTGCCAATGCAGGGGACGTGGGTTCATGCCCCGGTCTGGGAAGATCCCACATGCCACGGAGCGGCTGGGCCCGTGAGCCATGGCCGCTGAGCTTGCGCATCCAGAGCCTGTGCTCCGCAATGGGAGAGGCCACGGCAGTGAGGGGCCCGCCTACTGCAGAAAGAAACATATATATATAAATTAATTAATTAAAAAAATAGAATTCAAAAATTTTTTTAAAAAGCGAGAAATGGTCAACATACAGAAACTAGTTACAAAACGATTTCTGTTTTGGCAAGGAAAGCAGTGAAATTAAGCAGCCACAGTAAAAGTAGAAAAATTCCGCTGGATGGAAAGGTCACAAAGGCCCAGATGTAAAGCTTTGTCTACATTGGAAAGTAGGAGAAAACGAGGGCTGAGACCTGAGACATGAGCCTGGTCTTCTGTGTAGACACTGCCATGGAAGGCAAAGTGGGACACTTTTCACTGTCCTGGGTCAGCTCTTACCAGTCAGAGGTGCTAAAAGGAGGCTTCTGACCAGATGGGCAATTTCTACCACCCAGACCAAGCAGGTTGGTCACTGCCCAGGTCACCAGATCCTTCCCCAGGACAGGCTCTTGTACGGTCACCCCCGCTGTGCACCCCCTTCCCCCCAGCTGAGCTCCACACAACCAGACACGCTGCCCTGCAGTTCAAGAGCAGCAGCGATGTGACAGGTTGGTGGTAACAATCTTCCAGGATTGGGTTATACCAGCGGTCCCAGACCTTCTTGGCACCAGGGACTTGTTTTGTGGAAGACAATTTTTCCCTGGACCAGGGCGGGGGTGTTAACACTAGCGATGGGGAGCGGCGAGGAGCGTTAGATGAAGCTTTGCGTACTCACCCCGCCGCTCACCTCCTGCCGTGTGGCCCGGTTCCTAAGAGGCCACAGACCAGTACCGGTTTGCGGCCCGGGGGTTGGGGACCCCTGGGTTATACAAAGGGCTTTTTATATAAGTTATTCTATAACAAATACATATGGTAAATATACGAAATAATTCATTCAGTGTTTTCCATAACAAGGTAATGGATTTAAATGAACATACACAAGTAGATTACATGGAAGAGAATGTTATTCCCTGTCATTTTCATTTAACCAATAGTACAATTCAAAAATATCTCAATACAGTCATTCTAATACAGAATTTCATCAAAAGCAGGTTTTTAGAACAGGGCTATATTTTAATATATATATCACTATATTCATTTCAGTGATAAATGTTGTGTTAGATAATTTAAACAGATTTTTTTTCCCCCAGATGGATTTCCCAGCATTTTTAGTATGCTAATGTGCTTTTTGTAGATTTCCAAGAGGGGAATAAACTGTGCAGCAGTTGAAAACTGTTTTGATCACAGAACCTCAGGACAGGATATTTTGCTGGACCAGAGAGCTGTATAATACAATTTTGGAAACGCTGTTCTACTGAATGCTGTACTGCCCTATAACATATGAAAACCATTGTACAACCCCCTGAGAAACTAAGAATATAAAGCATATGAAGTGTTAGCTTCTGAAATTGACAAAAGTGTATCAGGTTACCCATCTATCAGGGTATGTACATTCAGAAGTTAATTAAGAAATCAACTGACAATGTCTAGAACAGTTATGCATGTTAATCAATAAAGATGGACTAGAATCAATGAAAGACACCTGGCTAAGCAAAACAACCTCTTTAGCTGCAATGTAAATCCATTGTTTTCCCCAAAGGAAGTATGCTTCAAGCCCCATGCGAGTGAGTGCACGCTCACAACCAAAGCACGCTGCCAGAAATAATTTATACTGAGGTACTTTACTGTGGGAATAAAGTATAAAACTCTTCCCACAGCCAAGAGTTCCATTAGAAAATGAAAAATTCGGCGCAGATACAAATGCTCCTGGCCAACTTTCCTGCTCTGGGTTTCTTTGGGGCTGTGCCCACTGCAATACTGAGGATGTAGGAAGGGCCTCTAATACAGATGGACTTAGCCAATGAGGCTTCTGTAACCTACCCAGAGCACAAGACACAGGAAGCCTGTGCCTCCCTGTGTGAAGGAGGTGTTCAAATCAGGGGGCAGAGTCTATCCTGAATCCTACCAGCATCGGTTACCTGGACTGGCCATAATCTCTGCTCTGTGCTCCCTTGAGCTGGTCTCGGCTGCCCACCTCTCTTTTCTAGTAGGTAAACCATTGCCAGAAGGTAAGTGCTGGAAACCAGAGCTGTGGAGATCCAAACCATACCATTGCTTCACTGGTTTACTGCTCTAGGAAAAGGACTGAGGGGAGAGGGTGAAAGTATTGAAGAAATAAAGGGGGGAATAATCTGTGGCTTTCAAGTCTCCTGCATCCCCCCATGGTCCCAGACAATCAAGAGATAAATACCCTCTGTGAAATATTTTACAGATGACAGAACAAAACTGTGCTAGATAAAGGTGTTTTGAAGCAGAAAACCAGTGCTCTCAATATCCTCTTATACCATATTTCTTTACAAATAAAAACAATGTGTATATATATACTTATATGTGTATGTATGTATGTATATATATATATATATATACACACACACACATACATAAAAGTCTGGAAGAATATAAATCAAAATGTTAACAGTGATACACTTCAATGTATGTCAATTATACTTCAAAAGAGCTGCTTAAAAATGTAAAGAGTGGTTATCTCTAAGCTAGGAAAGATTATAGGCAGTTACCATTTTTTTTCTGCCTGTGTGTATTTTCCAAATTTTCTTGACTCTATATTCATTACTTTAATACTAAAAATGTGTAAAAATTATTTTCAAAAATCTTACACAATTCACTCAGTTTCTTGATGTTTGTGTAGTTCTTTGTACTTTATCAAGTGTTTCGACATATTTAATCCATAAAACAGCAGAATGAAATATGATTATCATTTCAGAGAGGAGGAAACAGGCTCTGAGATGTTACAGAACTTGTTCAAAGAGCTAGTAAGTAGTAAAAACCAATAAAAGAATCCAGATCTCCTCTTCCAAACTCCACGACTTTTGTTCTCTTTTTCTCACTATTTACTGTTTCTTGTGTCTTGGCTGCTTAAACGCCACAAGTATATACTTTGAACAAAAGCAGTAGAATTACTGTATAAGATTTAAGCAAAAAGAAACTTTTTTTCAAATTCAGTATTGGTTCAGGAGAGAAATGTAAAATACCGAGGGAGGTTTGGAGACCAAGAAGGCAATAGTCCAAGCGACAGAAAAACTTATCCTTTTAGCTGCTACCTCGTACGCTCTTGGCTTCATTTCACCCCCATTCAGAAAGCGAAAAGGAAATGACAAAAATGGGACCAAAACACGCAGGGAGAGAAAGTACAGATGGCACCAAACAATGAAATAAAGCGTGAAGTATTTAGACACTGCTGTACTGGAGGTACCTTCATTCCTGCAGCGGCTGCTGGGCCACTGGGATCCACGGCCTGGATGTGGCATGGCTTACTGCCTCGCACCACAAAGCCCCAGCCTACTGCGTCACCAACAATCTAGAGAGGAAAACCACAATTAGCCATCAGCAGACGGTCCCTGGCAGTGTGCCCGCCCTTCCAAGACAGAGAAAAGCCAAGACTAAAGGCATGCCATGAGATACCTCTTCTCCACTTCATCTCTACCCTGTCAGGGGAACGGGACTCTTCTATCACAAACACAGGCTTATATCTCTGTGTGGAAAACATGGTCATGAAACACCTGTTTGGCAGAAAGAAGCTTCTTCTGTGAGGTCACTACTCAGTCAATAACTGGCAGATGGCCTCTTTCTTAGGCTGCTATGCCGTTGAATATCAGACTCAAATGAGAAGTCTGAAGATCTTAAAAATATGGTTGAAATTTCCCTCCAGATCCAGTTTCTCTTCCCCTGCATCCAAAGGATTCTTTCCTGATGCTCTTGATACGTCACTGAACTTTTTTTTTTATTGGAGTATATTTGCTTTACAATCATTGAAGTTTAAAGTAACCATTTAAATTACTAATGGGGGAAACCATGAAGAGTCTTGGCTCTCTTGAAACCCAATTTTCTGTACCAAGAAAAGACAGTGAAAAAGTACATAAAGTTCACTTTGGTCCAGTTCACTTCCAGTTGACCAGTTCACTCTGGTCCAAAAGTTGTTTGAAACTGGAGGGTGACTTTCCTTATAGAATCATAATTAGAATTGCCAGTTACATTCTCTGGGCAGCTCCCAGACATGTCTCTAATACATACCCCAACTGAAATAGAGACGACAGCCATTCACAGTCAATTACTAGCAATGCTGGCATTGATATTTAAAACCAAAAAGAAATACAGCTAAAAAATACAATCCAACGTCTCTTGAATGCTGGAGACTGAGGAAAAGTAGGGAAGCAACTGAAATTTTTGTGACCATTCTCAAAAAGACTTTTAGGGCAGGTTTTAGTGTCGCTGAACTCTTATTAGTTTTTGCTTGTCTGAGAAGTTCTTTATTAGGTACCTCATTGGCTTTAGGCTTTGCTGCTCTTAGTTCATTATACCTAATTGCACTTCCAAATGTCCAGTTTACCTTTTCCCTGATACAGACATATTACCAGTGCTTTTTTCATATTGACTGGCTAGGACTGGACCCATCCTGTTTTAATTCCTTAGTGCTCAGAACGTGAAGTAGTCCTCGACAAATGTTCCTAGCACAAATGAGTGTGGAAAGCTTTTTCCCCACCCTGAGGTATTAAAACAAAAATTAGAAGACTACAGGAAAGATGACCAGTATTTTAAAGAAGACGTCAATGTAGATGTGAGGAGACAAAGAGACAGAGTCAAGTCGACAGGAAGTGGGTGAGGTGATGTCAAGCAGAGAACGTGGATTCTGTTTGAAGAAGACCGGGGGGGACTTCCCTAGTGGTCCAGCGGTTGAGACGCCGTACTTCCACTGCAGGAGGCATGGGTCTGATCCCCAGTCAGGGAAGTTCCACATGCCTCAGGGTGCGGCCAAAAAAAAAAGAAAAGAAAAGAATACCAGTGGGACCCTAGGAGTAGAAGGAAGGCTGAAGGACCTCCAAGAAAGGGCAGGTGGTCAGGAGGTGATCACAGTTATGCAGTGCGCCCAAATCAGGTGCTTGTATAACTCAAGGCACGATAACGTTGTCAAAAACGTCATTCCTTATGGTAGAACAATCTATGCCATCGTTTTCTCTCTCTATCTTAAGACTTCCCTCATGTCTTAAATAATTTTTAGAATTAACTATAATGCAGAAGGGATCATTAGCATTATTTGTTCTACCATCTGCCTTTGAATCTGTCAATATATTAGAATAAGTACATAATGGAAATCTTTTTTTAAGGACACATCAAAAGGAATTTTAAATGCTGTATTAATAATGAATTATATCAAGTCCTAATGCATTTTAGTGCCTAAAGGTCAAGAAAGTCCACTATTATAATCATGCTCAAAACAAAAGGGAAATTGGGAGAAGCTTTTCAATTCCGTCCCTAAGCTACACATGGACACACTGCCATGTTGACATGGCCCAGACAAACGAGCAGCACGGGAGAAAAACCAAATGATGAGCCTACCGTGAATGTCTTCCTCGCATACGGAGCCCCGGGAGTCAGGAGTTCCTCAGAAGTGACGGGTCTTTTTAACACTGTAAGACAGACACAGTGTCAAGGTACAGACCCTCTGAGCCCTCTATTCTTTCATTCAGCAGATATTTACTTAATGCCTCATGTGTGACATCAGTGACCAAAAGTGGCAAAGATCCCTGCCTCCCAGTTTATATTCTAGCCGCACAGAGGCAGAAAATATTAGCAAACATAAATAACCCTAAACCTAACTTACAGAGCTACAGAAAGCAGAGACGGGAGCAGGGGGAGGGGAAGCAAGAGTGCCAGGGGTGGGGTAAGCAGTGGCTTGACATTTTTCTATAAAGGAAAAGACCACGTTTTCTAGTTCCTGAATTTCTTTCTCTTAGACCTTGATGTGCATTCAACATGTCAAAATTACGAGAAATCCTTAAAGATGTTAAAAAAAAAAAAAGGAATTCTGACTCTGGCCGTCTGATAACCGTTTCCACTCCATACAAACCCCTCCCCCATCATACCATACACGCCCCATTCACCAAAGCCTCACGGATTTCCTTATTAATACCCCAGATTGCGGGTACGCACTGCCTTTTGCCTTGAATCGTAACACTGGGGAACTCTTCTGCATAATTAACATGTGCTAGGTACTATGTTAGGCGCTTTAAATATATTCTATTATTTAATCATCACAAGAACTAATGGGTTCATTTCATCCTTATCCCTATTCTATTCGGGAGGAAACAGAAGCAGAGAAAAGTTAAATAGCTTGTGTCCAAGGCCTCAGAGTCAACAGGAAGTAGAATTAAGATTTAAACTCGGGCTTCCCTGGTGGCGCAGTGGTTGAGAGTCCGCCTGCCAATGCAAAGAGAAGGGGTCCATGGTTGAGGATTCTGACCTTTTTATTCCCTGTCACTCAACTGCCTCCAGGCCCCTACCCACACAAGCCCCTCTGGGGTCTATGAACGTGGATGTAGGAATCACACTGTACTTGTGATATTTGACAATATCGACCATTTATTTTTATTACACTTTTTCCCTATTTTTATTGAGATATAATTGACATATAACATTATATTAGTTTCAGGTTACAACATAATGGTGCATATATTATGAAATGATCAACTACTCCAGTTGACATCATCACCTCACATGGCTACAAACTTTTCTTTTTCTTGAAATGAGAGCTTTTAAGATCTACTCTCTTAGCAACTTTCAAATACACAACCCAGTATCATTAACCATAGTCACCTTGCTGTACATTACATTCCCCAGGACTTACCTATAAACTGGAAATTTGTACCTTTTGACCCCTTTCACCCATCTGGTCCACCCAACCACCAATCCCCGCCCACCGACCAACCCCCCTCTGCCAGTCACCAATTTGTTCTCTGTATATATGAGTTTTTTGTTAGATTCCACATACAAGTGAGATCATATGACATTTGTCATTCTTTGCCTGACTTACTTCACTTAGCACAATGCCCTCAAGGTTCATTCATTTTGTTGCAAATGGCAGGATTTCCTTCATTTTTATGGCTGAATAATACTCCGTTGTGTACGTGTGTATATGTATGTGTGTGTGTGTGTGTGTGTGTGTGTATACATACAAAAAAAGTACCACATTTCCTTTATCCATTCAACCATTGATGGGCACTTAGGTTGTTTCCATGTCTTGGCTATTATAAATAATGCTGCAATAAACATGGGGTACAGAGAGCTTTTCAAATTAGTGTTTTCATTTCCTTTCGATAAATACTCAGAAGTGAAATTGCTGGATCACATGGTAGTTCTACTTTTAATTCTTTTTTAAGGAACCTCCGTACTGTTTCCCATAGTGGCTACACCAATTTACATTCCCGTCAACGGTGCAAGAGGGTTCCCTTTTCTCCACACCCTCTCCAGCATTTGTTATATGTGTTCTTTTTGACGATAGCCATTCTGACAGGGATGAGGTAATATCTCATTGTGGTTTTGAATCACACTATATTGTAATATTTGGCAACAATACTGATCATTTAATACACTTTCTCTCTTATGTTAAAAAATGTAGAAACTTTGAAACCTAGGGAATTATTTCTAGCTTACTCTTTTCATATCCTTGGGAACTTATTTACTCATCACAGTGATACTGATCATGTTACTTTCTGTAGCACTTTCTTTATCTGAATTAGGGCATTTATATACAGTGTTAAAAAATATATCCTGATGGATATCTAATGATTAATTTTACATGCCTTACTGTGAAGCCTGCTTACCTGCTTGAGAGAAAAAAAATCACAGATGAGCTCCCTGCATCTTGGGAACCCTCTTAGAGTGAAAGAGAAGCTTGTCAGAATACAGGTAAGAGGTAGGACTTATGAACCACAATGAAGTCCTGACAGCTTTGGTCCTTAGAGACCCAAAAAAGGCAACCTGACCTGTCTTTTCTGTCTGCATATCAGTAATATTTTCCCTTTGAGTGGAGGGCTAAGGAGAAAGAGGAAACAATGCAAACCTACCTCAGGGAAGATGAATGTGTAATTTAAGCAATTAACACTTTGTTCCTCCTTCTACTCTGGTAAGCAATCAAAAACATGTAAAATGGCTTTAGCACAATTAACCCTTTCCCGAAATTGAACGCTTCTGATTCTAACTTGGACGTATCAGATTTCTACCAGGGCTTCAAACATGCTATTTCAAACAATATAGTTCTTCTCATTCTACCTTATCAGCAGTGCTCTATTAATTGAAAAACCTGGTAATATATGGGTTCTGGAAGATTTTCCAGCCAGAGACAGTGTGGAAGCAAATTTCTTCATTTACTTGCAGGTTACAACTTTATTCTTAGAGCTAACCCTCCAGAAGACAGCAAAAAAAGAAGAAAAGAAAAAGTTAGATGAAGAAAAATACCTAGACAACAGCATTAGATGACTATTTTCTCTCAAAGCCCTTTAACAACATCTATTTGTCCTTATTCTCATGAGTGCATTTTTTTTCCTCAAAGAGATGATGTGCTCACTGAGGGATGGGGTCATGACCTCTCATCTTTGTATCCCCAACATCTGGTAATAAGGAAACGGCATGAACAAAGGAACAAAGTGCCTTCCCTGAAGGTGATACATGGAACTGAGGGTAGACAGGGCACTAAACAAATGGAGTGGAAGGTGTTTTCACGGCCATGGTTATCACGATGGACCAGGCAAGCTAATCCTGGAAAGGAGGTGGGTGAGCACAGTGAGAAGGTGGTGGTATCGATGGGTTACAGGGTCCTGTGGGGCTTGAAGAACTGATTAGATCTAAGTACAAGTTCATTAACAATCTTTGTGCCTAGGTTTTTTTTCTGGAATGTAAAAGCCATGGAGGTTGGTGAGTAGAGTTTGAAACCACAAGGCACCAACAGTCCACTGCAGGGATGGCTAGGTTTGCAGAGATCCAAGCTTCTTCCTTAGGGGTGCGGAGACCCAACAGATCTTTGCATCAGTTGCAGTCTGGGACAGCGCTATCTCCCCTGCTGTTTGCTGCTCAAACCTTCCTTCAGGACTGAGTGTTTCCTCCCAGTGCTGGGACTGCTAACAGCAGACAGCCCTCAGACAGCCAGTGTTCTCAACTGTCCTTGGAACTCTCTCTCCAAAGACAGCCGCTTTCCCCAGGTCACGCCTTCCTCCCAGGGGCAGCCAACATCCAATGACTGATCAAGGTGAGGGTATAAAAGCCTGGCCACCTCACCCCAAATCGGGACAACTCTCAAAGACCATCCCAACTCCAGAGCTCCACCTGGGGTGAGCCGCAGCCTTCACGGGGACTGCACTGCAGCCCAATTCTCCCTCGGCCCAAACCCACGTCCTTCCCTTGCATCCAAGGGGTGCTGTCCCCCAAGAGCACAATGTAACAAGATGCTCCCACGCTAGTCTCCCTCTGCCTGAGAATCCGCTTCCCGGGGAGCCCCGCCTGCACACAGGCCCAGGTCCCCCACAGTCACGGTCAGAGACGGGGCCGCTTGTCAGCCACTCACCAGACTTGGGGTTGCAGAGCACGGGGGGGCTGCCGCTGGCGGGGGGGCTGCCGCTGAAGTAGCCGCTGCCGCCGCAGCTGCTCATGCTGCTTCTCCGCATGGCAGACACGATCTTGACCTCCTTGCTGGGGCTGACTGTGGGCCGGGAACACACAGAGTCACCGACGGTGATGGTCTCGGCTCCCCAGAGCATGCACGCCGGCTTTCAGCTGCCAGGTACAGTGAGGCAGGTCACGTGTGCCGGGATAAAGCACTCTGGCCTTGGCGTCGGAAAAGCAAGGGTTTGAGTGGCAGCTCTGCCCGACGAATAGCACAGCCTGGGGCCATTCCCTCCGGTTTTCTAAACGTACAGTTTCCCCAACTGTAAAGTGGGCAGAATGCCATCTCATGGGACTGGTGCAAGGAGTGCATTATATATTTAAAAGTACTCAGTTACATAAAATATTATTTTAAGAACTACCGAGTCCACACTAAGCATCCCTGAGAGGATGTAAATTAAGTGCTGGCGAGACGCTTAATGAGTTAACAGTGATGATAAGTGCCTCCTGGTTGAAGATTAAATCTTTAATCACCCAGAGCCACAGAAGGAGATTAAAACACAGAGCACAACTTCAGGCTTTGAAGGTGTATGTGAGGCAGCAGCTTCAGTGATATGATCTCGTTCTCTCCACTATGGAGTTGGCTGGCTCTCAACGAGGGAAAGAGAGCCCTTAAGGCATATGATCCAATGAAAGAAACCATGGAGAGTGCTCTGCTCAGTGCCCGGCACATGGGAAGCATAAAATCAAGGCTGGCTTTTATGGTGACCATGGTTACTGTATCCTTCTCATCATCATCACTTGTTCACGTCTACGGGGCCCACTGAAAAACAGGCAAACCTCAGTACCAGCGAAGACGTGAACGGTTCCTCTGCATCTGCAGGAGACGGCAGCCTTAGGGACACACAGCTGGTGCGCATCTAAGCACAGGCCTAGGCTCCTGACCCTTGGCTAGTGTTTACTTTCCTGGAGTGGCTATTGGCTCCTTCTCTGCTCCATCCCAGCTGTGTCTGAGGAACCTGGGATGTAGAAGGTTGGGTAGGAGCCGGTATAATATAAGCACTGGGATAAGACAGAACTGGTGCAAGACCCAGCCCTGTCCATCACTTTCTAGCTGTGTGACCTTGGGTAAGCCACTCAACTTCTCCATGCCTCAGTTTCTTCATCTGTAAAATGGAGATAAGAAAAGTCTTTCCTCGAAGAGTAATAGAATTAAACGAGAAAATGTACGCAACTAAGCTTGGGTCTGTGCCAAGGGCACAGAACGTTCTCAGTACATCTAGTTGTAAGTGTTCTCACGGTCTGCTCCTATTCATAACCAAGACACATTTTCATTTTGCTCTGGGTTTCGGGTGAAGCCCATAACTTCCAAACCTTAGGCCAATCAGTTTCTCAAGTCAATGTCAAGTTTTCAGAGGAGTTGAAGACATCCTGTTAAGCACCTCACCCACTTACACAGAATGACACATCAAGTTAACCTTTTCCGGGTGAATGGGATTATTTTATATTTTGTTTAAATGGGGTTATCTTTGCGAACATCAGTCATCATTTCTGTCCAGGTTAGTTGTCAATATGGGACAGACTGACCTAACATATAATGTCCCAGGCTGTGCCTTCTGAGCACCCGTGTCTACCTTTCACAGTTTTAATTTGTTCTGTGTGATGGAATGATAATCGGTTGCCTTTTAGTTGTATATGCCCTAAGAAGACTTCATTCATCCTTAAAATATATAGCTTCTCAATGCTGTGACTTAGAAAACTGGATAATTAACGATATGTAAGGATTGTTTGTAAATGAAAAGTAAATAAGGTAGGAGTGAGAGCTTGAGTGGTCTTCTATAATTCAAATACATAGTGTTATAAAACAGACTTCTTAGCATGTATGTTGGCTGCACAGGAACAATCTGGTTGTATGTGTGTATGGTTTCTTTTGGGGGGAGTAATAAATAAATAAATAAAATTTTGGTTATCAATAAATACAAATTTGCTGGAGAACAGAATTTCACAAAGGTGAGTTACAACTATGCTATTTCTCAAAAGACAGATCTATATGATCAAACAAACAAGGGAACTGACATACCTGACATAAAACTGGTAGATTTCCGATTGTCATGGCTCTGCTTCCTCAGGCAGAAGGGGCTGTCATGAGTTTCCTGGGAGGAGGGGGATTTTTCATTGAGCAGCTCCATCAGTCTTCGCCTCCGCCGGAAGTTCATTCTGAACTGGTAGAGAAGATTGCTGTCCACAAACGGGTGCTTGTTGGACACTAGGGAGAAGAAACAGTAGATGAGGGCTGCCTGGCCACTAAGCACTGTAGCCAGGAGACTCCAGCCAACAGGAGGAAAAGTCTTGAGAAAGGGTTTAGTTCTACAGATGTCCCAGGAGCTTGCAGTCCACACATGGTCCCAGATTCTTTCCACATGTCATGCATTTTAAAAATCTGCTAACCAATTCCTCTGGGGGAACTCTGCCTGATCTCACCCCAATCTAAGCTATACTCCTCCTGGTATTGTGCAGGCTCCTACTTTACCTCCATCTGAGCACTTGTCACACACGCTCTCATTGTCCCTCAACTCCTCTGTCTTTCCCACTAACCTCTAGGCTCTTTGGGGCAATGATCGTGGCTTCATTTAGTCATGTGTCCACTGGGCCCAGCACACTGCTTGTCCCAGAGCAGCACGGCCATTCATTTTTAAACTTTTTATCTTGTGATAATTATAGACTCATGGAGAGTTGCAAAATAATATAGAGACCACATAGTATACGATTCCATTCATATGAAATATCCAGAACAAGGAAATGTACAGACACAGAGTAGACTGGGTGGTTGCCAGGGGCTGGAGGGGATCTAGGGGGTTGGGGATGTTAACTGAAGTGTGAGATTCCTTTTTGAGGTGATAAAAATGGTCTAAAATTGACCGTGGTGATGATTGCATATATCTGTGAATATACTAAAAACCAATGAATGGTATGATTTAATATGAGTGAATGGTATGGTATGTGAACTATATCTCACCAAAGCTGCTGAAAAAATCAACAGCAAGAAGAAATAGTAGAGAGTCCCCGTGTACTCTTCACCCAGATTCCCCCAGTGGTTTCATCCTACAGAAATAACTAAAGTACAATATCAGACAAAGACATTGACATTAGTACAATCTATAGACTTTATTCAGATTTCACCAGTTTTTACGTGCACTCATTTGTGTGTGTGTGTGTGTGTGTTTTTAGGCAATTTTATCACATGTACTGATCTCTGTAACCACCACCACACTCAAAGCACAGGACTGTTCCATCATGACAAAGGGACTCCCTCATGCTAACCCCTGATAGCCTCCCACTCCAAATCCTTAATGTCTGGCAACCATTAGTATGTTCTCCACCTCTGCAATGTTACCACTTAGATAATTTTATAGAAATGGAATCAAACTTTATGCAGCTGTTTAAGATTGATGCTAAATGAATGAATGGCTATCCAGATAAAGGCTGGTTACTTGCCAAGGAAAATCTACACTTTTGAGCACCTAATCACGCCAGGCCATCAACTCAAAATCAATAATAACAATAGCTAACCTTCATACAGCATATTCTATGAATTCAGCATTATTTTAAATGCTTCATTTGTATTAATTCCTTTAATTTTAACAACAGCCTTGGGTATAGTTACTGTTACTTTCTTCCTTATTTTTTGATGAAGAAACTGAAGCCCAGAGATATGAGTAAGACCCAAAGAAGACACAGTAAATGGCAGAGGTAGAAATATAACTACAGTATCTGACTCCAGAGTTCAAGTTCCAAATTATTACTCTCAACTGCCTCTCTGAAAAACAATTCCTGGGCTTCTTTAGGTTCTCATAAAGAACTGAAGTAATGTTACATAAAACTGCTAATGTATGGCTACCAGGCTAAATTTACATCCAATTCTACATTACCATTTATATCTCGGGGAGCTACAGTGGTCTATTCGCAAGTTTATATTCTGAGTTCTAATCGTGGAGTTTGTGAAACAGGCAAGACATCAAGCTCCAAAAGCCATGTTCCTAGGTCATTTTGTCTCTGGGAAGAAACCAGGAACCCTGCAAACTGGCCAGCGTCATGCTGAAGTCCCAACCCCCCAAAATTGAAAACAATTGAATAGATTTTACAAAAATATATATATAATGAGCACGTGAGAAGCTCAACCTCATTAGTTAATATGGAAATGCAAATTAAAATCACAATGAGATGCCACTTCACACCCACTAGAACCACTAAAATAAAAAGAATGACAGCATCAAATGCCGGTGAGGATATGGAGCAACTGGAACTCTCATTTTGCAGGCAGGAATATAAATGGTAAAACCCGGTTGGAGAATAGTCTGACAGATCTTATAAAGTTATACACATATCTACCCTATGTCCCCACAATTCTTAGGGATCCACCCACAACAAATGAAAACATATATCGCCCAAAATGTTCATTGCAGTCTTATTCACAATAGCCAAAAACTGGGGACAACCTGTCCATCAACAGGAGAATGGATAAGTAAATTGTAGATACAATGAAACACTACTTGACAATAAAAAGGAATGAGCTGCTGACACATAAAACAACGTGGATTAATATCAAAAGCATTAAGTTGAGTGAGAAAAGCCAGACACAAAAAACATACACTGAGTGACTTAATTTACATGAGGTTCAAGAATAGAGGAAATTCACTTATAATGATAGAAATCAGAAAGGGGAAGGGGAGAGGACTGACTGGAAAGGAGTAGGAGGAAACTTTCTGGGGTGATGAAAATGTTCTATATCTTGTTTTTACATGAATATATACATTGTCAAAATGCACCAAACTAAACATTTAAGATATGTATATTTCATTGTAGGTTAAGTATATGTATATTAATAAAAAGGAAACAAACAACAACAACAACAAATCTTATAAATGGACTGGGAGACTAGGAACAACAGAGTCTTAACAGGGACTTCCCTGGTGGTCCAGTGGTAAAGAATCCACCTTCCAATGCAGGGGGCACGGGTTCGATCCCTGGTCAGGGAATTAAGATCCCACATACCGCGGGCAACTAAGTCCGTGTGCCACAGATACAGAGCCCACGTGCCCTGGAGCCCGCGGGCCACAACTAGAAAGAAGGCCATGCACCTCAACGAAGACCCCGCATGCTGCAACTAAGACCCGACACAGACAAAAAAAAAATAAATTAATTAAAAACAAAAACAAAAAATAGAGCTTAACACTGTAAACCCACATTGCCAATATAAGATGCTACATAATGTTAATGCCCAAATAATCATTTGGCTATTAACCACTGGGCATATGGTCAGTCTCAGAAAGGAGTGGTCCTATTATAGTATAATTCACCCACTTAATGTGCATAGTTCTCTATATATTCTAGTCTATAATATATTCACAGAGTTGTGCATCCCGTCATCACAATCAATTTTAAAACATGTCCATCACTCCCAAAAGAAACACAACACTCCTTAGCTATCACTTCCAAACTACCCATAACCCCTACGCAACCCCTAGGCAAGCACTGATCAACTTTCTGTCTCTGTAGGTTTGTCTATGTTGGGCATTTCATATAAATAGAGTCATATAAGATATGGTCCATTGTGACTTGCTTCTTTCACTTGGCATAATGTTTACAAGGTTTATCCACGTAATGCCATGTATCGGTACTTCACTGCTTTTTACTGCCAAGTAATATTCCATTGTATGGACATACTGTATTTTGTTTATCCATGCATCAGTTGATGGACACTTGAGTTGTTTTCACTTCCTGGTTATAATGAATAATGTTATTAACATTCATATACAAATTTTTGTGTGGACATATGTATTCATTTCTCTTAGGTTTACAGCTAGGAGTAGAATGGCAGGATCACATGGTAACCCTACACTGTATGCCAGGTTCTTCTCCAAAGAGGATGCCCCATTTTACATTCCCACCAACAGAGCAGGGGGTCCTAATTGTTCCACATCCTTAGCAACCCTTGTTATTCTCTATCTTTTTTGTTACACTTGTCCTAATGGCTGTGTAGTGGTATCTTATTGTGATTTTGACTTTCATTTCCATGATGGCTTATAACGTTGAACATATTTTTACGCGCTTATTGTCTATGTGCCTATCTTCTTTGGAGAACTGTCTATCCAAATCCTTTGTCTATTTTTTTTAAATGGATTGTCTTTAAAAAAAAGATTTATTTTTTAAAGCAGTTTTAGGTTCACAGCAAAACTGAGCAGAAAGTGCAGAGTTCTCATATACTCTCTGCCCCCCAACACACAACTTTGCTCTACCATCAATTATCGAGAAAGGAACAGATGTTACAATTGATGAATGTACACTAATACATCATTATTATCCAGAGTCCATAGTTTACATTAGGGTTCACCTTGATGTTGAACATTCCACAGATTTTGTCAGATGTATCTACCATTATATTGGGTTGGCCAAAAAAGTTCATTCAGGTTTTTTCTGTAAGATGTTATGGTATATAGTATCATACAGACTATTTTTGCTGTTCAAACAGGCTCTACTAGCTATGCTAGTAGCTTACTTGCTATATGCCACTGTACTAACTTTACAAATATTATACAATACTGTCCTCACAATCACTCTGTAAGTGATTTACAGTGCAAGAATTGAGACTGAAGTTACTTCAGTAACTTCCCCAAGGCCACACAACTTTGGCTTCTGATCCAAAAGCAACATGTTTACTTAGAAACACAGGCCACAAGAGATTGGAAAAGACTCTAAAGTTATAGTAAAATGTCACCTTCTCCAACACTCAACTTCCATGTTCATCACAGAGTACATTTTTTATTTTCTTTCTGTCACCCATACACCTAGCGGTCGGCAGTCTTTTTGTGACACCACACTGTAGCGTAATATGGGTTTATTTGCTTGGGGGAGCACATCTCTTTCCCCAACTAAGTCACTCTGCTTGAGAGCCTGGGCTGTGTCTTAATCATTGTGGCATCCTCAAACCCTAGACTACTACATGTTTGGGTCAGAGTAGGTGCTCTGTAAATGGCTAGAAGTGAATTGTCCATGGTGGGTAGACAAAGGGATATGAAGCACATCCAGAATACAGCTAACTTTGAACTACCTAGTGGCTAGTTATGTAGCAACCAGTCAACCTGTGGGCTCATGGTATGTCATGAAGAGTGTGTTGGGCCATGGGGAAATTGCAACATTAAGGACAATGGATTTAGTTTTTCCTAAAAATAAGTATATTCCATTTAAAGGCTTTCATTTATTCTAAAATTATATCATCACAACTTTTTTGTTGTTCATTCACCCGCCCATTTATTCAACTAACGTTTATTGAGTCAGGATGACTATATGCCAGGTATTTTTCTTGCCCAGTGTTTTATGAAATTATGGTAAAAACAGAAGTTCTTTTTTTTAAGTATTCATTCTTGGCAAAAATTTTTTTTTGGACTGTGAAATTCAAAAATTCTATAAACCACTGGGAAAATAATCTAATACAATGTATTAAGAATCACATTAACCCTTTTATCAATAATGTTTACTGGTTCAACAGCCTCCTTGGGTATTTCACAAACAGAATCACATCGCTTCTAGGTCAACACCAGCAAATGCAATCTAGGGTTGCGACTGTATTTATCATCCACATTTGCTAATGAATAACTCTTCTGGTTACATGAATATCAGAGTCTCAGAAATGTGGGTCCCTATCAAGAGAGTACACCCTGTTAAAATCTAACTTAATGATTCATATAGGTGTTTCACAATCTTTAAATGGTGATAAACTATTCACTTCAGCTAAATGAATGATGTCGGCCACAAAGACAAACACATCTAATTCAGTGATAATTCTGCATGTTCTCAGTAAATAATACATTCTTGCATTCAGGAGATACTAAATGCATCTTGAACCAAAAGATAAGCCAATTACACTTTGATATGATATCTACAAATAGTAGCTCTTTCAATAGTCAAGTTTTTACATAAATTTAGCACATTACTACATTCAATAATACTATAATATGGGACTTCCCTGGTGGTGCAGTGGTTAAGAATCCACCTGCCAATGGAGGGGACATGGGTTCGATCCCTGGTCCAGGAAGATCCCACATGCCACAGAGGAACTAAGCCCGTGCACCACAACTACTGAGCCTGAGCTCTAGAGCCTGTGAGTCACAACTACTGAAGGCGGTGCGCCCTACAGCCCGTGCTCTGCAACAAGAGAAGCCACTGCAATGAGAAGCCCGCGCAGCAACAAAGACCCAATGCAGCCAAAATAAATAAAATAAATGAAATATAAATAAAATTTTAAAAATGCTATAATACAATTTTATAGATAAGTTATTTATTTCTGGCAACCTGTTCTGAGTTTAGGATGATTTTTTAAATCCTCAAGGTGACTTTGGCAACAGTATCTTAAATTATAACCTGAAAATACATGGTACTGTATATAGCCTTATTAACACCTATTGTTTTGTCTTTGTACAGTGAATTACACAAAACATTGGCTTTGGTATAAATAAATCCAGAAAAGCATTTGAATCTAAACGAATTCCATAACAGATAAAAGTACTTTAAAAATATTTTTAATTGAAGTGGAAATTTGACTACTAAGTTAACCTCCTCAGGCTTTGACTACTGAGTCAGAGATTAATTCACCCCCATTCCCCACCTCCCCAGCATGGTACCACCTCTATCTTAAAGGGTAAACATACTATCTAAGATAAGACACAAGGACTAAGTTTAAATAGGCTTTACTCATCACATTCTCTTTCCAGTAGTGTACATGACCTTCAACATGACCAAATCAGGGAAAACCAGGACTGGATGAGATAGTAGACTATCCATGTAAAGCATAATGTCAAGCAGATTGTAAGAAGGCAATAAATTGCACTTTTGGGGCTTCTCTGGTGGCGCAGTGGTTAAGAATCCGCCTGCCAGTGCAGGGGACACAGGTTCGAGCCCTGGCCTGGGAAGATCCCACATGCTGCGGAGCAACTAAGCCCCTGCACCACAACTACTGAGCCTGCGCTCTAGAGCCCGCAAGCCACAACTACTGAGCCTGCATGCCACAACTACTGAAGCCTGCACTCTGGAGCCCGTGAGCCACAACTACTGAGCCCGTGTGCCACAACTACTGAAGCCCGCAGGCCTAGAGCCCGTGCTCCGCAACAAGAGAAGCCACGACAATGAGAAGCCCGTGCACCGCGACGAAGAGTAGCCCCCGCTTAGCGCAGCTAGAGAAAGCCTGCACGCAGCAATGAAGACCCAACACAGCCAAAAATAAATAAATAAATATACATGAAAAATAAATAAATAAGAACATTCAATTAAAAAAATTGCACTTTTGTTATCTTACAACGACTGTTGTTGTCTTTACTGTGACCATCATTTGCTGGTGATATACTGCCATGTGACTTATGGGAATTCAATTTTGTGAGATACTACATTTAACGTCCCACTTCAATTTTCAAGGACTTATTTGGGTGTTAGGGCCTCGGGAGCAGCCACATGAAGGTCTCCATGTGTTCATCCTCCAGCTGTGTGTCTGGCACAGATGGAGTCAAATTCTTCTCTCAGAAGAGAGAAGTGACAATTGCATGTGTTACATGCATTGTTTTCAATGAATTATTTGACTTTCAAAAGGATTCTTTATTTTTTACCCTCTCATTAAAAGTTTAATAACATGAACAGAGTTTCATACATTTGCTTCGTTTGTGAGTGTAGCCCTAGGTATAACAAAGATAATCGTAGCTACAAAAGCTAAGAGTGCAGGTAGACAGCCATATAACAGCATCAATCAATCACACGTGACATCATTCATTTATTCAACCGAGTACCTAGTAAGTGACACGCAGGATCCCAGCCATCTATCCTAGCATGCTGATTGGAATATGACACCTCGTCTGCTCATCCTTTCAAGCTCATCAATACCAAAGTCTTCTAAAAGAGACATTGTTTCACACGAGAAGAAAGCAGTTAAGTTGGGATTTTTCTGAAAACTCTCTTAATGCTAAATAACTTTTAGAAAACAGTATCATGCAATGAAAAGCAAAGGTTCTAGAGTCAGAAAAGCTCGGTTTTGCTCCCAGTTCTGCCACCTTTATGAACTGAGTGATTAGGGCAACTTACTAAATTTAAGCCTCAAATTTTTTGCATAGTTTTGCTGTGAAGAAGAAATGGGATAATTTACATAAGAGATTTGAAATGGTATCTGACATATAGTGTTTTAAGTGTTCTTCTCAGATTCCTAAAGATTGACTTTAGCTTTTGGTCACTTAAGTTCTTGCACAGAACCCATTTCTTTTGTCTTTTCTGCCCTTCTTTTAAGAACACTTGCCCAGCTCCCACGAGCAGTTCTGTCATCTCTCACTTGAGAAAAATATGAAATCTTAACCAGATGTCCAGTTCAAGCTTGGCAAGTATCCCACTGGAAAATAATTAAATCTCAGAAGTCAAAGAAAAGCGAGAAATAAAGGAGTGAAGTAAGACACAGGAAGTTTTAAGAATTAGTTTAAGGAAGCCAAAGATTTCTTTTGTTTCGCCATAAATTACATATGTAGAGTCTCAAGAAATAAAAATGGCTAAAGGGCATATCGTTTATATTCCAGAGAGAGAGATGCATTGATTCTTTCTACACTTTAACATGACACTCTCCAAATGAAATGCAAAAATCGTTTGCTACATAAGCAAGTTGCTCTTTGTTAAACACAGAAAAAATACCCTAAGAGCTAAGGGGAAAAAAATTAAAGAGAAGGAAAGAAAAATCAAGGAGGAGAACAGTGACTGGTGTCTCTATATCTTGAGGTCATTCCAATTCTTCATTTCTTAGATCCCAATGCTATACAGGACCTATATATTAGAGTAAATGTTGTGATATATATAATTTAACAGATTTCATTCTTTGCTCCTTGAGAATATATATATTTTTTAAAATGGGCACATCACCACTGTTTGCAGCTATACAAATTTGGAACCAAAGTTGATGCCTAGCAATAGAGGAATAGTTGACTGAATTGCTCCTGGAGAAGATTAATCTCTAAGCAGGAGGAAGTAAGGAGAGACAATATTCAACTCAGTATCTACTGTTCTAGTTGTGCTTTTATCACAGCTGTAACTGAAAACTGACAACTTCTTACTCATCCAATTTATAGTTTCTGGGACTTTCCAAGCATTCTCTTTTTATTGGTGGAATTCTCTAGGGGCTTGGCTTGGCTTAGTATTAAGTGAGACATAAAACAAGAGGAAAAGCAGAAACAGCCAGAAAGCTGAAGCAATGTAAATACAAGACAATCTTATTGCTTAGGGAAATGGGGGCTTTAGAAGCACTAAACTCCCAATGTTCATATTTGGTAAAAGAAAACAGATCCCTATTCACTGTATGCCTTCACTTTTTAAAAAAAATTAATTTATGTATTTAGTTTTGGCTGCATTGGGTCTTCGTTGCTGCACACGGGCTTTCTCTAGTTGTGGCGAGCAGGGGCCACTCTTTGTTGCGGTGCGCGGGCTTCTCATTGCGGTGACTTCTCTTGTTGCGGAGCACGGGCTCTAGGCGCTTCAGTAGTTGAGACACGCGGGCTCAGTAGTTGTGGCTCACGGGCTCTAGAGTGCAGCCTCAGTAGTTGTGGCGCACGGGCTTAGTTGCTCCACGGCATGTGGGATCTTCCCGGACCAGGGCTC
Source organism: Grampus griseus (assembly GCF_964374135.1). Lineage (NCBI taxonomy): Eukaryota > Metazoa > Chordata > Mammalia > Artiodactyla > Delphinidae > Grampus > Grampus griseus. Next base: position 18,724,708 of record NC_139011.1, read on the forward strand.
AAACCCGTGTCCCCTGCATTGGCAGGCAGATTCCTAACTACTGCGCCACCAGGGAAGTCTGCCTTCACTTTTCAGAAAGCATGAGGGGAACGTCATGGAGTCTACCGAAATCATAAAGTGACACAGTTCAGATATATTCTTTTGGTGGATAATGTGGCTACATTTTTTCTCTTATAAGTTATTAGGATGAGTTAGCAAAGAAAGGAATTTTTAAAAGCTGATTATCTGAAAGAAGGAGAATTGGCTTCTATTCCATTCACACATTTGTCCTAAGGATGAATATAAAAACTTATCATCTTAAGCCCTATAAGTTCCGCTGAATATAAGACATTTTAGGCTACTTATCTAGCTGGAGAGAGGAAGATCACATACCTTCATCCATCCTTGAAGTGTTTGCTGGCAGATGACATAACACAACAGACATCATGAAATAAGTAACTGAATCCAGCAGTGTGATAAGAAAGTAAGAAGGTGGTGGTGAGGAAGGGGGAGGGGGAAAGAATGTGTGTACATCAACTGTCCCCTGAATAGCACTTCATCAGAACTTTTAAAAAGTTTTAGAATTTAGAAGAGTCAAAAGAGGGCTTAGACAGGGGAATAAGGATAATGACTATTATAATGCGGAAGAAAAAAGACCAGCAAAGGATGAGGCTGGGGGGGCTGTGACTAGTCCTGCAAGTTGGTGTCAAAGCTAAAACGTCTTCAAGGTCACCTTCCAGGCAGAAGGCCCTCCCTGGCTGTGATTAACATTGTTATCATCAGAACATCGCACAGCAGCAAAGGTGGGCATGGCTCACCACTTCACCCAGTGTGCGATGGTGGGTGAAGGATCTTTCTGGGCCATCAAGGATGTCACTCCATCCTACCACTGGCTCCATGTCCTCCTGTTTTCTTTTTTATACCCTACTGACCCTTATAGCTCCTCCTGAAAGGACATTAGCACCTACAGACATTGCTTAAGAGGACTGACAAACTTTAAGGATTAAGAGGTGGCAGATCTAGTCCTCAGACATTTGCGTTAATAAAAGGCAAATAAATTCTGCCTATGAAACTGCTGCACCTTCCCTGCCAACAAAAGCTTTCAGTTGTTTCACACGTCCAAGTATGGATCTGCACTCTTTTGCCTCCCTGCTCCTGCTAGATCACAGTCCTACAGGGTCCAAGCATTTTATGTCACTTAGTACGCTGCATATTTAAAAAATTGTCAGAACTAAAACACATAAATATTATGCTTTTTAAGTCATGTGTCTGTTGGAAAATATGAATTGAGCATTAATTACAACAGAAGATGAAAGCTATTCTTTCAAGAAAATCTAAACTGTACTTAAAGCCATAACTACCCATCTCAAACCATCCTAAAGGGATGCAGGAGTTGAAAGAGCTCTGTTTTCCAAAGCAGCACAAGTCCTTGATTCGAGGTTAGGCAATTAGGCCACACAAGGACAGTTAGGTGCCCGGGATACAAAACTCTTCAAAAGGCAATACCAACAGTCAGTCAGAGAACTAAAATAATTACTTCCTGAGTACTGACAATATTAAGAAGAGGATATGAGAGCAGAAAATTGATTTTAGGGCATAAAGTTCTATGAATTGATATTACTAAAACAAAACACTTCATATACACAAAGTTAGAACCCAATTACACTTATTTAATTGGCTGAAGGGAGGAAAGGAGATGGAAAAGAGGAAAAAGGATCCAAGTAACTTCAGTAAGATTGCAGAAAAGATGAAAATCAAAACATGACATTGTAATTGTACGGGTTTCTGCTGCTTCTGTGTCTTACTGCGAGAAAAGTAAAGGCAATAAACAGATGCAAGGTCAAATTATATTTTATTCTTCTCTATGCATCTTTAAATAACAGCTGGGTGCATTCCAAAGCCTAGAACCTCATGTTGTTAGTGATAAAATTCAGAACAAAGAGTATGTTTTTCAAAAATGAGGTTGTTTTTCAGAGACTAATTCATATTGTAAGTGCAGAGAGGTCTGAAAACAAATTTACTTTGTCTGGCAAATGAAATCCTTCATATGCGTAATTCAATGAAAGAAATCTGTAACTCTGTTCTAGAGCCTTTGGAATTGTGGCATAAATCCAAGGGCCTTCAGTGTTGATTTATTTTTAAAAGTATATATTCAGTATAGAGTATGTATAAGATATTAAGACCAGCAATGGATGAGGCCATTAAACGTATATTAATCTCTACCCACCAAGGCATCTGATGATGAGGATATATTGATGATAACAATAATAAGAGTAGCAATCAGCTAACATTTACTAAGTGGTACACATGGCATGATTATATCATTCAGTTCTCAAAGCAGCAGAGAGAGCTATTGTAATTATTTGTATTTTACAGATGAGATTACACAAGGTCAACTTGCCCAAGGTCCCATAGTCATTAACTGGAAGATCCAAGACAGAAGCATTGACAGATTAACTCTGAAACCCCATCCCTTAATCTCCTCCCTAGACTGTCTCCCATCCCATAATAATGCCAAATGAGGAGGCAATGAGCTTACAAACACCAGAAAGCAGTCTGCTTTTTCCTCATTTATTCCTGTCGTCGGGTAACAGAAGACAACTTGGCTGGGCATGTTTTCTACAAAATTCTTCACCAGGGTAAAATGTTGATTACCTTGGAATTGCTTATTAAAAGGACAAAGAGACAGCATGGTAAACACCCCTCTGCTTACAGATGGTCTTGGGTTGAACACTGGCTTCACTCTTTACTAAGTTACTTAACGCCCCTGAACTTCAATTTTATTCATCTGTAAAATGAGTTGAAGAGGTAATGAAACAACATAGGTAAAAGGCTTATTAGAGTTTCTGGTACATAGAAGCATTCAGTTAATGTTAGCCATGTGTGGGCTTCCAATTGAGGGCCCACCCAGGTGTCAGTGCCCAAAGGATACCTTTCTAATCCTTTTCAGACTTCACCTATGTAAGCAAAGCTTCTGGCAGCAACTCTAGGTGGTCTGTGGGAAAAGAAGGCATCCTACCTAAACCAGATAAATTCAGCACGGCCAGCAACGTAGAGAAGGACATCCAATGTGATGCTGGAGGTATCAGAATAAATCCTACTCAAAACCACTAGCTATGAAAGCCCACCAAAGCCTTATTCCCAGATGACATCTGCTTACCATTCCCAGAAAAGTTACCATATAACCTGTGCGTGCTTTAGCATACAGTAATTTATCAGGTATTCCATATGAGACCGGAGAGACTAGGACCCTTGAAGGAGGAAGATGCAGACGTTCAGAAAAGGAGGATGTCAGTGGTGAGATTTAGTAGCTTTTAAAAAAATAAGTCTCCATATATTTCTATATTATTTATACTTGTACTCATCTTAAACAAAAAAGGAAAATAGGAAATACCTCACCTACTTTTTTTCCCAGTAAACTTTGTTTTAAAATAATTCTAGATTTATAAAAAAAAAAAGCTGTAAAGACCGTACAGACAGTTCCCATATATCCTTCACCCAGCACCCCCTGACGTTAATATAGCCATGATATAAACTAAGACAAAACTAGGTCAAAACTAAGACATTAACACTTGTACATCCACCTGCTTTAAATCTAGCTTAGAGCTACCAGGAGCTCAGGCTGAGGACAGAGGAAACAAACTGTTCCTTGGAAGCCCATGTTTCAGAGGGAAGGTCACTTAGTTACTTAATGAAAAAGACACTTGTCCTCGTGGCTGACAATACTAGCTGCTTGTCCAAAACCCATTTTCCCTTTCTTCCTCCTTTATTATTTGTACAGGGCAGCAGTGTGCCCGGCTAACAGCATTAGATTCACTGATTGCCGTCCAGCGAACGAGTCCATGTTGACACAGATCTGGCCCATGTAATGTCAGTAGAAATCTCTGGGAAAGGTGACTCTTCCTAAATAAAGAGGAACCTTTCTGTTCAAGCAGGCATTACTACATTTTCTCTTATTTGTAGCAAAACACAATTCTGTTATTGTTCCAAACTCAGGTCTGGACACAGAAATCAAAGGCTTAGAAAACAAACACTTTCTGTTTATCTGCAGCCCACACCTTGTAACAAGCTATGCTTTACTCAGAAGCCAAGAGCGATTAGACAGAAAGTCTTACAGGCAGAAGATATGCCTTCCAGCAACTCGGCTCTGATTCCCTGGTGACAGAAGTGGTTATGGACAGTCCCTGGGTCTCAGTGTTTCCATCTGTGGAAAATAAATTACAATAACTTCTTTTAACCAAAGCAAGTGAAATTAATAAATATATGGGAAGCCACAGCTCTCTGGAAGACAGGGCTGCAATGATGCCCGTGTACCATGAATAAATAATATTGTTCTGCTGTCAGCAAAAATCCAAAGGATCCCATGACAAAGACTAGGAATTTAAGAAAGTGCTCCTGAATTTGGGTTCGTATACTGGATAAGCCCATTCTGAGCAAAAAGAGAACTGCTGGGGCTTCCCTGGTGGTGCAGTGGTTGAGAGCCCGCCTGCCGATGCAGGGGACACGGGTTCGTGCCCTGGTCCGGGAAGATCCCACATGCCCCAGAGCGGCTGGGCCCGTGAGCCATGGCCGCTGAGCCTGCGCGTCTGGAGCCTGTGCTCCGCAACGGGAGAGGCCACAACAGTGAGAGGCCCGTGTACAGCAAAAAAAGAAGAGAACTGCTGAGTTCAGATCCAGTCCAAATGATCTCAGTCAACAATTTCTGACTTGTGGAAATATTAAAAATATTTAGTCAAAGGAAATATTTAAAAAATCAGAGAAAAAAGAAAACATGACTGTGAAATCACTGAGCTAAAGAAGAGAGAAGAGGGACTTCCCTGGCAGTCCAGTGGTTAAGACACCTCACTTCCACTGCAGGAGGCACGGGTTCAATCCCTGGTCGGGGAACTCAGATCCCACATGCCGCACAGCAAAAAATAGGAAAAAAAGTAAAAAAGAGAGAGAGAGAGAGAAGAATTGTTGCCATTCCAGAAACTTGTGTGGCTAGCACCCAGGTTTACTTGGGTGTCCAAACTGGTACAGCAAAATAGAGACACCAAGGTGCTTCCTCAACACAAACTTATAGGCATTTCAGCTGTCGGGGAACAAAGATCTCAACAAAGATCTCTGAGCTAAGGAGCTGAAAAGTGGAATACACACTCACTGGGATACCACCATACTCTGTGCTTTGCTCAAAGGTCTAGAGCTTTGCTCTTCAGAATGGCTGACAAGCACCAGAAATCTGGCAAGGAGCTATAAGTGTAAAATACACACTGGATTTGGAAGATTGAATATGAAAAAAAGGAACATAAAAGAGCTGATCGCTATTTTCCATATCGATTATATTTTGAAATAACATTTTGGAGATGAGTTAAATATATATTATGAAGGTTAATTTCATCTGTTCTATTTTACTTTCACTGCGGCTACTAGAAAATTTAAAATTACATATATGGACTGCATTTGTGGCTTTCATTCTATTTCCATGGAAAATAGGATCAGTCTAGAGGCTGGTACCTCATAGGAACAGATCAGCTAACAAACAAGTTCATCCCTTTAAGTGTAGCACTTTGAGAGCCATTTGTCCTAGAAGATAATTCTTATCCTGAGCTCTTGACAGCCAAGTGGTCAAAAGTTGTTGGTATTGCTGTCTGCTTCCCCCTCACACACACTATCTCCCTATCCTATTTCCTTCATTTTGATGAGGAAGTACATTATGTTCCCACTTGACAGGAATCCTTTCTTGAGGTTAAGTTCCCAGCAACTGTGGAAGAGGACTTCAGAGAGACAGGAGTGGTTTTGCCAGTGGCCAAAACCAATACCCAGACCCCCTTCTTTGGCCTGGTGGCTTTGGTCATTTCCAATCAGACTGAAACCTAGGCCACAGCTAAGGGAGTGGCTAAAATAAAATGGAAGGAATATAGACTCTGATACGCAGGCTTTCCTCGGGTGGAAAGGAGAGAGGAGAGGGGCTGGGCTCCTTGTTGGGTCAAATGTCATTACTGGGACAGAGAGAAAGAAAGTGAAGGGGACCTTTTCAGAATAAAGCTAGATAAAATGTTAGAGTCTTTAAAATGTTATGTCAGGTTAAAAATAATATATATAAGCAATTTTACAAAAAGATTACTCTCCATTTTAGATTAAAATTGCTTATGATATTAATAAAAGTATTTTTCCAACTGTAATAAGGATGTATGTGTGTGTGTGTGTGTGTGTGTGTGTGTGTAATCCCTTCTTAAATTTTAACTTAATACTGTTCTATAGTCACATTGATCAGAGTTTACATATGGTCAGTTTTTTTTTTTACAATTTTTTAATTCATTTAAAAATTTTTAAAATTTATTTATTTATATTTTTGGCTGCATCGGGTCTTCGTTGCTGCACGCAGGCTTCCTCTAGTTGCGGTGAGCAGGGGCTACTCTTCGTTGAGGTGCGAGTGTTTCTCACTGCTGTGGCTTCTCTTGCTGTGGAGCACAGGCTCTAGGCGCGCGGGCTTCAGTAGTTGTGGCTCACGGGCTTAGCTGCTCCGTGGCAAGTGGGATCTTCCAGGACCAGGGATCAAACCTGTGTCCCCAGCATTGGCAGGCAGATTCTTAACCACTGTGCCACCAGGGAAGTCCTGTTTTGCTTTTTACTTGAAGTACAGTTGATTTACAACATTGTGTTAGTTTCAGGTGTACAGCAAAGTGATTCAGTTACACATTTTTTTTCAGATTCTTTTCCATTATAGGTTATTACAAGATACAGTTTTCTGTGCTATACAGAAAATCTTTATTGCTTATCTATTTTATATATTTATATTGGTGTGTATCTGTTAATCCCACACTCCTAGTTTATCCTTTACCCTCCCTACCTCTTCCCTCTTTGGTAACCACAAGTCTGTTCTCTATATTTGTGAGTCTGTTTCTTTTCTGTAAAGAATTTCATTTGTATTGTTTTTTAGATTCCACATATAAGTGATATCACATAATTTTTGTTTTTCTCTGACTTCCTTTGCTTAGTATGATAATCTCTGGGTCCAACTATGTTGCTGTAAGTGGCAATATTCCATCCTTTTTTATGACTGAGTAATATTCCAGTGTGTGTGTGTGTGTGTGTGTGTGTGTGTGTGTGTGTGTACCACATCTTCTTTATCCATTCATCTGTCAGTGGACACTTAGGTTGCTTCCATGTCCTGGCTATTGTAAATAGTGCTGCTATGAACGTCAGTGTGCATGTATCTTTTCAAATTACAGTTTTCCTCTTTTCTGGGTATATGCTCAGGAGTGGGATTGCTGGGTCGTATGTTAATTCTATTTTTAGTTTTTTAAGGAACCTCCATACTGTTCTCCATAGTGGCTGCACCAATTTATTCCCACCAACAGTGTAGGAGGGTTCCCTTTTCTCCACACCCTCTCCAGCACTTATTTGTAGACTTTTTGGTGATGGCCATTCTGACCAGTGTGAGGTGATACCTCACTGTAGTTTTACATATGGTCAGTTTTATACCTGATAATCACTCCATGGTGTCAACAGACTTCAGCTTGTTGATTCATTTCTGGCAGAAGCGGGGAGGAGGGAGCAGGGCGGAGGCAGCTAGAAAGAAGGAGCGTCTCCAAAGGACTATAGGCCAGAACACAAAAGACAACCCAGTCACACTGCCTGAGACAAACGTATCAGCAAAGAAAAACTGAGTTAAAGTGAGTGGCTAAGAATTGAGAGCCCTAAGTGGCAGGTGGGAGATTTTCTAGAGGAAGAACTAAGAGAGACCTCAGTGTGGCAAAGATGAAATGGCCGTGAGAATAATCGTCATAACTGCTCAAGGAGAGCCTGGGTCCCACACAGGAATCCCTGCCCAAACTCCCAGCCTCCCAGCTGAGAGAGGAGCTCCCTCAAGATTGACACAGGGTCAGAGCTAGAAAAAAGAGAATGGAGGCAGTTTGTCCTTAAAGGAGAACCTCTTAACTTTTTGCCCCCCTCACCCCCAATCTCCCCTTGAGGGCTGTGGTCAAGCTCATGTCCATCAGTAACCAGGAGTGAACACCACCGTGCTTTTTGACCAGGAGAAGAATCAGCAGTCTGAACTGTCCATTCCACCCAGGAGATCCTGACATATTGTTCTTTTAATAAACTTGAGACCCCAGCCTCCAGGTCCCTCCAAAAATGACCACCGAAACCCAGCTGAGTCCTCAAATTACCATGTAAGGCCAGGAGACTGCATACTTTCATAAACTTCAACTGCACAGAGATTGTGTGCATGTGTTTTTAAGGCTTCCTTGTGCCACTTTAACAAGGTCACATTTGGGCAAACTGAAGACCCTGTACTGCAGCGGCCACCGGCCCACAAGCTGTCAGAAGAAAGGCAGGAGTCGGTAGGGGCCCAGGCTACAGAGCCACAGTCTGTATCTAGAGGATCAGTTTCTGGACACCTGACAAAAGCTATACTGATGTCAACTGAGGAAAGAAATATTTACAGTTATGACACTGTTCACAAAAGACCTCTATTCTTTGCACATAACACCCTTCTTTTGGAAGATTACATAAGATGAGGCGTCTCTCACTCCTTTCATACCTTCTAAAAGTCAAGCCTTTGTGTAGCTACAGACCTGTTGTCCTTCAACAAAACCAATACTATATTGTGTGCCAAAGTATCAGCCTGTGACTTTACCAAGGAAACCTGTTTCCTTCTGTTTGCATTGTGACAGCAGGCTGGCTGTGTCCGTTTTTCTTCCTGCTTTGGATTCAGCTATAATAAAAAGTAAAACAGAGCCAAAGCCTATCAGAGGGCACAGTAGGAAAATTCCAAGAAATTTTAAATCGAGAAAGGAAAAAGTTACAGTAGATAACAGCTGCTGATAAAGATGACACTTGAAATATTAATTATTGAAAGCAGATTATGGAAATATCCTACCCAATCTGTATTTTCTTCTATTCAGAGTATAAAATTTCGGAGCTGAGAACGATTAGGCTCATGGCAAATGCTTAAATATTGTCATCTAAAGCAACAGGGAAAATAATATCAAGTGAATTGATTTGGGGGGAGGATTAAATGAACTGAGAGCAGTAAAGGACAGCTTGTCTGTTGCTTTCGCCTGCCCAGCCTGCCTTGTGGTAACAGAACTTTCAAGAAAAGATTTTTTTTTTTCTTTGGGTGGAACAATGACCCACCACCACTTGGTTAGTCTGTCAGTCAAAGGGCCCTGCCTATCCAGGGGGCAAGAGGTGGGCATGTGACCCAGACTCAGCCAATCAGAGTTGTTCTCTAGAGTTCAGTCTCCGGAGAGAGGGCCAGCATAGGCAGAAAATAGCTAGCACTGGTTTCTTAGCTGTAGGTGTCTGAGAGGGATTGCCCTTCATCACTAGTTCCTCGCAACTGGATCCCCAAGAGCTGCTCCAGTTCTTCTCCAGGCAGCTTGGCTTTCCAGGGCTTTAACTATCAGTTCACTCTGCCATATATTTGAAGCAAATGATGATTGAGGCTGCTTATATTCAAAGAACTCTAGCTGGTGTAAACACCCAACGGTGTGCCTGGCAAATGGCAAATCCTCAGAAAGTGGTCACTACTGTCATTCATTCATTCTACACATTTTTTACTGAATAGCTGATACATAAGTGCCAAGCCATGGGCGATACAGAGACAAGAAAACAAATCCTTTCTTTGTTTTGGCTGCACGGAGCAGCATGCAGGATCTAGATCCCAAACCAGGGACTGTACCAGTGCCCCCTGCCATTGAAGCATGGAGTCCTCACCAATGGACCACAAGGAAGTTCCCAGAAAACAGATTATCTGTCTTCAAAGCACTTATATTCCAGCTAAGGGTAAAGAAACACTAAGATACTGGGTACCACCTGTAATGGAAAAATCTTCATTTTGTTGGTGACAAGGAGTTACCAAAAGCAAAAGCAGGAGAGGATAGTCTCGATAGGGAAGAAGAAAGGGCAGGTAAGCAAGGGTAGGGTGCCATTGACAAAGACTCTCTCCTTTCCAGACTTTAGTCAGGTTTCTCTGAGCCCTCATTTCCATTTCTTTTAAAAAATATTTTTATTTATTTATTTGGCTGCTTGGGTCTTAGTTACGGCACGTGGGATCTTTCGTTGCAGCGCGCGGGCTCTTCCTTGAGGTGTGTAGGCTTCTCTCCGGTTGTGGCGCTGGGGCTCTAGAGTGCACGGGCTCAGTAGTTGCAGAGCACGGGCTAGTTGCCCCTCGGCATGTGGGATCTTAGTTCCCTGACCAGGGTGGAACCCAAGTTCCCTGCACTGGAAGGCAGATTCTTAACCACTGGACCACCAGGGAAGTCCCTGAGCCCTCATTTCTACTAGGCCTTGACATTGGCCCCTATCCTGTGGTAACAGAACTTACAAAAAAAATTTTTTTTTGGTGGAAGAATGCCCCTCCCTGACTTGGCGAGTCTGTCAGTCAAAGGGCCCTGCTCATCCAGGGTCAGGAGGTAGGCATGTGACTCAGCCAGATTTGACCTACCCAGCCCAGCCTTAGCAAAGAATCCTGCTAAGTCAGGATCCCCGAAATCGTGATACCTGATCACTCTTATTATTTTATCAAGTTCCTCATCCTCCATCTTTGACGTCTAAGTCCCTGGCCTCAAAATCCCCCTGCCCTTGGTGTCTCCCATTAATAAATTTCCATCCACTGACCCCCCTCACCCTGTTCCATGGCTATAAAACCCCACTTGTCCTCGCTGTTCCTGGAGTTGAGCCCCATCTCCCTCCCTTGCTACAATAGTCCTATTGCACTAGTCTTAAAGTATTCCTTACCATTTTAACAAGTGTCAGAATAACTTTTTTCTGTAATATCATATGGTCTTGGGCAAGTTGCAAACTCCTCAATCATCAGTGCCTTTGTTCTTCCTTCCTCCCATCCTTCCTTCCCTCCCTCTCTTCTTCTTTGGCTACGCTATTCCAGGCTGGGCCGAACTCTGTCAAGTGCTCTTAATTACTGAGAAGATGGGGTTAATTCCTGTCTGGATCTGGCATCTAACTTCCTTTGCAGAAGATCCCAAATTCTCTCTTCGTGGCTACCAGGGAGAATGTCTCAGCTATTGTCTTCCACTGGAGAATGGGATCACCAAAACTACCCTCGAGCAGCTGGGAGGATTAAAAATATAATACATGGAAAACTGCTTTGTGTGTTGCAAAATTTATATAATTATATTTTTCAAAAACAAAAGAAAAAGAAAGAGGGCTTGATGAAGTGTTGAAATTGTTAAAGTGCTCTGACTAAATCTTTAAAAGAGGAAATTATACGCCTGGACACAGCAGCGGTAGCCTGATTATCCAGGGTCAGCTGCTGCAGCTGTGAGCAATTTACCCACGTGACTCTGCTGTCTGTTACCCTCCATTTAAGGAAAAGATAGCTGGAGAGCAGCTCAGCAGTTGAGGGAGATATTTACGTGAGTAAAGAAATGTGTTCATCGCGTTGGCAAAGGTCACACAAAAATCTCAAGGTACTCGGTCATCGTTTGCGAAAAAGGAATCTTGTAATATTTTATGAGCTAACAATGATTATAGTTGCAATATCTGACAGGCTGTATGAGCTGATGCAATAAAAGTTGAGAATTTTTTTCCTAGTCTAGGGAAGCTTATAATTAGCATCCAATCTTCTTTTCTGATTAAGAGCCAGACTGCCTTGATGTGAATCTTGAATCTACCATTTACTAGCTCTTGTCTTCAGCAAGTTACTTAACCTCATTTTAAGAATGAGAATTATTATGATACCTAACTCATAGAGTTATTTAAAGGAGTAAACGTAGAGTGATTAGAACAGTGTCTGGCGTATAGCAGGGACTCTGTACATTTTAACTGTTATTTAGAATTGATCAGATCAAGTACAATAGCTGGCATTTGAGGGCCATAAGAGGTAGACTCTGCTAAAAGCTTTTGCCCACCTTTATCGTTTAATCCTCACAGCAGCTCTGGGCAGGAAAGAGTTACCATAGCAGCCTTGAAACAGAAGAGCCTGCTTGTGGGGCTGGCCCGTGGCTAGCTTCTGGGAACTTGGCTTTTGAAAGGTTCTCTGAGTTACCGTCTGATAAGGCAACTTTGCTTTACCTGCGACACTGAATTCTGCTGCACCAGCCTGCCCAGATTGTTTGCACAAACACTGCAATTAATGGAGAATACGTGCTTTCCTTCTGAGAGTCTGGAAGGCACGGAGTATACCGTGTGTATACTGTGGCTGGAAGGCACGGAGTATACTGTGGCTGTCTGGGCAGGCAGAGTATACCTCTATGAGCAGCCCCCAATAAAAATCTTGCCCTCTGAGTTTCAAGTGGGTTTCCCTGGGCAGAGATATTGTACACGTGTTACTGCATGTCCCTGCTGGAAGAAGGAACCAGTTCTGCCCGGCCCTGGAAGGGAGAACAGAGGAATCCTGCACCTGGATTTCTCCAGACAACACCCAATGTGTCTTTTTCCCTTGCTGATCCTTCTCTGTGTCTTTTTAAGATTAAAAAATCTTAGCCACGAGTCCAATCATATGTTGAGTCTTTCTAGTACATGTGGGTAGTCCTAGGATTTCAAAAAGCAAAACCAAAAACCCAACGAACCAACCAAACATAACAACTCTCAAAGATATATAATATGACTTTAATTTAATAAATTTTAAAACCTGAGGAATGGAAGAGTTGAGATGTCAACAAGGTCACACAGTAGGTGAAGGAGATGGGATGTAAATCCTGCCTGTTTCCCTCCAAAGACCATGTTCATTCCACAGTGCCCGGCAAGCCACACCCGATTACATACATCCTGGACCAACGGAAACTCCTTTCTAAGGCACAATGCCTAGTAGCTACCGGTTAGCTATGCAACCTTGGAAAAATATCTTAAAGGCTTTGAATTCAAGAATTCTTCACTGTAAAACTGTAATAATGATAATAATATCATTACATATATATATATATATATATATATACACACACATATACATTTGCATGCAAGTTAATTACTCAGCTAACAAGTTCTGTCCTGATTACAGAGCACCATTAACCATTCATAAATGAAGCTGGTTAGGATTTCATAAGTGGGCTTGATTTTTATGCCTACTGGTTTCAAGCTAGGGAACCACTTTTATCCAGCAACCTTTTGCTCAAAGCCTAGAGGCTGACTTTCTTTAATGTTTAACTTATGAAATTAATTATTAGCTGGACAATTCAGAGCTCTGCTTAAGATACTAGCTGGTATTTATCATTAACTCTAACGTACACATATGTGGTGGCCATGTTTTCATAACTCAAAGTTAGAATCTGTGATCTAGCAATGAGTTGCTGGGAAACTGGAACTCCCTTGGAAACTCTGACTCTGTATATATAGAGAATATTCAATCCTCCTAAAACCATGGAAAACAAATTTCCGTGGATAAGATTTGCTAACAATAATTCCTTATTTTATCCTTTACATCACAACGTTATGGCATTTATGTTTAAAGCATTATAAAATTACACTGTAGGGGCTTCCCTGGTGGCGCAGTGGTTAAGAATCTGCCTGCCAATGCAGGGGACACGGGTTCAAGCCCTGGTCCGGGAAGATCCCACATGCCACGGAGCAACTACGCCTGTGCGTCACAACTACTGAGCCTGCACTCTAGAGCCCACGTGCCACAACCATTGAAGCCCGTGCGCCTAGAGCCTGTGCTCCGCAACAAGAGAAGCCACCGCAATGAGAAACCCGCGCAACGCAACGAAGAGTAGCCCCCGCTCGCTGCAACTAGAGAAAGCCCGCACAGCAACAAAGACCCAACGCAGCCAAAAAAATAATAATAATTACACTGTAATTGAGGTATAATTACTCACTCTTTGGAAATCATTTGGAAACAATTTGTGGCATCCTCTATCTTCTCTCTGAAGTTGAGATGTACATTATCAGTCAGTAAACGGTAGTATAAAATTCTGGTTTTCTCTAGAGTTTGGTATCACCAAGTTTTCTGTCTGGAGCAAAGATGACAGCGTTAACCTAACCCAAACACACCATTTTTCATGGTGGAAAGCACCAGTCACTCCAACCAATTCTGAGTTCACACTTACTAGCGATAATATCCATTTGGACACTACCACCTGAGTGGCCTCATACAAATTACTTAACCTACTGGTGCCTTGGTTTCCTTATCTGTAAAATGGAGATAATAAAAATACCTGCCCTGTAATTAATGGTTACTATTTTATACACTTAAAAAAAATTTGTTAAGAGAGTTGATCTCATGTTAGGTGTTCTTACCACAATAAGATAAATTTAACAACAACAAAAATTAGAATATCTGACTCAAAGAGTTTAAGAGGTTTCAATAAGTTAATGTGTAAAATCTCTAGGACAGTGCGTGGCCCATGGTATAAAATAAATAACCAATAAATAAACTATACCCTACAACTTCAATTGCTCTCTAATTGCTTCTATATCCGTTTTATAATCTCTACAAGACTATAAGCTGTTTAAGGCCAGGAACCATACTGGTATTTTACAATTCTATCCACCTTCCAAACCTCAACCAATAGCCCAGCAGGAAACATATCAGACCGTCAATAAACAGTTGTAAGCGCCATTGTGGCAACATCAGTTAGGAGAAAACACCCCAAAATAACTGAGTGGCTTGAGTGCCTTGCAAACCAATGCTTCTAGATCAGGGGCTTTTCAAAATATTTGACCAGTACTAATTTTCATGTTACAAATCAGTGCACACACGACTATGGTCATATGTTTATATAGTGTATATCTAACTGAAATAAATGTTTTGCAAAACAATCCTTGACCTTATTACATAAATTATGCTCTGAAATTTTCTATTCTAGTTAAATCCAATCCACTGCATCTCAAACTTTTAAAGTGCATTCGAATCACTCGGTTATGCAAAAATGTAGATCAGATTCAGTGGGATCAGAGATTCTGCATTTCTATCACGTTCCCAGGTGACACTGTGGGTCCATGGACCACACTTTGAGTACTAAGAGTCTAGTCTAGTCTATGAAAAAGAATTTTTTTCTTAGTAGTTCTTTTTTTAAAAAAATTTTATTGAAGTATGGTTGATTTACAATGTTGTATTAATTTCTGCTGTACAGCAAAGTGACAGTTATTTATACATTCTTTTTCATATTCTTTTCCATTATGGTTTATCACAGGATACCGAATATAGTTCCCTGTGCTAAAAAAAATGTTTTTAATGCTGGGGGAATGACTCCCTAAACTTATTTCACTAAACCCACTAAAGGCTTGCAATCTGCAGTTTGTGAAACACTGCTCCCAATAATTTCAAAAGTTTCTTTCAAATAATTCCATTATTATCTCCCTAACACTGGGATAGAAATTCTAGGCCTGTGTAGAAGTGGAGGTGGGAGAGTTTACAGTAAGAATGATTCAAGTTATTACCTTTCATGTTGACTCCTAGGCTGAAATGCTTATCTGGTTCCCAGCCCTTTCCTCACTGTTCTAAGCCTACACCTTGCAGCTGTATTAGTAAATTGACTGAGCACTTATTAAGAGCAAGGCACTGAGCCAAGTGCTTTATATCTACCACCTGTACTCCTACAACCAACCTATGCAGGTATGCCCATTTTACAGATGAGAGCAGGTAAGTAGCTAATCACTGGTGGAGTTAGGATTCCAGAGCCTATGTTCTTGCAATAGGCAGCCTCATAAGAACTGAGATGGCTCCAGTGATCCTTGCCTCCTGGTTAGCACACGCATAGTCCTCTCTCATACTCAACAGGACTGACCTGGTAACCAAGAGCGTATTGAAGAAACAACAGTGTGTGACTCCCAAGCCTCAGTTAAAAGACACTGTAGCTTCTGTCTTGCATTCTCTTGGATCACTCCCTCTGCAAGAAGCCAGGTTGCCATGTCATGAGAATTCTCAGGCAGCCTTATGAAGAAGTCCATAGAGCAATGGACAGAAGCTTCCGGCCAACAGCCAGCACCAGCACTTCTATGGTAGGCACAGAAGTGAGCCACTGTGGAAGCAAATCCTCCAGGCTATCAAACCGTCAGATGACTGTAACCCCAGCCAATGTCTTGACTGCAACCTCGTAAGAGACCTCCAAGCCAAACCACCCACTAAGCTCCTCCCAAATTCCTGAGCCACAAAAGCTATGTGAGATCATAACCATTTATTATTATTTTATACCATTAAGTTTTAGAGTAATCTCTTATGTAGCAATAGATAACGAATAGAGTTCCTGAACAGTACATTATATTGCATTATGATTCAGCTCTAAAAAGAAAAGTGAAAATCTGAAGACCTTTGGATACTTCTTCAGTGTGGCAGCTTGAACCATGGTTCAGCGAATTTTCATTCTCCCAATGCGACCGACCTTGCGAGAGCCATCTACTTCCCATCCAGACTTGACCAGATGACCTGCTATAGCCAGCTGGACATGAAGCTGTAATGTTAAATCACACCCAAGCAGAAGTGTTTGGAGACGTTGCAAGAATCTGCCTGCCTTCTCTAGCTTCTGCCCTCATCTGTCAGAACAATAGAGTCCAGAGAGTGGATGCTCCTTTACTCTGAGTCCCAGAATGAGAAGGCATGAAACACAGAGCTGAATGTGACCCCCAGTTTGGAGACAAGCCAAGCGGAGCCCAAGCAGAGGCACAGTTGACGTACAGAGCCATGACTGAGAAATAAAAGCCTGCAGTTGTAGCACAAGATTTTAGGGTTTAGCAAAAGCTGGCCCATACACTCACCGTGCTGTATGATGCTGTGCTCCATAAGCCGGTGGCAGAGCTGTTCCGCCTCTTTCCTTGTGGTGGCCTCACCCTCCTGAACCAGCCAATCCAGGAATTCAGACGCCATGAAGGTGCGCTCGTACTTGACCCCTTCCTCTTCCCTGGGCTGCAGGAGTGTGTTTTCAGGGCTCATCAGCCTGGAGGAAGAAAGTAAAAAAATAAATAAATAAATAAACCTACACTTACCAGTGGGGAGAGAGAAGAGAGGAGGGGAAAGATAGGGTTGGGGGTTAAGAGGTACAAATCACCACGTACAAAATAAACAAGCTACAAGGATATATTGTCCAGCACAGGGAATACAGACAATATTTTATAATAACTTTACATAGAGTATAATCTATAAAAATTTGGAATCACTATGGTGTATACGTAAAACTAATATTGTAAGTCAACTACATTTCAATTTTAAAAAAAAGAAAGAAAGAAAGAAAAAGAAACCTACACAAAAGGAAAATTACTCATTTGAAATCCCACATCCTAGGCTTCTGTGAAGTATCACCGCAAGGTTGTCAGACAGACAGATGTGGCTGTCATGTGTTGCCCCAAATGCAACTGTCAAGAGAAGGATCTGCTTCAGAAGTGAATAAGATGCATTTTTTCCTGGTGATTAGAAAAAAACTGAAAAAGCAATCTAAAACTCTAGCTTTAGCAAACTGTATTCAGTTTAGCCATCTTGAGAGGGAGTTCCTGACCAAACCCCACCCTACTTTCCTAAAAAACTCTCGTATTTCTTTCCTAAAGGCATTTTTCCTTTTCCCAAGTCATTGGGCTAATAAGAAGATGACTTGCTATGGACTGAATGTTTGTGTCTTCCCCAAATTCACATTGTTGTTAGGGGAACCACTGATTGAAACCACCCACCCTAGCCAGGCTGGATAGTAGGCACTTGCATGAGTCATCTTACAACAGGAGATCCTGGTAAGGAACGCGGAACTAACAAGCTACCACCAACTGGAAGAATTCAGGAAAGGTCAGAAGGAGAGAGGAGACGCCAGTCCACATGTCCTCCCAACCTCCCAGAATCCTCCTCGCTGGAATCCATCTTGGCTGAGTGATGCAAGCGCTACCAGGAAGGACCCTGAGTCAGAATGATTGGCCAGAGATAACCCAGAAACTAACCCCATTCCCATAAAACCCGAGACTGCGAGCCACGTGGCAGAGCAGTTCTCCTGGGTTCCCTTACCCTCCTGCTCTCCCCCCGGGCGCCCCTTCCCAATACAGTCTCTTGCACTGTCAGCACGTGTGTCTCCTCGGACAATTCATTTCCGAGTGTTAGACAAGAGCCCACTCTCGGGCCCTGGAAGGGGTCCCTTCCTGCAACACAAGGACTAGGGGTGGGAAAGATCTTGGGATATGTGAGGGTGTGAAAGGAAATAGGTGTGCCCTGACATAATGGGGGGGTTGGTAGGGAACAGGTCAGCAGATCCCATGGGCCCCACTGAGGATTCTATTCTAAGTGCAATGGAAAATAATTGAGAAGTCTCAAGCAGAAGTAGGACAGGATCCGATCTAAGAGTTCAGTATATTGGCAACAACTACATAGTATGCTCTAAATGTATTTCCACGTAAAATACATCTGATACGAGAGGGTCCCCCTATTAGGCTCTCTAGGGCCCTAGAAGGGGCCCCCCTTTCTGCAACATATTGAAACACTAAAGACCAACGTGATAGAATTTGGAGATGGGGCTTTTGAGAGGTGATTATTTCATGAGGGTGGAGCCCTACTGGGGAGGAAGAAGTTTTCCTCCACCCTTTTAGTTTCTTCTGGCTGGTCTAAGAAGTAGATTGACATAAGACTGATTAACAGGAGAAAATCATACAAAAGTTTAATAAAATGTACAGGGGAGAGACCCAGGGAAACTGAGTAACTCACCAAAATGGCCAAAACCCTCACTTTATTTTTTTAACATCTTTATTGGAATATAATTGCTTTACAATGGTGTGCTAGTTTCCGCTGTATAACAAAGTGAATCAGCTATATGCATACATATATCCCCATATCTCCTCCCTCTTGCGTCTCCCTCCCACTCTCGCTATCCCACCCCTCTAGGTGGTCACAAAGCACGGAGCTGATGTCCCTGTGTTATGCAGCTGCTTCCCACTAGCTATCTAATTTACATTTGGTAGTGTATATATGTCCATGACACTCTCTCACTTCCTCCCAGCTTACCCTTCCCTCTCGCCATGTCCTCAGGTCCATTCCCTACGTCTGCGTCTTTATTCCTGTCCTGCCCCTAGGTTCTTCAGAACGATTTCTTTTTTTAAATTTTAGATTCCATATATATGTGTTAGCATACGGTATTTGTTTTTGTCTTTCTGACTTACTTCACTCTGTATGACAGACTCTTAAGTCCATCCACCTCACTACAAATAACTCAATTTCATTTCTTTTTACGGCTGAGTAATATTCCATTGTATATGTGTGCCACATCTTCTTTATCCATTCATCTGTTGATGGACACTTAGGTTGCTTCCATGTCCTGGCTATTGTAAATAGAGCTGCAATGAACATTGTGGTACATGACTCTTTTTGAATTATGGTTTTCTCCAGGTATATGCCCAGTAGTGGGATTGCTGGGTCATATAGTAGTTCTATTTGTAGTTTTTTGAGGAACCTCCATACTGTTCTCCATACTGGCTGTACCAATTTACATTCCCAACAGTGCAAGAGGGTTCCCTTTTCTCCACACCCTCTCCAGCATTTACTGTTTGTAGATTTTTTGATGATGGCCATTCTGACCAGTGTGAGGTGATACCTCATTGTAGTTATGATTTGCATTTCTCTAATGATTAGCAATGAGCATCCTTTCATGTGTTTGATGGCCGTCTGTATATCTTCTTTGGAGCAATGTCTACTTAGGTCTTCTGCCCATTTTTGGTTAGGGTTGTTTGTTTTTTTGATATTGAGCTGCATGGGCTGCTTGTAAATTTCGGAGATTAATCCTTTGTCCGTTGCTTTTTCATCTGCAAATATTTTCTCCCATTCTGAGGGTTGTCTTTTTGTCTTGTTTAAGGTTTCCTTTGCTGTGCAAAAGCTTTGAAGTTTCATTAGGTCCCATTTGTTTATTTTTGTTTTTATTTCCCTTTCTCCAGGAGGTGGGTCAAAAAGGATCTTGCTGTGATGTATGTCAGAGAGTCAAAACCCTCACTCTAAATACTACCTTCAGGTAAAGACAAAAGAGGATGTTGGGGTAGTGGTTCAGGACTTCAAAGGGGAGGAAGGCAATTCACATGGAGATGTAAAGGCAACTGTTTGGTAAATAAATGTTTGTTGTGTCATGCAGAGACAATGGGACACAGAGGGAAATTTTAACAGACTTCCCAGGTTTCTCCTTGCCTACACACCTAGCTCATACTATAGTTATCTATGTTGATAGCTCCCCTCCTGGAACAGGTCCTCTATCTAAAATTTTTTAGGCAGTTAGGTCACAGGTCAAAGGTTCTTCCAGAATCTTTCGGGCCTTGATTGTTTTCAGCTCGAAGTAATCCACACACCAAAGAGACATTTTGGGGTGGCAAACTTTGTTCCCCTACAGACCCACGATAAGATTACTATCCTTATAAGAAGGGACAGAAGAGAACTTGCTTCCTGTTTCTCTCTTGTGACGGTAATACAATGAGCAGACCTCTGCAAACTAAGGTGCCTTACCATACACCAGGTCTGCTGGCGCCTTGATCTTGGACTCCCCAGCCTCCAGACTGTGAGAAATGAGGGTCTATCATATAAGCCATCCAGTCTATAGTATTTTTGTTAAAGCAGCCTGAACTAAGACAACTACATAAGTCACTCCTTTACCACCCCCCTAGCCCCACGTATCCTGTCTCACACCTACCTTCCCATGCACTCTTCACTCCTCTAGCTTCTGCCTTTACTACTAGGGGCACAAGCATTCTCCCTTGTGTCCATATACGATGGACATCTTGTAGGTCCCCCATGTGGTTGACATTAATAGCATCAGATGCTATTGAGCACTCCCCTCAGTTAGAAGGACGTCACACACTGTACTGCTTTCCCTCTGTCCCTACCTTTTCTCAGTGACCATTGTGGGTTACCGCCACTTCATCTCCATGGACTTTGAAGGCTGGAATCCCTTGAGATTCATTTCCCCAAATATCTCTCTTCTCTCGTCTCTCAGGCAAGTTCTTATATCCCCATGGCTTCAACTACCATCCATGCCCCAAGGATTCTCAGATTTATATCCTTAGACCAGGGCTATATTCCCAAACCCAGACCTCTGTATCCACATGGACATCCCAAAGACACCTCAAAATCAACAAGCCCAAAACTGAATTCAGGTTCTTCCCTCCAAATCTGAGGTCCTGTGCCTGTGAGAGCTTCCACCATGCAGCCTGAAAACAAGGCTTCATCCATGATGCCTTCATCTTCCTCAACCCAGTCTATCAGTCTGAACTGTGGTTTTTACCTCCCAGATAGCTCTCATATATGTCTAAGTCTTCCCATCTTTGGCACTGCCACTGCCTTGGCCCAAAATACCAACACCTTTAACCTAGACAATTACATTGGTTTCTTAATTGGACTATACTATGCACCCACTCTTGTTCTCAACCCAACCTCAAGCACCCAAGACCAGACACAGCAATTAAAATGATCTTTTAAAAATCTGAACCTGAAAATGTCCTGCCCCTGTTGAAGATACACTTTAATGGCTTCTCATTGCTTTTAGGCTAAAGACCAAAACCATTTATATGGCCTATAATGCATGCATGGCCCTGACCCCGTCCCCTTTGGAACATTCTCACCTCTGGCCCCTGTGTGCTCCAGAGAGGCTGGGCTTCTTTCAGTTCAAACATACCATGCCCATCTACCACAGGGCCTTTGAATATGTCATTCCCAAACCTGGAACATTCCTCCTCACTTCTCTGGACTATTCCTCTACTCCTCGAGCCTACTTAACTCCTTATCCTTTGCATTTCAATCATTATCAGACCTCCATTGCTCCCTATACAGTCTACGTAATTATCAGATTAAAGACTACCTTCCCTACTCAACTATAAGCTCCAACAGGATAGATAGAGTCCATGTTTGTCCACAAAACCTTGTACAATGAAAACAGAACCTCATAAAATGTCACAATCATTGTATCATCTTCCTTTAGAACTGTTCCTGATGAGTTCTTGTCTTCTATATGAAAGTTCATTTCTCTCTTTCAAAAACCTTCAGGTCTTCTCAAACTAACAACAGTATGCAACACAGATTGTACCATTTCATTCTAGAGCAGGAAGAAACCTTAGAGATTATTACGATACAACCCCCTCTTCATCCATATGAGAAAAATGTAATTCTCATCCAAAGGAGAAAAAGTGAATGACAGCATTCAGTGTTGCGGGGAGGAAACCTGCTCAGGGTCATACAAATGAGAACACTTTACACGTTTATAAATCATATCATTTGTGGGTAACTGAACCTGCGTACTTCAATGTCCACTCATATGATGTTCATTTTCAGTGCTTTCAGACTTAGAGCCCAATCCTGCTGTGGAAAGAATATTCAACTAGGAATTTGAAGATTTAAGTTTTATTCAGAATGGGTCACTTGGTAGCTGTGAGATGAAAAGCAAGCCACTTTTCTTTTTATAACCTTCCTTTTTCTCAAGAGTATAATGATAGCTTCACCCATCTGTTGTGAATGATAGAGTGAGTATGAATGAAACAACTTAACAATACAAAAGACGATGTATATACAAAGCGTTAAACTTAACTAATCATGGTGCGTTCCTCAGGGCGTGATGAATTTGTGCCAGTAGCTACACAGGGACTCCTCTGGAGTGGGACACCTCCACTCTTCCCAGAATCTTCAGAGTTCTACTAGTTGGAAGCCATGGAAGGAGCACAGCCTTGGGAAGTAGGACACCTGGGACTCAAATACAACTCTGCCACAAACTAATGACATGATTTTTCACTACTTCAAGTGTCCCCAAACTCATATTAAATGAGGAAGATAATACACGTTCTACTGCCTTCGCTGGATTGCTATCATTAAAAACTTTTATTAGAAAGTTCTAAGAATGTAAGTGTATGCTTTTATATTTAAGAGTATTTACACTAAACTGATAAGAACAGATACCATACTTGATCTTAGCCAAAAGTCCAAGAAGTAATTAAGAGTATTTATAAAAGCTTTTAGCATATAACTGAACTTATTAAAAACCTTATTCAGCTTGTAACAGAACTCACTTTAAAATCTTATTGGCAGGGGAGTGATAAATTAGAACTTGGGATTAACATATACACTCTACTATATATAAAATAGGTAAACAACAAGGACCTATTGTATAGCACAGGGAACTCTACTCAGTATCTTGTAATAACCTATAATGGAAAAGAATCTGAAAAAGAATATGTGTATATATATACACATATATGTATATATATATACACACACATATATATATACATGTATGACTGAATCACTTTGCTGTACACTTGAAACCAACATAGCACTGTAAATTAACTATACTTCAATTAAACAAATTAAATCTGCAAAAAAAAATATTATTTAGACCTCTTCCTAAGTAAACCCTCTTCTGGACTTTAATCCATCCTTAGAAATAGCTACTAGGCTGCTTTCAGAGGCTTAGTAGCAGCTGAGTTGGTATGAGCCATAAGAATTAGACTTAATATAATAATGACCAGGCCCTTCTTAGAAGATGGAAGGGACAACTGCCACATATACCTCAACACAAGGGGCAGAACCCTGACGTCCCACAGGAGACTATGTGCCATGATGGCCGCAACAGCTCCCGAGGCTTCTTTCCAACTGACTTCACTGCTTCTCCCATCAAGAGGTTGAGTCTATTTCCCCTTCCCTTGAACCTGGGCTGCCTTTGTGAATTCCACTACCCAAGCAAATGCAACAGAAGCAACATTATTTGACTCCCAAAGCAAGGCTTTAGGAGGCCTTGCAACTTCCACCGTTGTCCCCTTGGAATGCCATACTGAGACCGCGGTGTAAGGAAGCAAGTGCAGCCTGTTGGAGGTGAAGAGGCCACAGGCCCAGGCGACAGCCAGCACCAACTCTCAGACATGAGAATGAGGCCATCTTGGACGTTCCAGCTCAGCTGACCCTCCGGCAACCATATGAATGAGCCCAGGTGAAACCAGTACAGGAATCGCCTTGCAAGCCACAGAATCAGGAGAAATAATATATCACTGTTGTTTTAAACTAGTCAGTTTTAAGGCGATTTGTTTTGTAGGAATAGATAACTAGAATATATTCATATCAATGAGAAATGGCAAAAAAGATGTGAAACCCACAAAGAGGAACATGTCACATCAGTTGGACAGTACTGAAAGAACAGTGAATAAATACTGGAAGGTCCTGGAAATAAACTGTATAAAATAAAGCCACATGGAGTTAGACCTGGGAGCCTGCATCAGTGATAGGAATCTAGAAAACAAAGTGCCTAAATAAGGAATACTACCATTTCCTCATTTCTTTTCACCCTCAAATAAGGTATTTTATCTTATTTTATTTATTTATTATTATTATTATTTTTGGTCGCTCCGAGCAGCATGTGAGATCTTAGTTCCCCGACCAAGGATGGAACCCATGCCCCCTGCACTGGAAGCGCAGAGTCTTAACCACTGGACCGCCAGGGAAGCCCCCAAATAAGGTATTTTAGAGTGAAGATGAGCTTCCTCAGTTTTCCAGTTTTAGTTGTTATTTCTCTAAGAAATCTCCCATCCCACAAATCTAGACAACGTGCCACTTCTAAGAGCTCCCAGAGTCCCTGAAAGGCCTTCTCAGAGCCCTGGGGAAATGGCCTGCTCACTTAACTATAAGCTTTTTGAGACCAGGATCCCTGTCTATGTGGTTGACAGCTGCTTCCTAGTACAGTATGTCCGAGAAAAGTATTTTCTGAATGATAAATGAAGCTCATTTCTCTGCTTTCCCCTGCTACACATCATTATCCAAGAGTATATAAAAAATGACCCCCTTAGAATTCCCTGGTGGTCCAGTGATTAGGACTCCATGTTTCCACTGCAGGAGGCATGAGTTCGATCCCTGGTCAGGGAACTGAGATCCTACATGCTGCAGAGTGGCCAAAAAAAAAAAAAAGGCCCCCTTAGAATGACCCTGTGTGGAGACAAGATGAATCAAGAGTTTCTGCCCTGGGGCTTCCCTGGTGGCACAGTGGTTGAGAGTCCGCCTGCCGATGGAGGGGACGCGGGTTCGTGTCCCGGTCCGGGAGGATCACATGCCGCAGAGCGGCTGGGCCCGTGAGCCATGGCCGCTGTGCCTGCGCGTCCGGAGCCTGTGCTCAGCAACAGGAGAGGCCACAACAGTGAGAGGCCCGCGAACCGCAAAAAAAAAAAAATTTTCTGCCCTACTGATACTCCATTTAAGATACAGACACGAACGCCTGGCCTTCCCTTCTGTTGTCAAACCACTCTGTCCCTTCCAGCTTAGCAATTTTCCTTTCAGGGTGTGGGGAGGACAAGTGGATAGCGGTTTATTTGTGTCACTTCTTGAAACCAGAAAAATGACCTGCCAGCCCTCTAGAGCTCCTGCTAAGTAACTCCTGGCCTCTGGACAAACGGCTGGTTAGCTGCTGCTGCCAATGTGAGCTTTAGACAAGAGACCAGTTGGCAGGCCTGCCTGGATCGGCTCAGCTAGTTATTTAAAACATGCTCCACAACCCTTAGCTCTTCCTTATTTCATTTTCCCTTAAAATCAAGCATAATACTATTCCTATCCAGATTGCTCTCCTTAGGACAAAGGCTTGCCTGGGACTGATTTTAGTATCAATATGTAGTCACAGTGTTAAAACAATAATTTGACTCACTACTCGGTCCAATGATCTCTTGCTATGTAACGAGTTGCCCCAAAACTTGGTGGCTTAAAACAACCACCATTTATGGGAATGTATTTAAATTGGTGCAGCCAGTGTGGAAAACAGTACGGAGGTCCCTCAAAAGACTAAAAAGAGAGTTGCCATAAGATCCAGCAATCCCACTCCTGGGCATATATTCAGACAAAAGTATAATTGAAAAAGATACATGCACCCTTATGTTCTTTAATTTTTTTTTTTTTTTTGGCCACACTGCGCAGCATGTGGGATCCTAGTTCCCCAACCACGGATCGAACCTGGCGCCCTGCAGTGGAAGCACAGAGTCCTAACCACTAAACCACCAGGGAAGTCCCACCCCTATGTTCTTAGCAGCACTATTTACAATAGCCAAGACAAGGAAACAATCTAAATGTCCAGTGACAGATGAATGGATAAAGAAGATGTGGTACATATATATGCAATGGAATACAACTCAGCCATGAAAAAGAATGAAATAGGGGCTTCCCTGGTGGCGCAGTGGTTGAGAGTCCGCCTGCCGATGCAGGGGACGCGGGTTCGTGCCCCGGTCCGGGAAGATCCCACATGCCGCAGAGCGGCTGGTCCCGCGAGCCGTGGCCACTGAGCCTGCGCGTCCGGAGGCTGTGCTCCACAATGGGAGAGGCCACAACAGTGAGAGGCCCGCGAACCACAAAAAAAAAAAAAAAAAAGAATGAAATAACATTTGCAGCAACATGGATGGACCTAGAGATCATTATACTAAGTGAAGATACTAAGTGAAGTAAGTCAGAAAGAGAAAGACAAATACCTTATGATATCACTTATATGTGGAATCTAAAATATGACACAAATGAACTTATTTACAAAACAGAAACAGACTTCACACACATAGAGAACAGACTTGTGGTTGCCAAGGGTAGGGGAGGCTGTGTGGAAGGGATGGATTGGGAGTTTGGGATGAGCAGATGCAAACTATTATATGTTTGTATAACTGAATCACTTTGCTTTACATCAGAAACTAATACAACACTGTAAACCAACTATAATTTAATAAAACAAATTTAAAAAAAAAGCCCAACCACCATTTAATCATATCTTAGTATTCTGTGGGTTGCCTGGGGCTCAACTGGGCAGTTCCTCTGCCACCTTTGCTTGGGATCATTCATGCAGTTGCAGGCAGACAGTGGGCCAGGGCTGGATGTCTGGCCCTGCGGTGCTCCTAAGTCAGTACAGCCTTTCCTTCCCATGAGACAGCCTGGACATTGAGATACAGAGCTCAAGAGGAAAGAAGCAGATACTGCCAGAATTTTTTTACACTTTTATTAGCATATATTAAGATATTAATAATAATACAATATTATTAATATATATCCACTTACCAGACAACTAACCCATTTAACATGTAAAATGCAATGGTTTTCGGTATATACAGCGAGTTGTACAAACATCCCTACCATCCATGTTAAAATACTTTATCACCCCAAAGGAAGTGCTGTACCATTAATAATCATCCCCCACTTCCCCATTCCCCCTGCCCTAGGCAAACACTAATCTACCTCCTACATCTATGAATCTGCCTCTTATAGGCAGTTCATACAAATAGAGTCATACAATATGTGATCCTGTGTGACTGGTTTCTTTCATTTAGTATAATGTTTTCAACATTCATCATGTTGCAGCATGTACTGGTACTTCATTCCTTTTCATTGTCAAATAATATTCCACACATTGTATGAATATTCCACATTGGGTTTATCCATTCATCAGCTGATGGGCATTTGCATTGTTTCCTTTAGGTTATTATGAATAATGTTACTTTGAAAATTTATATACAAATTTTTTATGTGGACATATTTTTTTTACTCTTGGATATACACCAAGAAGTAGAATTGTTGGGTCATACGGTAACTCTTCTTAACCTTTTGCGAAAATGCCAGACTGTTTTCTGAAGTGGCTGTGCCACTTTACATTCCTACCAGTACAGTATGAGAGTTCTAATTTCCCCACATCCTTGCCAGCATTTGTCATCTGTTCTTTGTTATTAGGATCCTCCTGGTGGGTGTGAAGAGGTATGTGAGTGTGTTTTTGATTTGCATTTCCCTGATGATTAATGATACTGAACATGTTTTTGTGTTTATTGTCCATTTATATATCTTCTTTGGAGAAATGTCTATTCTGATCTTTTGTGCATTGTAAAACTAGATTACTTGTCTTTTTACTATTGAACTTTAAGTGTTCTTTATATATTCTTTGATGCAAGTCCTTAATCAGACACATGATTTGCAGATATTTTTTCCCATTCTATGGGCTGTTTTCTCACTTCCTTGACGGTACTGTTTCTAGCCCCAAAGTTTTTAATTTTTATGTAACTCAATTTATCCATTTTTCTCTTTTGCTGCTTGTGGTTTCGGTGTCACATGTCAGAAACATTGCCTGACACAAGCCCATGAAAATTTACTCTTATGTTGTCTTCTAAGAGTTTCAAAGTTTTAGTTCTCACATTTAGCTCTATAATCCACTTTGAGTTAAATTTTCTAGAAGGCATGAGGCAAGGGTCAAACTCTGTTTGCTTGTATGCAGCTATCCAGTTATCCCAGCATCATTTGTTGAAAAGACTATTCATCCTCCATTGAATTATCTTTTTGACTCTTATCAAAACCGATCAACCATGCCAGGCCTTCTTAAACTGCTTAGGCTCAGAAGTCACAGAATGTCAATTGCCCTGAATTATACTTGTTTAAAAGCATGAAATTAAAGACAAATGTAGCTTCAATTCCTAACTCTGCATACCTGTTAGCTACGTGACTCTCCTTCCCCAAGTGTAAACTGCAGATAATGACAGTGCCTACTTGGGGAGCTGCTGTGCAGTTTAAGTGTGGTAATGCACGAAATGCTTCAATCGTGGTGTTGAACACACCTTAAACACTGAATACATTTTAGCCATAATGATGATGATAATGATTATGATGATAAAAATTTTCTAGATGGAGCCATAAGATCAAACCCCTTTCTTTATGGCAAAATGAACTAAGATTCTGTGCATATTTCTATAGACAAGAATAACAATTCCATTTTAATTAGTAATGAGAAATGGGGATGATGCTCTGAAAGTCTTATTTTTATAGAACAAATTCATCTTCAGTCAAAATGGTCCTGTGTGGGCCTATAACCATGATATAAAGCCACACACCTTATAAGGTGTTAGGCATTAACGATATTCGTCTCCTGGAAGTACTCACCAGATTTTGATTGTGCATGTGACTGAGTTCAACCTTTCCTGGATATATATCTGAGTCATATTTCCCAGACTCACTCTAACCCAGGGGAAAGGCAGCATCACAATAGAAGGAACTGCTACATTTAGGAGCCAGTACAGGAATAGAAATAAGCTGATAGCAATCTCCTTGTGCATTGAAAAAAACATTCAAAGGAACTGAGAAGGCCCTATATAACGTGGGAACATATGTGAATGGTATACAAGGGCACAAGCTAGGGAGGAAGCCAAAATGACCCATGGGCTATTAGGCCGGAAAGATGCTTTAGAAATTAAAGACCTTTAAAAAACTAAAAAGTGTTAGTGTAATGATAAATTATTTTGAAAAGCAAAACATAAAATTATATACATGATAATCATTAAAAATTAAAAATTCATTCATCCAAATATTAAAAGAGTTACTTACCCCTGGGGGCAGTTTCTGAATGATTTTTCTTTTCACCTTAATAGAATTCTCTATTACTCAAATTATTCCCCAGAGAGAGTATACTATGTTTATAACTGGGAAAAACGTTATCAATAAAGAAGTTATATTAAGGTTAAGTTTATATTTCACCAGATGACTTGTCCCTGACAAAATGCTTACATTAATGCCCAATATAATAAAGTTGCTCCCAATGTATAAATTATACATATAGATGTATGCTTCCAAAATACAGTTTGAATGTGTAACACTGACTTGTGTGATTAGGAAGAAAGTATGAATTATGGCGAAATGCTTATATGAGCATTGATATTTTTGAATACTATGCTATTATCTATAGAATAGATGTGACAGGCATAAATTGATACAATTTTCATAATAATTTGGTTAGGAACTAGTAAACAGAGAGCCGTTTGGTTAATATTTGTCAGTAAAACTATTATATATTGAAAAAGTGAGGGAAAGGGAAGAAAAACAGCATTTTACACTCTTTGCCAACAAATACCTTTCACCTTCCTTCAGTTGTCTTCATATCATACACTGAACAGAACATACTCTTTCTCATCTTTTTTCCTTACTCATGTTCTTCCCTCACATCCTCCCTCCTCCCCTTCCCTGGAGAAATCCAAACTATTCTTCAAAAAAAAAAAGGCGCTCCTTGTACACTGGTGCAGGTTGTTCACTGCACAAGGGAACCTCGCTTCAGTGACAAATGAAGTCTAAAATCCAGTGCCCACTCCTCAAGAGCAGTCCCTGTGGAGGAGAGGTACTGTAGGAGCTTGAAGGGAAGGGCAAAAGGGCGTCTGTTTCTCATTCGCACAAAGGTGCTAAGTGAGATAGTGGGGTTCTGCTTTGAAGGGCTAAAGTACTAACCTCTCTTTGAAAATATCCCAACTAAAAAGCAATTCATACAGATCTCTCCTTTTTTTTTTTGAACTCTGAGCCAGTACCATAGTCTTGTATATATTCTCTCAATTTTTAACACACTATTTTTACCCCTTCAGCTAAACTAGAAGCTTCTGAAGGAGAGACACCATGCCTTCAATGCTGGTGAAAACCCAGCCCCGGGAGGCAGTATAAATTAGGTGCTTAACAAATATTTGTTAATCAACTGACTGGAAACTAAGAACACCACAAACAACAGTAATGGACAGTGTTATTTGTCTTTGAAGTTAAAATCCCTTCCTCTTTGCTTGCTATTTTAGATTTGCTGGAAAAAAAGCAAGAACTTTTTTAGTGCTGGTTTTATGCTCTGAAGAGACGGATATGCTGGAACCTAAGTTGTAATTTTCACATTGCCCACAGTTTTTAGTGTTGTGCTAAACATTTTCAGCTTTTTAGTGTGGTTGTGTTAAACATTTCAGCTGTTGTTACTGAACTTGAATCAGCTTTAGATAGAAGCTGAGCGTGGATTCCAAGGCCATGGCTGTCCTAAAAGGCTACATTCAGCTACGGTTTCATAACCATAAAATTACACAAGAAGGAGAGAAACCAAGCACTTCTGCACTGAATTCAAAACAATTCAAACCTCTGTGAACCCTTTCAAACAACTGTCAAGGGAAGCTGGGTTCTCAAACATATTATAAAGGCTCCTTTTAAGGGAATGGTTATTATTTATTTTGGATGCTTCCATAATTATTAGAAAATAGAAGGATGTGCTGCCAAAAACAAAGGAAAAAAAAAGGAGGTAAAGAAAGAAGGTTAGGAAGGGTAAGATGAAGTAATTAAGAAAAATTAAAGATAATACCAACAAGGGAAAATAAAATGAACATATTTTAAAGAGGTAAGCAAAAATGATAAAAAACTGAACACAGTGACAAGTAGGGACTACTTTTCTGCAGGTTAACAGGCTAGGTGACAGAAGGACCACTTTATCCTGCGTATTTGTGGAAGTTACATGAAAAAGAATGCGAAACAGTCTTTCCTCTTTTTTTTCAACCAAGGTCTTACATTGTACAATCCTAAGACTCCCTCTCTTAAAACAGATTTTAAAACCACTTCTTTGATACATCTATGGCCAACTGATTTTAACAAGGGTGCCAAGGCCATCTAATGGGGGAGATAATAGTCTTTTCAACAAATGGTTCTGGGATAATTAGAGAACCACATGTAAAAGAATGAAGTTGGACCCTTACCTCAAACCCTATACAAAAAAATAACTCATAATATATTAAAGACCTAAATGTAAGAGCTAAAGCCATAAAACTTTGACAAGAAAACATAACCATAAGTCTTCGTGACCTTGAATTTGGCAAAGGATTCCTAGATATGACACCAAGAGCACAAGAAAAAAAGGAAAAATAGATAAATTAAACTACATTAAAATGTAAAACTTTTATGCTTCAAAGACACCAGCAAGAAAGTGAAAAGACAACTCAATGAATGGGAGAAAAGGCAAATCATATGTCTGATAATGGATTTGCATCTGGAATATATAAAGAACACTTAAATAAGAAGACAACCCAGTTTAGAGGTGGACAAATGATCTCAATAGATCAAAGAAGATATATAAATGGCCAATAAGCACATGGAAAGATGCTAAGCATCATCAGTCATCAAGGAACTGCAAATCAAAACCACACTGAGGGGCTTCCCTGGTGGCGCAGTGGTTGAGAGTCTGCCTGCCGATGCAGGGGACGCGGGTTCGTGCCCCGGTCTGGGAGGATCCCACATGCTGTGGAGCGGCTGGGCCCGTGAGCCATGGCCGCTGAGCCTGCGCGTCCCGAGCCTGTGCTCCGCAACGGGAGAAGCCACAACAGTGAGAGGCCCGCGTACCACAAAAAAAAACAAAAACATACTGAGATACCACTTCACACCTACTAGTTGGCTAAAATCAAAAAGTCAGATAATAGCAACTGTGGGTAAGGATGTGGAGAAACTGGAAGCTTGCTGGTGGGAATGTAACATGGTACAGTCGATTCAGAAAATACTCTCTCAGTTCCTCAAACCATTAAACACAAACTTACAATGTGATCCAGCCATTCTAATCCTAGGTATATGGCCAGGAGAAATGACAACCTATGTCCACAGAAAAACTTGTACGCAAATGTCCTGGCAGCATTATACATTATTGTCAAAAAGTATAAATAACCCAAATATCTATCAACTGATGGAGTTGAAAATGTCATATATCCATACAATGGAGCAATATTTGGCTATAAAAAGGAATGAAGTACTGAAACACACTACAACCTGGACAACCCTTGAAAACATTATACTAAACGAAAGAGGCCAATCACACAAGACCATAAATTATATCATTCCATTCACATGAAATGTTCAAAACAGAGAAATCTATGGAGATAGAAAGTAAATTAGTGATTGCTTAAGGACGAATGGCAAAATAGAGAGTGATAGCTAAGAGGTACAGGGTTTCTTTTGGAGGTGACAAAAATTTTCTAAAATTCTGGTGATGGTTGCAAATGTCTGTGAATATACTAAAAAGAATTAAATTGTACACTTTAAATGGGTCAATTGTATGGTATTGACCCAATTATATCGCAATCAAAACTACAATGATATATCATCTCACACCAATCAGAATGACGATCATCAAAAAATCTAGAAACAATAAATGCTGGAGAGGGTGTGGAGAAAAGGGGATACTCTTGCACTGCTGGTGGGAATGTGAATTGGTACAGCCACTATGGAGAACAGTATGGAGGTTCCTTAAAAAACTACAAATAGAACTACCATATGACCCAGCAATCCCACTACTGGGCATATACCCTGAGAAAACCATAATTCAAAAAGACTCATGTACCAAAATGTTCATTGCAGCTCTATTTACAATAGCCAGGACATGGAAACAACCTAAGTGTCCATCATCGGATGAATGGATAAAGAAGATGTGACCCATGTATACAATGGAATATTACTCAGCCATAAAAAGAAACGAAATTGAGCTATTTGTAATGAGGCGGATAGACCTAGAGTCTGTCATACAGAGTGAAGTAAGGCAGAAAGAGAAAGACAAATACCGTATGCTAACACATATATATGGAATTTAAGGAAAAAAATGTCATGAAGAACCTAGGGGTAAGACAGGAATAAAGACACAGACCTACTAGAGAATGGACTTGAGGATATGGGGAGGGGGAAGGGTAAACTGTGACAAAGCGAGAGAGAGGCATGGACATATATACACTACCAAACATAAGACAGATAGCTAGTGGGAAGCAGCCGCATAGCACAGGGAGATCAGCTCGGTGCTTTGTGACCACCTAGAGGGGTGAGATAGGGAGGGTGGGAGGAAGACGCAAGAGGGAGGGGATATGGGAACATATGTATATGTATAACTGATTCATTTTGTTATAAAAAAAAAAAAAGAAGGATATCCAAACTTTTATTTAAAAAAAAAGCACTACTTTGGACATTTCATTTATTCATTCATTAATTCAATAAATATTTACTGAGCATCTTTTCTATCCTAGGAGATGCAGAAATGAAAAGACATGGACTTTGTCCTTATCTTGCTTACCATCCAGTGGGAAGCAAACATTAAAAACCTATGGGTGGGGCTTCCCTGGTGGCGCAGTGGTTGAGAATCCGCCTGCCAATGCAGGGGAAACGGGTTCGTGCCCCGGTCCGGGAAGATCCCATATGCCGCGAAGCGGCTGGGCCCATGAGCCATGGCCACTGAGCCTGTGCTCTGCAACGGGAGAGGCCACAACAGTGAGAGGCCCGTGTACCGCAAAAAAAAAAAAAACACCTATGGGTGGGACTTCCCTGGTGGTCCAGTGGTTAAGAATCCGTGCTACCAATGCAGAGGGCCCAGGTTAGATCCCTGCTCAGGGAACTAGAGCCCGCATGCATGCTGCAACTAAGAGCCCACATGCTGCAACGAAGATCCCGCATGCCACAACCGAGACCTGGCGCAGCCAAATAAATAAATAAAATATATATAAAAAAACCTACGGACAAGGTAGATAAAGGCTACGATAGAGTTATAAGTACATATAGAATGAAAGGAAAGTAAGGAAGAAAATACCCAAGTCTACCAGAATCTCTTAAGGTCAACTCCTGTTTGACGAAACAGGAGTTGACCTTAAGAGACAGTAAGAGGGGGACTTCCCTGGTCACGCAGTGGTTAAGAATCTTCCTGCCAATGCAGGGGACACAGATTTGAGCCCTGGACTGGGAAGATTTCACATGCCGTGGAGCAAATAAGTGTGTGCCACAACTACTGAGCCTGCAAGCCACAACTACTGAAGCCCGTGCGCCTAGAGCCTGTGCTCCACAACAAAAGGAGCCACCACAATGAGAAGCCCGGGCACCACAACAAAGAGACGCCCCCACTCGATGCAACTAGAGAAAGCCTGTGTGCAGCAACGAAGACCCAACGCAGCCAAAAACAAATAAATAAAAATAAATTTTTAAAAAATTAAAAAAAAAGAGACAGTGAGAGGATACAGGATCAAGGAGAAGCAAGTACAGATGCACAGTATGAGGAGAGATCAGGACAAGCAGTTCAATGTTAAGCAGCAGCACGATGGGGGTGGTGGTGGGAGTAGGTGGCAAAGCAGAAGGAGATAAGCATGGGCAATGGGACGCCATTAGGCCAGAAAGGTTCTGATCCTATAGGTGATAGAGTGGATGAATTCTGAGCTCAGGATTGTCAATGAAGATAACAAAGATGACAGCACAGTGATCCTTTCATGTGATGGTCACCTTTCACTTTCCATTATGACAATTGTGTTTTCAGCTCAACAAATGTATCAGCACTTATTGGATACCCCACCCTGCACTGGTCACTAGAATACAAAGAATAAGTCAAAGTTCCTACTCTGGAAGACCAGGAGGAAGCAAAGTTACCAAACTTCTTGAAAGCTTGAAACTGCTCTCGTACACTCTGGTTTCACCCACCTGCTAGAAACCGGCAGGGAGTCATCGGTGGCAAAAGACCAATCACTAACCTCAGTGTAGGAGTAATGGGATAAAGAAACACTCAGCAAGCTGGAGCCACTGGTGCTCATGGAGATGCTAACAGCCTCTCAGCCACCTCTTAGCATGCACTAGAGGGAAGGGCATGGTCTGAAGAGTGAAATGTGATGGCAAGGAGAGACTTCACAGTCTTTTTGAATCTATCTGTCCTAGCGCAGGTAGGAAATATTGATATAATGAATACAAAACAATATCCCCGTGCCACGCAAAAGCAATCTGGGACTGATCTGGATGATTTTCTTCTCCTCTGCTCTTTCCCATCAGTACAAACAGTTCCAGGGTGACAGTGGCAAGGGGAGGGAGTCCTAGCTTTCAATCTCTGAACTGTGATTTCCAAGCTGGGGTTGGGCTCTATGATCCTCTGAGTTTCTTCTCTTATGTAATGAAGGTAATAATGCTTACCTCAGTGGGGTTGTGAAAATTAGAGGTAATCTGTGTAAAGCATCTAGCGTATTGTCTGGCACAAAGCAGCAGTGAGCAAATGACACACACACACACACACACACACACACACACACACACACACACACACACACACACACACACACACACACACACACACACCCCTGAGAGTTGACCCTTATCAACTCTTATCAATCCTCGTCAGGCTGGGCAATAGTCCCAACCAGCCAGAAGAACCAATTCCAAGCACCTGGGGAGAGGAGGTGACAGATGAAACATAGAAAAACCAAAGTTTACTTACTTAAAAGGAAATTTTATACTCTAGAGAATGCTAACACTGAGGCAAAAGTTAATTTTATTTAGGAGGTTGAATCATGGTAGAATACAGAGGACAATTTTATAAAAAATATCATTTGGGTGGTTGTTCCGTAAGTGTGTCAGTTTGTGAACACTGAGAGCGCTGCACACTTACGATACGTGTGCTGTATATAATGATATACTATACTTCAGTACATTTAACTTTATAGTTAACGTTTGACTACATATTTAACTTTAATAAAGTTTAAAATGTTATCTGATTTTCTTTCCTTCTGGTCTGAAAGACTCTTTTGTTAGGGGCTCTAAAATT
The DNA here is from genome assembly GCF_964374135.1 of Grampus griseus. Lineage (NCBI taxonomy): Eukaryota > Metazoa > Chordata > Mammalia > Artiodactyla > Delphinidae > Grampus > Grampus griseus. Next base: position 18,760,851 of record NC_139011.1, read on the forward strand.
AATAAATGCTTTCTGTAGATTTGGTAGAACAAGGCCATTGTTTACACTCCCCAGCTCTGTGTGAAGAAACTGTGGTTCAGCAAGGATGTTTTCATTTAGCAAACAAAGCAAGAAAAACAACACAGCAACTATAGCAAGTCCCCTGCCTAAGAACCTTCAAGCTGCGAACTTTCAAAGACGTGAACGTGTGTTCCATCAGCGTCAGGCGTGAGTGACGTTGCAGCTCGCCCTCGGTCTCCTATTGCTGAGGATCCTTCAGCTCTACCATCTCCCACCTCCTCTCCCTCCTCCAGTCAGTAACTCTTCTTGCCTGTTCACTCGATGCCAGCCCCTGTATGCCAGCTGTTGTACCGTACTACAGTACTTTTCAAGATATAGTACTATAAGATTAAAAATGTTTTCTTTATTTTGTGTGTGTGTTTGTTTTTTAAGTATTACTAGTATTTACTAGTAATTTTTAAGTATTTACTAGTATTATAAACCTATTACAGTACAGTACTATATAGCCGATTGTGTTAGTTGGGTACCTAGGCTAACTTTGTTGGACTTACGAACGTGCCCTTGGGACAGAACTCGTTTGTATATGTGGGGGACTAATTGTATACCTCTTGGAATCATCTCTGCATTAAAAGACAAAGCCGCCTACCCAAGGGGCCTCCACACAAAGCTTCTAACAATGGAGGAATAACCTCCAACTTTAAAAACCCCAACGAGTCAAGCCTTCCCCTGGTATCGCTCCTAGAAGGTCTACTTTTATTTTGCTCCAATAAGTGTCTCTCCTCCCAGGAGGTCCTTCCTTCTCTCCTACTCCCTGTGTGTTCTTCTTCCCCTTTGTTGCAGAATGTTTGGCATCACCTCACCCTGCCCCACCTACCTTAGATCCATTCACTCTAGAATCTCAACACTTAAAAACACACAAGAGCCATTTCCTCTAGAAAAGACTCTGAGTTCTTCATCTCTTCCAGATGGAATAAACTGACACTTGATGTGAACCAGAGTTGTTGGATTCAAAGCATACTGGAGAGAGACATTATGCCATTTCTACAGGTTCACTCAACTGGAGGCTTAAAGCATGTTACTTAGCCCACCTCAAATTTGCTTTCCTTCCCTGTAAATTGATGGGGAAAATCTCTCCCTCTTAGAAGTACAGGAAGAATTAAATAAAATAATATGTGGAAAATATTTAGAATGATGCCTAATGCATAGAAGTCCTCAGGAAATGATGGCTATGATTATTATTCTTACTCTTTGAATGTCTGTGATCAGAACCTACAATGAGTAAATACGAATAGAGTGATCTTAGAATAGCAAATATCTACTCCTGGTTTTAGTCCAACTTGAAAATGCCAAGGTTAGGAAAGAAAGGGGCTGTCCACTGACTTCTTTCCTAAGTAAGGATGACCATGCGTTCATTTATCTATTCATCTCTTCAACAAACATTTATTCAGTATATGCTGTGTACTGGACATTGAGGCTCTAAAGTTGTGTGTGACCTCAAGGTCCATAACCTCAAAGAGCTTCTAGTCAAGCTAGAGAGACTGAAACATCAAGCACAATCACCTTGGAGAAATGTGGTTGCCGGGCTAGAACTCAGGTTGACGAGGGTCAGAAAGGGAGCCAAAGAAATTCATTATAATCCAACCATACTCCACACTCATAAACAGTGAGAGTACCCTGTGCTAATTCCAACCATCACATCATGCATGGTACACACGCAGAAAAAAACAGAAAGAGCAAGTGACTTTTCCATTGATAGAGTGTGGGCAATTCCTCATGCCTGTCCATTCACGGAGATAGGAGACAACTCATTTCAGATCCCAGGTGGGTCTCACAGGCTCTGTCAATCAGGGTCCCCTAGCAGGAAACTACAAAAATGTACAAATGGGCTAATAAGAGGTAGTCTAGCATAAAAGAACTACTAAAGCTATGGGCAGGGTTAAGGGAAATTAAAAGAGATGGCAAAGGTCCAGACTAGCGGTCTGTGATCATTAACAACTCCAGGCCTCAGGATTATGGAGAGAGGGCAGTTTCCAGAGCCTACAGGGGATAGATGTTAAGAAGAGGGCTGCCTGATGGGACCTGTGGCCTTCAAGAGCAGGGAGCAAGCAGAGAAATAAGTACTCTGACCTTACTCTCCTCCCTTCTACCTACTTCCTGCTAGTGCCTCCCACTGACCCAGCCAATGGCAATGGAGCCTGTTGACTCAGGCCATGTAAGTCAGCCTCCTGGGGCACACGAAAGGTGGGAAAAGGGTAGAGAATGATCTGGAGGACAAACAGAAATGTCCTGCATACAGGCTGGGCATCTGACCATGCAGAATCTAATTCTTGCATATAAAGGCACGTGTTTTGTTTTTTTTTTTATGCAACCTGGGTCACACGAGGATACTTTGGACGATGTGCATTTTTCCTCACATATTGAGAAACACAACACGTCCTGTATGAGGTGAGACTCTGCTGAACTTTATCTCATTTAGTCTTCATGACAAGTTTGTGAGCTATGTCTGTTCTTCCAATTTTATGGATGAAAACAGACTCGGACAGGTTGAATGTCTCGATAAGTGGCAGGAGAAGAACTCTGACACACGCTTCTCCACCCGCAGAAATCTTAAATGGCTTTTCCATGCTACCAAGTTGAAAAGTAACTACAGAGATTGATCGGCAAAATCGATGTTACAGAGACTTGGTTCGTCGTCCTGCAATTACACAAGATCAGGAAAACTTGGCAGAAATGACCGGCAACCAATCCCTGTCGAGGAATCACGTCCACTGTTGAAGCAACAACACGTGTCTACCTCTAAATCGAGTCATTTCTGAATAATCAACCAGAGCTAGAATCTGTACATGACAATCTAGGGCTGACGACTTCTGACAAGCACAGCTGGCCTCCTGCCTGTGCTGTATGTTAACAAAGCTCTAATATTATCGCCATATATTTATTATACGGAGGGAAAGCGTGGCATTGCCAAGAAGCAGTAAAGAATGATGTGATTTCCAAAACCAGACTCAAGGACTTAGTAGAAACCAGGAGATGAACACTTTTTTCAGGTCCATTTATTTATTTGTTCATTTATTTATTTTTTGGCCACACCATGCGGCATGCGGGATCTTGGTTCCCTGACCAGGGATCGAACCCGTGCCCCCTGCACTGGGAGCGCAAAGTCCCTTTCAGGCCCATTTAAAAATCTACAAGCTGCATATTGTTTAATATTGTTTAGTGGTATTCATTCCTGCTACAGCCTCCTTGGATAGAAGCTGTAGAAACTTTGTGAATTAGAAGCTGCAGACTGAAAAGAAGTTACACGTGGGCTCACATGCTCTGGAGCTGGAGACCATGGTTTGAAATGCTCCCCCAACACCGCACCGCTGATTTCTGGCTATGTGAAGGTAGGCAAGTTAATTTACCACTCTAGCCTCGATTTCCTTATTTGCCAAAGGGAGAATCACATTTTTTATCTCATTGGTGTAGAATGAGGCTTGAATAAGAAAACACATGTAAAGGGCATGGTATCTAATAAGCATCAATAATGTCCTGTGGTTGCTCCTTTCATCAATATCATCAGCATCTTCAGGTCTCCTCCACTGTCCCTTCAACTCCTCTCACCATCTTTTCAAGAATGTCTGCATAATGAACAGACCGGGAAGATAAAGATAATTTCTCCTTCTGGGTCAGAAAGCAGGTTTGCTTGAAGACCATTTCAAAAGGTTCCTCGAGCCTGAGGTTCCTCTTCCGTAACCCAACCCTGGCAGGTGTCATCTGCACCTCATTGTGCTGTTCTTTGGGAGCTAAGCCTTGGAGGACCTGTCAAGAAAATGATGATGCTCTGCCTACCGCTACTGCCGAGAGCAACAAATTGTTCTTTGTCTCCCAACCCAGGGGTCTCCTACCTGCGTCCATGAAATGGTGGCAGGCAAACCCGTTAGCTTGCAGGTAAGATAAAATCTCAAGACTCTTGACAGTTCTCAACGTGAGTTAACACAGTATCAAAACTCATGCCTTGTCACCCAGACTAAATAGTTGCAAAAGGTAACAACTTTTATTCTACTTACACTGCAATTTTAGCACGCCCTTCAAATCATCCAAGAAGGAAATATTTACTCCAAGATTCCTGTGAAACCACTAATTAACTGGGAAGCACAAGCAAACTGTGAAAAGCTGTATATAACATATTAGAAAGTATTTTTATTACAGTTTGCAAAATAATTAAGATATACTTTGAACATAAAACTTGAATCAATTTGCAGAACTCAGGATCCCGGTTTGGAAAGCACTTCTATACTGCAAATGCAATAAGACAGAGACAAAAACTTGAAGCCTTTTTTTTTTTTTTTTAAACTCCAGCTCCATGTTCTCAGGTTACACCAGCCATTAAGCCTCTTTCTAGCTCAGGTGCCCCATCTCTGCAATGGGATTAATTGTGCCTACTGGGTGTAACTCAGAGCTGTCCAGAGCATCAAGCAGGTTAATGGACAAGATGCTTTGTAAACTCTAAAAAGGCAAGACAAGGTACACCTCTGACTCCTGTCGCTTACCATGAAAAGCAAGCTCTCTTTAGCTTTTTCATGGTACCAGCTCAGCAGCTTGTAACAATCACAGCATGTAGAATCCTTTGTTTATTCAACAAATATTTATTGTGCCAGCCTCTGGGAGGGAACAGGAAAAAGATCCCAGGGATATATGGTAGAGAAACCTGTGATAAGATAAAACACACAAAAGGGCTTTTCCCCTTTGTATATAGTTCTCCCCTAATATTTCTCTTCAGTTCTATGAAATAGAGAATATAAAGGAAGCAGTGGGAACTCAAAGAGATCTAATGGCATACAGGCACTTTAATTCTTCAACCAGGTATACACTCCTAAGCAGAAGAAACAGACTGCTGGTGGCTGGAGAGAGAAACTCCTGATAAAGGCTGTATCTTAAAATACTATCATAAAACAAGAAAAACAAATGTCATTTATTTATATTATGATTTACTAGTCTAATAGCAGCAGCTCAGATTTCGTGGGCTCTCAACTCTACGCCAAGTACTGTACAGACTGGATTTCATTTAATCCTTCTAACAGCCTTTCCAGGTGGGTCCCCCACTTATCTCCATTTAAGACTACAGGTCAGAAAGGTTCAAAGCCTACTCAAGGTCACAGAGTGAGCAAGTTGTGAGGCTGGGATTGAAGACCAGGACCGTGCAACTCCAAAACCCACACCCTCTGCCACTTACTGTGAGAGAGAGGCCTCATGTCACCAGCTCCCCTATAATGTTTCTCGCATTGGGACAACTTGAAAAAGTCAGCTTCTGCTCCTTAACTAGCATTCGCTGGAGTACCTCTGAGTTAAGGTAACGGAAGTGATGTAGACACTAAAAGGCAACACACAGAGTCACTGACTTTTAGTCCTGAGACGCAGATTTGTCCTACAAAATAGACTGAGAAACACCACCAGGGGTTAGAAAGCCAAGGTGCCCCCAAATTAGTACGTCTCAGCAAAACCCCAGCCAGAAACCACCAAGTTTCACAAAGGCCTATAAATAACACAGAAAAAACAAGCCAGAGGAGAGCAAAAAGGAAATACTGACAATAGAACCAGGCCCTTAGGGCTGGATGGAAGGCTGGGGAAAGCACGGCCTGCACACCTGTCCCCCTGGGTTCAGGCATCTCCTGTCCCCCACGAGCTGTAGCACCAGGACGCAGAAGTGACTTTAACTGCTCTGGATCCCAGATTCCCCTCCTTCTGGGACAATAACGTAATGCCCCATCTATATTATATAATTATTTACTACGTTATCACTATTATCATTACTGTTATTATTTACTACTCTATTATTACTCTGTTCAGGAGGTTCAGATAAAATAATCTAATGGCAGTGCTTTGAGAAGCTTAATGTACAAATAAAAGGTCCCTGTTGTTTTTTTTTTATCATATTTACAGAACACCACATAGATTTACCATGAAGGAGAATCATTTTACTCCCCTTTTCCAAAGTCTACTTTAAAATCCTGGAATATTTTCAGTAAATTTTTATAGCAAATCTCATACCCAGATATTCACAAACTCCATGTTACATTTTTGAAGTAAACACTGGTTTCATTCATTTAATCTCCATTGAAGGCAACAGAAGAGATTTATTAATAGCCTAGTAACAATAAGTTTGGGCTCTAGGTTCAAATCCCAGCTGGTTTTTTTTTTTAAACGAATGAGGTGACCTTGGGTAAGACACTGAACCTCTCCTTGCAACTTTTTTCTCATCCATAAAATGGGAACAATGAAAGCATCTAACTAGGGGTTGTTATGATGATTAAATAAAATAGATCAGTCAGGATGTCTGATATATAGCTAGCAATCAACAAATATTATCTATTGTTATTATCTTAAAAGGAAAACAACTAAAGGAATAATATATCTTTCGTAAGACCTTCTTTCACTAATATTAGAGATATCCTAAACAAGGGTTCCAGCTAAAATAATAGAGGGGGAAAAAGTCAGTTCTAAAATAAAGTCCTTGAAAAGATGAGCTATGAACAAAATCAGCTATTCATTTCTTAATGTTATTTTTTTTAAGTATCCAAGACTTATGAAATAATAGTACATGCTGAGATTCATGGAAAAAATGGCCAGAGAAACAAGGAAAATGCATTAAAAATATAGATAAGTGTATATAACAAACAAAATTGATCAAACAGGTAAACTGAACTATCAATTCCAAAGGCCCTAAAGTTTGTTCCACGCATGTTCTAGCAACCAAAGGTAGGGGCCAAGATTTGTGAGGTGGCAGTTAGGTCGTGCAAGTTCAGTACTTATGAAATTACTTCTCCTAGTGCTAATTTTACAAGCAGTTTGAAGAAATAAATTTACTTGGAATTGAGACACTGAACATTAATGACTAGAAAGCCAAGTGCACACAGAAAAAGTACAGCAATATTGATCAATTCGTCCAGGGATCAGAAAGTTTCGTCATCCTTTTCAGCAAATATTTACCATCTACGATTGGCCGGGAACATGTGAAACCAGAAGAAATACAAAGGAGGATAAAGCAGTCCCCCCGCTTAAGTTTCTTAGTCTAATGTCGTAAACAAAACGACATGAAAGTTTAACACAGTTCTTTCACGGGGTAAACACAGAGTAGCAGGACCTAACTCAGTCTTAAGGGGACGCGGAAGGATTCTCAGAAAAGGTGAGATTGAACACGAAGCCAGGAAGAGTCAGAGTGAGCTAGAGAAAGGGCTGAGCGTGGCAGGAAGAGTCTTCTAGACAGAGGGAACAGCATATGCAAAATGTACATCAGATCACCACTTTACCACTCCTTACTGTCTGATGGCCTCCCATCACACTTAAAATAACATTTTCAATATCGTGGCGGTAAGGGCCCTTCACGATTTGGTCCCAACTCATCTCCTACTCTCCCCCTTACTTCCGACCCTCTGGACACACTGGCCTCCTTGCTGTCCTAAAGTACATAGAGCATTCCCACCCGAAGCTTTTACCCTTGCTGTGTCCTCTACCTTGGATGCTGTTCCACCAGATACACACAAGGCCCACTTTATTCAAATGCCACCTCTTCAGGGACGTCTTCCCTGTCCCCCCGTCTAAAACACCTCGTCACCCTCAGTGAGTCTATTTCTCCTTCTATACTGAAAATCACCCATACTAAACTACATTCCTCTTAATGTCTGCCTCTTCAACTAGAATGCAAGGACTTCCCTGGTGGCACAGTGGTTAAGAATCCGCCTGCCGGGCTTCCCTGGTGGTGCAGTGGTTGAGAGTCCGCCTGCCGATGCAGGGGACATGGGTTCGTGCCCTGGTCTGGGAGGATCCCGCATGCCGCGGAGAGGCTGGGCCCGTAAGCCATGGCCGCTGAGCCTGCGCGTCCGGAGCCTGTGCTCTGCAACGGGAGAGGCCACAGCAGTGAGAGGCCTGCATACCACAAAAAAAAAAAAACATAATCCACCTGCCAATGCAGGGGACATGGGTTCGATCCCTGGTCTGGGAAGATCCCACATGCCACAGAGCAACTAAGCCCGTGTGCCACAACTACGGAGGCCACATGCTGCAACTACTGAAGCCTGTGTGCCTAGAGCCCACGCTCAGCAACAAGAGAAGCCACTGCAATGAAGAGAAGCCCGCATGCCACAGTGAAGAGAAGCCCATGTGCCACAACAAAGAGTAGCCCCTGCTCGTAGCAACTAGAGAAAGCCCACGCACAGCAACGAAGACCCAGCGCAGCAAACAACAACAACATACTAGAATGCAAGGTCCATGAGGGTAGAGGCTTTGTCTATCTTTGGTCCAGGGCACATTTCCAGTATATAACTATAACTGTGTCTGGCAGGTGGTGAGGGCTCAATAAATATTTGTTGAATAATTAATGAATTAATAAATGCCCTGAAGGCAGAGAGGAGACTTGGATGGTCTAGAGACACAGTTTAGTGTGAATGGCACATAGGATGTAAGGGGAGAAGAAACAGAAGGTAGGGCTGCAGTAAGTATTTTCTAGAGGGTATGAACAATTTTTTTTCAACTTTTCTTATCATAACCATCCCATTAGTAAGAATAGTTCTCTAGGGACTTCCCTGGCGGTCTAGTGGTTAAGACTTCGCCTTGCAATGCAAGGGGGTGTGGGTTCGATCCCTGGTCGGGGAGCTAAGATCCCACCTGCCCCGGGGCCCAAAAACCAAAACAAAAAACAGAAGCAATATTGTAACAAATTCAATAAAGACTTTAAAAATGGTCCACATCAAAAAATCTTAAAAAAAAAAAAGAATAGTTCTCTATCAGACGTTTCAATTATTGCTAATTCCTGCTCCCATAAAGTGGTTACCCAGATCCCAAGAGATAATCTGTAGGTAGGGAAGAGTATTACAGAATCCCCTGGCTTCCTTCCATGGAAATGACATGTATGTTTTTGACAACATAAATTCTTATAGTTTGAAGAGACCATCAGGGAAATCTAAATACTTAACATCTGCTAGAATTTTCCAAAAGGAACTAAGAAAGTAAATGAAAGCAGCAACAAAACATATATACACACTCAAGCAAGCAAATGGAGGTGTTGATGGACCCCTTCTATTCAAATTCATGTGAGTCAGGGAGATGAGGGATTTTCTGTACTTTGATATAGAAAGCAAGGAATAAGAGAACTGGAAGAACTGGGAGAACTGGTACATATTGGGCATTAATTGGTTGGCTAATGCCAGCTCCAGAAACTGAAGTGAACAGAACTGGGACAGAGGTAGAACACAGGACAGACAGAATCAAGGATCATCATCAGTGTCATGTTAATATCTGAAATGACTATCCTCCATGGGGTCTGACAACACAGCAGAGTTACTGAACCAACTATTTAAGTACTTGACACAATGTATTCTTTTAGTTCCCAGGACAGCACTCAACACCTAGGAGGGAGGTGCTATCACCCACTCCCATGTCATAAAAGAGGACACTGAGGTTTACAAAGGTAAGGTAATGGGGCTAGAACTCAAACCCTGTCTGGCTCTTAACCATCCGCTACTTAATCTGACCACCCAGGTGCAGCTCCCTCACGCACCATCCCACTTATAGAGTAGGCTCTTTTATGTTATAAACACATGTTTTGAAAGGCACTCAGAGTTAAGGAAAGGGTGCCACTGCCCCTGCACTCCTTCCTCGAATGGTTGTCCTGAAAAAAACAAGGAAGGTAGGGTGAGAAAGGGACCACGGAAACAGCAGATCAGCTCAGAGACAAACCAACTGGGAGATTCCATGTCCACCAACCAAATACTCCTGGGCCACAGTATATTCATCTGTTACAAAGAGCTGAGAGATTATTCCTCTTCGACCACCCTGCTATCTGAAGTTCTCTCACTATTCATCTCTTGACCTGAACTTGAACTTCCCCTGTACTTGACACTGCTTCTCTAGCCATTTAAAAGACTAAACTTCTAAGTTATATACTAGAAGATACTTAAAATACTTAAAAGAGAACTGGCAACTGCATCACTTGACGGCAAACATTAAGTGCGGACCTTCTGTTTTCACTTCTGGAGTTTTGTTAAATCGACTTAAATGTAGAAAATACTATTTAAATAAATTCTTTATTAAGAATCTTATGAAATCAACTTAATTTCTGGTAAAGAGAAAAGCAAGTGAGTGATAGAGTTGTATCATATTAAAAGGAACAGCTATGGGCTTCCCTGGTGGCGCAGTGGTTGAGAGTCCGCCTGCCGATGCAGGGGACGCGGGTTCGTGCCCCGGTCCGGGAAGATCCCACATTGCGCGGAGCGGCTGGGCCCGTGAGCCATGGCCGCCGAGCCTGCACGTCCGGAGCCTGTGCTCCGCAACGGGAGAGGCCACAACAGTGAGAGGCCCGCGTACCGCAAAAAAAAAAAAAAAAGGAATAGTTATGTAACCATTCCACATGGAAGAGCCAGGCTGAAGTCAAAATGATAAAAGACTGAAATAGCCCTGCTTCTCACTACAAGATTACAGAACATACTTCTCATACAGCCTCTGTCCTCTCACGAAGGCCTTCACTTCGTTGTCCAGTGGGAAGGTGCCATCGTCCTTTCTAAAGCGATAGAAGAGTTTGACGTCCTTGAATTCCTTATGCTCGTCACACACTGAAAGGCAATATACACAGAGAGGCGAATAAGAAAAAAAACCTCTTATTTAATTACTCAAATGAAGGAGGATGCCAATTAAGATTTGTTTTATTACCTACTTTCTCAAGCACACTACTCTACGATTTAATACAGAGTAAACTGTTTAGCACAGTACCTGGCACAGAAAAGTGCTCAGTTTTATTAGCTATCATCATCATCATCATCATCTGTTAAAAGAGTCACAAAATTCAATTCATCATTCTTTCTACAAACTCTTCTTGAGCATGATATTGGGGTAGGCATCAGCCTCAAAGAATATGAAATCTAGCAAGATTAAAAGAAATGTCGACATGCAATTAAAATATGGCATGATCAGGCTATGAAAGAGCTGAGGAGATATTCAGTGGGAGCCCAAAGGAGCGCCCAGTACCCCAGCTTTGGGGAATGTACACGTCTCTGAAGAGTTTGAATGTAAGTGGAGACCTGAAGAATGAGTAGAAAACAAGCAGAAATGCAGACGGAGGGCATTCCAGCCCAAGACAATAACAGCATGCTAAGGTCTTGGCCAGGATTAGAGATTTCAAGGAGACACGTTCATGAATGTTCACTGAACCACTGAGAGTAACAGCAAGAACTTGGAAACAACTTAAATGTCTGTGAGTAGAATGCATAAAGGTGTGATGGCATACACTGCAGCAAAAATGAGCAAACAAGATACACTATCAACATGAGTGAATCCCACAAACAGCAAATTGATCAAGTTGCAAAAGAATAAACATGCCTCTCTATGATGACTTAAAACATTTAAAACGATATGTTACATTGCTAAGAGACGTATCTACAGAAAGGAAAAAATATAAAGAAGTCCAAGGAAATAAAGCCAAATGCATCTTGGAAGAAGGAAGGGAATGTAATTGGGGAGCGATATACAAGAGACAAAGTAAAATGTCTATTTCTTAAATGGGTGGGTTCATATCTGAAACAGAAGATATAGTCCTTTGTTTCGTCTCGAGTTACCTTGACTGTCGCCACCTCACTCACCGTGATGAATAATGCCCCGGTCTGCTAATTTCTGCATGAGTTTAATCGCCGTCTCTCTGTCAGAAGCCTCTTTGTGTTCAATCAACCAGTCAATCAGTTCTTTCGCAACAAAACAGTTTGGGTAGGTTTTGAGATGATGTCGCCTATCTTTAATAACCTTTTCTTCATGCAGCCTGAGCCTGGAAAGAAAATTTGGCAATCAGTTGAGGAATTCTGATAACACATTATCATTAAGCCAATCCCAGAGAATAGTACAAAATGGAAGCCTGAGATGCATCAGAGTGCCATCCAAACACCTTTATGTCAGTGGGTGATTTCCATACTGTCAGAGCCCAGAGGCCCCAGGAAGTGATTCCACCCACAGACCTAGAGATGATACAGGTAAAGGGGAGGGAAACCCAACCACGGACAACCTAGACCTCTCCTGTCACTCAGGAGACTGAGAAAAGCTTTCTCACCCCTACTCTGGCTCACTCCCTTCTCTCTCTCTCTCCACCAGTGGGCTTATGGTTTCAACCAACTAACAAACAAGACTCTGGAAACTTGCTGAAATGAGGTACTTCCTCTTCATCACAGATTGCTCAGGATCCACCATATTTGAATTCATTCAGTCACATAACAAATATGAATGAGTGTCTACCACCTGCCCATCAGGCACTTGCAAGCATTAGAGACATACATCGGAAAATGGGCAAGATCCTTGCCCTTGCTGCCCTTGTTTTCCTAGGGGCAACAGCTACTCCTTTTGTGAGGCTCTTTACATAGATTAAATCACCTAATGCTCAAAACAACCTCATCAGAAGTCATTATTACTATCTCCATTTTTTTTTTTAACAGCAAAGAGAACTGAGGCCTCAGAGAGATTAGGTGACTTGTCCCACAGCTAACGAAGAGTGAAAGTGAGACTTGAACCCCGATGGTCTCACTTTAGAGTCTGGCTTTCCAACTGCCACATCATGTTGCCTCTCGCTAGGTAGGGATAACTGAAGAATCCAGGAAAGATGGATAAAAGCTGTTGGACAAATACAACTTATTTACAGGATGCCGGATTATCCTGGAGGAAAGTAAGTGACACAGAATCTTCCCTGGCTCTCTTCAGAACCCAGTGACTTTTTTCCAAAAGAGTCTTAAACCTGCCTTAAAAAAAAAAGTTTCTTCCATTTGTCTTCCTTTCTTTTATCAGCCCTATGTTTACTTTTTAATTCTCAAGGGAAGGATTGAGTTGGGTGAAACGGGAAGTAAGTTTTCTTCCTATTCAACCCACGTGACTCCTATGCTTCTTACCTCGTCATCTCAGTGTTGTTGAGAAATGGGATTGACTGAGTAAATCACACAGTAACCATGTGACCTGGGCAAGTGACTTAATGCCTCTTTTTTCCTCTGTAAAATGGAGGCAGCTATGCCTACTCTGTCCTTGGCGATGTTGAGATTTGGGGCATAATGTCTGTTAAGTACCAGCAACACAGTACAGTACCTGACACATAACAGGTCCCATCCACCTTTCTTCCATTTCCTAAGGAAGGAACTAGGTCCTATTCCTGCCTGTTTTTGTTTTGCTTTGTTTTGTTTTGTTTGTAGTACGCAGACCTCTCACTGTTGTGGCCTCTCCCAGTTGCGGAGCACAGGCTCCGGATGCGCAGGCCCAGGGGCCATGGCTCACGGGCCCAGCCGCTCCGCGGCATGTGGGATCTTCCCGGACCGGGGCACGAACCCGCGTCCCCTGCATCGAGAGGCGGACTCTCAACCACTGTGCCACCAGGGAAGCCCCCTGCCTGTGTTTTGAACAGAGTGCACTGAATGGAATTTAATGGGTTTTGATAGCCCAAGGGTTGTGATTATGAGTTGGGAGCATACTGGGCTGGAACTCTGAGGCCTAGATGCTCTTCCCTTCTAGACCACTGTTATAGGCTGAAGTGGGTTCCTCTGAAATTAATATGTCGAGGCCCTAATCCCTGGTACTTCAGAATGTGACTGTATTGGAGATAGGGTCTTTTAAAAGGTAATTACATTAAAATGAGGTCATTAGGGTAGGCCCTCATCCAATAGGAGTAGTGTCCTTATAAGAAAGGGAGATTGGGTTTCCCTGGTGGCGCAGTGGTTGAGAATCCGCCTGCCAATACAGGGGACATGGGTTCAAGCCCTGGTCCGGGAAGATCCCACATGCCGCGGAGCAACTAAGCCCGTGCACCACAGCTACTGAGTCCGCACACCACAACTACTGAAGCCTGTGCACCTAGAGCCCGTGCTCCGCAACAAGAGAAGCCACCACAATGAGAAGCCCGCTCGCCACAACTAGAGAAAGCCTGTGTGCAGCAATGAAGACCCAACGCAGCCAAAAATAAAATAAATAAAATAAATAAATTCTTTTAAAAAAGATAAAAACAATGAACATCTTAAAAAAAAAGAAGTGGAGATTAGGACACAGACATGCGGAGGGAAGATCATGTGAAGACAGGAGGAAAGAGCCGGCTACAAAGCAAGGAGAGAGGCCTCAGGAAAACCTCCTGCCAACACCTTGATCTCAGATTTTTAGCCTCCAGAACTGTGACAAAGTAAATTTCTGTTGTTTAAGCCACTCAGTCAGTGATACTCGGTTATGGGAGCCTGAGCTAAGACAACCACCAATTGCCAAAGAGGCTCCTGAGTGGTCTGGGGATGAAGGGCCCAGTTGGGGGAAGGGAGAGGACAAGAGAGATAAGAGTCCTTACAGATATAAACTGCATAGAAAGAAAAGAACCATTTTAATGGAGCTGTTGCTGTATGCTCAGTATTGTACTAAGCATTTTCACATGAGCTGACGTAACTGCTATAGCCTGAATGTTTGCACAAATTCACACGTTGAAATACTAAACCCTAAAAGGTCACTTATGAGAACAGTCAGGAACACAGGGCCTGGCTCTCATCTTGGCACTGCCAGTAATTCCAGATGACCAAACCTCTGAGCATTAGCATCTGCATCAGTAAAATGAGGATAACGACAGCTACCCTGCTTACCTTGTCACACTGTCACAAAGCTCATTAATAAGAATAAAGATAGCATTTGAGCCCTTGCTATGTGCCAGGAACAGTTTTGACTGCTTTATTTATTTATTTTTTTATTTTTTTTTGCGGTATGCGGGCCTCTCACTGCTGTGGCCTCTCCTGCCGCGGAGCACAGGCTCCGGACGCACAGGCTCAGCGGCCATGGCTCACGGGTCCAGCCGCTCCGCGCAATGTGGGATCTTCCCGGACCGGGGCACGAACCCGTGTCCCTTGCATCGGCAGGCGGACTCTCAACCACTGCGCCACCAGGGAAGCCCTCGACTGCTTTATTGGCATTAATCCCCATGACAATTCCCCGAGGCTGGTAATATTACAGCCACAGATGATACCAAAGTAGAGTTGTAATTATTAATAAAAATGAGCCCTAATAAAAAAGAAAAAAAACACATTCACATCGGTGTGCTAAAGTCATCACATGAATCCCTCTAATTAATTCAGTGACAAAGACACTGAGTAATTTGTTTAACATGCTCAAAGTGGCAGAATGTAAAACATTAATTTTTAGACGGGATGTCTGTCAGGAATCTAAGAATAATGAAGACCAATTTATTTAGAAATTGAAATGTGGAATAAGCTACCGTATAATTTGGTGGAGGAGGAATATGTTATGAGCCGAGAGACAAGTTTCAGCTCCTGTAAATTTTCCAACTTAAAAAAAAAATGTATTAGGTAATGTTTAACTTTAATTACTACAGAATAGAACCTTTCAGTTACTATCCTGTCAACCTTGAGCTTGGTGCTAACTCTTAAGCATACTTGATTCCCTCTGATTCCCACCCTGCACAGTAAGAAGCAGCACTGGTCACTACCCCTGCAGCCCCACAAGGACCTGGTATATTTCCATGTTTAGAAAACTGAGCAGAAATATGATGGGAGGGGAAAGAACTTTGAATCTGGGAGACAGCATAGAACTTGATCTTTTTAGACATGTTACCAGGGGTTAAAAATGTTCAATAACTGTGCTACCATCTGTTTTTCTTTGATAGTCAGAGACACAGAATTCTAAAAATGAGCATTAAAAATTATATATTCCAGAAAAGCTATCCCAATAAAGAGGTAAGAATTTTCATACTCTAAATAACCAAGTGTTTTGCCTAGCACTGTGGGTACTTAATAAATATTTGGTGAACAAATAAATATACAGGGGCACCAAGAGAAATGACACCCCTTTCTAAAAGGCAGGGAGGCTTCTCACTAAAAAAGTGGGAGTTGCCACCCCACAACTTAGTAAACATCTAATATCATGGAATTCATCTTTTGTAAAATAACTAGTTATATGCTTTCACTTCTAGGGCAATCAATTTCCAAAGTTTTAATCCCTGTTGTGTGGATGGAAATGTGGTCTGTTGGTCTGTTGGTTTGTTTGGGCTGCGCTGTGTGGCTTGCGGGGTCTTAGTTTCCCGACCAGGGACTCAGCAGTGAAAGCGTGGAGTCCTAACCACTGGACCACCAGGGAATTCCTATGTATACGTGTTTTTTTTTTTTTTAAATAAAAGCATTTCCGTTTATTTGAACTCAAGTTACTGCTTACAAATTTCCACAACACTTAGTACACTAATATGCATGGAGATCACCAAGAAGGACAGGCAATATTTCAAAGTCTTGTGGAAAAACAGAAATTTTGCGTAGTTGAGCCTCTCATGGAATAGCATTCTCTAGAAAGACTCTGTAAGATACTGAACCGGGGCTGAAAGCCATGCTTTTAAACATGGTGTGTTGCCTGGACACGTCAGTCAGTCACCTTGTCTGCTATGCTCAACAGCCCCTTCGATTCAAAACAGCCTTCCACACCTTACCCACACCAGGCAGGGTTCAAACACCCCATGCCTGTTTTCTTTGCACAGGGCAGCGCCTGCCTGGAAGAGCCCTTGACTTACAGAGGCCCCTGCACACACCCACCAGCAGTTCAATGAGGGCACCAAGGCCACAAAATTCTACCCAATTCAAGTGACAGTAATTAGCTAAGCCAAGCAGAATGGCTCCATCCAAGATTGAAACTAGAGCTGAAGTTTTCAAACCCTATTTGTGCTGGGACACTTTCTTCAAGTGGAACTTACCTAGGAGTCAATGTAGAAAACAGAGCAATGTGGAGTGCCCTGGCTAAAAGTGGGTAGGGCTCCCAGGTCCAGGATGTTTCCTGGTTTTCCCATTTCGTTCTCCCATGTGTACCCTCCACATCCCCCAGACCATCCACATGGAGTTTTTAGAACACCGGTTAAAAAACCTCAGTATTACAAGACACTGAGGAAACTGGGCAACCAGGAAGGAGCGGGGGTGAGGCAGGCCAGCTCCAGGAAGCCAGAGGGCAGGAGAAAGAGCCCTGAAGCCACAAATGAGAGACAGCAAGAGACACCTGACCCTGGAGCGCCTTGGTTCATCAGAGTTTTCCAGTTCTTCTTCCAAGCTACATACACTCTAATAATCATCAGAACAGGACCAATCCTTTCATGTGGCTGTAAAAGCCTTGACTACCTGGATCCAAAATAACTTCACCTACCCAGGCTCTAGGGAGGCCTTCACCTTGACCCCAGGCCGCCTCCCAAGCTTCCTCTCCCTCTCTCACCTCCAATCACAAGCGTGCCTGTCTTATAGTCTGGATGTCCTGGATTCTTCTCCATCACCCTCCATGCCCCTGCTCAAGACAGAGACCCCTCTGTTTAGAATGCTCCCTCCTCCTGCCTGCAATAATTAAAAACAAATTCTACTTGTTCTTCAGCTTAAAAGGCACCTGCTCGTGAACATTTTCTCAGCCTTCCAAAGGCAGAAAACAACCTTCACTCCTCTGCTCTCTAAAATACTAGTGGCTATTTTACAGACACTAGTAAAGAATTCATCCCACTGTATTACAACTAGACGACGCAAAGGATGCTAAGGGAGAGGTGCTTATCTGATTTTGCAATTCTAGTGCCTAGCACATAGTAGGGGATAGATCCTCATTGATGTGAAAAATCAGTTAGTGCATATACCACGTCCTCAGCCTTGAGGCGCATACGGCAGAAGACTCTTCTGAATAACATAGTGCAAATCGATCCACATTGAACCCCTGGGAAAAATAATCATCTCTGTTTTAGCTACATTTTCGACACCACTGGCTAAGGAATTTAAGTACAAAAACCACCTTCCCATCATTCATTTCAGACAGCTGGTTCACAGGCTTTAGAGTCAAGGTGATTCTGTAATATTCTATTCGTGGCCAGCGAACCAGCTGCTGAAATTGCATCCGACAATTTCCTCTTCCAGCCCTAGGAGAACAAACACTACTGAGTGCAGGGTGTTGATAATCCTTAAGAAATTACTGTCCATAGGAAAAGAAATGCAGAAATTGTTCTTCAAAAAAAGAGCTGGTAGAAAACTGCAGCAGGTTGCAGGACTCAAGAAACAAAAGGGGGACAGAAACCACACATTCTCATTTAAAAACAGCGTCATAAATCTCAGCTGAAGTAAACAGTTTAATTAAAAAACACAGCATGCTGAACAGTGGGGCTGACAGTGTGGGCCTTGTGATTTGGGCAACAGCACTGACATAGATGTGCTTTAAACCAAAGCTATTGTCCCTTCCAGATGTTCTGCAACAGCCAATATCTGTCCCTGGGGATCAGAGAACTTACAGAAAATCACTCTAAATCACCTACCCTTGAAAGGCCCCGAATCTAAAAGGATGAGAAAAAAGACAGGAACAAATGAAACCTAACACACTGCATTTCCTTTCCATGTTTGGATTTATTTTATAATTAAAATTTCAAATTATCAAACTAATGCATGCTCCTGGTAGATTAAAAAACTTCAAATAAGTATAATCCAAAGCTGGGTAACTGGTGATGAACTGATACTTGTTGAAGCTAGGAGATGGGTGCATGGGAGGTTGCTGCACTATTGTATTTATTACTTTGGGATAGGTTTGAAATTTTCCTTGACCCCCACTTTTCAAAGGAACCCAGCATGAATAGTTGATTATGTATTCTTGCAAAAATCTATTATGTCCATATGTATGGTTATATATGTATACTTTTATGTGAAAGGATCGTAATAGACATTTCAAGTAGTTGTGTTTTTTTTTTTTGTGGTACACGGGCCTCTCACTGCTGTGGCCTCTCCCGTTGCAGAGCACAGGCTCCGGACGCGCAGGCCCAGCAGCCATAGCTCACGGGCCCAGCCGCTCCGCGGCATGTGGGAATCTTTCCGGACCAGGGCATGAACCCGTGTTCCCTGCATCGGCAGGCGGACTCTCAACCACTGCGCCACCAGGGAAGCCCAAAAGTCTTTTTTTTTTTTCAAGACAGGTCTTTGGCCGAGGAACAAGTGAACAAGCTCACTCACATGAAACGTAATCAGCTAAGCAGCAAGTATAAATGACAGTATTGACTCTGTTCCCATTTTGATTGGAAGGGAGTTTTAAAACAGGAAGGTGCACGATTTCGAGGGAAGAAGAGGAAACAGCTGGTCCCGCTGGTGGGGAAGGATGCCCAACGCAGAAGCTGGGTTCAGAAAGCGGACTTCACCCTCGTCCCAGCGCAGGTGGACCCACAGAAGCCAGGTGCTGTGCTGTCTCTGGGAGAAGTCAGGCCACCTGAACAATAGCGCACAGCCTCTGTCTAGGAAACGTGACCTGGAGGAGGGCCCTTACGACTTAGGACCTCAATTTCCTAATCCGGAATATGAGGAAGCCAACCACATTTATCTAAACTCTCTTTCAGCTCTAACTTCTCTGTTTTTTATGGACATTCTGAAGAGCCTCCAGGGTAAATCCTCACTTATGAGATCAAAATAGAACAGGCCATTTGGGGCACATTTTGTACAGAAAAGATCAGCCACAAACCACAGGCCAGGGAGCACAAAACAGCAAATTTCATTTCCTTCGGGCTTCCAAGCAAGGATGAACATATCAGAGCAGATCCTGTGCTAAGCATGCTGTCCAAACACCGTCTAGGGTTACCATCATCTATTTTCAGCTCACAGGACAGATGCTGAAGCTGCCCAAGTGCTACAGGCTGTGGGTGTGCGGGTCTATCACAGGGAATAGAAAAGGTCTCTTCGGGGTTAAAATTATTCCAAGAGGCCTCAAAAGTGTTATCGGGGACATCCGTGGCTATAGTGGAGGCTGCTTTCAGCTAAGGGGCTTGTGAAAGATTTCTCAACCAATATGCATTTATTGAGCTCCAACTGCATACCAGGCATAGCTTAAACAACTGCTCAGAGTGGACTAGTCTCTATAACTGAAACAGGTGTTGTTTCTTCAAAATGAAAATGCTGTGTCCTCTGTGTATAGGACACACACACACCCCCCAAAGTCTCCATAATACTCCAAATTCAGTTAAAACTGAATCTATCCAACATTGTTTTCCTTTTCCTCTATTTCCTCTGTTTTAGCAAATGCATCACCTTCTTTTCTGCCTCTGTCCCTAGACTTACACTCTTCCCTTTTCAGTATATGCTCCCCCCTCTTTTCCTATCCATCTGTTAAAGTCTAGCTTAACTCAACCTTCTTCCATAATGTCTTCTCACAACCAACCAGATATGATGTGGTTTCCTGACCCCCTATGATATATTTTCTACAAATGCCCATGTTTACCCATGTATTATTTTGTATTACTTTACTCTTATTTGCATTAATTCTCTCCAACTACAGTACAAATTGTATGAGGAAAGAACCATCTCCTTCTTTCGTATTTCCTGAAGTGTCTAGGACAAGGTTAATGGTAAATGATACTCAGTATAAGAGTCTGGGCTTTCATCTTTGTTTTCAGCTGGACAGAGAGAAATTTGACCACAGAACAGAATATAAAACTGAGTCTCTAGTCTTGGGCCCTTTGGTGGCTGTAGACCTACTCTGGTTGCTCTTACTGGGCAGTACTTCAAAGTGTTTCTCCATTGCCTTTCCATTAATATGAAGGAGTACTTGGACCATCTGTGGGTGTTTGGTTCCCCCGGGAAAAGAAATGTTAAGTAATTCTTCCTTCAGGAAGAGCCCATGCCATTCTCCACAGAATGAGTATACAGCAGGGGTCTGGCTTTAGCTCAGGGTCTGTCTACTGTCAGGATCCAGGCGGGTCTGGGCAGGTACAGCTCAGGCCAGTGGCTGGGGCCCTCCAGGAGTCCACGGGCAGCCCGGCGGAGGAGCTAGACCCCCAGAGAGGAGGAAAGTGGGGAGACGGCCACAGTGCCTGGCAGCCCCAAGGACAAGGAGGCAAATCTGAAGGTCCTGCGTTCACTCAAGTTCTGTGACGCCAAGGGCCAGAGGCAGCTCTGCTGTGGGGAAAAGGTGACAAAGCACAGACATAATAAAGGGAATACTGAGAGTCACAGGTGCCGTGATGCAAACACACACACACACAAATACTAGGGGACAAAAAAAGGTCTTGGACTTTCATGACAAAAAAAAGGTCATGCAGGGCTGTTGAGAAACATCCAACCACTCAAAAATAAGCATCTTGGGAGGTTAACTGTCCCTTACAAATACTCAATACACTTCCATCCAAATCTTTAGGTCACCTTTTGCACTCCGTGGGGACCCCTAATACACTTGTTATTATGATTTTCTTTTTCATGACTAACAGAATGCAAGTAAAAGGAAACCGTGGGAGAAACTCAAAAAGCCTGAAAATCTGTATTTCACTTATGACTATGAAGAAAGCAAAAGAGGTTTATCAGGGCTACATAATAAAATGCTATTCCTGATATCACCTTCAGGAAAATCTTCACAGACTCAACAGTCAGACACAGCTAGTGAGAAAAGTTCCTGGAAATCTAGGTATTGGCTTATTCAATAGGTTTACATTTTCCCTTTCTTAACATAGTGACCCTTGCAGGTACTCGATACACTTACAGTTAAATTTTCAGGCTACTTGTGTACCGCTGTGGTCGCTGAATACACCTGGTGTCTGTTTCTTTGTATTTAATGAGGCTTTAGTACATATAACCTTATGTACCTAGACCCACACTTATCTGGGTTCCAGGTTACTCACACTGTTTGAGGATCAGAGAGAAGAGCGGCCAAAGCAGAAGCAAAAACCATCAACAACAGCCAAGAAGGAACTACGCTGCCTGTGAGAGAAAAGCTCTGGGTGGTAATTCTAGCATATGCAGTTTTCTCTGAGTCTGAGTCGCCATGGGGTTCTACATACTAATAAAGCCATGTGCTTATGAGCACATTATGGCTTATAAATGACTTCCATACTCTTCACCTCATTTGATTTTGCAAACAGCCATGTGAGGTAGTTAGGGGAGAGGTGATTAACCCCTATCTACAGATGAGCAGAAGGTTTACTCTGGTGGTCGGAATTGGCCACTAATAGTTTACAAGTGGAGAAGCCACATATTGAATCTAGAACTTAAGATAGCTCATCTACCAAGACTCCACGCTTGTAAGGATAGATCCAATCTCATTCATTAATAGGAATAGTTCTGCATGGCTGTAGCTGGCTATGTTAGTGGTTGTATCTGCAGTGGTATTTGCATATTTATGCTTTTCAAGGGTCCTCCGTGACTTTATAAGCACCCCAAACACTCCATCTTCTCTACAACTCTCTAGTTTGCTATGGTGGATAGGCAGCTATTAAACCCCATTGATGATTATATAAGGAATCTGAAAACTTACCAAACCCTAGGGTAAGCTCACATATTAACATGGTTCCAAACACCTGTGGCTACTTATGAACTACAGCACTCATTAAACCAAAGACAGTACCTTCTAAAGATAGCTAGATACCTAAAGATCTAGTCGGCTCTCAGCCACATTCTCCTGACAGCTGTCATTTGAACTGCAGTGGCATTTCCACAACTAAAAAGTCACACTATTAATTAGACTACCCGAGGCATAGTAGCAAAGCTACCAAAAGTAGACTGTTTGGAAATCACTAAGATTCTAGAGGGTCTTGGAAAGGCCTTTCCTAATTTAAAGTCACCATGCTACTGCATTTGTTTCCAATATCTTTCCATCCCAGTACTTGTCTTATCGTGTGCTAGGAAGCAAAGCCAACATAAACTCTCACTCTAGGTACCAAGAAGCAAATGATAACTCGTGTTCTGTGAATTGGTGATTTTTAAAGGAGGCCCTCACATCTGTTTAAGTGTAGGGTCTGTTCCGCAGGGACTCTGATTTACATCATAATTACATCTGTCCTGTGAGCGTCTGATAAGTTAAACTATCTGGTTTTTTCCTTGAGAAACCTTACAATGTCCTGCAAATCAGTCTCCATTTATCAGACTTGTAACTTTCCCACTGAATACATAATGAAGGGACAAATATGCGATTTGATTGGATTGCTATTTGATTCAATAAACTCTTTTCCACAAAAAAAGAATCTTTCTTCCTCTAGTCTTTCTCCTGTTTCTCTTTATTTTTTTATTTGCTGCAATGACCACACTATCTAGTTCTCTAAATCTCTGAACATTTAACACAAAGAAAGGAGAAGCTCCTACCCAAACCAGACTCAACCAGTGAAACTTTCCACAATGAATCTGCACTAATGACTAAGTCCAGGCATCACATTGGATGTACAATTACTTCTTTACATGTGCTTGCAGTGTGGCTATCACAGCTGAGAATAAATTCTGCTCGTTTTTGTAATATATTACTACATTTGAGTCTTATCTTGTAGTAGATCCATTGAAGTTTTACTTAATATTATGTGTATTCTGCATTTCTTGAATACATGAGCTGAAGGTCAGGAGGTGACCTTAGAATGAAAAGAAAGGTGAACATCCTGGGTTAAAAACATGTAGTGAAAAAATCAAATCCAGACCCCCGCCAAACTCAACATACACAAAACATGGTGGACACAAATCTGCAATCATTTCAATGCTCCCACTTTTCTTTCCTCCCTCCCTCCACACCTCTACCCATAAACGCACACATTCTCTCTCATCATCATTCCCTGCCAAACTAGTTGCTCTTCCCCAACATCTGATTGCTAGGAATGGTTCCCCACATATTCCAGCCACCCAGGCAATATTCTTAGGCACCTTGGACGAAGAGCTCCCATTTCTGTGTCTTTGCCCATGGCAATCCCAGTGCCAGGAATTCCGTCTTCTTCCCTTCCACTTCTATAAAACCTACTCATCTTTCCTCACGTCCCATGAAGCCATCTCCTTCTTTTCTAGGTCACAGGGAGTTCTCCTTTTTAAAACTGTTGCTTTAATTCTCCAGGGTTCTTCACAATATTTTGTTCAATTACCCTCCATTTATTCATGGATTCCTATTCTATTTCTCTACCTAAAAAGTCATCTTCTTGGGGGCAGGAACCATGCTGTTTATTTCTGGATATCTTTTCCAGTACAAACAAAAGCTGCCCCACAGGCTCTTGATAAATATTTGTAGGCTGATTAACTAAAGATAAAACATTATCAGCAGGCATGTGTATAAGAAATTTCTCTGGGAGGAAAAGATAAGAAAGGGTATATCTAGGTTTCTCTGAAACATGCAGATGAAATCTATATTCTATATATACCTACAAGTATATAATCTTTTTTTTTTTAATTGAAGTATAGTTGATTTACAATGTTGTGTTAGTTTCTGGTGTACAATGAAGTGATTCAGTTATACATATATATACCTATTCTTTTCCATTATGGTTTATTACAGATATTAAATATAGTTGCCTGTGCTATACAGCAGGACCTTGTTGTTCATCTATTTTATATACAGTAGTTTGTATCTGCTAATCCCAAACTCCTAATTTATCCCTCCCCCACCCTGTAATCTTAACTAATCTATAACAAAATGTTAATTGCGCTTTTTAAAAGGTTCACATACACTGCCTGAAGTCTTCTTTATATTCATCTAACAATTGCAAGGCCTGTGACAGACCTTCTGTTTTGTTTGTTGCCATGTGAAAAAGACAGTTCTGTGGCTAGAACATCATAGACCCTTATTCTCACAAGTCAAACAGAAAAGTATGCTTTTGATGTTGCTATCATTATCCATAAGAGCCATGGTGGGAGGAAGAATGGCCCTCATTTTCTCTGCCTGCTTATACAAGGGCTATTTACCATTTTGATAGGTCTTTCATCAGTGCCAAGTGCTTCACAATATCACTTTTATTAGTCACTCCCATAAGCGCCACGTGACATGCGGGAACATTATTGCCCCCTGCTGAACAGCGCAAATGCCCTCAGGAGACACAGAGAAATTCTGTGAGGGTCTTGCCCTCCCTAAGATAAACAGTGGGAGTCAGAGCTTGAACTCAAAGCTCTGGTGTTCTGCTTCGGGTCTTGGGAAAATCCACAAAGGTCTTCCTTCAGTAAAGCTGGGGAGCATTTGTCCTATCAGCTCATCACTTTAGGCTTACCCTCCAGCAATACTGAAAAATCAACTCAATCCAACAAATACTTGCTGGATGCCTAGTAATGCAAGAAACAGTGCTAGACATGGGAGAAACTGCAGTGAATCTGACAGACCTGGCCTCCCTCATGGAGCTGAGGGTCTAGATAGTGGCTTACAAAGGAGGAACCTAAGACCATCCTTTGGGGTGTGGCTAGAAAATATCAGAATGTCTATATTTCTTTTATCTCGCCTTTCAAGGGATTTTTGTTTGTTTGTTTTGGCCGCACCAGGTGGCATGCTGGATCTTAATTCACGCCCTCGGCAGTGGAAGCACGGAGTCCTAACCACTGGACCTCCAGGGAAGTCCCTAAAGGGATCTTTTAACTTTCTATTTTGTGGGTGTGCTTAGGATACACATAATGCGCACCTGTGTATAACAGGTAATATGCTTATACTGGGGGAATCTATGCTCAAAATGTTTGCACAGACATGGATGGGCAAGCAAGACATTTGAAAACCAATGGACTGCAGGACTATGTGGACTTTCCTGAACATGCTATGACATTTCACATATTCAAGTCTTTCTTCTTGCTATTTTCACTGTCTAAAAAGCACCTCCTCCTCTTACTGTTCTCCTTCCTGAGTAAACTCCTGAAAACCCAGCTCAGCTGTCACCTGCTCGGGAAGGCCTTCAGAGGCCGAGCCATTCTATCCGCGGCTCCCGTTGTACCTTGGACATCCCTCTACCACAGAAATTATCATGCTGCATTGTAACTGTCCACATTTCTCTCTCTGGCATTAATTGGCTGGAATCTCTGGTCTGTGAGCTCCTTGAGGACAGGGGTCCTGTGGTTTACCTTTTGTTCCCAAAGGCTAGCCCTGGTGCTTGTCACGTAAGGGACTCTCACAGTGCGTACGAGAAATTTATTCTTTTTTTTTTTTTTTTTCTTTTTTGGGACTTCCCCGGCGGTCTGGTGGTTAGGACTCTGTGCTTCCACTGCAGGGGGCGTGGGTTCAATCCCTGATTGGGGAACTGAGATCCCGCATGCTGCACAGCCAAAAAAAAAAAAAAACACGAACAAGAAACACAAGAAAACATTTTTTTTTCCTTTTAATTGTGTGGAGGTGAGGAAGTGTGTTCATACTCAAGGTATTAGACTACAACCCCTGACTCCCCAGTGAAGTAGAAAATTTAGAGATGGGCTATGAGAAAGTGATGCATTTAAAATTTACCAGTGAGGGCTGGCCAGTTTCAATCCTGAATTAAAGGCAGAGACTAAGTACTGCTAAAGCTGGGAAGAACAAATCAGAAACGCAGAGAGATGCTGAGTTCAGACGGAACAGTCTGGCGGAGATGCCTGTGCGACTGAGAGGAAAGGAACTCAGGACTGCGTCACAAGGCTCACGTTCTGCCTCAGCTCTACATACACTAACCACCTAACTGCCTTGGGGCCAGTTGGTCTCCAGAGAAGGAGATCATCTTGATTCCTCATAAATACTTCAGAGCTGACATGATGAAAGTAGGGGTAGAGAGGAACCAAGATGGTCAGTTCCATCCTTACTCTGGTACCAAGTCAGATGGCCAAGCAAGAGTCATTTAAAAGGCTGGATTCGATAGATTATCACTAAGGTCCCAACAGCCTAAAGTTCAACCACTCGATTATGCTGATGACATGGAGATGGTATGTCAATCAACCATGTTATGATCGATCCTTTGGGAAGACCTTCACTAAGGTGTGACTTAGAGCAACTACGTTAGTTTTCTGGACCTTGCCCAGTCAACAAACATTAATTGAACATCTAGTATCCATCGGGAACTGTAAGTAACAAGTAAACAAGATATATATTGACTCTACCTTCACGGAGCATGCATTTTTGTAAACTTCACTTTCCTTGTCTCCAACACGTAAAGCTTCTTTCATGTCTAAAAACCCTGAAATGTGATGATTCAGTGTGAACTCCAAAGCAGCATGGCCCTCAAGACTCCCTCTCCAACTGATTTTTTTAAATTCCATTCACACACATCAGAACCACAGAACTTACTATTAGTTGTAAAATAATCCCTGTTCAATTTAAGAGATATGCATTCTAAGATTTCAAACATATTTCTTTATCTTACCTCCTACCACGGAACACAACTTCAGTTGCCCTTGCTGGGGCATCAGCACTACAAAGCTGAATGTGGGATTTGGAATCAAAAATCTTAAATCTGAGTTCTGCCCCCATCACTTAGTAACTGTGTGTCCTTGGCCAAGTCACTTAATCTCTCTGAGCTGCATTTATTTTTGTCACTTAGCAAATTTTTATTCCATGTACCCAAGTATGACAGAACTTCAGGAAAGCACTTCCCCTCTAAATTTGGAATCAGAATAATCACTCAGGATAACCAACAAGGGCCTGCTGTATAGCACAGGGAACTATACTCAATAGTTTATAACAAGCTGTAAGGGAAAAGAATCTGAAAAGGAATATAGATATGCATATGTGTGTGTGTGTGTGTGTGTGTGTGTGTGTGTGTGTGTATCTGAACCACTGTTCCTACACACCTGAAACTAACACAACATTGTAAATCAACTACATTTCAATTAAATAAAAAAAAGAATCACTGATTCCTCTTAGCTCACAGGCTAAGGATCAACAGAAGGTTAAGAATCAATAGAATGATACATATAAAACCTCTTTCGAAAATAAAAGATGCTGTTTAAACGTGAGTTGGTGTTTGTAACTCGTATCACAAATACTCATCACAAAACAAAGATAAAGAAAAACTGTTATAGAATTGTTATAATGGAATTTTTGAATATATTCATCTCGCCCAGCAAGTGTTCTGTGATTTTACAGACCAAAGGCTCACAGTATGGCCTCCACCCATTTTTTCTGAAGGTATCTGAGCCATCAACTAATAGGTTCTGTGGATCCACAAGGCTGTAATTATCGTATCTTTCTAATAGTATCTGTGAAAGCTAAAAATATTAATATGTTTGTGTGTCATCTTACCCGCAATTGCATAATCAGCTGACTCTAAAGCGGGATTTTATGTTTGTACCTAAATATTTAGCAATTTTAACAGCACACTGAAGTGACAGACTAAAAATATAAAAAGACCAAAAAATGTTAACTGGCTCACGATAGAACTGCCTAAGTGTCCTTGTCCATGGACACTCTGCTTCTTATGCCCAACGTCAACTCTAAAGCATAGATAAGTTCAATTCCTAAAACCTCAGTGTCCCTATTTGTTAAGGAGGAAAAAGAAGAATGAAATTTCATGACTTGAAAACCAAAAGCAATTTCACTTTCCATAAAGGATCAATCAACAAGCATTTATTTATATTCTACCCTATTCCTAGAACAGTGGAAATGCCACGAGAGTTACAAAAATAGAACAACATTCAGCCCTCTATATAACAAATGTGGTTACAAGTCAAACACTTTTATGTAAGTAAAGCTCATACAAATGTGAGGGATCGTAAGATGATTATTCTATCCCAAGCAGAATTAGTCTTTGTTTACACTTTGTAACAGACAATATTTTATATAAATATCCCTGACTCTTTGCTTTTAGCACACACACACACAAAAAGAAAACAGAAAAGGTTAAAAAAAATATGAGTGTAATAAGTATCTGTGATTTTTGTCACGTAGTATTCATATGTCTCATTCCTGGTACTAATTTCTGTGTCAGTGATGGTTATGAGAAACCGAAACTAATTCTGGCTAGTTTAAGCAAAAAGGGATTTTACTGAAAGGATATAGAGGCTCTTACAAATTTGAGAGAAGGCTGAAGAAGCAAGCTTAGAAACCGCAGGAACTGTGTTCCTCTGAGAATATGCTTAAGACTCTCACTAAGGAAGCACGGGGGGCTGCTAGAAGGATTTCTAATTAGATAGGCAAGAAATTTCCTGGTGACTTTTTTTTTGGCCGTGTCGCCCAGCATGCCGGATCTCCGTTCCCTGACCAGGGATCGAACCCGCACCCCCTGCAGTGGAAGCACGGAGTCTTAACCACTGGACCTCCAGGGAAGGTCTTAAGACCTTCTAGAAGATGGAGACTGCAAGATCTTGAAATAGGATAGCAAATTTCTCTGAGCTATATAGTGATTCAGGGAGTACAAACTGCTGTTGTTTCATAACAGAGTTGTGATTTTTTTTTTAAAGGTTTTACAAAGCAAAAGCCATTCCAATTGCTGACGACAAAAGACTTGTCTCTGAAAGAAGATACTTTGTTGAACTGAGATTCTTGACTAACAATTTAAATATATACAGATTTCTGCATAGATTTAAAGCGTTAACTTCTATAAGCTCATGTTGAGTGTCTAAATGAATGTGTGCATGCCTTCTTACCCATCTGATAGACAACTATTCCCACTAACAGGAGATATGGAAATGAATGAAAAGAGCAGGTAATTCCTTCTTTATTCAGTTCCTAGATTAGGTCCTGAGACAAAGAGTAAGAATTAACAGGGGTGAGAGGAGTTGTAAGTGGTTAAAGTGCAAACCAGCTAAGTAATAACCATAATTTCTAGTGTAATTTCTTGTCTAGTGATGTGAAGAAGCCTGGAAACATACACACGCACAAGCAGCTACTCAACGTGGGACAAAATGAAGAAAGCATTATATCACAGGAAAAGGAAAAATTAAAGAATAAATGTGACCTTATACCTACAACACTATTTTGATATCTATAGTGGCTGACAGAGGGTTTTGGGTGAAGGAAAAACAAAGATGGGAGAAAATAAAGTCAGCATTTCACATCTTGTTAAAACGGCAACATGTAGTCTTGACATGGTTTTCACCAAAAGGAATATGGGCTTTTGGCAACACTGCACAGAGAACATTAGTCTATAGTTAAGTATACATTATTAATGTCATCTTCTGTATCAGTGCAACAGGTATCAGGCATGCATGCTGGGGAAAAAATAATTAGAAAACAAACGGTTTAAGATTCTATGTGGCTAATTAAGTAAAGTCTTTACTTTTTTCTCTCAGGATACTTGAAAATTCTAGCATTATGCCCAAATATCCTGATATCTTAGAAAATTTTTATACTTATTGTTTTGAATCCAAAATTCCCCAACCCTGAGAGTTCTGCATTCTTCTAATCCTAAAATCAACACCTAGACTACAGGACCTATTTTCCTGCAAATCTAAAGGCTTGGTGTGAAAAATTCAATTATAATCATAAAATGATTGCCTTACGCATTCTTACAAAGGAAACAAGAGGATCTTGAACTAAATGCCCAGTGCTTATTTATCTGGCTATTTCAATGTCCTCTCTTTGAGAACAATGAGTCAGGAGCTCTATATTAGAGTCTATTGCACGGATCTACAGTTAACTAAGTTAAAAATTTATTCTAGCTCTAAACAGAAGCTGAGCAATACCTTGAAAAGCTCCAAAATAATATCTGGAACATTTTTTAATGTTTCTTGCATGAGATTCTACTGACTAATCTATTCCTCACATGCAAAACGTAAGTCCGAGGATATGCATCTTTCATGTTGCTGAGAAGCGGCAATAAATAAGTTTCCTTCTAGAACCTAAAATATGGCCCACTGGACTCACATTCCAGAACTTCTAATTCAGTTAATCCATAGGTGAAGAGTATTTACTATTATCTTCAAGTGAAACACACAAGTTAATCTGACACACTGCATGTATACACGCGCATCAGTATGCTTCCTGGTAATCAGCCATACATAGCAGTGTAAATAGCCAATTAGTCACACAGCGAACCCAAGTTTTTGTAGCTTTTAAATAACTCTTAATAAGTTTTTAGATATACTAATGGTGCTATTCATCTTTTTCATGTATGTAGACATAAGTATTATTATATATGTAAGTTTAATTTTTGCCCAACACAGAATAAATATTCAGAGACAAGACAAATTTTAAAAGTCCAGGCTCCATGTCCATAGTAGTTGGGGAGTTCTTTGCTTCTGACCTCCAGGCTCCAATGGCTTAGAGCTGAGCGCAGCTGTATCCTCAACGTGTACGCGCTAAGAGCATGACTTGTGCAGGACACTGTGAAGCTGCAAAGCCCAGCTCTTCTATTTGCTGGCCTTGTGACCCTGGACAAGTTTCTTAATTTCTCTAAGACTTTGTGTGCCCATCTCTAAAATGGGACTAATGATACCCACTCAAGGATTAAATGGTATAATTCATATAAAATACTTATCACGCTACTTGGCATACAGCAAGTGTGCCAAGCTTACTATAAATAAATACTGTTTATTATAATTATTATTATTTACTGAGAAGGCTAAAAGAAAATCAGAATAACACCAATCCAGTGAATATCGCAACAAATTACATAGCTATAAAACTTAGAACCTACTGCCAAGGGATGATTTATCCATCTCTCTTGGCAGAAGGAAGCCTGGTGTTAAGGTATTAAAAACAAGGCCAGAGGTTAAAAGACATAACCTAGTTTGACCTTTGAAGTAAATACCCTCATTTATAAAATAAGGTAAAGTTTAAAGTCCTCGTTTCAAAACTTCAGAGTAAATCAAAATGCACTTGTAGCGTTGAAACACGGTATGCCTCTTCCTGGATTTTAGACACAGAAGTTCTGGACCTAAGAATCAGTAAGGTGCCGTACCTTGCCTCGGAGAGTGCACAGACCCGCCAGCTGCTGGGGGGGACACAGCAAGATTTGTGACCTTAGAGGCCCAGCCTGACTTCACAGGCAGCGCGCTGGCTGGGACTGGGAGCCTGGTCTTTCCCCAGCAGGAGGGGCTGCACCCGAACGCAGTTTCCCCTAGGATTGGTGGCCGCCTTTCCCCAGCAGGAGGGGCTGTGACTTCAAACAAGCCCCGGAGGTCTCCAGGTGCTGATGCATCTGGCATTTCCCAGCTCGGACACTTAGGCGCCTGAGTTCACATTATTTGTAACCCAGAGATAAGGCCATGCTCATGCTTGCATTATAGGAAGGTTGTGTAGCCGGGGGTCAGGGTCCCTCCGGTGGAACACAAACACACTGTATGTCAGGCAGCTTCATGCTTATGCCCAACTCTGTGGAATAATGAGAGAATGGAGGACCACATATCCCCTCTTGCTGACCCTTTGTGTTGATGGGCCCCCAGTAAATATGTTCTTTAATCCACACCATAAACCATGGTATTCACCTTCACCCTCCCTCACTACACAAGGACAAAAATGGAAAGGGTTGTAGATGCCCTGATGTATGTCTGTACAAGGTACTGGAAGGCTCAAAACCAGAGAAGCACCCATTCTTTTAAGTCACTAGAATAAGTTCAGCAATGAGAGCTGGACTTCCCTTTTAGAAGGTGTTACCTTTTGCTGACACCTCCC
Organism: Grampus griseus; assembly: GCF_964374135.1. Lineage (NCBI taxonomy): Eukaryota > Metazoa > Chordata > Mammalia > Artiodactyla > Delphinidae > Grampus > Grampus griseus. The sequence goes on from NC_139011.1 coordinate 18,793,071, forward strand.
ATTCCTAAGTCTAAAGGGCGAAAGGGGTCAGGCCTGCAATCACCTTGACCCTCTTCCAGGAGAATCATCAAGCTGGATGCAGGGGCTCTTAGAGAAGAAAACATCTGCCCTGTGAAAACACATACTTCGCTTGAATAATCCTTCTCCTGTGGGAGGCGGAGCAGGTCACACAGATAAGATACGATTCTCAAGGCCTTATGGTGAAATACTGAAGTATGTGCATTCCAGTAAATGCAGTTTTAAGTGACACACTGAGTATCTCAAATTTAACCTCTGAACACGTCTCTGAATAGACTACCAAATAGTTTTAAATAAGTGTTTTTTCTTTGTTACCTATTGTACTATAATCTCCATGAAGGCCTATCTCCCAGAATTCCCCAAGCAAGTTAATTTAGTATCTACTGCTATGCTCTATCAAGAAGAACATTTTTGACTACAAAGTAAAACAGACTGTCATATTTTATTACAGATGGGTGTTCTTTTAAGGAATGCCAGGCTACATTTCAGTAAATTTTTTTTCGCATAAGCCACCAATAAGGACTACAATGATTTCCCCCAATATATATTAGATTCCATAATTATGATTGCAGTGCTAAGGGTGGCCTATGCCCTCACCACCCATACACGTAGACGCTCATAAGGAAGTGACTGAGTCCTGGCCACTAGAAGTTTTCTCTGGCAGAGGCTAGAAGGTCAGCTGAGGAGCGTTAGTTGGGTAGGCACAACATCAAAGAACTGAAAATATCCAGATAATCCCCCAATTCTCACAGGGTTCAAACTCCTCCCTGAATAAACATTCTTTCAGAACTGCTGACAAATAGCCAAACCGACTTCCTCTCCTCCTCTGTGTTCCCCTTTCAGAAATGAAATCATCTAGCAGCAACATAACCACCCGAAGTGGAGCTACAGGAAGACAACTGAAGAGATGCCCTCTGGTTCGTTAAGCTTTTAAACCATCAAATGGTTTTGTCCCTTGTTAAACAAAATGGCCTGACAAACCCTGATGCATTGGAATTGTGGTTTCTAAGGCATTCCTGGCCCTAACCACTACACCTCCACTTGAGGTATCATAATTGCAAATTATGATAAAGTCCTGAATAATCAGACTCTGCTCTTCTTGGCTTAAAGCCCCAATTACTGCCAAGTCAGCAAATGCTGAACGTGTAGACAAATGCATTGGCTCCAAGCCCAGCTTCTTAGCTTTCATGGATGCTTCTCAATGGGTTTAACTGGAGCTTCTCTCTTTTGTAGCCAACACAGGCATAAGAAAAAATCACAATTTTAAATCACAGTTTCTTGTCAGTACTTGAGGACAAAAGGTTTATTGCATTTGTACACACACCACCCATTCTGAAGAATAAAAGGTTAAACTCATGCAGTGTTCTCCGAGAATAAAACCATAAGAATAAATTGGGATTTATTCCTATTAGTTATCCTTATGGTAAGATGCGGTACAAAATCAATGCCAAAGTTGCTATTGTAAAGTCAATGCAATGGTGCAATGAGATATCAGCTTAAATCTTACTAACAGTGGTGAAAAATCTGCCTTCTTGATAATCGAAGGTAGCTCCTATTTCCAATTTCTGGAGAGGGGAGGGAAAACATTGACAAAATATATTAAAACACATGACCTGAAAGATCTTTCTTAGTTATGTAAGTAAGGAACATTTTGAGACTTCCTCAGAAAGTCTGCATCTTAATGATTCCTAAAGCAGCCTGCTTAAACAAAGAGATAACGTTTATACAGCTTTGGCTGGGAGTCTTTCTGGGTGGAGGTGTTACTTGGAAAGACATCAAAACCCAAGTGATGCAAAAATCATTCTTTGCAATTTGAACCTGAGCCACCTGCCGTTTTAGTCATCTGTTGAGAGTTCTATTTTACTTCTATTACTGAGCAAACCCTGAACACCAGAGGCATCTCTTCCATTTCAGAGGGCAGTGAGGGGTGAAAGGTGAGGGAGGGAGCATATGGATGGTGAACAGGTGATCGTCATGATGGGGAAGTTTACAGGGAAAATTACTTTGAAAGCACTAGGGTCCAGGATGTATGCCAATGTCTCCTAACCACTCCCAAATTGTATCTTCTTTGTGGCTTTTCTGTGAGCACTTTCTTCTTCTCTGTATAAGCTCCCCACCCCTGCAACTTTGTTATTTCTCCTAAAATTTGGCCTTAATTACACCATACTCTGTACAATTTTTTTTCCACTGGTTTCTCATCATTGAGCCCAAATTATCATTTGTGGAGGACACTGGGCTTATCTCTGCAACACCCAATGAACCCTTCACCAGAGTATAGCAGCTATGATCCTACCTGTGCCGCTAAGGAGGAGGCAGGGGGCTCCTGCTTGACTTAAGGCAGTCAGGGTAATACCATCCTTCTTGCCACAATATTGCAGATGGGTAAGCCTAGGGCAACCAGCAAAGGACTTTGTTTTGCTTTAATATCTTGTGAGTCTGTAAGTCAAGATGATCCAAAAACATGAACGCTCAAGACTGCTGTAGATGGTTGATGGCAGCCAGTCCTCTCTTTTCAGTCTGACCGGTGCTAGTGGCTGTCATATGACTGCAAAAGCAGCCTTCATGAAGGCAAAGTTAATGCACAGAGAAAAGTAGAATCAAGAGAACTTAAGAGAAATAGACCTGGAATCCTGATCACACCTCAAGTGAAGTCTACATATCTCTGAAATTTAACATTACATAAGCCAAGAAATACCCTTTATCGTTTAAACCACTCTACATGTTGCCCTTTATATACTGCCCCCATATATTATTTAAATGCATATGTATTTTTCCCCTCTCTACCTGGCTTAGGCTGTGACCTTGAAGGCAAGAAGGATGGGCCTTACTGCTTGCTCGTTTGCAGAGTTATTTCCCTAGTTGTTTGCACCTAGTAGGAATTCTGAGAGGCCTGGCTTCAAAATCAAGCTCCCATACTTACTACTTATGTGACTTTGGTCAAACTGCTCATGCCTTAGTTTCTTCCAGTTAAAAACAGGGATGACAGAATTATTATCAGAATTCAATAAAACAATATACATGCAAGCTCACAGAACAGGACCTGACATTTTGCTATTATTATTGTTTAGTAAATGCCTGAACTGTCCAACTGTCCCTCACTTTACAATCCACATATAAAAACACAAACCTTGATCACCCTCCTCTACAATGATTATCATCATCTCTAACTCTTTTGTACCAAATTTCCCTACAAGTTAGGAGAAGATCTTTGTACTGTACCAAACTACGGCCCCATGCTTGTTAGGGAAGAGTAGGATATTCAAGGCAACCCAGAACCTGAAGACCCGCTTCTGGCCAGGTTTCCCATGATATAAGCTGTTTATCACCTCTCAGACTCATGTCCTAGGTCTCTGGCCTATGTCTTTCTTTTGTCATTGATCCCTCTTGCCCTGCAGGAATTTCTGAGTCAGTGATCTCCCCTGTGCTAGAAGCATGGCTTCCGTTTCTAAGTGTCCTTCTCTGCCATAAATGCATCTTCGACACTCCCCGTCCTTAGATTTTCAATAATTTCTTTTCCATTCCTCTCCATTTTTATACTTACTGAATTATACTGCATCATTAACATATGAACTTATTAAATTATATTTATTATGTATCCATATTTTAAAACAAATTTATTATGCAAAGATATATGAGACAGGAAATTCATGTAATATACGTTACTTGCCCTTTCCCACCCTGGCATCCTTGTAGATTTCACTCCCCTAAGGTATCCACCCCTGCATGAAATTAATTTTGCTTCAGGACAAATACAAATGGAACAAAGGACTCTTGCCTTAAGCAAGTCCAGAAATGTTATCTTAAGATTAATATTCTTTTTATTATTTTGCACTTGATTTATTTCACGATTTGGAAATCTTACACCATAAAAGTGAAAATAAAGTTTCTGATCCACAATAGGCCAAAAGCAGGCTTGAAACTCTGAGAGATACAAGTGATGATGACAGAGGGAAGTCTGGAAAATGAAGGTCCTCCTCTTGTCCCCAGCACCTAACCCAGTGTCTGGCATCTAGATGGACTTTGGAAATTATTCATAGAACTAGTGATGAGACACTGAGAGGACTCCTGCCTGGACATGGCAGGACAGCAGAGCCCTTCATTCTGCTGTTGAAACAGGTGTTGGCTTCAAAAAGTAAAATCCAACCTTTCCTTCAGCTTTGTAACATTTCTGCTGAGTCCTGGAAAGGAAAGGGAGGTAAGAACTCCATAGATGACAATTCTATAGTAGAGTATCATAATTCTAAGGATACAGTATTATTTCAGAAGAAATATAATTACATATGCACATGGTATCAGTTGGTTATTCACATCTCCTGGATTTCCAGTTACGGGGGTGAATACATTGTTTGAGTCGATTTTCTGTTTCTTGCAGCCAAAAGCATTCAAAGATATCCAGATAGGGGTTTGGGTTTCACAGATGTATGTCTTAGTCAGTACTCATCAAATGGTGCATTTCATTATACATAAGTTTTATCTCTTAAAAAAAAAAAAAGAAACTTGTAGCAACATGAATGGTCCTAGAGAATATCATAGTAAGTGAAGTCAGTCAGACAGAGAAAGACAAATAACATATGATCTCACTTAGACATAGAATCTAAAAACATGATACAAACAAACTTATTTACAAAACAGAAACAGACTCAGACATAGAAAAAAACATGGTTACCAAAGGGGAAGGTGGGGAAGAGCGATAAATTAGGAATTTGGGATTAACAGATACACACTACTATATATAAAATAGATAATTAAGGACCTACTGTATAGCACAGGGAACTATAATCAGTATCCTGTATCACGCGCTAAAGCAAGCACGGTGGAATGTTAATTGTGGAATCCAAGCGGTGGAGAAAAGGACGTTCACTGTAGAATTCTTTACACTTTTCTGTATGTTTGAAATTTTTCGTAATAAAATGTTGGAGGAAAAAGCTCTAGTTCACTCTTGTTCCTTATATTTGAATGTCCTTAAATACTCTGTGATAACTTTTGGCTCTTGTAAGTATGGTAGCAGGATAAGTGTACTTTATCATGGCAACTAAGGTCTATTCATCCTCTCTCATGAAGACAGGTTATATCAGAGTCTACAAAACAGTCATTAATAAAGTAAATTCTTTTTTCCCCAATATTTATTTATTAATAAACATAACACTAATTGCCTGGCATAGTTATAAGTGCTATACAAATATCAACATATCATTCTAAGACCAATTTACTGAAGTGTATTTTCATCACCAGTTTACAGACTAAGAAACTAAGACACAGATTCATGAAATAAGTAACCCAAGGTCATCCAGCTGGTAAATAACAGAATCGGGGTTTAAGCTGAGGCATTCTGATTCCAGTCTATACACTCTTCAGCTCTGTACTTTCAATCCAGTATAATCAACATGTGATCCTTTTCAGCAACTTCATCTGTGATCTCCGGTTATTTCAAGAAAACCTTAGAAACCACAAATAAGTCATGCTATTTGGTACAGACCAGTAATGAGCAAATTTTTTAAAATGTATTAATAGTTATCTTTTTATCACTTCATTTGTTGTATCTGTGTTGTGTATATGTGTGCTTCATTTATTGTTTTACTCTTTCATAAACTTATTTTAGAACAGCTTCGGATTTAGAGAAAAATCGTAAAGCTATACCACACACCACTAATATGGCAAATTTGATACAGCTGGTTAACACTGATACAATATTGTTTACTAAAGTTCATACTGTAGTCACTTTTCCTTAGTTTTCTTTTTTTTCTTTTTAAAATGTCATTTTACTTTTTTTATTGGAGGATAATTGCTTGACAATGTTGTGTTAGTTTCTGCTGTACAATGAAGTGAATCAGCTCTATGTATACCTATATCCCCTCCCTCTTGGACCTCCCTCTCACCCCCCTGCCATCCCACCCATCTAGGTGGTCACAGAGCACCGAGCTGAGCTTCCTGTGTGTTATAGCATGTTCCCACTAGCTAGCTATCTTATGCATGGTAGTGTATATATGTCAGTCCTAATCTCCCAATTTGTCCCACCCTCCCCTTCCCCTCTCTGTGTCCACATGTCCATTCTCTACGTCTACGTCTCTATTCCTGCCCTGCTAATAGGTTCATCTGTACCATTTTTCTAGATTCCACATATATGCGTTAATATACGATATCTATTTTTCTCTTTCTGGCCTACTTCACTTTGCATGACAGACTGCAGGTCCATCCACATCTCTACAAATGACCCAATTTCACTCCTTTTTATGGCTGAGTAATATTCCACTGTATATATGTACCACATCTTCTTTATCCATTCATCTGTCCTTGGACATTTAGGTTGTTTCCATGTCCTGGCTATTGTAAATAGTGCTGCAATGAACATTGGGGTACATGTGTCCTTCTGAATTATGGTTTTCTTAGAAAGTAAATTTTAACAAATGTGAAGGAAAATGAATCATGGTTATGCATCAGATAACTGCCTTAAAACCTCACCTCTAAACTGATTTTTGTTGTCTGTTTTTAAGAAGAAAATAGTACAAGTACGAGCTCTGGTAAAGTCTTATTTTATCAACCTTCCTATAGCTTAACTAAAGATGATATAAGAGGCACTTGGCACCTAGATGTAAATAAAATACAGTCATATAGCACCACTGCTTTTTCCAGTGAATACATTCTGTGAAAGTCACTATCATTTATGGAAATGTTAATGACCAAAGGTAAGTAGAACTTTTATAAAAATATTCAGTGAAAACAGGGTGCAAGTTTACCCCATTCTCCTTTCCTCCTGGGGAAGAGGAAAGGAATCGGGAAGCAAAACAGTACTTCTACAATCCAAAAGTTCACGCTTTACTGGACTCAGTATATGTGCCTGAAAATAGTCTGCAGACCGTATAAAAAGAATTGCCTTTTTTTTTTTTTTTTGTGGTACGCAGGCCTCTCACTGTTGTGGCCTCTCCCGTTGCGGAGCACAGGCTCCGGACGCGCAGGCCCAGTGGCCATGGCTCACAGGCCCAGCCGCTCCGCGGCATGTGGGATCTTCCCGGACCGGGGCACGAACCCGTGTCCCCTGCATCGGCAGGCAGACTCTCAACCACTGCGCCACCAGGGAAGCCCAAGAACTGCATTTTAAATAGAAAACTAACCCAGGATCCTCAACAGAAAATGTGCTAAATCCTTTTCTAAGATGGAAAAAAACAATCCTTTCTTAACATATCCTTTTTGTAAATTTGCACATTTATACACTGGTTGTTCTTAAACCAGTACCTCGTTATACATCTCTACACTAACCCCCTCCCAATCCCCCTTGTTTTTTGTTTGTTTGTTTGTTTTGTGGACACACCACTCATAGTGTATTCCTCCAGAATTTTACAACTTGTTAGAAAATGGCCAACTTCACACATAATGAAAGCACAGGGACTAACCTAACTGTAATGAAAACAGGATAGCATGAAATGAGGCTTTCTCTCTTAACGAGAGAATGTTCATTCTGATCTTCTTTTGTTTCTCACACTTTAAGTCATGATCAGAGAAGCTACTGAGCACTCTGTACTAGAACTGGTCCTTCTGAAGCCTACCTGATCTGCCACAAAGCACAAGGTTCGGTTCTCTGGGGCTGTAACAGTTTCACCACCCAAAGGAGAGCCTCACAGAGCTGGATGATCAAAATAAGGCCAAGTCCTAAGTGGGTGCTGAGCCACAGTTTATTTCAATGAAAGGAACCTCTGGGTAAATATCAGAATCAGAAATCTGTAGGTACAAGTGTTGCAGGGAGACAGTGTCATCAGGATTAAAACAAATAACAAACACATACCACCAACAATAACAAAATCACCAGAAGCAGCTAAAGGTTCCAAGTGGAAAGATTTGAGCCTTTCCCTGATGACACTAGCTGCTATCTACCTCCTCTGCAGCTGCCGTGGGCTTCCCCCAGCTGGAGGCCCTGGCATTTGTCCCCTCTTGCCACACCCTAGCAACAGCTGTTATCAGAAAACTGCACAGACAAAAGGATATCTTGTCCCCCACTCCCAGGTGTGTTTTCTTTCTCCATCTCGCCTCTCCTACTCAACCTTAAAAATATTTGGAAAGCTACAGAAAAGTGACTCTTTGTGCAGACGAGAGTAAATTCCTGCTCTCTCTGAACTCTTCCAGTTTGGGGCCATCCCAGCCCTGATGAAAATAGCTCCTGTTGCCCCTGCTGGCACTGCCACGGGAACAGCTGTTTACAAGCAGGCTGTCTGATCCGCTAAGCTCTCTCCCCGCACTCCGTCTCCACTGGTGTTCCCCCAGCATCTAATAATCCATAAAAACAGTCACTGCCATAGGCCTCCAAGTTTGGTTAAAGCTGATAATACGGGGACAAGGATCCCAGATCTGGGACCCATCTCTGCTTGGTAGATAATGAGGAAGAGAGAAAAGTGGGATGACTTACTAGGTAGAAGGAGGGTTGATGAGTGTTTCCTTTGTCTTTTCCTAATCACTAAACTCACAGACACCAACCATTTAAGAGCCGCCACCTAATAAAGGGACGTGAGTTCCTGATCCAAATAAATACTAGAAATTCTAGGAGAGGAGAACAGTCATCCGCCACCTCTCATTCGCTTCTTTTGAGGTGTGTTTATTTAATAACTTATTTTCCGGTTTATTGATTCCAAAGTCGACAGAAGCCAAAACCTAAATATCAGGATTGGCCTTTTAGAAAAGTAACCGCAAACACATTACTCAGAAACAACTAACACTGCACTCATTTCAAAAACAGGTGTACGTCAGGATAAGCGCATGAAGGTGTACAATAATTCCACAATCGTGTACTGAGCACTTACTCAGTGTCTTCCATTTGCATGAGGGTTTTGGCAAGTGACAAAGTACTTTCCCAGGCTCTCTCTCCAGGGAAGAAAGGAGTCTTTACTGAGTTTGCTATGTGCCAGGACTGTGCCTACTGTCCCCACACCCAATGTGTGAAGCAGAAAAGATGTTCGTAGGAACACGGTCTGTATATGAGAAAAGCCTCTGGTGTAAAGGCAGTTCATCACTCTACACGAGGCTTGTCTGCACTGACTCCAAATACAGTCATTTGCCATTTCCTAAAGTTCTCCCTTTTTCATCTGAACAGGCGGTAATTTCCCAAGGCCAGGATATCCTCTCTGCTTATTAGAAGAATAAAAGCGTATTCCTCCTGCTTGGATCCCTACATTTCAGTAGTAGCATCTGGGCAGTAGCTTTCCCTCTATTCCCTTTGGTTACAATGGTTACTTCCATATTAACGGACACCAGTAGGGGCTACCCCCTAAGACATTCTCTAAGCCAATTTTGAAGTTCCTTAAGTTCAAAGTGCAATAAAACAAACTACAGTTGACCCTTGAACAACTGGGATTTGAACTGCTCAGGTCCACTTATACTTGGAGGTTTTCAATATAAATACTACAGTACTACATATTTCATGATTGGTTGGATCTGTGGATGGGGAACCAGGGATGAAGAGAACGTCTGACTATAAAGTCATACTCGGATCTTCAACTGTGCAGAGGGCGGGTGCCGTGACCTGCGCATTGTTCAGGGGTCAGCTGTATTTCTCCTTGTTCTGTTCTGTATCTCTAAATTCCATATCTCATATTTACTTTATTGTAGATTGGCCTTTAGTTCCAGAAGCTGACTTGTACCTTCTATCTGCGTACTGCATTAACATTGGCAAAGCAAATTCAGAAAAGCAACTTAATATTGATTTAACATGTTTTTATGAAAAAGGCAATAGCAAGGCTGTAAGAGTCTGGAAAGGCGGTCTGGTGTAGCAAAAAGGCAATACATCAAACAATCTGAAAGAACGGCAATTTCCTACAACTTAGCTAAAACTCATTGCCTCGTAAATTGCTTTTAGGGACCCAGCTTTAATGACTGGATAAGACTGTTGTAATTAGCATATTTAGTCTAGGTAGGTGAGCATAACTGAAAAGCTTGAGGTGTTTTCTCTCTTAATTAAGCATTCCTCATTACATTCTTAATTCTCCCCCTACCCCGCTCCCATCCTCACAGCTGGCAAAATAGTGAACTGTAAGTTATCGTCCCATTAAAATGATTACAAATTCAGAATGAGTGGAGTTCAAATTAAGTTTTCAAAACCATATGGCAAGGGAGACCCACTTTAAAAGTTAACGGAGAAACTGACCATTCTATCTTGTAAAAACATAAACACCTCTAGAAATTAATTAGATTTTTCCCGACAGAAGCGAAAAATCATTTGTCTACTTGCTTGTTTGCAAAAGTTCTCATACCAGAATATCACAGTCTTATATATATGATTCAGTTTTACATTGGTCTTACCCTGACACTTCTTAATCCTCTAAATTGTAATCTAGCATTTTGCTTAAGAGCAAGAACTCTCAGCCCTAGCACTTTCTGGCTGAAAAATCTATGGCCAGTTAGCTTACATATTTCATTCCTCAGTTTTCCCATCTGTAAAATGAGGATAACAAGTATATCTTCTACACAGAGTAGCTTAGAAAGCTTAAAGGCATATATATGCTTTTGATAATATATATTTATATATATATTTCTAATAATATATATAAGCACTTGGAAGAGTCTTTGGCAGGTAATATATGCCATATAGGTATTATTGTTATTATTATCATGCCTACCATTACCACAGAGAGAACAGTGAGATTCACTGGCCTTCTTTATTTAAATGCTCTATTACAAACCACTTTCTTGCTAAGTATCTCTGGGATTAATCTATAGAAGAAACAGAAGGTGGATTTTGGATGCTGTAATTAGAATGTCAGTTATGATTGCATGACAAATCTCAAGATAAAAGATTTATATATAAAACATAAAAATAAATAATGATTTAAAAAGTCATCGTATGAAACCTCACTAATACGAAGGATTTTTATATGGTTAATTATCTTCAAATCAGGAATGTTCTGAGACAATTTTCTGGACTATTTACAGTATATTTTCTCTGTGCTGTATCAAGAATGATACCATAAAAAGATATATATAAAATATCAGTCCCATCTGGCGTGGTAGTCATGTGTTATCAAGTTAATGATAAAATTCATCACATTCTTTGGCCAATCCAAAAAGAAAGCATAAAGTTTATTTTAAAAGTTTTAATATTTTGTCTTTCATCACTCTAATGTGTCATCCAAATGCATTTTTGTAGTAGTTTTACTGAGATATAATTCACACACCACATAATTCACCCATTTGCTGTATATAATTCAATGGTTTTTAAGCATATCCACAGAGTTATGATATCATCACCACAATCAAGTTGAGAACATTTTCATCATCCCCAAAAGAAACTCTACACCCATCAGCAATCACCCTCCATTCCCCCTCCCCACTGCCACTGGCAACCACTTTCTGTCTCCACAGATTTGCCTATTCTGGACGTTTCATATAAATGGAGTCATATTGGGTTGGCCAAAAAGTTGTTCGGGTTTTTCCGTAACATGGAAAACCCGAACGAACTTTTTGGCCAACCTCCTAATATATGCCTTTTTGTGTCTGCCTTCTTTCACTTAGCATCATGTTTTCAAGGTGCATCCATGTTGTAGTATATATCAGTACTTTATTCCTTTTTATTGCTGAATAATACTCCCTTGTATGAATAGACCACACATTATTTACCCATTCATCAGTTGGTGGGCATTTGAGTTGGTTCTGGTTTTGGCTATTATATAAAATGCTGCTGTGAAAATTTGTGTACAAATTTTTATGTAGACATATGTTTTTGTTTCTCTTGAATACATACCTAGGAGTAAAACTGCTGGGTCGCATGGTAATTCTATGTTTAGTCTTTGAGGAAATACCAGAATGATTTCCAAAGTGGCTGCATCATTTTACCTTTCCACCAGCAGTGTATAAGGGTTCCAGTTTCCCTGCATCCTTGCCAACAGTTCTCATTATCTGTCTTTTTGATTATAGCCATCCTGGGGATGTGAAGTGGTATCCAAATGCAGTTTTAAGATACAAAGACACTCAGATACATTGAGCAAGGAAGTAAAATCTTTTACGACAAGGGAAAGCACAAAGAGATTAGGAAAAGGATCCTGCAGTCAGGCTGGAGAAGAAAGCAGGAGATGTTTTTAAATGTTACTCAATTTCATATCCTTATGCAACCAGCTGCCCTTACCAAAATGTCAGGATTATGGAGCCAACCCCCAATTTCACATCTGAAGTTTATAATAATCATAGCAACAACTACTCTTGACTTACTGATTTATTTTACAAAGTTCCTTCCCATGTTATACCCCATTTGCTCCAACACCACAGATCTTACATGGGAGGATATTATTATTCCCATTCTGCAGGCACAGTCGCTGAGGCCCAGAGTGGCTAACTGACTTGCCCAAGCAAAAGTAGTTCAAAACAAATACATACATCCATATATACATCCATAAATAAATATTAAATTAATAAAATTCACAGAGCTGGACCTGGAAGCCAAATTTTGTATTTCAAATCCCAATCCTGGTGTCTCCTTTCCTTACCACCTTCATTCACCTCATCTTTGATGACCCAGAAAGCAATGGAAAGGAAAGAGAAGGCAGAGAGGAGGAATTGTCTGTGTGTCTGTGAGTGTGTGTGTGTGTGTGTGTGTGTGTGTGTGTGTGTGTGTGTGTGTATAGCAATTAGAGGCAGGAGGCCTGCACATCACAAAGTCCCCACAATCCACCTGTGAGAAAGCAGTTAGGGATGTGAAATCATGTTGTGACAGTGACAGCCAGGAGGGCTGCATCCCTACTCCTTTAAGAGAGGTTCTTCCAGTAACCAAGAAGCTAGTGGCATACATGGCCACTTAACCCTAAATTCTGAATATTACATTATCTGTATTTACAACAGTATATTTAATTACATACACTAGTTATTCAAATATTCGAGTAATCACTATACACTCTGTACTCAGCACAGTGCAAAGATGGTAGAGGTTTTTAAGAAGCAATGATGACAGTTCCCCAAACTAAAATTAAGTAACTAACATTTACTAAGCCTTTTACATGTAGCACCTCCTCATTTAATCCTCACAAAATTCCTGCAAGAGAAGTAAAACGGAGGCACAGAGAAGTTAAGTAAATTGTCCACAAGTCACAGGACTAATAAATGGTGGAGACAGAATAAGAACCCAGATAGCCTGTGTTCTTAACCACCAACCAATCCTTTCTGCTAGATCTTGCTCAGCTGGAAGTCACCTGTGGTGACACACAGAGACCAATAACACTCGTTAATTCCAACAACCATTTGTTGAACGCTCTTCAATACATGAAGCCCAGGGGAAAACTCTCACAACAACCCTATGAAGTGCTATCTTCATTGCCTTTCTACAGATGAGGAAACAGGCTCAGAGAAGTGAATTAACTTGTCCAAAGTCACAGAACTATAATAACTAAGGCTGGCATGGTGCATACTATATCCCAGGCACTGATCTAAGCACTAACTCATCTAATTAATCTTCATCACAATACAGAGGTAGGCTCCATTATTACCCATCATTCTTAGTTAAGTAACTTGTCCAAGGTCCCACACTAGTAAGTAGCAAACCCAAATTCACTCTGGTTTTAAAGTCCTCCTCAAAACAACTTAATGTTAACTCTTGGCAACGAAGTGGCTGAGCAGAAATTCAAACCCAGGTCTATATAACCCGAGTGCGAGACAGCCCTCTATCTTCTTACCGACACACTAAGCCTAGTCCTCAAACTTGCTGCCGTGCAGAGGGGTGCCTGGGAAGAGGAGAAGTGCTCTGGGGACTTCCCCAACCAAGGAAGGGGTATTTAAGCATCTCGAAGGAGAAAGTGCTTTCTGGACAAACAGAGGCACCCTGCAGTTTATCATTTTAAAGGAAGTGAAACGTACCCAATTGAAGAGCAGATAAATTATTAAAGTGTTTCAAGGTGAATCAGAAAAGCTTTGATTTTTTTCAGTTAGAAAATCTCTTGATGGAAAAGCTTTTATTCCCTTTAATTCTGACTATACATTAAAAAATCACCAAGGGATAGAAATGCGCAATTTGCCTCTTGTAACTTGTAACTAAATTAATTCTGACCTCCAATATTTACTTTCTCAACCTAAGGGCAGCAAGCAGGGTGGTTACCAAACCTTTAGGGATCGTTGCAAGAGTCTCCTTCGGGTCCTGAAACACAGCATTTTAGAAACCAAAACGAGCCTGGAGATTCAGGCCAAGAACTAGAAGTAAGAGGCAAGTGCACCGTTGCGATGGGACAGGGGCCGGCATGCAAGTTTTGGCTCAACCACTGTAAAGCCAAGGGGTTTTTCCCCCTGGCAAACTGATTAATGACCACAAGACGCAGCTGCGGAACCGGTCATACCATAAGGAGAATTCTCAAACATGAATCCAAGAAGGACCAGGATGGGATGGAAATGATAAAGTGGGCGGGAGGGGGTTCTGAATCTGGGGGTAACTGCCTGTCCTGGACGCAGTGACACACATCAAGTCCCAATTCTTGCAGCAGCCGGGGGCCAATGGACCCTGCTACCTAAAATGTGCGCGCTGGGGGAGCTGGCAGCAGGGCAGCGGGACAAGGTGCCTCCACGCCCCCTTGCGGACCCAAATAATGACGGATGAGTATGTGCCAATTAAGTGATAGGTACAGTGTTTCAGAAATGTTCTCAGTTTAGCCCCCACCACAACCATTCAAGGAAGTTGCCGTGATCAGCCCCATTTTACAGATGAAAATACTGAGGCTCAGGGGAGTGAAGCCAGACTTGCAAGCCAAAAGTAAAACCTTAAGTGAAAGGGACTTGGTCTGGCTCCTTTTATCTAGGAGTAAAGGGGCTGGGGTTGGGGCCGGCGGGGGGCCCGGCGAGGGGCCCTTCACCCGCTCCTCTTGCTCTCTGAGCGGAGGAGGAGCTAGCTGTCAGCCAGGAGGCCTGGCAGCTCCCGGGTGCCCGGGCAAAGAGGGCGCGCGCGGTCGGCAGCAACGCGTCTGCGGGGCGCAGGGCTGCAGCAGCTGGGCGAGGGCGCAGCAAGCACGGCGCGCCCGCCCGCGTCCGCCTCGGGTGCCCGGCGCCAGTCCGGAGTCCTCAGGACGCCGGGCTGCAGCAGCTAAACGGCGGCGCGGCGCGGACGGTCGAGGCGTCCGCAGGCGTCCCGGAGCGCCGCGCGTGTCGCTAGCCACGAGCCACGGCGTGCGCGCGCGCGCGCCTGCCACGGACACTGGCTGGCAGTGCCACCGCTAGCCTCCCCCGGCACTGCCTCTCATCTTACCGTAGCTGCTCTCCGGTGACCAGGACCTCAGCCATGCGCTCCAGCTCCCTTTGCTGCGCCCCGCCACTCCCGCTGGTGCTGCTGTCGCTGCCACCGCTGCCAGCGCTGTTGCCCTCCTCCATGGTCGAGGCTGCGCCGCTACCTCTGTCTTCGCGGTCCGCCGCGGGTTCGGGTATTAAATCACCCTGCCCTCACTGAGGCCTCCCCCGCCATCTTTGTTAGGGGCCGTCCCGTAGTTCAGACGCGATTGGCTGGAGAGGGAATCCCTTGTGGGTAGGCTGAGGCGCTCGGCGAGTCCGCCCCAGTAACTCCAGCTTGGGGGCGTGGCTGGAGCCCCGCGTGGTCGGGGGCGGGGCCGAGAGAGGAAAATGTCAACATCTGGGCGGGGGGCGGTTCTGCGCTAATTGTGCGTTTGAGGTCGAGTTCGTTGTGGACCTCTTCCATTACCCACAAAGCTCATGCTGTGGGATCTTGGGGACGGGCGGGGAGGTTACTAGACATGTGTGGAGGCGTTTTTATGATACTGTCCATGTCCCAAATTGCCAGAGAGTGAAAATAATAATTTAGCTAAATAGTGAACAATGAAGGCTGTACATGTCATTGCAGGGCTTTAAGAAATTAAAGCAACCTCCTCACCAAAGACAGGTTACTTACCTTACGGTGTAGTCAATAAAGAACGCTGGCCTGGGAATCAGACAGACCTGGGATCCAGCTCCACACCTATAATTTTGTAACTAAATGTGATTAATCCCCAGTTTCTTCCTTTACAAAATAAAAATAATTGTGGCTATCACCTGTTGACAATCTGCTGCATTAAAGACGCTTCAGGTAGCTGTTACCGTCTTTAACTGTAACAAATTATAAAATGAGTATTGTCCTCGTTTTACTCAGGAAGCAGGCCCGGAGAGATGGGGTAACTTGATCCAAATTCTGCGTAAAGTAGGAAAATCGTTTAACAGAAGTAGAGGTCCCGGAGATAACGAGATTAACTGGCTGTTGCTCATGTTTTAATTCTGTAATCATTACATAGACTATCAAAAGTTTGCATGGGGGGGCTTTCCTGGTGGCGCAGTGGTTGAGGGTCCGCCTGCCGATGCAGGGGACGCGGGTTCGTGCCCCGGTCCGGGAGGATCCCGCGTGCCGCAGGGCGGCTGGGCCCGTGAGCCATGGCCGCTGGGCCTGCGCGTCCGGAGCCTGTGCTCCGCAGCGGGAGAGGCCACAGCAGTGAGAGGCCCGCGTACCGCAAAAACAAAAAAGTTTGCGTGGGCTTCAAGCTCAAAAATGAAGTTTATGTCCTGATTCTGTCCTTTACCAACTTTGCAAACTTATGCTAGTTACTTAACTTTTCTGGGCCTCAATTTCCTATCGATAAAACAGGAATAATTCCTACTTTATAGGGATGTTGTGTGGCTTAAATGAAATAACATTACGAAAAATTTCCAAGTACATGCTATGTATTCAATAGATGTTCTCTTTAATATCATTACTGCTTTTAATACGAAGAAGAGAAAGAAGGAAAAAAAGAAATTCTTGCCAGATACTTTCCATTATGAGTTTTTGATGCTAGACAAAACACTTTTCCTCAAGTTATCTCTAATGAATTTTTTATTATTAATAGGCCTTCAGAATGAAGAAAAGAGAAGTGCAGACCTAGCCCCACTAAATCTCTCTTTGATTTAATGGTTTTAAGCTTTTTGAAAGTGCAAAATGAAAAAAAATTTTTACCTATTCCTAATTATCCATTGTTCAAGCAACATTTAGTTTTATCCAAAAGCTCTATCTACATATTGTAAATCGTATCACTATTATGATTGTCTTCTGGTTTTTCTCCCTTTAAATCTAGTCATGTGTGGTTTGAATTCAGACAGATTCCTTTACCTGAAAAATAAAAATGAAAAATGTTTTTTTTTGTAAAATACTTTCTTGTTTAATAGTTTCTGATAAAAATCTCAAGGTCAAAAACTTTTATCATACAAGTTTATGATAAAAAAACTATTAAAAAAAGCACCTTAACATAAGGGGGAAAAAAATCAAGTCAGTAACATACCTGATACCACTACTCCAGTGAGAGAGAGTGCAGAATTTATTTTTCATGCTTGATGAGAAGGTCATGTGTGTGTGTGTGTATGTATGTGTGTGTATAGATGTGAACAGGAAATGGGGAATTGGCATGCTATTATTGTTTTAACCTTTCTTTTGACATATGAGACACACCATGTTCCACTGGGTTAGAAGACAGCCCCTTTTTCCTAACTTAGGGGAACGTTAGTGAACTGACTCTTGAGGACATGTGAGCATAAATGCCAGGACTCTGAGCTCTGGAGCAACTGGCCCCAGAATAAAGTGGGATCTATAAGTATTGCTAGATGAGAGAAGGCTGCTGAAATGGCAATTAATCCAAGATCCTCAAAGGGCTAAAAATTCCAGCAGATCTTGGTTTGACTCCTGGCTCCATTAGAGAAAGTTCATTATCTTTTCTATGTTTTTTCCCTTCTTTGTAAAGTCAGGATCATACCACCAATCCCATTGGGTTGTTGCGAGGATTAAATAAAATTGAATAAGCCCACTTATCATAGGTAGAAACTATTAAATGTGAGCCTTCTCCTCCAGCGCACCCTACTCACCTGCTTCACGCCTTCTGGCCGTTTTGGTGTTCTGGAGCCAGTGCTTCTGAAACTCTTGGTAGATAAGGATCAAATGTGTGTGCGTGTGTGCTTGCACAGGTGTGTGCCTATGTGTGTTTTCAATCCACTGAAGACTGACACTTTGGTAAAATACAGTAAAAAAGAAATTAAAAAAAGAAAGCACAAGCCCCAATTTTTCATTGTTGTGGTCAACAGACAGAAAATTGTCAAATTTCTGTAAACCGTTATAAATGATTTCTCTCAATTTCTGTATGTCTCAGTGTCTCTCAGTACAGGTAATGGTTACCAGCTGGCCGACCACGCTTTGAATAGTTCTGGAAAAGGGTGAGCAGCAATGTGAGAAGGTGAACTTGATTAAAACCTGTGAAAGAATACTGTTAACTACGAAGCTTAATAGCACATTAACTATCATCACTGTTATTGCCTCTCCGTATATACCTGTATTATTCCCACCTGGTCTTAAAGACAACTCAAACCCCACCTTCTCTGTGCTATCTCCTTGCACTCCCCAAAGTGGTGTGTTGCTCTTGTCTACACATTCTCATAGTATTCAAAGACGTACATTATTCTTAACTATTAATGGAAATCTGGAATCTCCAGCTGCCATAATTTTTATTTTCCTTTTGTGAATGGAAGCAGATTGATGGTTTAGCAACATCCTGTCCAGATATTTCTGTTGATCATTTAAGAAGGGAACTTGTCTTTAAAAATTAAATGTGAAGATAGAGAAAAATTAAGTATTCATGTGTTCATTACTTGCACCCATTTTCAATATTTTTGTCACCTTTTTGTAGCGATAGAAATAAAACATTACAAATAAATTTGAGGTCCTCCAGTCCCAGCCCTGCTCACTCCCAAGTTCTTAATGCTGTAGTGTCAAAAATACTTACTCTTTGGTATATGCTACCACCTAGTGGTCCATTTTGCAATGACACTAAATGATACTGGGTCTCCTGCAGGAAAAGGGCCACGCTCAGGAAGGCTTCGGGGAAATTTGGATGGGGTTGGGGAGGAGGGTGTAGTTTGTCTCCTTATTGGGCGTGTTCCTGGCTTTTAGTGAGCATGGACTAGGGATACTAGGTATTCTCATTTTCTTGAGACAACACCTCACAAAGAAGAAATGAATTGTCCTAAATCCTGAATGTTTTTCCTATGTCCTGTGGGACCTTCAAGTGTAAGAAAAACCTGTTTGCAGTTAACTGAGCTTTAACCTAATTTGGTTTTACATAGAAACACAAGATATTTTTAAATTTTAAAAATGTAATCTTGAATTGTCCATGGATGCAATTATTGTGTACATCAAGAAAAATTTGTACTTTGTTCTGTTCAGAACTTTACCAAAAAAGGTTCATCATTGTATAACATTGCTTCACCCACCATTTGTGTGGTACCGTGAGAACAACACACCGTTTTCAGTGCATTTGTTAGATATTGCATGCCTGTGTGTGTATTTGCATAGGAATATATTAAGCCAAATTGTAAAATATAAAAAAGAAGTGATGGCAATATTCAGTTAAATATTGTCTTAATTCTGTTATTCTAAAATTATTCATTAGTTATAAATATCTGATGACCACACTAGGCCTTCTACTAGAGTCATTTGAATATTAAAATAAAAATTATTTTGTTATATGTGATCTTCCTTTTCTATTTCTTCCCTATATTTCAGCATAAGGGCATCATATTGATTTTCTTTTAAATAATGCATCTAGAAAGCTTATGTTCTCTATGAATTTAATGACAAGAAAATAAAGTGAGCATCACATACTATCTATTATTTTTAAAGGGGACATTGAGTTAGATGGGATTGAGAATTTTTTAATGGAATAATAATGTTATATTTATTGAGCTCTTTCTCTGTGACTGGCCATGTTCAAAGGGTTATACATGTGTTAAACAAGTATTCCTCAAAATAACCTTGTGAGTTGGCCACTTTTTCTTTCTTTCTTTCTTTCTTTCTTTTTTGTTTCTTTTTTGTTGTTGTTGAAGTATTGTTAATTTACAATATTGTGTTAGTTTCTGGTGTACAGCAAAGTGATTCAGTTATACATGTGTATATTCTTTTTCCTATTCTTTTCCATTATAGTTTGTTACAAGATATTGAATATAGCTCCCTGTGCTATACAGTAGGACCTTGTTGTTTATCTACTTTGTGTATAGTACCAGTAGTTTGTGTCTGCTAATCCCAAACTCCTAATTTATCCCTCCCCCAATTCCCCTTTTGGTAACCATAAATTCTTATTCTCTGTCTGTGATCTGTTTCTTTTTTGTAAACAAATTCATTTGTATCACTTTTGGTTTTTTGGCTGTGCCATGCAGCTTGTGGGATCTCAGTTCCCCAACCAGGGATCTAACCCGGGCCCTCAGCAGTGAGAGCGCAGAGTCCTAACCACTGAGCCACCAGGGAATTCCCTGTAACACCTTTTAGATTCCACATATAAGTGATATCATATGATATTTGTCTTTCTCTATCTGACTTACTTCACTTAGTATGATAATCTCTAGGTCCATCCATGTTGCTGCAAATGGCATTATTTCATTCTTTCTTATGGCTGAGTAGTATTCCACTGTATATATATATACACCATGTCTTCTTTACCCATGGTTGCTTCCATGTCTTGGCTATTGTAAATAGTGCTGCTATGAACATTTGGGTGCATGTATCGTTTTGAATTAGAGTTTTCTCTGGATATATATTGTACTTTGTATCTGCTAATCCCAAACTCCTAATTTATCCCTCCCCCTACTTCCCTTTTGGTAATAATAAGTTTGTTTTCTATGTCTATGCGTCTGTTTCTGTTTTGTAAATAAGCTCATTTGTAAACTTTTTAAATTGCGGAGTAATATTTCATTGTATATATACACCATATCTTCTTTATTCATTCATCTGTTGATGGACACTTAGGTTGCTTCCAAGTCTTGGCAATTATAAATAATGCTGCTATGAACATTGGGGTGCATTTATCTTTTTGAATTATGTTTTTCTCCAGATATATGCCCAAGAGTGGGATTGCTGGATCATATGGTAAGTCTATTTTTAGTTTTTTAAGGAACCTCCATATTGATTTCCACAGCGGCTGCACCAACTTACATTCCCACCAACAGTGTAGGAGGGTTCCTTTTTCAAGGATGTATATTTTAATCCCTATGATAATTACTAAAAAATTGCAAAGAGAAAGGGCTAAAAGATCAATTGATAAATTATAATGACATTCTTTTTTAAAAATTCAAGTAATCCACAGGAGGGAAGAAAATGAAGGAAAGATTAAAAAAGGTGAGGAAAAACCCCAAATAAAAAAGTGGCAATTTCACTAGGAAAGACCAGGTGCTAGGCCACAAAACAAGTCTCAATAAAATTAAAATAACTGAAATCGTATGGAGTATGTTCTCCATGTATAAGCCATACCATAATGACATTAAGTTAAAAATTAATAAATATCTAGGAAATCACAAATATCTGGAAGTACAGTCTACTCCTAAACAATTCGTGGGTCAAAAAAGTAAGCACAAAGAAAATTAGAAAATATTTCAAACTGTGATAATGAAAGATAACTTTTCAAAATCTGTGTGATACAGCTAAAGCAGAGCTTTGAGAAAAATTTATAAACACATTTTTAACTGTTTATATTAGAAAAAAGAAAGTCTAAAATCAATGATAAGAACCTAGAAAAAGAAGAGTAAAGCAAACCCCAAGTAAATAGAAGTTAATATTTCATGAATATTCCTTCTCCTTTTTCCAGTGGGCATAAGGAAACTTTTGGGGGTACAGAGAATGTTCTGCATTCTGATGGTGGTGGTGGTATCACCAGTGTATAAATTTGTTAAATCCTTAAATTGTACGATTTAAATGCATGCAATTTATTTTACTTAAATCGTATCTCAATAAAGTTGATTTAAAAACAAAGGAGTCCTGAGGCAGCAGTGCCTCCTGTAAATTAAGGGAATAGCAGGGGCACCTGGGTGAGGGGGTGGGGAGGGGATGAAGATTGTATAAGGTCTTAGGGGCCTTGATAAGGACTTTGAGGCTGTGGACACAGAAAAATTAAGATCAATAAGACAAAGAGCATTGCTCACCACCCAGCTCTATAAGGGTAAAGTCATAACCCACTGCCATTGACCACCGCCAGTGCACCCTGAAAGGAATTCAGGATGAAAAACAAGATGAGGCATTCTATGCTTTGGATGAGCAGGCCCTTAGACAGATGCATATCTCAGTAAGAATTTCAATGATGCTAGATTATTGCATCTTCCCACACACAGAAAAGCAGTAAAATCATTAACTAGAGATATCAGCAGTCATCTTTTACCAAGATGTATGATTGACTGCACGTATTTCCTAGCCAAAAATCGTGTATAAACTGGTTTTTCCCCTACCTCTTCAGAGTTGTGTGGTTGTCTCCCAGGCTCTAGTTCTCATTAAGATCCTGAATAAAACTGAAATTCACAACTCTTTCATTGTGTATTTTTCTTTAAGTTGTCAGAATTTATTCTGAAAGTGATCAGAATCCTTTGGTGGATTTTGAACAGAGGAATGCTGTGATCTGACTTACGTTATTGCAAGGACTGCAGAAGATAATGTATACAGGATACACACCTGAGTGCTTGACTCAGTAAATATTTAATAGATATGTCTTCTCTTTTCTGAGGCAATGGAGAACAAAACGGCAAAGCAGGCTACTCTGTGAAACATGAAACACTAGCACCATCTAGTGGGGAAAATCCTGTTCTACAAGCAAAGCCTAAAAAGTTTAATTAATAAAGGATATGAAGTTAAAATCTAAACTACTGTATTTCCCACAGAATGAAATAAATCTTGCTGTGAATCAGCACTTCCTTACCTGAAGTGATTTTAAGTAAATACAAGGTAATGTGGTTTCCAAGACACTATTCTGTTTTTCCTACCATGTGCAATTCTTTCCTCCAGGGATGTATTTCTTTCAAGGCTTCCACCTCCACTGGTTGGTGAGATTTCATCTTTAGTCCAGTTTTCAGTTGTACATAACACTCTTGCTGGGTGATCTTGTTACCACACCAAACTTGGGTCTGCTTGCCTGATGTGCAGCAAAGCCAATCTACTGACACCAGGTTGTGGTGAAGAAAAGTGAAACCAAACAGGACCCTGTGGGACTCCTGGGCACAGAAGCCTTTCAAACAGTTGCTAATCAGGGAAGGGAAGGGATGCAGAGACAAGGGAGGAGAGCCAAGAAACAATAGTGCAGCTTTGGGGCAGGGTCCTGGCTCCCCTTCAAGGGAATACACACAACAATATCTTTGAGCTCTTTTACAGAACTAAAACCCCCAACAAATGGAAGATGCTAGCATTCTTCATTCCAGAGAAGGTCACAGTTTGATATCCTCGGGAAGCTCATCAGGAGAACAACTGAGGCCAGATGAAAGGAGTGCAGGCCCTGCACACACCCTGATCCTTATCAGCAACCCCGCCCTCGAGCCACTGCTATAAAACTCCTCACCAAATCCTCCCAGGTTGGGGCATGCAGGTTTTCAGGGCACGAGCCCACTGTGTCCCCCTTTGCCTGGCAAAGCAATAATGCTATTCTTTTCTACCTCACCCAAAACTCTGTCTCTGAGATTCTATTTGGCACCAGTGCACAGAGGCCGAGTTTTCATCAAAAGTACAGCTTTATTGCAAGGTGCTCAACATGGGGCTAAACGAGGAGAACAGGCAGCTCATGCTCAAATGACCAAACTCCCTGAGGGCTTTTCAGGAAATCGTTTTTAAAGACAGTGTGAAGAAGAGAGTCATAGGATGTGTAATCAGCTCACATACAACTCTTCTGATTGGGTGGTGGTGGGGTAACTGGGTGGTATTTCAGGAATCAACATCATCAACCTTCTTGTTCCGACTGGTCTGGGGTCTATGTGCTGGTGGTCAGCAGTTAACTTCTTCCACCTGATGGGGGCTTTAGTATCGGCAAAACAACTCAAGGATATGGTTCAGGATAAAGCTGTAGCCCTTGAGGAGGAACTAAAGGTCCTTGATTTTGTTTTATGGCTAAACCATTATTATTTTGTCTTGCTTGACTGTTTTCCTTTGTTTCTGTATTATCTCACTTCTCTGATTAACTTTGCTCTTTGGAACTAGGGAAAGGCCTAGGAGGCTAAAGTTCATCTATAAACGAGAAGAGGGGATGGGGGTGTGTGTGTGTCCTTGGAAAGGTCCCACGGGGTCCTGCTCAGCTCCCATCTCATTCACAGGCACCCTTGTAATTACCATATATGTGCATTTAAAAGCTTTATCTTTTAGCTCCTGGCCAAACCTTTTTTCAAACTCCAAGTTCTAGATCCTCACATGTATATTCTCATAGCAACTCAATCTCAAGTATCAAATCCAGAACTCATCTGACTCCAAACCTATTCCTACCCTTCCTACAATATGTTGTAAATGAGGGGATGCAGTTGCTCATGCAGGAATCTAGAATTCATCCTTCATTCTTTCCCCTCTCTTACTCTCCATGTCTAATCAAGTAGCCACTGTTGTCCTTTCAATCTCAAAAATTATTTCTCAAGCCCAGCCACCCTCATCAACCATTTAAGATCTTACTAGTCTCCTCCTACACTTGTCTCCCTTCAATCTGTGCCAGGAACTCTTTTTCTCCCTTTTCCCTCCCTTCCTCACTCATGTATGATTTATTACCTGTCCATTGAAGTTATTTATCTGTATATCAGGGTTTTTTTTGTTTGTTTGCCACACCATGAGGCATTCAGTATCTCAGTTCCCTGACCAGGGATTGAACCCGTGCCCCCTGCAGTGGAAGTGCAGAGTCTTAACCACTGGACTGCCAGGAAAGTCTCCATATGTCAGGTTTTGTAATACTGAGGAAAAATATTTTAAATATATTTTATTACACATGTTTAATGCATGTATATGCTCTCAGTGTTAAAATTTATACAGTAAAGAAAAACCAGAAATCCTTTTTGATGTCCCCCTGCACTCCCCTCCTTAGAGGTAAACATTGTCACAACTCATTCATTTATTCACTCATTCAACTGTTCAGCAAATATATATGAAGATCCATTATGTGCTGGGCACTCTGCTTAATGATGACTGAAAACATATCCTAGTGAAGTTTATAGCTTACAGTCTTAGAGAAAAAAAACCCAACCAAACAAACAAACAAAAAAAACCCACATTAAGTAATTACACAAATGTAAATTTACAACTTACTTAAAATCTAGGCATGAGAGGTACCTTTGGCATGAGATATATATTTGACAGGCTTGACCTGATCAGGTAGGCCAGAGAAAGATTTCTGAGAAGTGACTATTGACCCAGAGTTGAATGATCCAGTGTAGTAGCCACTAGCCACCTGTGATTATTTAAATTTAAATTAACTAAATTAAGTAGAATTTAAAATTCAGGGACTTCCCTGGTGGTCCAGTGGGTAACGCTCTGAGCTCCCAATGCAGGGGGCCTGGGTTCGATCCCTGGTCGGGGAACTAGATCCCACATGCATGCTGCAACTAAGGGCCTGCATGCCGCAACTAAAGATCCTGCATGCCGCAACGAAGATCCTGCATGTCACAACTAAGACCCAGGGCAGCCAAATAAATACATAAATACGTATTAAAAATAAAGTAAAATGCAGTTTCTCATTCACATTATCCACATTCCAAGCAGTCAAAAGCCACCTGTGGTTAGTAGCTACCAAATTGGACTGTGCAGATATAGAATATTTCCAACATCTCAGGAAGTTCTGTCAGACAGTGCTCAGCAAGGATTCTGTGCTTTCACTGTGAGGGCCCGGGTTCAGTCCTTGGTCAGGGAACTAACATCCCACAAGCCACATGGAAAAAAAGTAAAATAAATAAAAGACACGTGCTCAGCAAGAGAAGAACATGCCAGACAGAGGCCCAAATGGTGGGAGGCACCGAAAGATCTTATTGTAAGCCTGTGTGCCTGATGTTAGGAGGAAGCCTTGAAGAGGAAGAGGGAAGCAGTAGTAGATGAGGCGGGATATAGACCTTCCAAATCGCCGGAGGGAAAAAAAATCAAACAAACAAAATCAGTTTAATGAGGGACAGTGAAAAAATAAGAAGCAACAAAACCAAAAATGTTCAATAAATAGAAAAAAAAAGAGAAGCAGTCAAATATTTATATTAGATCGAAATTTGCATACCGTGTGTGTGAGCCTGTGTAGATCTGCTCGGGAAAAATGCTACATTCAGCACAGCCTAAGATCTAGGTTTGGTAGAAGATCTTATCTTGATGTATTAGAAGACACCTTACAGAAAGCCGAGGGAGCACTTTACACATCCTGTAGTGGTGAGTTTGTCTCCCCAGGACTCTGCAGGGCCTTGCCTACCTCAGGAAGGTGCTTTCTTCTTGACACGGGGTCTCAGCCCCTCACCTGCCACCCAGCCCAGACTAGGTACTCAACGAATGGATGGATCTAGTCCGAGCCATAGATTCCCAGATATAAGGAGTGGTCCCCAGACCCAAAGAAGTGAGATGTCCTGTGCAATTCTACCAGGACCTCACTCCCGGTCCAAGGTGTTTGCACAAACTCGGTGCGGTATTTTTCGAGCCGTAATAGACGAGACTGGAATCAGACTTTACTACCTCCTGGCTGTGCCACCTGGGGTAAGGAGTTTTCTTCCTCGTTTGCAGAACGGTATTTAAAAGGGTCCACTTCACAGGGCTGTGGTGAAGGATTCATGAAATTATGCATGCAAAGTGCTTTTTGCAAGACCTGCCACTGGCGGAAGACGCGACTATTTTGATGGCGAGGAAATGGGGGTATTGGCAGGAAACAGGGCGGGGAGGAGGGCAGCGGAAGCGGTGGAGGAAGGTTCCACGTGGCGCCCCGCGGGGTCGCAGCTCAGCTCCCGCCAGCTTCCGCCGAGAGCTCTCCGCGGAGGCCGGGTTTCCTTCCAGCAGCCGCTGCTCGGCCTGGGGTGACCCGGCAGTCCTCGGCGGAGCACGAGTCCGGGAAGCTGTCGGACTCTCTCGGGGACGCCCCCGCGGCACGCTCCGCCCCGCCCCCAGCCGCCTAGGCGCGCTTTTAAAACAGGCACTGTTCTATTTTTTGTTTCGCCGGGTCGCGGCCTCCCGGGGAGCTTTGTTCTCCTGTCTTAAAGCTGCGGCCCCTCGCGCACCGCGGGACCCCCCTGACCCCGCGCAGCGATGAGGAGGACCCGCGAAGAGGTGGACGCGACCCTGCAGATCGCCAAGCTGAACGCGGCCGAGCTGCTGCCCACCGTGCACTGCCTGGGCTTCGGCCCCGGGGCCAGCGCAGCCGCCGGCGACTTCTGCCTGCTCGAGTTGGAGCCCGCGCTGTGCCAGCAGCTTGAGGCAGGACACAGGTGAGCCGGGCCTGGGACCTGCCGCCTCCAGCCTCGTGCTATCCACCTTCTGATTTTCCTGCGGGGAAACACAGGATGGGGAAACTGGGCCAGAGAGGTGCATTGATTTGACCAGGTCCCTCGCAGCAGGCCGGTGACCTGATCCCCAGCTGGCTGCCTTTTCCCGAGGAGTCCGCGCCACTGTTAATCCGTCCAGTTAGCTGGACTAGTCCGGCTGGTCTTGGAGGCCTCTGTCAGCGAAAACAAGTCCGGAAATAGAGTCTCGGGGAAGTTTTGGAGATGTTAACAGTGAGGCCAGGCACTACACAGAACGCTTTGCCATTCTATCTTAAAGTCCATTGGTAATATCCAGTATTTATGGAGTCCCTCTTGCCTGCTACTTATATGTATTTTACTCAGTAGATAGGACTGGGGGGGAATAAGTGTAAAGCTGTTTTTACAGACTTGGTAATTGTGGAAGGCTCTCAAAAAACAAACTTGCTTGGGGTCACCCAGTGGGGATCGGAAGCTGTTTTCTAATTCTAGGTCAGCTACGCATTTGCTGCAAGACCATGGGTTGAAAAACAGAGGAGGGCTTCCCTGGTGGCGCAGTGGTTGAGGGTCTGCTTGCCGATGCAGGGGACACGGGTTCGTGCCCCGGTCCGGGAGGATCCCACATGCCGCGGAGCGGCTGGGCCCGTGAGCCATGGCCGCTGGGTCTGCGCGTCCGGAGCCTGTGCTCTGAAACGGGGGAGGCCACGGCAATGAGAGGCCCGCGTACCGCAAAAACAAAACAAAACAAAGCAAAAACAGAAGTCCGTTCTCTCAACTTTGTGCAGTCCCTGGAAATGAGGGAAATGAGGAGTTAGGAGCTCTGGTTTAATTCTGTTCTGCTCTGTTGTTCCTCCCACACCTGTATTTTATTAGGTATCGTTTGTTCTCTTTTATGTTTTTTTAATTGAATCCTTCAGGCTTTCACTTTGCCTACTTTACTCATCTAGCCGTGTTATAGTTAACTGGCCAGTCTTCAGATGCTAGCAATAACGTATCTTTAAGGGAACTGAAGGAGAACGTCACTCATGGGTTTTCATCCCAGCTGAGTTGGCAGGAATTTGAGAAAAGACTTCAGGTGCGAGGACCTTCTTTGTACAGTTATAGTTAATCTAGCTGACAAAAACCAGAATGAAAATGTGTGTTTTAATTTTTTTTTTTTTTTTTGTAGAGGGAAGGGGTAGTTGTTTTAAACGAAATATTTGAAAGCAGGGATAGTGCCACGTGGAAATAAATGTTAAGAGTAGGTACTTGGGACTATTAAATGTTGTTAGCACCAAGAAGCTTTAAAAAACCTTTTATTTTCACTTAAGGATTAGTTTTTTTTGTTTTTTGTTTTTTTGCGGTACGTGGGCCTCTCACTGTTGCGGCCTCTCCCGTTGCGGAGCACAGGCTCCGGACGCGCAGGCCCAGCGGCCATGGCTCACGGGCCCAGCCGCTCCGCGGCATGTGGGATCTTCCCGGACCGGGGCACGAACCCGTGTCCCCTTGCATTGGCAGGCGGACTCTCAACCATTGCACCACCAGGGAAGCCCCAAAGGATTGGTTTTAAAAAAATATTTTCAGTCTTCTATTTCAGGTTTTTTATTATTTATTTAAAAGAAATGAATTGTGTACAGGAGGTTTAAATACTTTATAGACAAGGAAAACTACTAGAATCAGCTCCTTTTTTGTCATCTCCATTATCTTTATCATTTTTCTTCTTCCACCTCCTCACTTTTGTCCTTCCCCTCTTCCTTCTTCTTGCTTTTTTCCACCTGTGACCCTTTGTCAGAGACATCATTTAGTCTAGTTTGTAAACATACCATTTTCGTATTTTTCATTCAACATTGCAGCTTTCTTTTCTCAGGGTCCCGATTTCTTTGCAGCATAGGTGACGATTAGACCAGGTTGTGCTCCTTTGATTGTTAGGGGATACGCAGGCCAAAACAAGGACAACTCTTGGGTGGGTACCAGGACCAGCAGCATGGTCATCATCTGGGAGCTTATTAGTAGTGCAGAGTCCTAGGTCCCATCCCAGGCATACTGCATCCTGATCTGCTTTTTAACAGGGTTCCCTAACGTGCCTACACATAAGTTTGAGAAGTATTGCTTCAGTAATTTTAGAAAGTTGTGAAATCTTGACTGAAGCTTTTGGAAGCTTTTCCCAGCAGTTTGCACAAAGATGCCACGTAGTAACATTTGGCCTCTTGGCCTCCTTGGATCTTTTTTGCCCATGTGGAATTATTTTTCCTTAGTGAGGGCACCGGCTGCCCCTCTGGGTCTCAATTGGCCCAGGCCTTGCTCTGTGGAGCTCATGGGAGGGCTGTGAGAGCAGGGGCCAGACACAGCCTTAAGACTTAGCTTTAAATTCTAGAAGCCTAGGCAATTTTGGAACTGTTTATAATGAAGATGTCCATTGGTGTCTCAGTAAACCAAGTATTTTCTTTTCCCACTTTCCTGCAGTCTTGTGATTCGTGGTGATAAGGATGAGAAGGCCGTTCTGTGCAGTAAAGACAAAACATATGACTTGAAAATAGCAGACACTTCCAATATGTTGCTTTTTATTCCTGGTTGTAAAACTCCAGACCAGATGAAGATGGAAGGGACACACTGTAACATTATTCACACTGAGGTACGGTCTCCTGATTTATGTGAGAATGACAACACATGTGCCAATCTTGCGTTTAATTAAAAACTCGAGGTGTGGGACTTCCCTAGCCGACCAGTGGTTAAAATTCCGTGCTCCCAATACAGGGGGCAAGGGTTGGATCCCTGGTCGGGGGAACTAAGATCCTGTATGCCGCACAGCGTGGCCAAAAAAAGCAAACAAACAAACTTGAGGTGTGAAATGTACAATCATAGAGAATCTGAAAAGTTCCCTAATGAAATTTGAAATTTCTCAGCATTATTTTTGTTTGTTCAGAGTCACGTAAAGTTGTCTTTCTTATCCCAATCTGATTTTTAAGTCCCAGATAAGCTGACCATTTTCTGTAATATAGAAAATCTGCTATTAGGTGACTCATTTTAAAAGTTTTACCGTGGGGCTTCCCTGGTGGCGCAGTGGTTGAGAGTCCGCCTGCCGATGCAGGGGACACGGGTTCGTGCCCCGGTCCGGGAGGATCCCACATGCCGCGGAGCGGCTGGGCCCGGGAGCCATGGCAGCTGAGCCTGCGCGTCCAGAGCCTGTGCTCCGCAACGGGAGACGCCACAACAGTGAGAGGCCCGCGTACCGCAAAAAAAAAAAAAAAGTTTTACCATGGATAGGTTTTGAAAGGACTCCCTCAAACCATAACTAGTGCATTAGATGAAGTAGAGAAATGAAGAAATTTGTTTCTGAGGGAAGTGTGTTTTTCACCTTTGAAATTAGTTTAGTTCATTACTATTCATAGCCATGTATAACAAATTTTTAATTATTTTGGAGACTGCTGTTGGCAGATACCAAACCAAAGTCTCCATCCTGGCTAGATTGTTACATATACACAATCAAAGCACAGCCCTTAAATCTATTAAACTTTAGGCCAGCTACTTCCTAAAAACAGAATTGGAATAGAAATAAGGGAAAATACTGGGACATTTCAGTGATTCATATATGTTGCTAGAACAGAAGAGCTGCCAGTAAATATTGTATTTTGGTTTTTGTAGGCTTGTGTCTTTCATTGTAATTAACTAGAAATATTGACAGTTCATCCTTTTGGAAAAGGTGTTATTTTTCTTATCATGTAGCTGTTTTGTAGGTGTTTGGGGGAGGATATAACAACACCTGTGAGTATCTTTGAGCTCTTATGGGAATTCTGTGTTCTGAGACTGAGTAAAACTTAACAAAGCTCTACTAACCAGAGTTTTTAAATCTGTGGTTACACTTTAGATGCCTAAAAAGGCTGGGTAAGGAATGCACGTGAGCAAAGCAGACTGGTGTTGATAAATGGGAGTGGATACCCAGTCTCAGGAGTAATAGGGAATGGGGGCTCTATGGCAGATTGCAGCACACAAGCCCCAAGTAAGTGCATGGGCACTTCTTGGCCTTGTGGGAAAGCAGGCCCAGCATTGCCAGATCTTCTGATTTCCTTTGTCCAAGTGAAGCTTAAAATTTAGATTTTGGGGGGCAACATCTTATTTTTCAATGTTGGCAACTAATGAAAACTCTATACTAAACCTCCCTTTTTCCCCAACACAAAAGTACACACCAACATCTGTGCGTTGGATACAGCCAGCAGGCTGCCCATTTGTGAACTGTGGATGAAATCAACCTTTGTGTTTTGGTCCTTAAACTTTTCTCAGATTCAGCAGCATCTCCATTAGGCTCTGGGCCTTGTCTTGTCAATCAAGGCTTCTACTAGTTTTAGAGTAGATGCATTCCCTGACCTTCCATGTTAGAGCTGGAAGGAGACAGTCCATTTCTGCCTTTTTCCCTTCTTTCATGTGAAACAGTTATTGGGCACCTACTAAGTGCTAGACATTGGGCAAATCCTGGAGATACAGAGAGAGATAAGAAATATTTATCCATCATTTAGCCACTGTCACCTGGATTTCTTTAAGTGATAAGCCTCTCACTGTTTCCCAAGTCCATAAGGAATTAGTTGCAATTCTAACTAGTGGGAAGTTCTTATATTGAATAGGAGTCTTTCTTCCTTAACATAATGAGCAACACAGAACAATGGTTCCCCCCCTTCCCTTTATCATATATTAATTGTTTGAAGACAGTGGTAATGCTTTTTCTTTATTTTCTGTTTGTCAGCCTAAAGATATTCTTCTTCTGTGTTTCTACCTGGCTTGCAGAATTCTCAGCATCCTGGTCATTCTTTTCTGGGCATACTCTAGTTTCCAGCGTATACTTGAGATATGGAGCTTAATTATCCATTCTCACTATGTTGGCAGTCTCTTCTTAACTGGGGATTGAAAAGATGTTACCTGAAGATACCCATCCATCTGCTTGAGATGGCTGGACGGGGGCCTTCTCAACAGAAAGAATACTTTGGCTCCCTTTTCTTGCTTCTTGTGGAGGGCAGATGGGTTGGTTGAAATTTTATATGAAAATCTCTTTTAGAATGGCCCCTAAATGATTATGATGTATTTGTAATTTCTAGATCTTTGGTTTTTCTAATAATTACTGGGAATTAAGAAGATGTAGACCTAAATTAAAGAAACTAAAGAAACTTTTGATGGAAAATACCTATGAAGGACCTGACAGTCAAAAAGAAAAGGATTCAAATCACTCAAAAGTAAGACTAGTATTTTCATTTTTTAATTTGGAATTTAAAAAATAGAGCTATAGAGACACTTAATGCTGACTTTTTTTTAAAGTTCATATTATGAAAATTTCAAACATACCCCAAAACGGAAAGATCTCCATATATTCATCACTCTCTTGAACATCTCTCAATATTTTGTCAATCTCATTTATTCTGTCCACCTGCTGCCTTCCACCTTTTTTGTTTTTTTGTCTTTTTCTGGAGTATTTTAAAGCAAGTCCTAGATATCATGGTGACATTTATGTAGCTGAAAGCTTCTCATGTTCCTAACTAAGAAATAGTAGTTTTTTAGAGGTTAAGATAATTTATTTAATTAAAAGTTATAATTAGGGACTCTTGAGAAAAGACATTATGAAAATGGAAAGTCAGAATGGACTAATTCCTGGAAGTATGGAAAAATATTTATAAACCAGGTAAAAAAAAATTTAAGTTTTAAATGTAATTCAAAGTTATAGAATTCTCCTGGTATTCTGAAGACCATATTTGTATTAGAAGTTTGACTGACTGATTGAATTTTTTTCTTTGTAACAGCTTTATTGAGATATAATTCATATACCAAGCAATCTACTCATTTTAAACTATATAATTCAACGGTTTTTAGTACATTAACAGAGTTGTGCGATCATCACAACAATGAAGCTTAGAATATTTTCACCACCCCCAAAAGAAACCCTGTACGCCTTAGCTGTTACTTTCTAATCCTACCTTTCCCTCCTTCTCTCTCCCACCTCAACCCTAGGCAGCCACTAATCTACTTTCTGCCTCTATTGATTTGCCTCTTCTGGACCTTTCATATGAATAGAATCAATAAGTGGCCTTTTCCAACAGGCTTCTTTGACTTAGCATGCTGTTTTCAAGGTTCGTTCATGTTGTAGCATGCATCAGTAGTTCATTCCTTTTTATTGCTGAATAGTACCCCATCTTATGGATATACCATAGTTTATTCATCCATTCATCAGTTGATGGACATTTGGGTAGTTTCTACTTTTTGAATATTATTGATTATTTGATAATTATGGATAACACTGTTGTGAACGTTCATGTACAAGTTTCTAGGGAACCTATGTTTTCATTTTTCTTGGAGATATATATATATATATGTGTACACACACACACACACACACACACAAAGAGTGAAACTGATGGGCCCTGTGCTTACCCTGTATAACCTTTTGGGGAACTCCCGGACTGTTTTCCAAAGTGACTGCACTATTTGACATTTCCATTGTGTGAGGGTTCCAGTTTCTCCACATCCTAGACAACAGTTGTTTCTATCTGTCTTTTCTGTATCCATCCTAATGGGTTTGAAGTGGTATCACTGTGGTTTTGATGTGCATTTCCCTGATGACTAATGATGTCGAGCATCTTTTCATGTGCTTGTTGACTATTTCTGTATCTTTGGAGAATGCCTATACAGAAACCCCTTTGCCCAATTTTTAATTGGGTTATTTATCTATTTATTACTAAATTGTAGGAGAGTTCTTTATATAATCTAAATACAAGCTCCTTGATAGATACATGATATGCAAATATTTTCTCCTATTTTATGAGTCATCTTTTCTTGATTTTTTAAAATTGAGGTAAATAAACAGAACATAAAATTTACCACTTTAACCATTTTGACCTGTACAGCTCTGTGGCATTACATACACTCACATTGCTCTGCAACCATCACCAGTATCCATCTACAGAAAATTTTCATCTTCCCAACCTGAAACTCTGTACCTATTAAACACTAACTCCCCAGTTTCCCCTGCCTCTCACCCTCCGGCAACCACTATTCCACTTTATGTCTCTGTGAATTTGTCTATGCCAAATCTCCCATGTAAGTGGAATCATACAGTATTTGTCCTTTTGTGTTGATGATGTTTTGAAATGCACAAGTTTTCATTTTGATGAAGTCCACATTATCTGTCTTTTGTTGCTTGTGTTTTTGGCATCATATCTAAAACCATTGCCACATCCAACATCACAAAGAGTTATCCTCTGTTGTAGCAATCATTACAGATTAACAGAAGAAACTAAACTAGGGTACCTTGCCTTAATCTCTTCTATGTATTTATTCAATAAGTCTAAACTTAAAATGTGCTTGCTTTTTTTTTTTTTTTCCTGTTTTCTTGTTTCAGTATACAACTGAAGATTTGCTTAATCAAATTCAGGCAAGTGAGGAAGAAATAATGGCCCAGTTACAAGTTCTAAACGCCTGTGAGATTGGAGGTAGCATGACTTACTATTGTTAATAATGATGGAATTGGGCATCATATGAGAGACATTTTTGGACATCTTCACCTGTTTATTGCTGTTCCATGCTATTTATTTAACCTTCTTTTGGGCTCAGAGATGATATTTGTATTTTGGGGTGTGGGGTAGAGACTACGTGTGATCACCTTTACAGTCTCTGACCAGTGACTTTTTCTACTCCTTACAGGCCTTTTTCTTTGGACTGAGTGGTAATAGAAGAACCATATTAGATCAGGAAAGGTCTTAGATAGCAGGTAGTCTTATCCCTTCATTGTTTTCAATAGGTGAGGAAACTAAGGCCTAGGAAGGGAAACGGACCTGTCCAGGGTTCCATATTGAGTTAGTGACAGGATAAGGCATAAAACCCAGGTACTTGAACTCCTGGTTCAGAATTAACTCACTGTATTTCCAAATTGCTTGGAAGATGTGTTTCTTCTTGTGATAACTCAACATACTTTTAAATGTGTTAAGCAGTTTATGTAAGAAACCTGTGTAAAAGTTGTAGTGGTATGTGTTGGTCTCGGGTTGATGGAGAAGCCCAGTACTATCTTGTATTTTGATGATCTCCTGGTCTGGAGTGGTAGAGTGGGAGCTATTTTTTTTCTGGCATCTGGACCTGCAGTAATACTTGAGTAGATGTTTGTGTGCATTTATCAGCCCTCTTTTTTTTTTTTTTTTGTGGTACGCGGGCCTCTCACTGTTGTGGCCTCTCCGGTTGCGGAGCACAGGCTCCGGATGCACAGGCCCAGCGGCCATGGCTCACGGGCCCAGCCGCTCCGCGGCACGTGGGATCTTCCCGGACCAGGGCACGAACCTGTGTCCCCTGCATCGGCAGGCAGACTCTCAACCACTGTGCCACCAGGGAAGCCCTTTTTCAGCCCTCTTAAGCTTGCCCAGAGAAGCAGCTTAATTCTGCACCCATGTGTTGGAAAGGAGGAAATTGGCATGGTTTGGTGGATGCACTCCTAAATCTTTTAAGCAAGATTAGCTTTTGTGAGACTGTAACTCTCAAATGTGGTGAATTCTGCTGAGTGAAGCAGCTGCAGATGACTTTATAACTAACTGGAAACACTTAGCTCTTCGTTGTGGTTCCTTGAGACACATTTGGTCCTAATCATCAGGCATAAAGTTTCTAATTGTGGATGCCTGCTGCTAATTACTATGGTATAGGGGGTACCATGAATGTTAAGGTTAAAAAAAAAAAAAAAAGAAGAACCAATGGGCTTAATGCAGCCCTCTGTATTATTCACTTATTGCATGGGAATGGATAACATTTTGGGGGGTATGTGTGTGTGGGGATGCAAAGATTATTTTTTCCTAGTTTTCTTTTTCAGTTTTACATCACGCATTCCATTTTTTAACATTGCCTTTATTTTTTCAGAGTAAGAATAGGAACATTCTCCCTTGGTGTGAGTGTACTTGAATTGGTGGGTGTGTATGTGATTTGTTCCTCCAGGGGTGGTGGTAGTGCCTTTGGTTATAAGATGGCATTTCATAGTCTTTCACAGGAATAGGGAAATGTGTCTTGAGGCTCAGCTTTTATTTTGCCGCTGGTCCACATTGTACTTCTGAGTCTGTTATCTCTTAAATGAGCTGGGCTTCTTTATGAGCATGAGAACACCTCTCCAAGATCGCTGAGATGAGGGTTGTAACCATGGCAGTGCCCCATAGCAGAGATCACTGTGTGGGATATCCAACCTATGACCTTCACCTCATTTGTATGACGTTCTAGTGAAATGACTGTACCAGCTACAGGTTTCCACATTTCCATTTAGAACGACAAGATTATTGTGAGATAATTGAGTATTAAAGCACTTGAAAAAAAAATTAAAATGTTAGTCATATGAAAAGTACTCTTTAAAAACCATCTGATCTCCCATAAGACACAATTTGTAATGATCAGGAGACAAGCATAAACAGAAGCATTGTTTATAAAGAAAGCTAAGGCTTTTCATGTCTCTTTTTTGCAGTGGGCAAGAGTTTACTGCTGCTTTATCGGTCTATCAGCCGATTCATTTGTTTAAAATGTCCTTTGGTAAATATAACTTTTGGAATTTGTAGGTTATTGGAGGATTCTTGAATTTGATTATGAGATGAAACTTCTGAATCACATAACTCAGCTTGTGGATTCTGAATCTTGGTCTTTTAGTAAAGTTCCCTTGAATACATGCCTTCAGGAACTTGGACCATTAGAGACAGAGTAAGTATGTTATTCATTGTCCTTCCAGATTTCCTTAAGGGGAAGAAAATTATTTTCAGGGTAGTACTAAACCCAGGGCATAGACTATTTATATTTTGATATCTTATAGAAATCTAAAGAATATACAACCAAGAAGGACTTGGGAATTTTGGTCATTCTGGTGAATAAATGTGTATCTTTTTTTTCTCTGCCATAAAAAATATAAAGGAATAATTTAAGCTATTTTATAATAAAGGTATGCTCATATAATTTGTGTAAAGATATTTAGCGTGGGACCTGGTATATAGTAACTGTCCAGTGTATTTTAGTTAGTTTCTAATGTAAAGTTTTATACTTGGCAACCAAAATCCTTTAGTTATTTCAAATTTATATCTTAGTTTCTAGTTAGCAATGGTGTTTAAAAGATAACGTATAAATATGTGAAAAACTTTCCAAATAAGTGTTTAAAATTTTTCAGGGAAATGATCGGACACTGTCTTAAATGTTATGGAAAGAGATATACAGAGGAAGGTAAGATTGGGAAAGTATTTTAATGGGTATTTTAACTCTTAGGTGTTAAAATTGGTATGCCTTTTTCAAGTGTCTTCCTGTTAAAAATAAGAACTCCATAGGGTGATGGGAGATGAGTTGTGTATAAAAATGAGTAGTATAATTAATTGTCAGAGGACCATATGAAACTCTGATACGTTTTCCTTAGGTGAAGTTTATTTTGAATTGAGCGCAGATAAAATCTGCAGAGCTACAGCAGAAATGCTACTTCAGAATGCAGTGAAGTTCAATCTCGCTGAGTTCCAAGAAGTGTGGCAACAGAGTGTTCCCGAAGGAGTGATAACTAGGCTCGATCAGCTTAAGGTAAGGTAGCGATGGTGATTACCTCCATAACTCAGCAGGTGAAATGAAGCCTGTATTGGAACTGAATCTGGAGCCTGTTTATTTTCCTAGCCCCCCATTAGCAGTGCATTCTACATCACAAAAATCCTTAAAAAAAAAACCCCAATCCCACTTTATTGAAGTGTAATTTACATATCACAGTTCACCCTTTTGAAAAGGGTGATTTTGTAGTAAATTTAATGAGTTACCAGCCACCACAGTCTAGTTTTAGAACATTTGTCAACTCAGTGAGATCACTCAGGCCCATTTACAGTTTATCCTGGTTCCCACCTGGTGTATCTCATTTTGTTCCTTTTCTCTCCATTTCCATCAGCATTGTCTTAGCTGAAACTGTCATGTTTGGCTCACAATAGCATCCCGAAGTGGGCCTTCTGTACTTTTAACTGCCCACCTCCAATCCATTCTCTGCGGTGCTACTAAAACGATCTTTCAAAAATGTCCATCAGATTAGATGAACTTCTTGCTTAAATCACTTTAATGATTTCCCATTGCATTTAAGATATAAAATCCAGAGTATTATAATATAAAATAATATTTTACAATAAAATATGTAAAATCTTGGTCTACAAGGCTCTTCATACCATCCCCTGTAAGCTTCATCTCTTGATACTTTCTCTCCTGTCTGCTGCATACCAGCCTTCTTTCAGATTTTTAAGATCATCAAGCTCTTTCCTACCTTAGGACTTTTACACAAAGCTTTTTGCTCTAGAATAAACTTCTCCCCAGTTTCACCTGGCCACCTCCTACACATCTTTGAGTCACTTCATCAAGGAGGCCTTCCTTTACTCTAAAAAAAAATACTTCCTGTTTTACTCTCCATGGCAGCCCGGATTTCTACTTCATGGTACTCTCACTTAGCTTCAGAAAAATGTTTCACTATGTGGTTCCCTGCTCTCCACTTTAATAGAATTTTTTTCACTGTTGCTTGCCAATATATAGCATACTGCCTGGCATGTAGTATATGCTCAATGAGAATTTATTAAATAAGTGAAAGTATTTGCTCAATATTTACAGAGTTCCTTTTATGTCTAAACACCTTGCTAGATGCTGAGCAGAAAACGTCACACAAGGTGCCATCTAGGTCCTCAGCCTGGGGTCCGGCAGTGGGGGTGCACGTTACACGTATATATCTCTTCTGACAATGTAGAGTGATCTGTGCCATGGGAAAAGCATGCACAAGGTGTTATGGGAGCACATGAAGGGGCTTGTCCATCTGACTGGTCAATCAGGGATGATTTTCTGAAGGAATGAATGTTCTAGCTGCCGAGTATGAAAGGATCATGTGTTACTCTAGACGGAAGGGCAGAGACAAGGTTCCAGGAGAGCATGGAGGGATAAAAATTGGGACACACAGTAGGGATGCATGACTTGAGAGAAAGGTGCTGGTGAGTTGGTGAAGGACACTATGGACTGTGCTAAGGAATTTCAACTCTATCTAGAAAGCTCTTTGGGGCCATTGAGTGGCATCAGTTAGAAATGCTACCTGATGAGTTTTGCCTTCTGGAAAGAACACTGTGACAGTAATGAGGATGGATTGATGGAAAGTTGGCTAGATTATGAAAAATTTAGGTTTCCAACAGTTTACTCCTAACTAAGAGAGTATTGGCCAAAGAAATAGGTGATGGGGAAAGGATAGAGAAATGTTAACGCCTTAAAATCTATATGATTTAGTGACCACTTACATGTGGGGTTTGAATAATGGAATCTAGGATGATGCCTTGGTTTCCTAGGATTAGCAGGATGAGAACAGGTTTGGATGACAAACACAATGAGTGCATATATAGGTTTGGATATAGAGGTCTGGTGCTTGGAAGAGGGATTTGAGTTGAAGATACTTGCTGATGACTGTAATATTTGTAAGTAAGTGGTGGTTGAAGTCATGGGTTTAGAGAGGTTGCCTAGGACAGTGACGGTGAAACAAGTAGCGGGATGGAGTAGGGGGCCAGGGAACTACAACATCAAGTTAGGAGAAAAATAATGAGATCGTGATGCAGGCTTAAAGGCTTAGAGGAAGGAGTGATCAACACTAACAAAATAAACGGGTCTAGAGAGATGAATCCAAGAAAAGGGCCCACTGGATTTGGCAACGACAGGTCATCAGTGACCTTTAGAACTAGAGCCATCTCAAGATATTGGTGGTAGTAAAAGCCAGATAACAAGTAAGTCACTGCTTAGAGGAGCTCTTTTATGAAAAAGACTAGTGTAAGTTTCTGGGTAGTTTGTGTAAGTTTCATGTGGATGATGTTTTAAATACCTTGGGCTAAGCTAAATGTAAGGTAAATGAGTCATTTTTAAACATCAGACCATTACTTGAACTGTCCTTTTTCTCATTTCTTATAGGGTTTAGCCTTGGTGGATAGACACTCAAGACCAGAAATCATATTTTTGCTGAAAGTAGATGATTTGCCTGAGGATAATCAGGAACGTTTTAATAGTCTCTTCTCTCTGAGGGAGAAGTGGACAGAAGAAGATATTGCTCCATATATTGAGTAAGTAATTTCTTACAAATTGATTTTTTTTTTTTTTAACGGTACGCGGGCCTCTCACCGATGTGGCCCCTCCCGCTGGCAGAGCACAGACTCTGGACGTGCAGGCTCAGCGGCCACGGCTCACGGGCTCAGCCGCTCCGCAGCATGTGGGATCCTCCTAGACCGGGGCACGAACCTGTGTCCCCTGCATCGGCAGGCAGACTGTCAACCACTGCGCCACCAGGGAAGCCCACAAGTGGATTTTGACTGTTCTTATGATGAGTGGCATAGGGTTTTAGATTATCAGAATTTTTTTTTTTTTTGAGTATTCCTGGAAGACACTGCTTCCTTCCAAACTTTCTCCAGTGGTGGCTGTCTTCTCTATCATTCTTCACAACTGCTGATCTGGGGAGGTGGGGTATGTGTCATCTCTCTTCCTTACTACTTCTAGAATCACTTCGTTGCTCTTCTCCTTTCAAACTGCAGCTTATAGAGGGACAGTCAACTGTATACCCTCCTATGACTCTAAGGCAAGCACCCCTCTCTGATGGCCATTTTCTTTCTTTCCCACTCCCTTACTTTAACATTCTGGTAGAAGCCAGACTGTGGAAGAACAAGTTAGCCCTGAAGCCACTGCTTGTAGAACCAATCTCAAAGCCACTAATAAACACTACCACTTCCTCACTGCATCTCCCACCTCTCAGGGTCTCTCTCTTCTGTTTCCCCGGCTTGCTTTCCAGGGTCAGCCTTTCTAACTCTTACTGTACCCGCGCTACTCCTTGCACCCTATCTCTGTGTCTTGTCATACCTCATTGGCAAAAATCTGCAAAGATTAAACCCAACTTTCTGTTTACTCTGTACCTGCACCAGGGCAGCTGAAATTTCCTGGAGAGAAATGACACAGTGTGGCTTGCTAGTCTTACTTAAAAATTTAAGTGGTAATTAGCAGGGCCCCTGGCAAGGCACCATTTCCTCATGAAACTTTTCAACCATTGGAACTTACTTTACATCTTTTTTTCTCTTTTCATAGCAGCAATACCCTGTTTCCTCTTCATCCTCAGCTTATGA
The DNA here is from genome assembly GCF_964374135.1 of Grampus griseus. Lineage (NCBI taxonomy): Eukaryota > Metazoa > Chordata > Mammalia > Artiodactyla > Delphinidae > Grampus > Grampus griseus. The sequence continues at coordinate 18,834,377 of NC_139011.1, forward strand.
CCGTATTTTCTTTTTTGGCTGCATTGGGTTTTCATTGCCATGCATGGGCTTTCTCTAGTTGAGGCGATCAGGGTCTCCTCTTCATTGCAGTGCGCGGGCTTCTCATTGCAGTGTCTTCCCTTGTTGCAGTTGCAGAGCACGGGCTATAGGCACGCGGGCTTTAGTAGTTGTGGCACATGGTCTCAGTAGTTGTGGCTCGCGCTCTAGAACGCAGGCTCAGTAGTTGTGGCACATGGCTTAGTTGCTCCGCGGCATGTGGGATCTTCCTAGACCAGAGCTCGAACCTGTGTCCCCTGCATTGGCAGGCAGATTCTTAACCACTCTACCACCAGGGAAGCCCACGACCATATTTCTTGAGAAAACAGAAGCAGACAAGACAAGACAACTACCTCCTTTCCCATGGCCTAGTCTGCCGGCCTCCTGTGTGGGCACACACCTGCTCTGCCGTCCATCCTGTGTGATGCATGAACTGTCCTTGCTCCTAAGGCCAACCCTCCTTCTGCACTAGATCCATCCCCTCTGGCCTTATTAAAAGGATCCTCTAGTTGTCCCTTCCCGTGTTGTGTTATCAATGTCTCCCACCAACTGGATTATGGCCAGCAACACATGTATCACTATGAACAGTATTCTGTAGTACTGTTCATCTTAAAAAAAAAAAAAACAGTCTATGGTACCCCACGTCCTCTGCTCTCCTTCACAACAAAGCTCCCTTTAAAAGTTTGTGTACTCAGTCTCTGCTTCTTTGTCTCCCATGCTTTCCTTAACCCAATGACAGATCCTTAACCTAATGGCATCTATCTTTTTTACATTCAGTGGTCAATTGTCCTTGTTTACTTGGCCTCTTAACACTATTTGACGCAGTGGACCACTTCCTGCTTGAAACACACCAGCCTTCTCCCTTCTCCCACAAGGCAGCTCCTTTTCCATCTCTTGCTGATGTCTCCTTGTTTTCCCATTCTTTAAATGTCGGAGTGCTCTAGCATTCTATTATTGGCTATCTTCTCTTCATTTTGTATTTTTTCTTTTGGTGCCCTCATGTAAGCCCAGTGACTTCCTAATTTTATCTTCATACTTGACCTTTTTCCTGAGCTCCAGATTCTTACATCTAGTTAACCTAATCTAAATTTCTGCTTGGATATCTAATAGGAATTTCAAACATGCTCATAATGCAACTGTTGATTCCCCCTGTCCTAACCCCATCACCCTCATCTCAGCTACCAGCACTACCATTAATCCAGTTACCCAAGCAAAATGTCTAGAAATCTTCCTTGTCTTTTTTTCTCTTGCCTCCTGTTTCAAACTTTGAGCAAATCCTGATGGATCATCTCATACCTGCCTCTGATTGGTCTCCCTATTTTAGTTTTTGCTCCCTTCTCCTCTCCCCCCTTTTAAACTTCTGGAAAATTTTAAACATTCAAAAGTAACAGTAAAATATAAGGAACCGGACTCCATGTACTTACTACCTAGCTTCCATAATCATCAACTCATTGCCTCCATTATTTAAAACTTAGATCACATTATGCTTTTCTATGAAATAAAACCCTCCACTGGCTTCCCATTATATGTACAATTAAATTACAACTCCCTCTCATGTTCTTCAAGGCCCTGTGTGATCTTCCCTTGATCCCTTCTCCAGCTCAGGTCCTCCCATATCTTCCCTTCCCTCATGATGTTCCAGTCAAAGTCTTCTCTCCTTTGAGGTACAAAAGAGGAAGCTAAAATTCAGGTAGGGTAGGTAACCTAGATAAGCTCACACAGGTAACCGGGTATCCAGGTTCTCTGAGTCTAGACCCCACTGTATCACATTGCTTTTATGTCTGATTTGGAAGCCTGTGTGATATAATGGAAAAAACCCAGACTTTGGAGACCTGCAGAGCCGGCTGCAAAACTTGGCTCCATCCTTTACCACCTGAACCTCAGTTTCCTTATATCTAACGTGGGGTTAAATAATACATTACTCTTACCGTGCAGGTTGGAGATCATACATGCATGTGATGTACCTCGTTCAGTTATGGCTTAGTAATCTCTCCCTACCCTCTCTCTCCCACAAATACACACCCTTATGTTTGTTGGAAAGATGGATTTGGGGGAGAGAGATATAAATAGCTAGTGCTATGAAAATTGTGCTATGTTCCCTAGAATATTTATGATGTTGATTAATTTCTTTACTGTTCCCACAGAGATTTGTGTGGAGAGAAGCAAACCATTGGTGCATTACTCACTAAATATTCTCGATCTTCGATTCAAAACGGTGTTAAAGTTTATAACTCAAGAAGACCCATTTCTTAAAAAGAACAACAGTCTTGTCTTTGCAACTAAAGTTGCTTTGTAAAGTTGCTGGTTATAAGAAAATTTTTTATGTATTTGTGTTCCAGACTTTTAAAAACCTAATTCTTTGAGGCATTTTTTTTTTTTTTTTTTTTTGGCAGTACGCGGGCCTCTCACTGTTGTGGCCTCTCCCGTTGCAGAGCACAGGCTCTGGACGCGCAGGCTCAGCGGCCATGGCTCACGGGCCCAGCCGCTCCGCGGCATGTGGGATCCTCCTGGACCAGGGCACGAACCCGTGTCCCCTGCATCGGCAGGCGGACTCTCAACCACTGCGCCACCAGGGAAGCCCTTTTGAGGCATTTTTCTCCTCATCTTAAGCATTTAAAAACTACTGCTCTTTTTTTCCTTAAATGTAATAGGGTATTTTATATCTTTCAGGTTATATTTGTATTATGTACACAGTGAAAACAAACACAAAAGAAAGTTATTTCCTATATTTAGTGTCTCTTAGTAGTTTTTGTGGGTTTATTTATAGAATAACAGTTTTGCTTTTTTTATATTTAAAATTGCATTTCTTTAATTAGGATTTGACATTCTAATTATTAATACATTTAAAAGTTTTCAGAGAGCTAAATAGTTTCCTAGAATTATTTATTCACTTAAATGTCATTTCTCAAGTCAGTTCCCCTCTACTTTTGACTTTCTACCCAAACAGGAGGTCACCTGATACTATATCATTTATCTAAATTAGTTGTTTATATTGATGAAATTGGCTTGACAGCTGCTTCTGTTCACCTGGCTGATGTAGATATGATTTCAGAGAGACAGCAGTGAGAGGTTCTAAAGAGAGATCTTAGTTCCCTGCCCAGGAATTGAACCTGGGTACCTGGATGAAAACCAGGGATCCTAGCCACTAGTCCACCAGGGGCTAGAGGCGAGAAGCAAAGTTCCCCTGGCTCTTGCCCGGTTTGAAAGCAAGAATGTTTCTAGAAGGCAAAAACTGTAAAAACAGGTACAAAGTTTATTATTAGAGACATGGCGCAAGTGGGAGAGCACACAGAGAAACAGATTGTTTAAGACAGAAGCAAGGCAGAAATACACACTCAGAGAGATAGGGTGTGGGTGTCCTCCCTACTGAGGAGCGCAGGAAAGAGGTGATTAAATCACTTACATAAGACAGTTTTTCTGGGTCTTTGTTTATCTTTGGCCAATTGTTTCTTTTCCCACATCTAACCTGTCCTAGGACACTCCCTAACATGCGTGCCCAACTTTTTGCTAAGGTGGATTCCACCGCAGAGGCTTGTGGGGATGTGTCCACACGTATCATGGGTGGCACCCCTCTCTTTTTTGAACTCCAAGGAGCCTTCCTGTGCCTGTGCAGTCAGGGAAATTTTCTTGACCTCAGGAGTGGTCACCTCATCTCTTTACATCAGCAGAGGTCAGCTTCTGCCACTAGCTTTATCCTTGGCGTATGGGGGGGAAAACAAAGCTTCAATTTTACTTCACTTGACAGACACCAGGTGTCCAGCCCAGGGACCCATCTACTTCCCACCTCAGATAAGCACTCTGGGATGAAAGTTTGCGTACTCCCTCTCTGCTTCTTTGTCTCCCATTCTTTCCTTTATCCAGTGACCTCTCTTTAAACCAATTGCATCTATCTCCCTAAATATCCCCCCCCCATCTTCCATGGCAAATGGTGTTAAAGTTTATAATTCAAGAAGACCCATTTCAATACTAATCCTAAATGAAGAATGCTAACAGTAGTTTATAATCCTATAATAAAGGATACTGACACAGGTAATACTTGAAAACTACAAGTAATCTCTGGCTGGTTTTGGAATGCTTGATAAAGTTCCTTTACATCTTTACTTTCCTAGTGTGTTTTCGTTTAGACCAAAGTTCAAATTTTAACTTAGCTAATGAACTTGTCACCAAGACAGTTGGAAGGGGTAGGCCAAGGTTAAATCTGGTCCGAAGTTAATTTTTTTTTTAACTGCATAATCCACAATTAACCAAGATTTAACTTATTGGAATTGACAACTTTTATTCTCATGCATAAAATGCAAATACGATGGCTTTAAAATATTTGTCCGGTTTTTCAATAAATTCTGCATCTATATAATCCACTAATTTCATGTTTTTCTCAATAAACACTGAGGCAGCAGTGCCTAGTGAGGACTCCGGAATTCGATTTAGACTCCTTGAGGTCTAATCACGTATTTTACAGCCTAAATCACTGAGCTCCAGTGAGTTTATGGTGTTTTTTCACACAGCGGACCAGAGGCACACCTCTCCTGGTTTCCTATTTCCCGGCTTCCTAGTCGCCAGACCCTGGCTCTTCGAAAACCTTTTCCCCATGCTGTTCAATATGTTTGCGCTAGATCTTTAGTCCTCTAAAATTTAGTGTTTCCTTTTTTCCTTCTCGCTGTGTTCGCCTCACCCACAAAATATCTCTGGCTGCTTTCCGAAATTTTAATAGTTCTCAACCACCGTCCGTATACGAATAGACGAAAACAAAAACTCCGGCGCTCGGGCAAGCCCCGCCCACTTACACGTAACTTCCGACTCCTTCCTCACGGCTGTCCCACTTCCGCTGACGTCGGAGGTCAGAGGTGACCGGCAAGATGTCGGCTGGCTGGCGCCGTCGGTGCTTGGTGTGAGGAGCATCTCCGTGACAGAAGCTCGGCGGAGACAGCTGACGGAGCCGAATCGCGGGAGAGAGTTGGAGGCGTTGGCGGCGGCAGATCGGGCAGGGCCGGGAGTGGGTGCCGAGGGAGCCCCGGCCGCGGGGTGTGACTGTTGGGTGCGCGGGGGAGCGGGGAGTGTCAGGTGCCGGAGACCGGTAATGCCCCGCCGCCCCTCGGAAAGCCGGGAAGCCGAGCTCCGCGGGGTCTCTTCATGCCGCCGACTGGTTTAGAGCCCGCCAGAATGAACAGGAAGAAAGGAGACAAGGGCTTTGAAAGCCCAAGGCCCTATAAATTATAAGTATTTTTTCATCTCCCTTTCTTCTACGTTTGGTTTTCATTAATTGTATTTTGTGATTGCTTGAAACTGATATCGTGGGCCTGGGAGACCTAGTGGGAAACTGGGAGCCACTCACGGTGATGGGAATGGTGTTTGTAGGGCGAAACTGGTTTGAATGACAGTGTGATTCAGCAGATCTGCTTCTTGCAGGTTAATAAACCTTTTTCTTAAAGTACTAAGTTGCATTTTTGCCCAAAGAAATTTATTTTCGTGGCTGTTGCTAAATTTAAAATGAGCAAGTTACCCTAATTTGTAGGGTTTTAGCATGAAAGATAAGTGTGATTCTGAGCTGCCTAGAACACAGTTCTTGTTTGTACTTGGATAGAGTTACGCATTATTTAATAACTGAAACATTTTCTTTATTCTTTAATGTACAACTCATCAGGTCGTCTGCATCAACAACATAAACTTCCAGAGAAAATCTGTTGTGGTAAGTATATCCTCAGCGGTTATAAGCAATAACAGTCCATCCTTTACAGTACTTAGAAACTTTTCTGTTCAGGTAACTGGTTTCGAGAATAGGTAATAATTAGAACTCAGAAGTCTATATGACTCCAAGGGCCATGGCTGTGCTGTATTGGCTGCCACCTCAGTTCTCTCTTTTCTTTTTCTTCCTGTTTCCTGATTAAAGTTTTATTTCTTTTAATCTGTTGCGGAATATGAAAGTCCGTATTACCAAACATTTTAGAATCGCGTATGAAAGAAGAATAAGTCCACAGCGAGATTTTTTCTATGAAAAAAGTTAAGGTTGGTACGTGCACTGACTTTTTAACTTGGCTGTTAAGAGGCCACTTGTGTTTTCTGATTCTCGGCTGACCTTGTTGAGGTGGCAGTGCTTTACACTGAAACTCTAGATAAGGTGTTTAAAACCTAGTAAACTGCCCGCCCCGCCCCAGTTTAGATGTATGGATTGTTGATATATCTGTTCTAGGAAAAGTCCTTGATAACCCAAATAATTTATTCTTTCAGGGAGATCTGTATTAACTAGATCAAAATCTCAGTGAGAGCCGGTTTTCTTTGAGTGAGGACATCAACTTCCCTCTCAAACTTGTTTACTTAAGATGAGCTGTTTAAAAATGTAACCTTTTCATTAGAATCACAGAATCTTAGATTTATAAGGATCCTTAAAGGTTTATTAAGTCCCATATCCTCATTTAAGGAACTTCTCTTTCAAAATCCCTTACATATGATTATTTACCTTATACTTCATGGAATGATACTTTAGGTATGTTGGGTTGTGTGAACTGGGTATGGAAGTTATGAGGATTAAAGAGTCTCGTTAAAAGGTTACTGTAATATCTAGGGTGGAAATGATTTAGCCCTGAATGGAGGTATCATTAGTAGAATGGCATAGAAATAGAGTTGACATGATTGACTGATAGTGAACATTTATTACATACATACTACATGTAAGACCATCTTCTAAGGTTTTGTGTGTATGACCTCACTTAATCTTCACAGTAACCCCATGAGGTAGATGCTATTTTTTTTTTTAGATGGATACTATTTTCATCCTTATTTTTATAAGTAAAGCAGCTGAAAGAATGGAGGATAAGTAAATTTCTTAAGGGCATGAAGATAGCAAGTGATTGAGCCATTTTTAATCAGACATTCCCCTTTCCACATCCTCTACCCCTGGCACAATGATAGGTAGAAAGGAATTGCAGATGACTCTTTTTTTTTTTTTTTTTTTTTTTTTTTAGTTTGGCAGTTTCTTTATTTTTTTTATTTTTTTTTTTTTTTAACATCTTTATTGGGGGCAGATGACTCTTAACTAGGAATGCTAGAAAGCAGTTGTAGATGATTTTTACATCTCCCGTTGGAAAGATTGGTTAGATGGCCTATGGGCTAGGGTCCCAGAAGGCACATTCTACAGATTAATTGAGGGAAGTAATGAAGGGACTACTTAGGGTTAAGAGAAACCAACAAAAGTTGGAGGAGCACCCTAGGTTAGCAATGACAAATAGTTATCACTTCTAAACCTGAAAGAACAAAGGAAGAGAGAGGTTACAAGAACCTACTGTACCTGTAGGAAAGACTTAGCTTACAGGAGCTATGGTCTTTGATAGAAGAGTGGGGCTACTGCCTCCTTCAGCCTGGCAGGGAGGATCCTGGGGGAATAAATATATGGAGCTCGATTTTCTGCTTTCAGTTTTCTCTTTGTGCCTCCCAGTTGATCACCCCAACAGGCAGCCAGAGGGCTAGTGCCTAGTTAATGCTACTCCTGGGGCGCAGAATAAAGCAGAGAGGGTAGATTAGGAGGGGCAAAAGGAGAATATCTAGAACAGTCTACCCCTTTTGCCCCAGATCATCCTCTCTTGTCTTTTGTTATGACAAAAGTGTTCCCAACTTAATGAAGCCCTATCAGCTATTGTAGGCGTTGGCATTAGCTAATTTCCCGTTTTTGTGAGTCAAGTTTTATTTGATCACAGCCACAGCCACTTATTTATACACTGTCTATGGTTGCTTTGGAGCTACAATGGCAAAGTGGAATAGCTGCGACAGAAACTGTGTGGCCCGTTATGTCTGCTTACTATCTGGCCCTTTAAAAAAAAGTTTGCTGATCCCTGGACTAATCTATTGGTGTGAAGAAATGGCAGTTCAGCATTATTCCCATCTAAGATATTAGCTATCACCAATATCTTTCATATAAGACAGTAGAAGAAAAGTGGTTGAAAGGATGTGAAAATTAATTGCTACAGCCTCTGCTTTCTTTAGCTGGTGTCAAGGTCAGGGTTGATATACACAGCTTCCTTATTCCTCCACCCATTCATTTTTCTCTTTCCTTTTGACAGCATTTCTTTTGGTCCGCCCTAGACGTTCATTCCTGTAGGATCTACATCCTTGCTTGTTTTGACTTCATTGAGTTGTTGCAGTTTTCCATTGGTTAGGACTGTTGGTCAAGTGGACCTAAGAGGCAGTCCAGTGAATCCCCTGGATTGCAGATGGAATTCTTGCTTTTATTGTGTAGTAGAATCTCAGCTGCTGCTAGTCATTCCAGCCAGTACAGTGACCCCTTTCTCTGCCTGTTAGTTCAGGCATGAGGAGCCCAAAGTGGTCAAGTCTCAGCTTCCAGTTTAATAGAACCATGACTCTGTGCCCAGGTGGATGCATTCCTCCCTTAGCTACTAAGACCTCCAAACATACTGACCCTGAGGTCATGAAGACAAGAAGCAAAAATTGTTCAGTGGCTTTTTGGAGGAATGGTGAACATAGTCACTCCAACTTTTGTCCCTTGGTTCCCAGATCTATTTTGGCTATGAAGAGATGACCTGATATATTGTCCACTAGTTTAAGATGGCATCCTGTTGGAGGTCTCAATTGGTGCTGTAACTGAGCCTTCAGTAGTTGATTGTGTCAGCTGCTCTGGATGATAGGACAAAAGGTAAAACGAGTAAATTTTGTGTGTAAGAGCCCACTGCCACACTTTTCTATACACATGGAGGCATGTATGGGATAGCATGTTGACATGTATGGCTTTTTGCACGTATATTATAGGGAAGGAAAATCTAGAATATGTGTCTATTTTTATATAAGGACAAATTACTGTCTCCCTCCATGATACCAGCTGTCTAATGTAGTCATTTTACTACTGAGTGACTAACTGATCCTTCCTGGGAAGGTCCCGTATTAGAAGCTCATTTTGACCCTCTGCTGTTGGGAGGTGAGCACTCAGCACTGGTGGTAGCCAGATCAAGCTTCGTTGGGGGAAGACCTTGTTGCTGGATTCATGCATAGCCTTGGGGTCTTGCCCCAATGACCACTTTGTATATTGAGCAGGGTGGCTAGGGAAAGAGTCTGGACATCTACTGGATAGATAATCTTGCCAGTTGATTTTTGAGGGCTCCCTCTGCAGTCTCTGAGGATGCCTCTGTTGGTCATTCATGTGATGATATAAATATTTTCATATTATAGCTACTCTGAGAAATTCATTTTTACATTTACTTCTCCCACCGTCCTCTTGTTTTCAGTTTTCTTGTCTTGTTCTTTCCATATTCCTAACCAGCTGGCTAACCCAGCAGTTGCCATGGATCAGTGTAGATGTATACTTCAGGTCATCTCTACTTCTATAAACAGTGTACAGTCAGTTGTATTCAACGTTCTGCCCACAGTAGGCTTTTCTTCCGTTGTCTTTCAGGACCACACTTCAGTGGGTTCTGATGGTAGCTACCATCCACTTCCAACTGCGCTGGCATGCTGTGCAGACTTATTCATAATTCAGGCTTGTGCTTTGTCCTATTCTTTTAAGTGAGCATGGGGACCTCTCCATGAGGCCATGGGTGTGGATTGAGGGAGCGGTGGAGATGCAATGGGAACAAGTCCCGTTGGATTCTGAGTCACCTGCTCATGCTGTTTGCTCTTTGTGCCTGTGAACTTGCTTGGGCCTGGTCCAGAGGTGTTGTTTCCATTTAAAAATGGAAAGCTACTGCACATACTGAGTTCGTAATGGCCATTTTAGGTAACAAAAATTACATGAAATTTTGGGGAGTTCCGTGATCATGTGTGCAGTCTCTACTGCAGGGTCTTGTAGCAAACCAGTAGTTGCTTTGCAAATGGAAAACAGTTGTTGGCAGAAGAAGTCTTGGGTTTCCTCTGAAACCCCAGGAATGATGGTGTACTGTCATTCTGTTGAAGAAAGCCAGAGTCAGTAAAGTATCTTTGTCTGCTGTGGACGTTCCCAATACCGTTGGATATGCTGAGTCATAATGCCCAAGTGGCAGGGCAGCTTGAACCACAGCCTGGACCTACTGCAGAACCCTTCCTTGCTCTGGACCCCTCTCAAAGCTGATAGCCTTATAGGTTGCTTAGTAAGTAGTATGCCTAAATGTGTATATTGCTTTCAGGATCCAAAGAAGCCTACCAATTTTTGTGCCTCCTTTTTTCCCCCCTCTTGGTGGGCAGTGCAAAGTGAAGCAACTTGTCTTTCACTTTAGAAGGTTTATTTTTATGTGCCTCAGACCACTGGAACCTTAGAAGCTTTATTGATGTGACAGGCCCCTGAACTTTCATGGGATTTAACTCGCAGCCTCTGCTATCCACGTGTTTTCTACTAAGGCATTTAGAGAACTTACTCTTCCTTTCTTACCAGGTCCAGATAGCATAATGTTGTCAATATAACATGCCAGTGTAATTCTCTGGGCTGTCCTGTCCTCTGGGCTATCAGGGGACTTTTGGACTATGTCTTGACTGAGCAGGAGAGTTGATAGAGTTATTAGTTACTAGATGACAGTGAGGGGTTTCTGACATCTGGAAGACAACCTGCTTCTGATTGATTTTTTTTTTTTTCTGATAGGAATTGGGGGAAAAAAAATTTGCCTGATAATTAGTCGCAATATTAGCTACCAAGAATTGTGTTGATTTGCTGCGGTCAAAGTACTGCATCTGCAAACATGGTTGTGATTGGCAAGTTTGCGATAAATCACTATCATTCTCGAAAACCTACTTGACTTTTGCACTCGCCAAATAATTGAGTTAAATGAAGACGTAGTAGGCATCATTCAAGTCTCTGTGGTGACACTAATCTCTGCAATTCCCCAAAGATGTCTAGTTGCATTGATTTACTACCTTGGAGAAGGGGGATGGGTGTTCCAGTGGTGTCCACTTAGTCCTTCCATTGTAGTCTTCACTCAGAGAGTGAGGTCAGAGAATGAATATGGGGATTTGCCAATTACTAAAATGTATACTGTATGTTCTGGACTGGGGAGATAATCTCCAGTCCTACTCTGCGTTAGACGTGGGAACCCCTTTATTACTTGACCTCCAAAGGCCGCCAGTCTAGGGAATACCCTGGCAGTCCAGTGGTTAGGACTTCACTCTTTCACTGCCAAGGGCCCGGGTTCAGTCCCTGGTTGGGGAACTAAGATCCCACAAGCCGCACTGCACAGGCAAAAACAAACAAACAAACAAAAAAGACCCCAAAGACTTCCAGTCTGACTAGTGGACTACTGTAATGTTTTGGGACTCCAGGGATTAGTGTCAGTTCAGAACCAAGATATAGTAACCCCAGGAAAAGGGCAAAAATTAATTTATTTGAGGTGACATAAATGTCAAGATTTTAAAAGAAAGATAAGTGAGAGTCGAACATGTTTGTAGGCATGGAAAAAAGTCCTATAAAGAGGAGAGATTGTAATTATAGGAGAGGGTAATTAATAGAGCAGGATTTCTGAGACTACTACAGAGGATGGCCTCTAGTGCAGTAGTGGAAGGATCATTCCTAAACAGGAGGGAAAGATAGGTATGTGCAGCAGAAGGGCAAGAGAATTGATAGTTGGCAGTTGAGTGGTTCAAGTTAAGGATCTTGGGTGGATGAGGAAGAATGTAGCGCTAAAAATACCAGGGAGGATTGTAGTGAGAAACTGGAGGAGGCCAAGGGACAGGAGAATTTCATGTGGTTGAACAGGAGGACTGGCAGAGAAGTACGGGCATTGTGGACGTTCCAGTTTAAAATGTCAACGTCAGAGCAGTCCTGAGGAGTGATGAGGTGTCTTTCAGAGTGTGGTCTTGATTGCTATCTTGGAATGGCAGTGAAGATTGTAGGAATTGAAATCAAGGAACTTTGAAGCAGTGATACTGCATGGATCAGCTATATCTGCATTCATGTCATGTAGAGTGATGGCTGAGATGGGTTAGAAAGGTAAAGAATGAACCTTCAATGAGTATTGGGGAGTTTGGGCAACATTAATGAAAGGAACAGAGGATGGTGTACCTGTATGGCTTGAACACATAGGAAAAGAAGTAGAAAAGGACAACAATAAAAACATTTACTGATGCCAGCTATGATTTTAAGTGCATTCCTTGTATTAAATTGCTCAATTATAATAACACCAATAGGTAGGTAGTGTCAATATTCTTGTTTTACAGATGAGGAAACTGAGGTACAGAGAGCTAGAGTAACTTAGCTCAAGATCATATACTTACTGAGTAGTGGAGCTGGACTTGAATGTGGGCAGTCTACCTCAAGAAGACAGTGACACTATTCTGCCCTTGCTCTTACAGCATATGCTGTATAAAAGCCTATAAATGATCTAGAAATAGTGGAAAGTAGGAGGTTTCCTGTTTTCCCTTCTTCTAATTTATAGTGAGTGAAAGAATAAGTAGCTTCTTTTCAAAGGGGATTCAAGAGATGTTTCATCTAAGGCTGACAGGTAGAGGAGTTTTTGAAAGGGCTGAATAGCACAGGGGAGTTACTTCAAATGGGGTAGGGACTCTAGGAGGATGGTCCGCTGTCAGGTGGTGGGGAGAGAGCAGGAGCAAGAAGAGAGAGTAAGTGAGAGGTTAGGTGACCTGGTGGCTTGCAGTTATGCTAGTAGCCAAGGTTGACAGGGATTGGAGGCCAGTCAGTGGGCCTGTATGTTGCAGGCAGGTGTAGGTTAGGGCTGTAGGTGGTGTCAGAGACCTGATGATTCAAGGAGACTGGGCTTTCCCTATCTTCATGAAGTATACTCCGTTCACTGTTTTATTATTGTTAAACTTAGTTTAGAAAGCAAAAGCCTATTCTTATGTCTCACTCCTGTAACCACTTCATGACAGCACTTTACATAATCTTTTCTAGTTCACTTTTGACATTATCTTGGTTCTCCTTGCTGTCTTTCAGCTGATCCTAGCTCATTTATGTAGATTGGTCATTGGATTGCTGGTATGCTAATTAAGGGAATTTGGATCTTCATACAATTGCTCACAGTTTAACACCTTTCAACTCAGAGACTTCATCAGCAGTATTTTTGCTTCTGCTTTTTTCTGTTCTTATTTGCTTCCACATAAATCTGTCCAGATGGTCTAATTTAAGGATGTATGACTCTCTTATTTGGGAATTGGGGGAAAAAGGGCTGTAGAATCAATAGGCTTTTGAGCAGTTGGGCTGAATGTTCTCTAAAAAATATTCTTATGTTCTTGCATGTTATTTAAAAGCATTGTACTGAGAGACATTATGGCATAATGGGAATCAGTTGGGATCATTTAGATGTGGGTTTGAATCTCAGTTCTCCACTTATTAATGGTATGATTTTCTTTTTTTTTTTTTGGTATGATTTTCTTAACTCTTAATCTGTAAAAAGTATAAAGTAGTACTTGTCTCTTAAAGTTGTTAATGGGATTAGAACATATGAAAGTAGTGTAATGTCTGGCATATAGTAGGGCTCATTAAATAGTAGCCATTGCAGTTGTTATAATCTACTTCTGTACGGTTATTGCCTGAATTTCATCTTAGATATTCCTGTTGCAGCCCCTGAAATGTTACTATTTCATGTCCTCCATATTTTATGTTTCCAACCCAGAATATTAAACTCACTGGACATACATTCATTGTTTCAATGGTCCATCTTTCCCATTTGATTCAATGCAAGAGGGTGGTGGACAGTCGGTATATATAGCTGTCTCTCATGTCTTATGTACCTGCTTCAGATAGATGGCTTGCCACACAGCTAAGGTGGTAGAACTGTATATGGCCTTGGGACTGCTTGGTAGGAAATCATGCAGTGCTTTGAAGTGTCTGCTGCTCTTGGAGGTGGCAGTAGATTTTTCCCTACTTGCCTAAATGTTTCTTGTAACTCTTGCCACCTCACATCCTGATTTACCTCCCATGAGCAGAGGCTCATACTTGTTAGCTTTGGTGGTATGGTTTTTTTACCCTGTTTTGAGGGGCCTTGTTCTTTTACTCACTGAAGTGGTTTTGATTCTCTTTTTGCTCTGTTGTTTTTTTTTTTCCCCTTCCTTTCTGTTTGGATTCCAGTCTGTCTATAAATTCTTATATTTGTGAGTAGTCCTTTTATTTTCTTTTCTAGCAGATGGTGTACTTTTCACTGATAGTGAATGTGAACCACCAGGATGATAAAGTAACATAATTCAGACCCATTCAGTCACTAGGACAGCCATACTTGAAGTGAGGATCCTTGGAGAGATTGTATGTGTGTAGCTATTTGGGATTCTGTCTCTGGATTGTAGTATGTGTATAAGAAGTAGAAATCAAAGAAATATGTTCTAAAACATACCTGTGTTCATTTTAATGAAATTATTATTCTTTATCTTTACAGGGATTTGTGGAACTGACTATATTTCCCACAGTTGCAAACTTAAATAGAATCAAGTTGAACAGCAAACAGTGTAGAATATACCGAGTAAGGATCAACGATTTAGAAGCTGCTTTTATTTATAATGATCCAACCTTGGAAGTTTGTCACAATGAATCAAAACAGTAAGTTACATACTTTAAAAGTCGATATTTCTAACAGTTTTTTTTTTCATTGATTGGATTAATTTTTTTCAACAGATTTTTCTTAGATTATTATTAGATTTTGGTTCCCAATTTATTTTTTCTAATTATAATTTCTGTTGCTTCTACCACTACACACATTTGGTTCAAAAAATTTTACTAGCTCTGGCGAACATAGTAAGTTATTAAGTTTCCTTTCTTCAGACTGCAGTTTTAAAGAAGTACTATCAGAGAACTTTAAATACATTTTCTTAGCCATTTTTCTACTTTTAAAGTTTTAAAAAAATATTAGTTTCATAGATATTAATGTAATCTTCAGTGAATTAGATGATACTGTAATCTGTAGATCAGAAACTACTTTAAAATATTCTATAAAATATTTGACAGCTTTCGAATATCATATAAAAATAGTCTGAAATATCTCATTCCTTCACCTTAAATATTGCATCTGTTGAGGCTACTTCTGATTTTTATCAGTAAACTTATATCTTTGTGATCAGCTTTATGTTCTGCATTTTTCATTTAAATACTTTGTTTTCACCTTTCCACGTATAATATGATAGGCTTCGTTTTTTTATTGTTTTTATGGTCAGGTAATATTCCATTTATTCAGTATACTGTGGATTACATGATTATTTTCTAGATCTTTTTTTTTTCTTTTACTTTGAATTATTTCCTTAGGAAAATAGGATTACTTATTATTCTTTTATGGCTCTTTTTAGCATTTCACTTGATTGTGCCCTGGGAAGATTTGTACTGATTTAAATACTGTCAACTACATTTGGAGGCACTTGTTTTTTCCGTTTTGATAGCATTGCATTATACCATTTCTGTGATTCTTAGTATTTTGGGTTAGAATGCCCCAAACTGTAAACTCTGTTTAGTCAAGGTGATATTTTAACTAGTCTGTATGTATAATATTTGACTATGGCAGCAGTTCTCGAAGTGTAACACCTAGACAAGCAGCATCAGCATCACCTGGGAACTTGTTAGAAATGCAGATTTCCAAGCAGTACCCCACACCTACTGGTTCAGAAACTGGGGATAGGGTCTTGCAATTTGTGTTTCAACTAGCCTGCCAGGTGATTCTGATAAAAGGTAAAGCTTGAGCAGGAACCACTGCTTTAAGGGATTGGGAGGGTTGAGAAAGGACACTTATCAATAGACATATTTATCATCCCAATAATCATTGGTTTAAAATCTTTGAAACTCAGAAGAGAAAACGGTGTTGGGAAAATTCAGGGAGTCTCTGAATTGCTCATGTGACTTCCCATTCTATAAAGGTGAGTGGTTGAAATTACATGCTTTTACAGCCACACTTGTGGAACTGACATGAAAAGACTTATTACAAAATCATCTGCATCCTCTTTCCCCCAGAAAAAAGCAATCATTTGCCTTTGGAGCAGTAAGTATGTACCACTAATGGATGGAAAAGTCATGTGTAAAAGAGCAGGTAGGGGAGCCATTACCTTGCCAGAGGCCAAAATAGCCACCCTGTCGAGCCTAGAACTCTGCATTGATGACAGGGTAAGAAGCTTCTCCATCTGCCAGTCACAAAACAGTGTTTGCACAGCTGCTTTACCAGTTGTGGCCGCTCAGGTCTCAAAGAAGAGGATCTGTGACAGTGCAATGACAGCAACAGTGGACTTCAAATCTGTTGAGAAAGCAAGCTTTGCTATGTTAATTTTGAGGTGATGATATCCCCTAAAACTTTTCTCTAGTGATAGGGAAGATACCTCATCACTTTTAGTATTATAAAGAAAGAAAAGGAAGTCATAAAGGAGAATAGTGTCGAAGGTTAGGTTAGGAAATTGGGAACAATAGAATATATTTAAACTTTTCAGGTAGCACCAGAGCTCTCTTAGCCATGGTCACTTAGTATTTTCTGCCTGGCTCTAGAATCCTGATTACTTTTTAAGAGAGATGACAGTTATTTTTGCCGGTGTTTGTTTATTCTCTGACTTGTTCAAAAGAGGATTTGAGAGTGGTTTTAGAATTTTATTAGACAACAGTTTTTTAAAGTAGCTAATGAAATTAGCCCAAAGGGTAAAAAAGTATAGGATGGTGGGTACCACACTGTTAAGTTACTAGAGGAAAACTGTAGATTTGGTTTTGATATTTCTGGTTGCCATACGAAAGAGGGAAACACTATTGTTTATAAGATTTGTAAGGCAAAAGACAGAAACCTACCAGTTATTCAGAAGAAATGCTGCTTAGCAGTTAGATGTGAAAGGTATCTCGTGTGAATGATGTTATTTATTTTTAAAGAGAACTTTGGCAAAGGCAGATAGTTAAGGTCTTTAGCATGTCCCTAGATACTTCTGTTACTTTTCTTGTTTCTAAAGTAACTTTCTTTCTCTAATGAAGCAGTAAAATTTCTGCTAAAGCTGAAACAAATTAAATGTAGCAGATTTGATTTGAAAGTTAAACTTAAAACTCAGTGGTTAAATTTGGTCTTGAATATGTACAAGAATGTCCTAACATTCAAAGAAGTAATATGCTACTTCATCACACTTTCTCCTTATTTGTTTTAAAGTTAAGGTGCCAGGCCTTCCTATTTTTAATGGCAAGAGTGTGCTTACCTTGGTTGAGATTCAGCACCTTTAAACTGCAGGGGGAATGTAAGGAAGGGAAACATTAAGATAAGGGACTAAGAGGCATTTCTACCTATTTGATCCAACTAAACGTTAGCTGAGTTGTTAAATTACCTGTACTAGCAAATAAAATACCTGTTGGTTATGTAACATCTATAAGGCTTCTCTTTCTCTCCATGTCTCTGTCTCTGTCTCTCTGTCTCTCTCTCTAGCTTATTGTCTGCCAGGAAAATAATTTAAGCACTTGAAGTTTCTCTAAATATATTTTCTGTTTGAATCTTACATATTGTAGGTATAGTTTGCCTCCATAGAAGCTATGTCTCTTTGGTAGTTTTTCTGTTTTTCTTTTTTCTTTTTTCTTTTTTTTTGCTATAGTTCTCTCTTCTTAGAATAAAGTAAATGTAGATTTTACCAGAGAGACTGTTTCTGTGCATGAGTAGCCTACAGTGGCTGACATATCTTTCCTCCTTGTTTCTTTTCCTTCCCTGGATAGGCTTTGCTGCTTTGAGAAGACCTTTTTTATTTTACTTGAAAAGTCTCCACTTTCCTGAGTTTCAAGAATCAGTTTAATTCCTGTCTCCTGTCTTCATTTCCATTAAGGAGTGGCAGTAGAAATGAAGCTAACTTAAGATATAAATGAAGTAACTTTGAGTGATTGGAGCAATTTTTAGAGTGACTAGAATTGATTTTTTAAATTGCTTCTTTTAGAAAAAGATTTTCTAGGTCCTTTATTTTAATACAGACGTCTACAAAGGGATTTTAAATGTTATTTTACTGATATCATATGGTAGAAGTGGTTGATTCCTTTTTTGATTATGGTTAAGTAATATGGATACTAGTTTTATATTTTAACTCAGCCCACAGTGCCTCACTGGCAGTTGTTTTAGTAGTATTGCTTGGAATTGAGTTGTCATAATTGGAAGAACTTTGGGGTTTGTTTAGTCAAAACTTCAGCAGGAATTTTTCCTATATTATTCTACCTTCTGCTTGAATATGTCCAGCTCAGGAGAGCTTATTATATTTTAAAGCACCCCTTTCATTTCTGAATGCTAGGAAGTTCTTTATTACATCGAGCCACAGTCTGTTTTGCTATAATGTTCACAAACTTATGCTAGTTAAAAATTGTT
Source organism: Grampus griseus (assembly GCF_964374135.1). Taxonomy (NCBI): domain Eukaryota; kingdom Metazoa; phylum Chordata; class Mammalia; order Artiodactyla; family Delphinidae; genus Grampus; species Grampus griseus. Next base: position 18,852,598 of record NC_139011.1, read on the forward strand.
TTCCTGTAAGTTTTCTTTTCCAGTCTGTAGTATCTCAATACTTTCAACTATTCCTCATTTAAAACTCTTTCCAAATTTGTTAACCTTTCTCTTTGCCCTGCTCTGAATACTCTCTGGTTTGGCATTGTGTTTTCTTGAATGTGGTAACCCTAGAACTAGATAGGGTTCTTCTTATTTGGACTTGTAATCACACATGCATAGCAGTAAAGCCATTTTGTTCTTATCTATACTCATTGTTTCTAGTGGCTTGAAATTCATTAGCTTTTCACAAATAGCTACTTTAAAGTAATTGATTCACGTTTGAGCTTGTTATCAGTGAAATACCATAGGCTTTTTCATAGAAAAACTTGTTAAGGTAGAATTTTCTCTAAGCAACCTTATTTCATGGCATCATTATCAAATGTTGTTTCAATTATTTTTGAAAAGTCATTTTTATTAATTTTGATATTGGTTCCATTTCTGGAAAATGGATTTTTCTGTTGGCTTTTACTTATTTATTTATTTATTTTATTCTGTATGTGAATTATAAGACAGAAGAAAAAACTGAGTGTGACAAGGATATAGAGCAGAACTCTCAAACACAGCTAATAGAAATGTAAATTGAGATCGAAAGTATACATAGTCTATGATTGGTGGTCTCACTCCTACGTGTATATCCAATATGTTCACCAAGAAAAAAGTGCAGAACTGTTCACAGCAGCATTTGTAATAGTCAAACCTGTAAATTACCTGAAAACCCATCAATGGTAGAATGGTAGATTGTGGTATATTCTTACACTGTTGGAATTCTAAAAGTAATGAGACTGAATGACCAACAGCTAGATGCAATGATATGGATGGATTTCACAAACTTAATGTTGAATAAAACAGGTCAGACACAAAAGAATGTGTATTAAGTTGTTAATCTATCTCATTAGATGTCAATAATAGGTTACCCTTGGTGGTAGGAAGCAGGGCTAGGTTAGTGATTACAAGAGGGCTTCTGGGAGGCTGGTAAAGTTCTGTTCTTGCTCTGCATGCTGGTTACTTTGGTTTTGTGAAAATTCATCGAACTGTATACTTAGAGTGTATATATATATTTCTGACGTATATTGTGCTTCCATGAAATGTTTTTAAACGGAGAAAAAGTTTACAAATAATTAAATCTTAAGTTTTGCAAAATCTGCACACACAGTCTTAAGAAGCACACGTTCTTTATCTGATAAAGAATTAACAGATTATTTTAATTTAATATAGATGTTTATAATAGGTTCTTGGAGAAAATTCTTTTGATTACCTTAATTTACTAGTTTTTAAGTATCCCCTACAACATTACTCATCTTTAAGCTTTGTTTCCTTAAGGAAGAATGGGTGGTGGTTATAGGGCAGGGGCATATTAATATTTTGCAATCATTATTATTCTGAAAATTGAAAACATTTATAATCTTGTCTTGTAATTTTTGGCTTTTATTAGGTTATTATGAAAGGAAACATTTTTGATTCATATTATGAAAGGAAACACTGAAATCCAAGCCATGAGAAGATTGTTCCTCATAACTGACTTTCCAATAGATTCCATTTATAATGACTCACCATTTTATTTGGACCACTTTACCTTTTCTCAGGAAATAAGGAGATTGAGAATAATTTTCCATTAAAAAAAAATGAGTGGTTTAATATGTAATGTTTAAATTTGGCCTTTTGTGTAACAAAGATTTTTTTATTTTTGAATTTCACAGATAACTGGGGGATATTACAAGTTCTTCAGCTACCTTTCAGATTTCATGTTTTTGAAACCTTACTGAAAAGAAATTGCAACCTGTAAATGTACAAAGTAGTTTTTAAAATTAGATAGTATGTTAACTAAGTACTGGTAAGGATGCAGAGCAACTGGCATGTTCATATATTGCTGATGAGAATGCAGAATGGTATAGCTATTCTGGAAAACAGTTTAGCAGATTCTTATAAAGCTAAACTTATGTTTACCATATGACTCAGCAGTCCCACTCTTGGGTGTTTGTACTACAGAAATGAACATTAAATTCACATAAAAACTGTTACACAGTTATTTGTAGCAGCTTTATTCCTGATAGCCAAAAGCTGGAAGCAACCCAGATGTCTTTCAGTGGACGAACGAATAAACAATCTGTGGTACAGTCTATTCAATGTAATACTATTCATTATAAAAAGGGACAAACAATAGATACATGTAACACCTTAGATGAATTTCAAAGACATACTGAGTGAGATAAGCCAGCCTCAAAAGGTTGCATTCTGTATGATTCCATTTATTTGACACAGGGCATTGCACAAGGGGCTTTGTGGATGGCAGAACTGTTCTATATCCTGATTGTGGTGATGGTTGCACATGTTAAAATTTATAGAATTATATACCAAAGGAAAAAAGTTACTTTTACTGTATGATAATTAAAAAAAAAAAAGATGGTATGTGAAAAAACAGTCATTTGTTTTTTTATTGTGGTCCTGGAGTTTTTAATACCTTTATTTTACATATTTACCTAAGAGAAAGAAAGTGTTAAAATTATTGAGAAGTCTGCTTAACTACTTTTAGAACCTTGTGTTTTGTAGTTGTTAAAAGTCATAGTTAATATTACATCCTTACTAGTTAGGAGAGAGTTGGAGATGGGGGAGGAATGGCCTCCATCATATTGACAGTGTGTAAGTTTAATGTTTTCTTTCATGGCTTTTCCTCTTTTATTTTCCCTATAATTACTCTGTAGAGTATATGAAACTTGTCTTTTAACTAGGTTAAAAATTTATTAAGCTAGTGAAATATCACTGACTTGACTTTATGGAGTTATCTAATGGCAAGATGATAGACATAAAGGTGCACAGCAAGAATATGGCTCACAGTATTGTGTCTAATCTTGTTTTCTCGCTCTTGCCATTCCTTGTCTTTTTTCTGTCTTCCACTTCTTCCATATTACTTTAACTGATTTCAGTGAGGAAATGCGATATGTGTATGTATGTATATACATATATATATATATGAGTTATTTTTATGGAATAAAATTAGAAAATCATATGAGAACAGTATTTTCATATTTTCATAAGGCTTCTGTGTATTGTTTTCATTCAGTAGGAAATAAGGCCAAGTACCTATTGAACAAATATTTTTTGAGTGTCCCCTGGCATTTAGGGGATATAACAGTGAACCATCCGAAAGTTCCTCTCCTTCATTAAGGTTACATTGTCATGTACTGGGGAGTGGAGGGGAGCAGTATTAAATTTTGAGGAATTAATTCCCATTCTGATTTGTTTTAAACACCTTAATTTCTATCAGATTATAAAGCTTGTTGAATCCATTCAAATTTTTGCCAGATTGATAAAGAATAATTATTTTTTCAATTCTACGTATATTCTTTACATTTGTATTAGGAAAGTGTAGTGGCTTTGGCATTCTAAAATTAATGAAGGATGTGATAGTCATAATGATCACATAGCATTGGCGAGTAGACTATATATGCCATTGCATTTATAGTTTTTTTTTTGTTTTTCTTTTCTTTTTTTGCAGTATGTGGGCATCTCACTGTTGTGGTCTCTCCCGTTGCGGAGCACAGGCTCTGGGCGTGCAGGCTCAGCGGCCATGGCTCATGGGCCCAGCCGCTCCGCGGCATGTGGGATCTTCCCGGACCGGGGCACGAACCCGTGTCCCCTGCATTGGCAGGTGGACTCTCAACCACTGCGCCACCAGGGAAGCCCGCATTTATAATTTAATAGTTTTAGTCTTGGGAAATAGAGCAACAGTTACTTGGCTAAAGAGCATTCCTATGAGTTATGTAAGATGATATAATGGTTACAGACAAATGGTGCCAAGTATTTAAGAAAATGCTTGGTGAAATATATGGCTTATTGTTAAAGCTGGCTTTCTCTTTTTTTTTCCCCCAGGAGAAATCTCAATTATTTTTCCAATGCTTACGCAGCTGCGGTTAGTGCTGTGGATCCTGATGCAGGAAATGGAGAACTTTGCATTAAGGTTCCATCAGAATTATGGAAGCACGTTGATGGTAAAATACCAAGAACATGTTGAGTATACAGTAAAATCATGTTGGATTCAGTGACTAGAAACTTTTCATGAAAATTAATGGTACCTAAATTATAAATTAATCAGTTGAAATACACAGGAGTTGGAAGCTCTTTTTTTCCTTAAAGATAATTGGCTAACAGGAAAATAGCAATCAAGGGCTATGACAAAAAGCAACTCATTTCACTGTTGCTTTTAAGGCGAAAGTTATAAAACAAAAATTAGATGGTTGGAACAATTTGTCAAGATTTGAGAACCCACACAGTATTAACTCAGTTTAGAATTACAGCATTTTATAAAAGGAAGGATCCTAAAAAGTCATCTGATTCAATTCTTTCCTTTTATGGAAGATTAATCTGAGGTTTAAAGAGAGTAAGTGACCTGCTGGATGTCACTAATTAGTAGTAGAGCCAAGGCTAGAATGTAGGGCTGCTAACACCCACTCTGCATACTTTTACTTTGTCTTATTATTTCTGAATCTTCTTTATTTCCTTGTATAAAGTTACAGCCATTATAATTATCATACATAACCTTCTGCCTACCTTTATTTTGCTTTATAAAATTAATCAAGATAAGGAGGTAAAAGACTTTGTTTTGTTTTTGCTCTTTTTGGATAGTTTGTATGTGTATATGGTGGGGGGAGGGGTTTACCTTGCAGGGGGGTTGCCTAGTTTAGGGTGCAGGCGTGGAAGGTCATCGCTACATGTTCACGGGTTGGAGAAAATCCATATGGTTTAATGTTTTGAGGGAAATTAAAAGGAACATCTTTCTTTAATCTTACGGAAGCAACACGTATTTATTACTTAGAAATCAAACATAGTAAATAATGCTGCATGATGTAAATTTTCGGATAGTCCTTCCCTCCTACCCCACTCCGTACTCCTTAAAGTCACAAGTAGGGTTAACAATCTGTGCTAGAATGTACTAAGAGAACAAACTTGAAAAGTAAGTTTTGAATTGGATCTGGAAGGCCTTAGCTATGTGGTAGTTTTAAACTCTTTTCTTTAGGCAGTATAGCATTGTCAGAAATGTTGAGAGGGGGATGTGGTCTGACCAGTATTTTGGGAGAACACAAGTAGCAGTGACTAGAATTGAGTGGAGGTAAGAACACCAGTGGAAGCAGACTGTTGAGTTCCTTATAGGCAAAGAGATGGTAAAAGCCTAAACTAGGTTAAGTAGTGTGATCTTTTATGTAAAGCTCAGCCTTTGATTCCCACTTTATGTTCAGTGCAAGTCTTTGCCCTTATTATATCGACCACTGTTACCTAATTATATTTTTATATATCAATGTATGTATGTATTTATTTGTTGCAGAATTAAAGGTGCTAAAGATACACATCAATTTTTCTTTGGATCAGCCAAAAGGAGGTCTTCATTTTGTGGTACCCAGTGTAGAGGGAAGTATGGCAGAGAGAGGTGCTCATGTTTTCTCTTGTGGGTATCAAAATTCCACAAGGTAGATTACTAATTCTTACGTATTTCAGTTGATTTCATTTTTTCAATTGCATTTTTTTCTATGAATATGCAATACATGTATTTAGTGTAAAATGAGAAGTATGAGCTTGATCCCCAACTACTTGAACCTCTTCTGAATCTTGTTCCTCTTCAATCCTGTCTTCCCTCCTTTCCTTTTCAAGTCTACTGTTCTAAAGTTGTCTCAATTCTTTCATTTTTTAAACTTTCGTATTGAAGTAAAACATACAGAAAATTACACGAATTGTAAATAGAAAGCTCAATACATTTTCACAAGTGAACAAACTCGTGTAATTCACACTCACATCAAGAAAAAGAACATTAACATTACCAGCATCGCAGAGTACCCCTTCTACCCACCTCCATTCACTCTTGCCCACCTGATAGCCTCCTGCCCTAGGGCAACCACCATCCTGATATCTAAAATACTGTAGATTGATTACACCTATCTTTGAACTTTATTAAATGGAAGCATATGCCTTATGCTCTTTATATCTGCCTTTCTTGTGTAACATTGTGGTAGTGAGATGTACCTTTATTGTTGCATGTAATTGTAGTTCATTCTCATAGCTCTGCAGTTAACCATGTTATTGAAATATTATGTTATGTGTAGTCTCCTCAGATTATTAACTACTCCAAGCCAGGGATGATGTCTTATGTTTCTCTGTGTTTCAGTAACAAATACAGACCCTGGCACATAGTAAAACCTGATCTGAATAGAACATTGAATAGAAATTTTATGTCTGGCTTTACCAGCATTGTTTGAATTTATGCAATGCATCACATACTCCAGAAAAGCAGTTTCCTGACATTATGGAATAGATTCTGAATATTGTACTTTTAAAAACTTTTTTGTAAGCATTTTTAGTTTCCAAAAATGAATGCTACGTAAAAACTGACTATGAATATACAAGTAAAAATTATTTTTAATTAAAAAATTGGAAACTAAGAATTGCTTACCTCTTTTCAGGGTTTAAACTGGAGGGTACTACATGATATATTTTATTAATATTGCCAATAATATTTGGAGACAGAACTTTATCTTTAATCACATTCTTTCAGGTTGCTCAGTAAAAAACATCAGTGGGCAGATAGCTAAAATTTCTTCTTGTGCATGTTCTGTAAATGTTAAAATAACTTATATGTGGCAGAAACAATGTAGGTTATACTTTCAACATGTTTTCTGCACTGTTGATCTTTTTTCTAGATTTTGGTTCCCATGTGTTGATTCATACTCTGAATTATGTACATGGAAATTAGAATTTACAGTGGATGCTGCAATGGTGGCTGTTTCCAATGGAGATTTGGTGGAGACAGTGTATACCCATGATATGAGGAAGAAAACCTTCCATTACATGCTTACCATTCCAACAGCTGCGTCGAATATCTCCTTGGCCATTGGACCTTTTGAAATACTTGTAGATCCATATATGCATGAGGTAAATCATAGCTTCTTGCTTCTTTCCCTCCCACTCTTTCATGCCTAATCAGAAGAATATTAATTAAATACTAAGTTTTTCTTAATTGTTCTTTCAACTGTTAGAACTATCACTAGAGAGAAAAGGTTTCTTTATCTGAAATATATAATGACATGCAGTTTGGGCCCTGACCACTAATGTTAAATAAATGCTCACCGTTCACTTATGGTAGTCTCTGATCTGTTCTTTTATAATGTTGTCAGAAGGATAGTTTTTTTATTGTATATTAAAAACTTTCCTTGCCTCCATATCCTGCAGTAATCAAATTTCTTTAGCATGGCTTTCAAGAGCTTCTAGAATTTGACCCTAATATTCCTTTCTAGCTTTTTCCTCATTACTTTTCTATTTATGGTTGTTATATTCAATATAGTTTACTTAGATTTTTTTCTGACCAGACCATATTTTTTCCCGTCTTTGACTGTTTGGGATGTCCTCTTTTCCTCCTCTCCTTACCTATGAAACTTTTGTTCAATTCATAAAGATTAGCACAAATGTAGTCTTCATGAAACCTTGCTGAGTCATTCTAGTCAGAGTGATATGTCATTATTGATGTTGTTCATTTGGCACAGAATCATAATAAGAGACAGTGAGGCAGTATGTGATATTTGAGTGTCTGTGTCCAAAGTGGGATGTAATGTAAGATGTAATTATTTCTGTTGCTGATATTTCTTATCTCCTCACTACCAGTAAGCTTCCCTGCAGTTTTCATATTGTTTTTTATATGTACTGAAGATAGTATAATAACTGTTAATTATTTAAGATAGTACTATGATGTGCAGTATTCACTAGGTTAGATATTTATGAATCAAAGGCAGGTTTACAATAAACCTTGGAAATTTAGATTGTTTTGTATGCATATGCAAAAGAAACTTTAATTTGGAACCAAAGTTATTATTTTCATTGGGTCTAAGCATTTCAGACTTATAATCCATCATGAATTTAAGTCTTAAGTGTAATGAATATTTTGTAAGCATAGTAAATAGTCACTAATTTCATACTAGTATTTTCTCTCAGTGCCATGGATTTGTTAAAAAAAAAAAAAGGTGGGGGGGAGGGATTTATATGCAGCTTCATTTATAACTGAGATATTTAGGAAATTTAAGATTTCAGTTAACTCTTTTATTTAATGATCTTGTTCCCTGCTTTTTATTTTTAGGTTACTCATTTTTGTTTACCTCAGCTTCTTCCATTGCTTAAACATACCACGTCGTATCTTCATGAAGTTTTTGAATTTTATGAAGAAATTCTTACATGTCGATACCCATATTCTTGTTTTAAGACTGTATTCATCGATGAGGCTTATGTTGAAGTGGCTGCTTATGCTTCCATGAGCATTTTTAGGTTTGTATCCAAATTCAAAAGGCCTAAATTAGGTTAATGATGTGAAGATAGGTTATTTATTTTGTGATCAATTTTTAAAATTATTTATTTATTTAATTTATTTATTTTTGGCTGCGTTGGGTCTTTGTTGCTGTGCGCGGGCTTTCTCTAGTTGTGGGAGCGGAGGCTACTCTTCGTTGTGGTGTGCAGGCTTCTCATTGTGGTGGCTTCTCTTGTTGCAGAGCATGGGCTCTAGGTGCACGGGCTTCAGTAGTTGTGGCTCGCGGGCTCTAGAGCGTAGGCTCAGTAGTTGTGGCACACGGGCTTAGTTGCTCCGCGACATGTAGGATCTTCCCAGACCAGGGCTTGAACCCGGGTCCCCTGCATTGGCAGGCAGATCCTTAACCACTGCACCACCAGGGAAGCCCCTGTGATCAATTTTAAGATGCAGTTTGAACCTTTTCCCTTCAATTTAGTTATGGTTGGCTTTGTAGAAAATCCAGTGTTTTCAAAATTGAAAAATGTAGAAAAGCATAAAGAGGAACATTTCAAAATAACCCAAAAGATTCATAGTATCTTTATCCAGAATTAACTGATACTAATTTTTACATATGTGTTTTAGTCTCTTTTTGGCTTATGCATTAAAAACAAAAATGATGCAAGTTACTATATGGGTATCTAGTGAGGTTTTTGTCCTAGCACTATTTAAAAATTTATTGATATCATCAGAAATTTGTATGCAAAAAAAAAAAAGAAAGTTTTATTTCTTTTTTCTTTTACCCTCTTTACCTCCCTCCCTTCTTTCATTCCTTGAAAAGTGCCAAATTTAGAAGTTGTATGTCTCAGGGTCAGTCATTTTTTTGGGGGGGGTCTATTTTCTCTTCTGTAAAATGGACATAGTAATAGTGTTCTTGCCTTCTTCCGAGTTGTTTAGACAATCTGATGGGTCAGTGCATTTGAAAGTAAATAATATAGCACAAAACATTAAAGTATTATTAGGAAAAGATTTTTGAAATTAGAAGAACCCTTCATAAAAAGATTAGTCTCTGCTTAACATATCAGTTTCTGATTGATGCTACAACCCCCTACCCTCCTAAAAGGGTATTTATATTTTTCATGGAAATAAGTGGGAAACATTACAGTCCTTGCTTTAAACAAAAGTTATTAAGATTATGAATTTCAACTAAAATTGTAAAAGCTGTTGGGGACAGTATTCTGGTTTTTCTCTTTTATGTGTTAATTGAATTCTGTTATTTTAAAAGTGTGATTATTTTATTTTGATTGAATAATTATTTATTCTTGGTTATAATGAGCTGTCTCTTCTTTTAAATTCCAGCACAAATCTGTTACACAGTGCCATGATTATAGATGAGACACCTTTGACTAGAAGGTGTTTAGCCCAGTCCTTGGCCCAGCAGTTTTTTGGATGTTTCATATCCAGAATGTCTTGGTGAGTAATTTCAAAGTTTACAACTACTGAGAAGAGTCAGGAAAGTTTATTTTTATTTTCTTTTCCTGCAGTGTAAGTTGAACTTTGTCCTAACTGCAGATAATTAACAGACACTATTATATATATTTAAAGAAAAGTAATCAGTATAAATTTCATCCTAAATTTTTGGCCGTGTCCTCAGTATATCAATAGAGTTAATTTTGTAATATGCAATAAGAATAAGGTAAGAATTTTGATAACATCAGTTTCTTAAAGAACTAAATAAATACTGTAGATACAAGGACTTCAGTGTACAGAGAACTATAGTTAGAATTCTGATGTCAGTATTCAGTGCAATTGGTAATACTTAAGGTAAAATAATGGTCCTCTACAATAGTGATGATGCTGTAGGGATTTTCCTGTTAGTTCCTAGATTTGTACTAATTTACTTGAAAGATGTGAGAAATACAACACTTTATTTTCTTTTTTAAACTTGAGGTGAATTTGAAGAAATAGACAAAATTCCCTTAAGACTATAACTTACGATTATAATATATAGTATGTAAGTCTTGGTGTCTTTTTCTTTCTTTCTGGAGGGGAAAGGGTGGAGGGTAAGGCCTCTTGATTTGTAATTTTCCTAAGACATAGTTTCATTAAAGGATAGTATCTGGAACATGATAGACAAAATGTTTTAATGAACGAATGAATGAATGGATAAACGTAAGAATAAATGAATGAAAGGTGTCATTGCCTTTCCACTTAAGAAACTAAAAAATAAGTAATTAAACTTGAGGTCTTAGAATCTCACTGATAATTATGCATGGGATTGGTAATAAAAGAATGTGGACTTTTAAGAATTGAGCAGTATTGGGGCTTCCCTGGTGGCACAGTGGTTAAGGATCCGCCTGCCAATGCAGGGGACCCGGGTTTGAGCCCTGTTCCGGGAAGATCCCACATGCCGCAGAGAAGCTGAGCCTGTGCGCGACAACTTCTGAGCCTGCGCTCTAGAGCCCTCAAGCCACAACTGCTGAAGCCTGCGTGCCTAGAGCCCGTGCTCTGCAGCAAGAGAAGCCACCACAGTGAGAAGCCCAGGCACCGCAATGAAGAGTAGCCCTCGGTTGCTGCAACTAGAGAAAGCCCGCGCACAGCAACGAAGACCCAACGCAGCCATAAATCAATCAATCAAATCAATCAATCAAAAAAAAGAGAGAAAGAATTGAGCAGTATGGTCCTGGCTATGGGCACCTCTTTCCTTAGAGGCAGACAGTATGGGCAGACTTGGGTATAAGGGAAGCAGCACTGCCAGAGCAAAGCACAAACATAGGTACCTTGAACCAAGAGTATAAAGTGGTCTTATAATTAAGTTGATGCCAGATGTGAAGAAGGTACAATGAATGGATAGGCAGAATTCAGTCAGAGGAAGTGGGAAAACCAAATGGTTTGATAACTTTCATTTTCTTTAAGAAGGCAGAGAAGTACATGCTAATGCTTGTTCTGTTACCCTCTTTGGCCTTTGGCCAAAAATATCTGAAGAATTTTTATTATTAAAATAATAAAATTTATTATATTTCATTTATATTAAAAATATATAAAATAATGTATTATTATTTGACTTTTTGTTTAGGTCTGATGAATGGGTATTGAAGGGAATTTCAGGCTATATTTATGGTCTCTGGATGAAAAAAACTTTTGGTGTTAATGAATATCGCCATTGGATTAAAGAGGTAAAAGCAACTAGATCCATTTTCCACTTAGAAGTCAATAAGACATGTTAGTGTTCTCCAGATTTTCAAGTCGTGTGTCCTTTATTTTTTAGTAACTATAAAATACTTACTGTCATTTGAAAGTCCTTGAGTTTTTCCAGCAAAATGAGAAGCATTTTACAGAGAAAGACTAATCGTCTATTTTATCTGCTTTCCATTGTCAGTGTTGGCCTCCAAAGACTTTTTTGCTAAGGACGAGAATATTTAAGCTCCTTAAACATCAAGTTAGTTGTTAGATATATTCCAGCTCCTCATAGTAGTCATTTTTAATGTAATTTTGTGCTTTCTAAATTTGTTTAGCCTGAGAACCTAGATTCTGGAGTCAGTTTGCTTTTCATTTTGCTTCAGACATTCACAAGCTTTATTTATGATTTTGCTTAATCTTTCCAAGCGTCTTTTGTATAAGGAGAGTAAAGTAGTAGTAGTATCTACTACTACTAGTAGTATCTACTGCTACTACTAGTATGGACAGGGATTGTGAGACGTTATACGTGTAATGTGCATAGTGCCTACGTCATAATAAGTACTTATTGTATGTTGGCTAGTCCTTCAGTGTATTTATGTTCTCTGTCATTTTCACATCTTTTCCCATTATTTAAAGATTTGGCCAAAAAGAGAAAGTCAGTTGTATTTTGCCTAGCCCATTCTGTTCATATACATTTTAATCATATCATGTTTGTCTTCTCACCTCTCAGGGGGAAAAATTTCAGCCTTTAATAGCCTCATTAAATAGACCCCCTCTATCCTCCTTTTCTCATTTTATATACCTTCACCATCTAAACCTAAACTTAAGTAAGCCAAAAAGTAATTGCAAAATATTTCAAATATTGAGAACTATGAAAGATTCATACATCTAGAACTGAAGAGTCCATTTTTAATTTCAAAAACTTAAAGTGTTTCAGGCACTGTTACAAACATTTTATAAATAGTAACTATCTTAATCCTCCTAACTACTCTTATTATTTGCATTTTACAGATAAGGAAACTGAGGCACAGAGAGGTTAGGTTATTTGGCTAAAGTTACACAGCTAGTAAGTAGTAGAGCCAGGATTCAAACCCGGCTTTTAACCACTTCATTATGATTTTTCCCACTTCTCTGTACTGCTTGTATGTTACCTAAACTAGTCATGAATTTCCAGCACAGTTGTGTTGTCTTTTTCCACTTAAACTTTTATTTTTTCATTTTGATCTGTCATATTAAAGAAAACTAGAGAAGTTTTAAAATTATAGATCCTGTCATAATTTTATCCCTATTTGTTTTTACTTGCTTAAATCCTCCACCAGAAGCAAAATACAGAGAAGGAAGAAATAAACTTGGAGAACAGGTCAGAGAGGCTGGGGAGAGCCATTAGGAAAACTTGCCAGGCTACTGGCCAGCCCTAAAGTCACAAAGTAGAGAAGGTTTTTTGGCTCTATCATTCGGCCAGTTGTGTAGTCTGCTTTGTTTATAACATAAACTACCCTTCAAATACATTTCATTTATTTTCAGAAATTTACATTCTGATTCCAGGAAATTGGAAACCACAGTTGAATTCTAAAATTTGATATGTAAAATAATTTTCACTGACCCCTATTTTTATGTCTTTTTAAGGAGCTGGACAAAATAGTGGCATATGAACTAAAAACTGGTGGAGTTTTATTACATCCCATATTTGGTGGAGGAAAAGAGAAGGATAAGTATGTTTATTGTTCAGAGATACTACAAACCTTGTTTTATGGGATTAATCTTTTAGGATCACTTGTATGTGTATCGAGGCCCACACAGGCCAAAGAAGTGTTAATAATGGTCTGTAATAATACTGAGCCCATAGACATCGGTAGTATTCTAATTACTCCTTTCATTACTATTGCATGTGATGACTGTAAATGGATTTAAGCATTAAAAAAAGACTAAAAATAATAAAGCTTTTTTCTTTTTTCATGTTAATTTCCTAATGCTAATATATTGTACTATTCTCATAAATGTTTAAAAATAATAGAAAAGGCTAAGTAGATGATTTCAGCATCAACACATCCTACCTATACCTGTTTATCTGAATGGTCAGCTACCTAGACACTTATTTACTCTTTCCTTTTCTTTTTTTTTTTTTTTTTGGCGGTACACGGGCCTCTTACTGTTGTGGCCTCTCCCGTTGCGGAGCACAGGCTCCGGACGCGCAGGCTCAGCGGCCATGGCTCACGGGCCCAGCCACTCCGCGGCATGTGGGATCTTCCCGGACCGGGGCACGAACCCATGTCCCCTGCATCGGCAGGCGGACTCAACCACTGCGCCACCAGGGAAGCCCCCCCCCCTTTCCTTTTATTTCCCTTTTTCTCACTTTCCTTCTTTTCTTTCCCTTTCTATTTTTTAGCAAGTCACTGAGACAACCACTTATAACAACATAATGGTACTAGCAGGGATTCTTATTTGTTCTAGGGTCCATTAATTCCCTAAGGGAATATGGATTGAATTGGATGAGAAAGTTTTTCTGTATTTTTTACTCACCATTAACTGAAATTTTATATTTCTTTTAATTATGACTGTAGGTAACAGACAGTGCTGTGACTTTGTCAACAGTAGAAATCGTGGATGTTTTCTTGTCACATTTTAATTGTTAGCAAGTATCTTGAAATATTCTTTGCACTCATTACCTTAAAATTAGTACAGTAGACCACTGCTAGGTCTTGTTATTTAATGCATTAATAAACTAGCACATATGTTGGTAATGTCATAGTTTTAAAAAATATTTTGATAACTGTATTTCATTATAATTGGTTTCCTTTGTAAACCTGTGTGTTTTATTGTGCACATTTAAAAGCAGTTTTTTCTGTGGTCCGTAGGATTAACCAGACTACCCAAGTGTCTAAAAGTACAACAAAGGTTAAGAAACTGCAAGTTGTATAATCAGTAGTCTTTTCTTTGGTGGAAGTACGGTCACTGAGACAAGATTAGGTCAGTGGCAAGGCATAGGAATTTGGAGTTAGACAGACTTGGATTTTTGTAGTTACTGATTTTTGTGAGCCTAGAAAATTGTATAACCTTTGTGAGTGTGTGCGTTTTAACGTGTAAAACAACGATTATCCATCTTAACCATGTTGGTTGCCAGGATTACTTGAGGTAAAGCTTTATACATAGTATGCACTCATTAAAATGTTAGTTCCTTTCACTTTCTTCTCTTGACTGCCTGCTATATGGCAGTTTCCCAGCATATAATTAGAGCATTCCCATTGTGTGTAAATAATTATTTACACTAAATGCTTTTACCTTTGTTCTGTCCATTTATTTAGTTCCTTTTGTATGTTTGATTTTCAAAATTTATGTATAAAAGCAACACATGAACGCATGCTCTTTGAAGAGATTCAAAACAAGACAGTTCAGAAGCATGTGGAGTAAAAAGTAAAAGATCTTTTTTAGCCCTCTTACCACTTCTCACTCCCATCACTTCCTCTCCTTGGAGATAACCTGATTATAAATTTGGTATATTCCAGACCTCTTTTTTTTTCCTGGTCTTTATTTATGTGTATATGGCAGTTACAAAATACAATTTAGTCATGCGTGTTACTGTGTACTTCTCTTTTTTTAAAAAATTAACCGTATCTGTATTTTGGCAAGCATTCTGTGTGACTGTATGTGAATTTACTTTGTTCTATTTATATGTTATATAGTATTCCATTATACCTTGGAATTTATTTAACCTTTTTCATATTGCTGTCCATAAGCCCAGAAGTAATAGTGGAGTATAAAAGTAATTTTTCGGGCTTCCCTGGTGGTGCAGTGGTTGAGAGTCCGCCTGCTGATGCAGGGGACACAGGTTCGTGCCCCAGTCCGGGAAGATCCCACATGCCGCGGAGCGGCTGGGCCCTTGAGCCATGGCCGCTGAGCCTGCGCGTCCGGAGCCTGTGCTCCGCAACGGGAGAGGCCACAACAGTGAGAGGCCCGTGTACTGCAAAAAAAAAAAAGTAATTTTTCAAATATCAAATTACAAAATTTTATATTTCAGTATGCCATGCTTTTTTAAGGAAGTGTAATGACTATTCTTACACGTTGATTGTGAGAGTATAATTTGATACACTGATTTTGAAGGGTAATTTGTTAGTACCGATCAGAATTTTAAAATGGGTAATTTTTAGATTCAGCAATTCAACTTCTGAGTATGTTATCATATAGAAATTATTCTCCTAGATATTTGCCATACAGAAATACTGCACATGTATGAAGAGATAATCACTGTAGCATTATTTGAAATAATAAAGTATAAACACCTTAAATGTTCATGTATGTTGTAAATATTTTCTACAGACTGTACCTATCTTTTAATTTACTGATGATCTCATGTCAGAATTTTTAATTTTTACATAGTCTGGTCTATATGTCCTCTGGATTTTATATTTTTCCTTGTGAAGATTTTTCCCACCCCAAAATTATGAAAGAAATTTTTTTCCTTTATTTTCTTCTAGTACTTTTATAGTTGTTTTTGTTTAATATATATAATCCATCTTGAATATTTTTTGTATATGCTTTAACCTGGGGCTGTTGATTGGAATTGCATTGATTGTATGGATGAATTTGGAAAGCATTGAAATATTTACACTATTGTGTCTTCCTACCAGGAGGTTGGCATGTGTTTCTGTTCATTCAGATTTTCCTTTATGTCTAGTTAAGTTATTTTTAGATGTTTCCTAGTCTTCGTTGCTCTCATATTAAGGAAACTGCTAAGGTATTCCCATGAGGTTTTTGATTTATTGTCTTGATGTAGCTATGAAATTTATTGTTTATTTAATTCAAATTTGTTATATTAAATCTGTTTATTTTTTTAGTCCAGCATCCCATCTACACTTTTCCATAAAGCATCCACATACGCTTTCCTGGGAATACTACACTATGTTTCAGTGTAAAGCTCACCTTGTAATGAGATTGATTGAAAACAGGATCAGTATGGAATTTATGTTACAAGTAAGTATTAAAGAACTTAACAATTGTAAAGAAAGATCTGTTCTATATGTATATAATCTGAATACTATTCTGTAGAATAGGAGTCAGGGCATCCAATTAGCCGTTTGCCCAGTAAGTAACCTGTTCTTTTTGTTTGTGTTTCCTCAGATGTAGAGTGGGTATGAATACTTGACCCACTTAATGCAGGATTTTTATGAAGATAAAACTAAAATGTGAGGTTAAAAGTAAAACCTGTTTATGCTATGATTTTGTGTTTGGCATTATTTAGAATATTAAGGATGAAGTGCCATTTACAAATATTTTCAATAGAAAAAAGCACATTTATCTAAAAGATGGTTATTTTTGCTATCGCTAAATTCTGCCATATGTCTTAAGCAAGTTTTGGCGGAAATAGTTGATATGTACTAGTTGAGGTAATAGAAAGCCAGTTGTATTATAAATGTTCAGCTATTCTTTTTCCATTGATAATATTCTTAGAGGTAAGTGGAAAATAACTTTTTAGTAATCTTTTTTTAAAAAGCATTTTAAATTTGCCTTAAAGTTAAGTTTCTTGAATCCTTCTGTCCTTTATCTTGCCTTTAAAGAACAGAAATATTAAATGAGATGTGGTCTGTAAAGAGCCGGTTCACTTCTTAGAGTGGTATAAATGCAAATGAGTGTTCTCAACTTCTTAAAGAACGTATGGTTCCTATGTAAAGCTCGTAGCACAATATGTTATAGGTGTTGTATAGTATTATAGCTCTTAAAAACACAGTATTCATTGTCTGGCCAGGATGTCATTAAAATTCAATTATATTTAGAGGAAGAATGATTTTATAGTCTGGCTGTTTAAATCTTTTCATGCTTCCACTGCTAATAGTCTTTAATTAAAACAATCAATGAAGTAAATGTGAAATTGTCTTTTGTAATTGTCTGTAATAAAGTTATAATGCAAAGTGGGAATAGTACAGAATTGCAAGGAATGTATATTATCTTATACAAACTAAATGATACTTTGATTCTTGCAGGTTTTCAATAAACTGCTAAGTTTGGCTAGTACTGCTTCATCTCAGAAGTTCCAGTCACATATGTGGAGTCAGATGTTGGTTTCCACATCTGGATTTTTGAAATCCATCTCGAATGTCTCTGGCAAAGACATCCAGCCTTTAATAAAGCAGTGGGTGTATCCTTTTCAATAGCAGTTCAGCAAAGGAGGGAAGGTTATGTGTATAAGGGGAAGGAGGAAGAAAAGGGCTTTGCGGGATGAAAGGAGGTAAGTAATAGTAGAAATAACCAGGAACTGTAAATCATTTTCTCTAAGGTGCCTACTAAGTATTGAGACACACATACATACACATCTGTATTTGTAAAATTTGGCATAATTTTAAAGTACCTTTTAATGTGTGAGTATAGCAATAGGTTTGATGGTGAGGGAGGTAAATAATCCACCAGACAGGCCTGTAGGATTACTTGTAAGATGCAGTGGTCTGGTGACTTCTAGATGTGGTTAGAGGTTGGCACAATTTGAGTGTTATCTTGGAACTTTTCAATTGTTACATTTTTTTCATTTCAAGGCACTATATTAATAACCCAGTAGAGTGGTTTTGCTTCTTTCAAAAAAACTAATTTCTTAATGTTTCAGAATTTCTTTTTAAATCTGGGGAAACATTTTTCACAAGAATTTTGAATACTTTGCCACCTGGTTTAGAGTGGAGTACGCTCTTAAGCTTTGAACCGGGGGGAATGCATTTGAAAATTATTACTACCCTAATGAATAATTTATTTTGTTTAGTACGTATTTATTTTAGTATGCAAAAATTCCTTTACAATTCTTCAGAGACCAGAGCGGAGTGGTAAAATTTTATGGAAGTTTTGCCTTTAATAGAAAACGAAATGTCTTGGAATTGGAAATAAAACAAGATTATACATCTCCTGGAACTCAGAAATATGTGGTAAGGTTTTTTTCCAAAATGGCCTCCTGCACTGCTTTCTCGCCAGTTTAAATAAAGGAAGGGTTTATGGTTGGGGAGCTGGTTGGAAGTTTCATAGTGAGATTTTGTTTGCAAAGAATGAAATTGAGAAAACACCGTCAGGGAAGGGAGAAGAGGGTTGCTGATACAGATCTTGGAGGAAACAAATTCTCCCAATTATCCCCAGCTCTGGTACCAGCTGCCTTTCTGTGTCTCCACATGGAGGTCTTGTATAGTGTTATATTATATCTTGATATATATACCTGTACACATAAGAACACACATTGGTTTTTTTTCTAGTACTATCTTTGAACAGTATGTTTCTTTTTAAAGGGACCACTTAAAGTGACAGTACAGGAGTTAGATGGATCCTTCAATCATACATTGCAAATTGAAGAAAACAGTCTTAAACATGATATACCCTGCCATTCCAAAAGCAGAAGGTAGGCATTGGATCATAACTATAAACTTCAGTCTCACAGATTAAAATGCCAAAATAAAAACCCTAATGTATACCTAATTTTTAAGTAGAGAACATGTTATCTAGTATTTCCCCCCCCCCTTTTACTTCAAGTTAGTATTACCAAACGTTCTTTTTTTTTTTTTTTAATTTATTTATTTTTGGCTGCGTTGGGTCTTCGTTGCTGTGCGCGGGCTTCTCATTGCAGTGGCTTCTCTTGTTGCGGAGCGTGGACTCTAGGTGTGCAGGCTTCATTAGTTGTAGCACACGGGCTCAGAAGTTGTGGCCTGTGGGCTCTAGAGCACAGGCTCAATAGTTGTGGTGCACGGGCTTAGTTGCTGTGTGGCATGTGGAATCTTCCCGGACCAGGGCTTAAACCCGTGTCCCCTGCATTGGCAGGCAGATTCTTAACCGCTGTGCCACCAGGGAAGTCCCCAAACATTCTTTATTTGCTTTCTGTTCTTGACAACATTTGTATCCTTAGAATTAAATAATTAATTTTAAAATTTAGGTTTGGGAATCCTTATTTTGTAGGGACAGGGGGAAGTGGAATGGAAGTTCGAGTTTTTGGAGCCAGGAAAACTTCAAGACAAATCTCTTAGGTTCATTCTTATTAGTCTCATTTGATTAATGTCTATAGAAAATATTGGGGAAATGATCATTGACTATAAGGAGAGTAGCTGAATACATATGTCACGAAAAGCCCCTGCATCTTCTTTACTACGTCTCCTTTACTCTCCCTTTTCTCTGTATCACCATGCCCTGAAAGAACATTCTTGATGTCTTTCAAAGGCACGTTACCAGTTTACTTAAAAAATGTCCAATGGTTCATCTTTTGTTTAATATATTTTTTCTTTACCACTTTTTTTGTTTTTTAATTCAGCTATTAGCATATGCTCTGAATAGTGAAAGGAATGTGTAGTAATATCAAAATTTCAGGGACAGAAGTCTTATACTTATGACTATACTTAGGTTATCTCACACAGACAAGAATGTCAGTTGATTTTGAAGGCGTTTAGAGAACTTGATTCTGAAATCTCTGTAATCATTCTCTGTGAAAATTCTTTCTTAGTTCAAAGTGAAATTCTTCTTCTTTTTGTCCTGTGCACCTTTGAAATTGAGAACATCTGATTGCTACCCTTTTCATAATATTTCCTTTGTTTTGTTTTCTCTGTAGTAATAGCACATCATTTATGTATCCTTTGGTGTGAGGAACATAAAAAGACTGTGCTCTCTTTTCCTATTTTGTCCTCATGTGACCATGCATTTAGTGTAGTGTCCAGTAGATTTTATGATTCAGGAGTAATTTGCATGGAAGCAGTTGCTTTTGTTTTGGCTTATCTTAAATCTTGTGCATATTAATTAATTATACATATTAATTAGTACTGTTAAGATGTTTTGTGGTTTACCACTTGCTTTATTTCATATAGGACAGCACCTTGCATGTACATAACATGTTCAGAATTATTCATGTCTCATTTCAGGCCTGGTTATTTTTTCGTTTTTTATAAAGGATTTCCTTATTTGGTAGATCTCTTATCTTTCTGTATAAAACTTCCAGGTACCAGTTTTTGGGAATATATATATGTTTTAAGTTAACATTTAGTTGTATATTTCTGATTTTTGTTAAACTTTGATCAGGAAGACATTTTAATATCATTTACTTCATTCCCTTCAGTTTCAAAATAGACAGGTTTTGTGGTATTTAAATTCCATTACATTTTCTATCTCTTCCTCCTTAGGATATCTTTCAACACTATGTGAAATTCTTAATTTGAACTTCAGCTGCTCTTTATCTGTTTTCAGAATTGGAAATGTCACAATTTTCAGACTTACTTTTCCTTAAATGTAGGAATAAGAAGAAAAAAATTCCACTGATGAATGGAGAAGAAGTTGACATGGATCTTTCTGCAATGGAGTAAGTTAGTTACTTAAGTTTAAGGATATAACATTTTCTGCATTCTCATTTGTCTTGTAATATATTTACATCTAAAAGTATGTAAATGTCCTGAAATTAGTACATTTAATACTTTTAGAAGGCAATAAAAACCTTATGTTGAAAACAAATTTTAACATAAAATTATAATTAATCAAAGAGAGAAAAGTGAATCTAGCCTGGCCCAGGTGAAATTCAGAGGAAGTAGCCTTGAATTAGTTTTCTTGCTTCCCTCGTGGCCTCTAGAGCATTGCTTCTCAAACTGAAGTGCGTGTAAGTCACTTGGGGAATCTTCTTAAAATTCAGTTTCTGACCCAGCTCTTCACTAGTGGGTCGTGATAGTTTGCATTTCCAGTGAGTTCTCAGATGTTATTGGTTTTCTTTGTCTTTGGACAAAGCCCCAGGGCACTTTGAGACTTGCTATGTTTGCAAAAAACAATTTAAATATCATTGTAAAAATTTTGTGGTAATATTTATTGATTGACAGGCATTTTATTTTTAAATATAATGTAGCTCAGAGTTTATTTCGCCCATCCATATTGTGCCTGTGTAGTTTTTATAAAACATCTGTAATTATTTACTAACTTGGTTACCAAATATCACTTCTATTTATTACACAGTTTATATAATCTTTCCATATTAAGTCCTTGCCTGTAGTAAGTACCCAGTAGTATTTGTTGAATTGAGTTTATATTTCAGGTGGTGTTCTTTGATAAGAGTGTTAGACTAGATTTTTAGGCTGGTTGCTTTTCTCTTTTTTGGCCACGCCCCAGGCGGCATGAGAAATCTTAGTTCCCCAACCAGGGATCAAACCCGAGCCCTGTGCAGTGGAAGTGTGGAGTCTTAACCACTGGACCACCAGGGAAGTCTCTAGACTAGATTTTTAAAACTGTTCTTGTTACTTTGAGAGGTACATGAGGATAAATTTATGCTATACCTCTGAACTATGATTTCAGAACTTTGTCTGATAAAAATGATCATGAGTCTAGCATTTTTTAAAAAATAAGTCAGCTAAACAAATTAATTTAATAAATTAATAAGAAATAAGTTTATCTGGGACTTCCCTGGTGGTCCAGTGGCTAAGACTCTGCACTTCCAATGCTGGAGGCCTGGGTTCGATCCCTGGTCAGAGAACTAGATCCCACATGCCACAACTAAGAGTTCGCATGCTGCAACTAAGAGTTTGCATGCCGCAAGTAAAGATCCCGCATGCCGCAACGAAGATCCCGTGTGCCACAGCTAAGACTGGATGCAGCCAAATAAATAAATTAGTTAATTAAGAAAAAAAAGAAATGTTTATTTTAGTTACAGATTGATGTCTCATAAAGAGTGGCATTTATAGCCATTGGCAAGTATTAGACTTTAGGAAGTAAAATGAAGAAATTTGGTCCAATTTCCCCTTTTCACATCATACAATCACTAATCAAAATCCCCAAATCAATATTTTCAGATGGATTTTTTTGTTTCAACAAGATCAATATAGGGCTACCCTGGTAGCGCAGTGGTTAAGAATCCGCCTGCCAATGCAGGGACACGGGTTCGAGCCCTGGTCTAGGAAGATCCCACATGCCGTGGAGCAACTAAGCCCGTGCGCCACAACTACTGAGCCTGAGCTCTAGAGCCTGCGAGCCACAACTACTGAAGCCCGCGCCTAGAGCCCGCGAGCCACAACTATTGAAGCCCGCACCTAGAGCCCGCGCTCTGCAACAAGAGAAGCCACCGTGATAAGAGAAGCCTGCACACCGTAACGAAGAGTAGCCCCCACTTGCTGCAACTAGAGAAAGCCCACGTGCAGCACCGAAGACCCAACACAGCCAAAAAAAAAACAAATATATAAATAAATTTATAAAAAAAAGGATCCATATAGATGGACATTGTGAGAAACTTGAAATTCATATTAAACATAATGAGAAAATTGTCAACGTGATCTTTAAAAACATGAACGCAGTAAAACTGCATGGAGAAGGGAATCTGGTTAATAAATGCTGTTTTTTATAAATATATGAAATTGAAAAAATAAATAAAAAAGAAAATTATATTTTCTTTCAGTGCTGATTCTCCTTTGCTGTGGATAAGGATAGACCCAGACATGTCGGTATTGAGGAAAGTAGAATTTGAGCAAGCAGATTTTATGTGGCAGTATCAGCTCCGCTATGAGAGGGATGTTGTGGCACAGCAAGAGTCCATTTTGGCCTTGGAAAAGTTCCCCACTCCAGCATCTCGGCTTGCCCTAACTGACATATTAGAACAGGAGCAGTGTTTCTACCGCGTGAGAATGTCAGCTTGCTTCTGCCTTGCAAAGGTGAGATTATGTACAGTAGAAAGAAAACAAGATGGCTGATGCGTATTTTAAAAAAACAAAATTATCTCTAAAGGTGAATTAAAATTCACCGTAGTCTTTAATTTTACTTGGTGGTTGGTCTCTTGAAAGCTTTTGCCAAATGCTTTTAACAAGGCTGATTTGAAGAAACACGTTTTGACCTGAAAATAAATAATGCACTAAAATTTTATAGTTGTTAAACTGAGTTTAAAACCAAAGAGAATTTTCCCATTTTACTGGATTGCCGACCAAAGAATTGTTAAAGCAAAGAATGTAAGAAATTCCTTGGTTTGAGTGATATTTTATATTGTAGTACATGAAATCAGTTCATCTTAATTATCCCACTGTGGTGGTGATTTCTTGTTGGTTTGAACTTAGTAATCAATATTAGGGATATGGAATTTAAAATGATAGGTTCTATTATTTAACGTAATAGAAAAGTTAATTTATTAAGAAAACTACATATTTTTCTTTAGATACAAAAAAACCCCTGAAGGTAGAACAAATGAAAGCCAGAAAATGCAGACAAATATTTGGCCAGAAATACTGGGTTCCAGGTATTTAAAAAGCATATTGGTACTAGGTTCATTCCCATATAGTAACTCTCTTGCCTTCCTCCCTGCTAAATCCACTTGTCCAGCATTTCAACAGATCATAATGGTTTAGATTTGTTTTATCTCTAATGGTAACTAGTGAGCAGTTTGATTCCTACATCTACTCAGATATATGAGGGAAAATGTGATTTTCTTTGATAATCATCTGCTAAGGATGTAATTTCATTGCTCCTATAAAGTTCTTCGTGATTCTCACATGCAAAATTCTTAGCAGATCTGTAAAATTATAGACTTATTTGAAGTTAATTATAATTTCATTCTTTTCAGACATGATTTTTATATACACTAAAAGTATCAATAGCAAGATGTGGATTTTTTTGTAAAGTGTTCTTACAGACTTAGGTGGTAGCACTGTACTTGCTTATTTTTAAATTAGGGTAGATTTAAAAGCCTTATTTAAAATCCATGGTGATGTTTCTATCTGATAAATTTAAAACTTTAGAACTGCATCTGCCTAAATGGACAAAACTTACTCAGAATAAAGTCTTTGCAAACAAGTTTTCTTAAAACATAAGAAGAGTGCTCCAGTTTAGAAACTAACTTGTTGAAAACAGTTACAAGTGTACATAAGAATTTTAGGGGAGGTAGAGTTTATATATATTTATAAATATATAAATGTATTTATATACATTTTCTTGGAAATGATCATGAGAAGCTAAAATGTATTAAATTTCTAAGAACTGAAATTGTTAAAAATGAATCCGATTGTATTGATAACTTTTAGAAAGCTATTTTATTTATTTAAAAATATGTTTTCCATGGTGGTCAAATTACTTCATTTTCTAATTACTTGCAGATTGCAAATTCAATGGTGAGCACATGGACAGGACCACCAGCCATGAAGTCACTCTTCACTAGGATGTTTTGTTGTAAAACTTGTCCAAACATTGTGAAAACAAACAACTTTATGAGCTTTCAAAGTTACTTTCTACAGAAGGTACAGTCTCCCTTCTAGTTTTCTTATGATTGTTTTTTGCCAATATCTGTATATCTCATTTTAACCTGGGGACTCTTCAAATATTATTTACTTTCTTATAAATGATTTTGTCTGTGTTCTCTTTTTGCTCCTAAAATGTTTTCCAAAGTTTCAGTTGTTCATTGATTTTATGAACTGTGTGCGAGTAAGTCACTGTCCATATTAATACTAAAGTAAGTAGAAATGGATAATTTGACTTTTTGGTTGGTTACATGGGGGATGGAGGTATGGGTGGGTCCTTCTGATGGTCATCCTTGTAGGATGTGGACAGCATTTCTGAGTCAGAGACAATACAGCACACAGCTCTAGTTTCAGTCCCAGCTCTGCTGCTCACTAGCAGTTTGCAAGAGGACAAGTTTCTTAACTCTCTAAGCCTCAGTTTACTCAACTGTAAATTTATCTTTTTTTAAAATTAAATAATATCAAGCATGTGAAGTGTTTCGTACTATATTCTTATCAAATAGCAAGTTTTTTACAAATGGTAATTTAGAAAGTGGTGGTGTGATAGAGCCACTGTTTTAGGAAGTGATGTGGGAATGGCAGGGTGGTCAGCATTTGGGCAATTTGGAAGTCATTTGTAAAATATTTTGAGTAAGTTAGTAATGAAGGCCCAGATTAGATTAACTGGATTAACTACAAGGAGGAGTAAAGTTGAAGTAGAAAAAAACTAATGAAGCCTATTCTTTCATGATTTGGTGTTGAAGAGTGTGAGAAAGGTGACAGGTTGAGGATAAAGCAAGGCTGAGAAAGGACATTTCAGGTTTTGTTTTGTATAGAGGGAGAAAAAGCTTGAGGCATGTTTGGCACAGAGAAAGGAACCAGTGGAGAAGCAGAGATGAAATATTCATCTCTTGGGAGCAAGTAAATATAAAAAACATAAGATAGAGCAAATTCTGAAGTTATTAGTAGTGGGTGGGGACATAGTTGTGAGGTTAATTTTAGAAAAGATAAGAACATTCCTTTTTCTGAGGCAGGTAGAAAGCAGATTAAAAGTAAATGAAATGATAGATGTTGAGGGGAATGTTAAGCAAGGTGAGATTTGTATGTGATGGAGAGAAATGTGAAAAGAATTACCCAGCCACATGCTGAGAGTGGAAGTCATGACATATTGATAGTGAATTTCATCAGCAGAACAGATTCAGGAGATCGGGTTTGGGAAAAGCCAATATTGGTGTGATCAAAGAAGTCTGAGGCATCCTGTTATTTTAAAGAACCGAGCATTTCATAGTACTTGAACATGTTGCTCAGCTCTCTATTGCCATTTCACTAATGTATGGTCTGAAAGCAAGTTAATTTCTTTGACTACCGAATGTGTCCCCTTCATTATGCCATTGTACTTCCATATACCTGAGATCAATATTCAGATTGGGAGTTGTGATCCATTAATGAGGGGGGTCATGAAATCAATTTGGAAGTTTTTTTTTTTAAATAAAAGAAAACAATAGGCAGTATCAGAATGCGACACATGAAATAAGGGTAGGTGTAAGGTTTTTTTTGTTTTATTTTTTACTTTGTATACATGACGTGTGTGTGTGTGTGAGGTTGGGATGTAAATGTATTTCTTACTGTGGGTTACAGTCAAAAAAATTGGAAAAGCAGTGCTTTTAGACTAGTTCACCTTTCACATAATACTTCTAGTGGCAGAAAAGAGAGAGAGAGGATTAGTGCTTAAATCAAATTTAAGTCCTATTTCTATGGGAAAAAAACTTTCCCTCAGTTCTTACAGCATTAATAGTAACTATTGTAGCACTGACCGTCCCCTTGCTTCTGGTCCTTCAAGCAAGCAAAGGAGTCCTGCTACTTTCTGTCCCCCAGCTTAGAGGGAATAGTTATTTTGAATCAGAAGACGGGGTAGTCCAAATCTCTCTGTGTACTGGGGACTGTGATGTCTATTTGTCTGTAGTTCTGCCTCGAGTTTGAATAGCTTGGTTTTACTGGTAGAGGTTACCACTGTGAGTCAGGCTTCTACTTCCTTAGAAAAGTTGCCTATGAAAATTTGGAGAGGAGAAAGTTAAGCTGGATTTTAGATAATTTACCATTTTTCCTTAGGCTGAGAATGGGGCAGTGGTACTGGAGAATCAGTATCTTCTCAGACTGGTGATTGAACTCTACTGTCTGCCTGCCACATGCCTCCAGCCACTGTATCCATTAATCCTGAAAATGGTTGTGAGGAAACTAGACTCCTGCCCAGTAAGCAACTAGCTATAATAATCCATCTTAATAGGCAGTGGTGTAGAAGTTGAACAATGGTCTTATCTAATGTTAAAGCCCATACCTTGTCCCTTGTAAAACACGGAACTGAATTTACATTACACATACCTCTTCTGACAAATGGGCTACAGAGTGTATCCAGTTATGCAGCTTTCCCCTTGGTTTCCTACTCAGTTCCTTTGTTAGCATGTTTGAGACATGTTCCCAGTGGGAGGGGTAGGAATCGGTGGGGGTTGGAGTCCATCCAGATACCTGTGTCAGCCCCAGAGTAACCCTGTTTCAGCATATACTTCATTGAATTGTAGTAATGAAAATTAAACAAAATTTTTTTTTTGTAGACTATGCCAGTTGCGATGGCTTTATTGAGAGATGTTCATAACCTTTGTCCCAAAGAAGTCTTAACATTTATTTTAGACTTAATCAAGTACAATGACAACAGAAAAAATAAGGTAAGATACCTTAGTATTATAAAAGTAGCCAGTGATATTTTGTTTTTAAAGAAATATTTAGACTGTGAAATCATTGTTGTGTCCATTGTACTTGAAATTTATAGAGAAAGAAATATACAAACATGATTTATTATAATCAGTACATGAAAACCAAGATTACTTGGTTTTTAAATGTTCTGTATGCTGTTATAACGTGGAGATAGAAGTACATCAAATTTTGGGAACTCAGCTAACTTTTGTTTTGGTGACGTCTGACAGCTCAATTTTATTTTTATTCCTTTTTTCTTTTATCAAGTGATACCCAGAAAACAGTTCCTCTTGGGATAACTTGTTCATTGATGAATTTGACTTTTTTCTTTTTTACCATTATGTGTGTTTTATTCATTTATTTAGTAAATTGCTATTGAATGCCATGCTTCAAAAGTTATTTCACCTTACTTGTTATCATTCTAACCATCAGCAAGTGTTTTTGAGAATATATGCTATGCTAGGCGGTATACCACGTTACATAGAAAGAATGCATGGTAGTTGCCGTCTGGAATTTCATTTAAATTAAACGTCTATTGAAGAACTGCTGCATATCACAGTCTGATTCTGGGGCCTCAAGGATTCAGCCTAATGGGGAAATCAGATAGGTAAACAGGTTATTCATAACTGCTAAAGTGGAGGTATGTATACACAAATTTCTAGGGAGATTCAGAGGAAGTAGTGCCTTCTTCCAAGGGTATAGAGAGACACTCAGGGAAGTTTTGTACATAAGATGTGACCCTCGAACTGAGTCATAAACAATAGGATTTTCCCAGTCTGAGTAGGGCCAGTCTAGGAAGGTTACTCTGAGCAGAAGGAACAGCACATATAATGACACATGTAACTTGTAGGATAAGTTGAATTCATGAGAAGTTTAATAAAACATTACAACAGTAAAAAAAAAGTCACAAGTGGACCTCCCTGGTGGCGCAGTGGTTAAGAATCTCCCTGCCAGTGCAGGGGACATGGGTTCAAGCCCTTGTCCAGGAAGATCCCACACGCCGTGGAGCAACTAAGCCTGTGCACCACAACTACTGAGCCTGCGCTCTAGAGCCCGCGAGCTACAGCTACTGAGCCTGCGTGCCTAGAGCCCGTGCTCCATGACAAGAGAAGCCAGTGCAGTGAGAAGCCCACTCACCATGACGAAGATTAGCCCCCACTTGCCGCAACTAGAGAAAGCCCATGCGCAGCAACGAAGAGCCAACGCAGCCAAAAATAAATAAATAAATTAATTAATTAAATTTTAAAAAGTCACAAGTGTTTTATTTACAAATGGTGATTTATAGTGAAAAATCAAGAAGGCAAAATTTTCCTCTTTAAGTCAGTAGAGTAACATTCAAATGATTTGAGAGTCCTTAAAAAAATTATTTCTTTAAAGAATGCATTATAGCTGATACACTTTCTTTCCATTTTTGAATATTGTTAAAAAAGATTTTGTAAGATTCTTTCCTTCCTAATCTGCTGGTTTGTTTTGACTTTCACTTATAGTATTGCTTTCTTCACCTACACGTGAATTTCTTTTTTTGAAGATATAATTGTCTTCAATTAAGACTAGCATACATCTTAATCCCTGAAGATATTAAGGACAGAATAAATGCAAATAATAACAACAGTAATAATAGCTAGTTTTTTGTATGTTCCATGACCTGTACCAAAACTTGATTAATATGATCTTCATCAGACCTGTGAGATAGACACTATAATTATCTCAGTTTCCATTTGAGGAGATAGAAGCTAATAAAAGCTAACAGATTTACTCAAGGTCATATATGCGGTAGGGCCAGGAGCAAAACCTAGATTTGTCTGATGTCAAAACTTAAAAATTATTGTTGAGAGAAAAAGATTTTGTTGTTATTTAAAGATTTGCAGATTAATGGATTAAAACTGGAAGAAAAGATGTGATTGGATGGTGCCTAAGAATAGTTCATTGATTTTCTTATGTTTGTTTTTAAAGTACTTCACTTCCAACCACTAATGATTTGTCTCTGAGGGCTTTGGTTAAGCATATTTTTTAAAAAAGGTTCACTATATAAAGTGCATGAGAAGAAATGAAAGATTTTTCTGGGATTAAGATTAAATTAGAAATACAGAACATTAAATGCCAAAAAGAAGTTGGGATTTGGGGGTGGGAAGATATTTTTTAAAATTTTAACATCTCATGAATTGGGCAGGAGCGTTAAATTTAATATTCTAGATAACTTAGTTTTCAAGAAGACTAAAATTAAATCCCTTTCAAGCCTGGCTATTAGTCATTTTATATGAAAATCTTTTATATATACACATGAATTTCTAACATATTTCTAATAAATCATATATACATTTATGAAATTTGTCTTCTTAAATAAGTATGCAGAACATGGGTTGAACTATTCCTGATACCAAACGATCATTGTTAAAAACTTCAGTCAGCCTTTGCTGCAGTACGTTGACGTTGATGCCTTCAGTTGTTTTTTTTTTGTGGGAAGTTTTGCTGTATGTACTAAATGCCCCCACACCCCCCCAGTTGTGTTTCACAAATTATTTATTCTTCACTTGACTTTGGGGTGATCAGATAATCTAGCCTGTTCGATTAGGAGTATAGTGTCTGTGAGAATTGGATATGGTCTGAGGGGTAAATGTTAAATATTTTGGTTTTTGTACTTCATCCACATCCCTGTCTCATTTTTAATTTCTGAATTTATTCTGTGCTCTGAATACTTAGTTCAGAAACAATGGTTAAGTAAATGGTCTTTTGCTTTGTTAGCAAAGTAGTTATCAGAGGTAACAATGAAACTATAAAAATACTTGGAGAAAACCTATGAACATTATTTAAATGATCTCTGAATGCAAATGGCCTTTCTGAGTGTGAAACAAAACTTAGAAACCGTAGAGAAAAGGTTGACTGAAGTTATAGAGATTAATTTTTTTAATCATTAGAACAGTTTGAAAACAAAACTCGTCCATGGTGAATACTTGTGGAGTATTTTTTCTTTGGTTTTGTTTGTTTTTATGTGCCTTGTTTTTTTTCCTACCTGGTATTCGAACATAGGAATGTTTAGGGACTGTGCCATTATGTGTGTCAGTTGGAGGTTCTGGCTCCATGGTGGAAGTCAGAAGGGGCCAGGTCTTCTTCCTTTGTCTCCTAGCAGTTTGTTTTACCACAGCATAATCCCAACACTGCTGATAGAAGTAATTAATTTGCTTGCTCCATGTTCAGATTTCTAGGCTAGAGCATCTGAGTTGCTGAGTTTAAATCAAACCACACCCAGATTGCTTTCAATAAATTGCTTCTCTGGGAATTGACTGGGATATGGATTTAGGAATTTTTATTTGTTTTTTTGGATGGTTTCCTCCCTTTTCTCTGCTTCTCTTGCTAGAACTCCTATTATTTGTATGTCATGTGTTCTACACCAGCCTTCCAACTTCCTTGTGCTTTCTTTCCTATTTTTTATCTTTTTTTTTTTTGCTCAAAATTTTTGGAGTTTTTTTCAATTTTATATTCCAATTTAATTTTTATTCTGATTCTCTGCATATTTCTTTTTTTAAAAAATGTATTATCCTGTTGGAAGGGATATCATTGGTTACTTCTCAGACAATATTAATGGTCACTTTTGAATTTTTTTCCCTCTACTGGTTTTCTTTTCCTTGTATACTCTTATTTCCTCCAAGTCACTTTTCCCACTTTGTTCTGGTCTCTCTTTATGTTAATGCTTTCTTCAACTATCTGGTGACCCTTGGTTGGATGTTTTAGATGAGAATAGAGCACTGAAATAGCTGATTTGAAGCTCTGTATTACCAGCAGGATTTGTGGACTGTGGTCTTCCTTTTAGAGGAATCTGGCTAGATTACTATGAGAGTGTCTTACATGTAGTAAACATTTGTCAAGTAAAGTAATGTATTTCTAATTAGTAGACCTCTTTCACTCTTTTTTCCACTGTGTGACTCTATACAAAGGACGGAATTGAATACTAACCTGAAAACTTGCTTATGTTTTCAGATGAATTATGTTTTTAAGTTATCATATTTTATTTTATTAACTTTTGAATAGACATGTAAATTCTGTTGTCTTCTCGTAATTATTTTTTGGCTTAGTTTTCAGATAACTATTATCGTGCAGAAATGATTGATGCCCTTGCCAACTCTGTTACGCCTGCAGTCAGTGTGAATAATGAAGTTCGAACTTTGGATAATTTAAATCCGGATGTGCGACTCATTCTTGAAGAAATCACTAGGTTTTTGAATATGGAAAAACTTCTTCCGAGTTATAGACACACCATCACTGTCAGGTATGATGATTCTTCGTATTTGTTTCTTAAAGTTATTTGCTTTCATAATTATAAGAGAAATTTATTTGCATAGAGAATTGGGAAATATAGTAAAGTAAAAGAAAATCCTATATGATTCTACCACCCATGGATAAATTATTGCTATTTTGGAGAATGGCCTTCTAAATTTTTTCCTCTGGTAACTATATAAATTTTAAATTATTTGCCATATTGTATATATAGTTTTTATATTCTGCTTATATCATAAACACTTTCTCATGTCATCAGAAATTCTTCATAAGCATTGTATTTGATGTCTGCATAATCTTTTATCCCATTGGATATAATTTAAACTCTATTATAGTTTGTTGTTTATTATTGTATAATTATAATAGTTATATAATAATTATAATATAATATTATTATACTATATTATTAGTTTATTGTTAGGCTTCTTTTACGGCTTCTGTCAACTTTGTATGTATGACTGTCGACAAGTTCTGTCTATTTCATGAGGAGTTCGCTAAAAAAAAGTTGATTTACCCATTCAACATTATGAACAGTTTCAACTTTCCATATATACTAGTGAATAAACTATATATGTATTACTAAAACTTTTGGAGAGAATACTTTATTTAAGTTATGCTTTATGCTAAATACATTTTTCTGAAGTGTGTTCCAGTTAAAATACCTGAAACTGAATTTCCAAAGTTTTGAAATTAGTTTTCTTTTAATAGGGTTTTTTATTGTCATTGCAAAAATTGAATGTTAAAAAATTAAAAAGTGGATTCAAATTACATTCATTTTTCAGCTTACTGTTACGGATTAATTTCTAATGCCTTGGAAACAAGTTTAAAAGAGTATTTAACTATAAATACATTTTCCTAGTTGTTTGAGAGCCATACGAGTGCTTCAGAAGAATGGCCATGTGCCAAGTGATCCAGCTCTTTTTAAATCTTACGCAGAATATGGCCACTTTGTGGACATCAGGATAGCAGCTTTGGAAGCAGTTGTTGACTATACTAAAGGTAATGCTTTAGAAATATATGCCCATAATCATTTTATCAATAGAAAGAATTGTTTACCATTTACTATTTAGTTATTAGGGTTTTCATATTATGTACAATACAGATATTTTGATTTTAAATTCTTGACTCACTGATTGAGAGTTTTTGGTAAATGTAGAATTCATATAAAAATTAGTAAATGAGGGAAAAGAAAAGAGTTATAGATAGATATCTTTGGTCTTTCTGAAAAGTTAGTGTATCATTTTATAGCTTTAATTACATGTTATTTTAAGAAATAGAAGGTTGGGGAGAAATTTCTAATTACATAAGGTTTCAAGAAAACATTTTGGGGCTTCCCTGGTGGCGCAGTGGTTGGGAGTCCGCCTGCCGATGCAGGGGACGCAGGTTCGTGCCCCGGTCTGGGAGGATCCCACATGCTGTGGAGTGGCTGGGCCTGTGAGCCATGGCCGCTGGGCCTGTGCGTCCGGAGCCTGTGCTCTGCAATGAGGGAGGCCATGGCAGTGAGAGGCCCTCGTACCGCAAAAAAAAAAAAAAAAAAGAAAACATTTTGTACCTGTCAAAACTGTTATCTGTGAAAGTAGAGCAAGAGATACAAGTAGGAACTTCAGGAGGGGGATTAGGCAAGGCTTTGTGAAGTTGAAAAAAAAATAAGGAAAAATATGAATAAGAGAACACTACATATTCAAAACATTTTCAGAAATAGAAGAAAGTTAAGGAGATGAAAATATTTTTAAAAATTGTCATAACGGGCTTCCCTGGTGGCACAGTGGTTGAGAGTCCGCCTGCCAATGCAGGGGACACAGGTTCGTGCCCTGGTCCAGGAAGATCCCACATGCCGCGGGGCGGCTGGGCCCGTGAGCCATGGCCGCTGAGCCTGCGCGTCCGGAGCCTGTGCTCCGCAACGGGAGAGGCCACAACAGTGAGAGGCCCTAGTACTGCAAAAAAAAAAAAAAAAAAAAAAATTGTCATGAATAGAGCAGGTGGAAGAAAAGCAATAATCCCAGAAATAATAGAATACTTTGAAAGAGTGTAAATGAGACTGACCTAAGCTAGAGTCTGATGAAATTTAAAATTTTAAGGTTAAGGAAAAAAATGTATAAGTTCCTAGGAATATCAGAACCCAGTTATTGTACAAGGTGAAAAAATACTGTGGCCTGTAACTTCTTCAGAATAAGAAGAGTTCAAAAGACAGTGAACACAGGCTAACATAATGCTTAGGGAAAATTATGACCTAAGATTTTCTACTTTGCCAAGTTGTTGTTCCTATAGCCTTGAAGACTTAGAAGTACATTTCCTATGTAACATTTTAAAAAACAAAAGTCTGAAAGATAATTTTCAGCTGACCTGTAAAGGAATCAAAATAATAACTCAAGATTGATGAAAGTGTGATATGAAAGGCCCAGTGACAAGCAACTATGCCTATAAAATAAAGAGCTAAGCTTAAATATTTGTTAACATGGTTGTAAAATTTAATGCAAATTTCAAAGAAATTCTTAAAAAATAACATGTCAGTATAAGAACTATTAAATTAATCTAAAATTCCAGATTATACTAAAATATGGGAAGAATAAAGAAGTTATGATAACATTCTCATCTGAATGTAGAAAGAGAAGAATGGGTGAGGGAAATTCTTTAGTAGATACTGGTTAAGTTTCTCATGTTAAGTAGAGGAAAATATACTCAAATCCTTATAATTTTTTGTAAATTTCAGTAGAAATACTGCTTCTAGAAAGACATTATAAAAGAGTAAGAACAATATAGTGTGTGTGTTATATGTGTTGGCCCAAGTTCAGAAAGGACTGTCATTTGTTCTTCCTTTTTGTTGAGGGTTAAAGTAGTCTTTCTTTTAAAAAATGCTGGTTAAAATAAGAACGTTTTTTCACGTATTTCTTGGCAAGAAAAAAAATGTAATCTTATGTCAGTTTTCAGTTTTATTTTGCCTTTTACCAATTTGTGAAATATGGAAATCTTGAGGTCTACCAAATATGCCATTATTCCCAGCCAAGTTATATGAATGATGTTCACTCACATAAATCATATAATATGAAGAATTCATGAATTAGTACTACCTGAAATCAAATAGAATGCTAATATTATGATTTCCAAAAAGAATGCTAAATTAATAAGTGTAATTTAATTGAGAGATATTTAAGTGTGAACCATAAATCCAGTTCATTAGGAAATGAAAAAGTGGAAAATATTAGAAATAAAATTCTAAAAATAAAGCTTTTCAAATCATAAAAGCAATACTTTTTGAAAAGGTAAATGGAAATAGCTAATAAGTTATTTTGTTAAAGTTATTTATATTTATAGTACTAGTTTTGCAGTTGTTTCTTATGTTATAGTGAAAAGTTAAGGCTGCTCTTTTGTCTTAAATGAAAGAAACCACTTGGGCAGAAACAGTTTACCATACTGTATGATATAGTTGAGATACCATTGAGTATCGAACCTCTCTATAATTTGATTTAAGCATCTAGAAAAACAATTTAAACACATTTCCATTTAGAGTTAATCATCTCTAATTTAGAGCTCTTAATAAATTACAATTTGTTTTATGTTGTATTTACTGTTGATTTGCGCCTTAGTGGAAAATATACTCTTGGTCCTGTTTTATGTTTTGGCTACATATATAGCACAGTACTTGTAAAATTTGCCAAGTGGCCTGTTGCATTAAAACATGTAAGAAATCACCTACATCCTTCAACTCTGATTGGAAATACGGCTAAGGCAGAATCCTAAATATTAAAGGCAGAATCCTAAATATTAAGTATAAATTCCCTATTTGTCACTTGTTTAAATTTGTTATAATTAACAACAAAAGTATTTCTTTATTTTTATTTTCAGTGGACAGGAGTTATGAAGAATTGCAATGGCTACTTAATATGATTCAGAATGACCCTGTACCCTATGTAAGGTTAGTTTTTTTATGCTGTAATATTTTGTTTTTGTAAGTCCTAAAGTAAATAATTTCAGAGCATTATACTTGTTCCATGTATATGGAACATGTATATAATTTTTGAAAATATAGGAATATGTTATCCATTTACTCATGTCCTTATTTATTTTATTTGCCTTTGGAAAGACATTTTTAAAAATACATTGTTACTAAGGGTAATTCCCTGAATTTTACATGTGATTTCTATTGTAACTTAAAGAAAAGCTTGTGTATCCGTTTTTAGTGCACATGGAGGAAGAAAGCCCTTATCCTAAAACCTCTGTATCGATTGATTTAATCTATTTTAAAAGTAAATAAAAGCAGTGTTTTGATGTATCCCATTTGTTCCTTTCTATCTTATATAGAATCTTAATTTTTAATAAATGGACTTAGGATTTTAAAATGTAATATGACATTGTTAAAAATTTAGAAAATAAGGGATAATAAAAGAAAATCCTGGTCCTGACGTGGTAACTATTTTCATTTTTGTATTTTCTTCTTCATTTCTTTCATTTCTGCTGCTTTCTTTTGCAAAGTAGGATATTTATAGTGTATTCGTGCAGTATTAAAATTTTTACCATTTCTGCCGTCCTTTCTTTACACCTAGTAGACTCAAATTTGTGTTCACATGTTGTAATAATTCAGTCTCATAAAATGAAATTTGAAAGCTGGAAGATAATTTAGATTTTAGCTATTCCAACTAGAAATAAGAACACAGAGACATTGTCTTCTTCAACTTTACACATCAGTTGGCAGATATTTTTCATCTAAAAAAGCATACAAATAAACTCTGCCTTTTTTTTTTTTTTTTTAAACTCTGCCTTTTAACTTCACTGAAATGCATCTGAGCATGAAGAATCCATGTAAGGGATTTCAGCTAACTGAAATCTATATTTCAAGTGTTTTAAATGATGCTTATTAAATAAATATTCTTTGTACAAAGTTCTTCTCTTTGTATTTCATAGTTCTTGATTTGTGATCTGAATTGTATTTTAAATAATTTGTCCTTGTATTGATGTGTACCAGGGGTAAGGTTGACATGGACAAAAATCTCATAATCACCCATTCTGAAGTAAATACTCATATAAAAGAGAATAGGCAGGAAACCAGCCTCATCTCTTTATCTGCCAGAGCTCATGCATTTGAAAGTTTATAATAAGATGCTGCTGATGACAAGTAGGGACAGAAAGTATAAATACAGTATAAATAAAGCTTATCATGTATTCATTTATGTTTTCAATTCACATCAAGAACTAACATCAAGGCACATATTTCTTTTTTTTTAATTAGTTTACTTTTAACTTATTTTTGGCTGCATTGGGTCTTTGTTGTTATGCATGGGCTTTCTGTAGTTGAGGCGAGCAAGGGCTACTCTTCTCTGTGGTGCACAGGCTTCTTGCTGTGGAACACAGGCTCTAGGCACGTGGGCTTCTGTAGTTGTGGTGCGTGGGCTCAGTAGTTGTGACTCACGGGCTCTAGAGCGCAGGCTCAATAGTTGTGGCGCACAGGGTTAGTTGCTCCGTGGCATGTGGGATCTTTCCGGACCAGGGCTCAAACCCGCATCCCCTGCATTGGCAGACAGATTCTTAACTACTGCGTCACCAGGGAAGCCCCAAGGCATATATTTCTGAGATCTTAAAATTGTGTTTTGAGGATCATTTTCAGCAGATTATAATATTATATAATACTTGTAGTTATGTTTCTAAATTATATACTGTACAGTCTAAATGATTGCTTTTGAAATGTGGAGCTGTTAATGTCATTCAAATTTTAAGAGCACTGTTATTTACATTCTAAACTGAAAATCTGTATAAAGATATAGTTCATGATTATATTTGATGTGTTTACTTCATAAGTGATGTGATTCATTTATATCACGAATAGGGAACCTCTTAGGCTTTACTTAATGTCATCTAGCCCATAGTTATAGTTAAAAAAAAGTTCAACACATCTTAAAGAAAGTCTTTAATGGTAGTGAATGGTCACAGGATAGGAGTGTTATTACCACATCAACAGTTATTGTATGTGTGTATTATTTGGTGTCTTGGGATATCTGTCTCTATTTTTGTGGGGGGTTTTTTTTCTCTATTTTTTATGCTTTGAATAGGAACTCTGTCCTTTTCTCTTTGTCCCCATCATTACCTTTTCTTTTCCTTCCTCCCTTCCTATCTATTTATATTGAGGTGTAATTGACATATTAGTTTCAGGTGTGTAGCATATTGATTCCATATTTCTATGTTTTAGAAAATGATCACCACTATAAGTCTGGTTAACATCCATTACCATACATAGTTACAGATTATTTTCTTTTGACAAGAACTTCTAAGATCTATTCTCTTAGCAACTTTCAAATATGCAACACAGTATTACTAACCATAGTCACCATGCTATATATTACCTCCCCATGACTTATTTATCTTACAACTTGGAAGTTTGTACCCTTTGACCCCATTCACCCATTTCACCACCACCCAGCTCCTGCTTCTGGCAACCACCAGTCTGTTCTGTTACTTTTTCTTAAACTCGTTGAGTAGCCATCATATAGAACTGCTATATTCTGCTGTGTTAATTGGATAGAATTCTTAATCTTAAAGGTAGGTAAACGTTTCTGTTTCTGTCTGTCTTAAAATCAGTGACATTCGTCTCTCCTGCCCCCAAAAGAGCGTTTTATTTTTATGGCTTTTGGTTGATTTTTAAACTCCTAATAGTAAGATGGTCATTAGTAAGAAATTTTTTTAGCTGTTGATTTAAAAAATTTCTGTATTATTATGTATATCACAATTGCTGATTTTTTGAGAGTTAGATAAAGCTCTGAAGAATTTGGGGGCTGAAACCTTAAAATTTAGAGGAAAGAAATTAGTTACTTGTAATTACTCCTGTATGCTTTAAAGCTAAATTTGAACACCATTTCTACAAGGATACTTTCTTGACTACCTGCACTAGGTCATGTCCCTCAAGTCATAATTGCCCATAAAATCCTACAGTTGTTCCTTTACTCAAGTACATACATAGTTCCTATGTATGTGTATTATTATAGTTTGATTTTTTTTGTTACTGCTGTCTCCCCCATGAGAGTATAAGTTTTAAAAAGACAGGGACCTTGTCTCCTTTTGCCACTGTATGTCTGGCACATAGTATGATGCTTTGCATATAGGTAATTAAATACATGTTAAACAAGTGGTTGAATATAATTTTTCCCCCTCTAATCATATATATGTTTAACTTAATTCATATGTTAAAGAAAAGTGATTTTATCTCTGTAGTGACAACTGTATGTAAAAAAAAACCTTAAGCTGTTTAATTATTTTTAAATGTTTGGGAAAGATCTTGGTCTTTTATTTGGGTTTGATGTTTTAAATGTAATAATAGGGTTGTTGGCTTTCCTTGTATAGTCTTCTCTCAATAGAAGATTTTCAGGACTTCCCTGGTAGTCAGTGGTTAAGAATCCGTCTGCCAATGCGAGAGACACGGGTTCGAGCCCTGGTCCGGGAAGATCCCACATGCCGCGGAGCAACTAAGCCTGTGCACCACAACTACTGAGCCTGAGCTCTAGAGCCCATGCTCCACAAGAGGAGCCACCACAATGAGAATCCCTTGCACCGCAACGAAGAGTAGACCCTGCTCACCACAAATAGAGAAAACCTGTGCGCAGCAACAAAGACCCAATGCAGCCAAAAAGAAATAAATAAATGAAAGATTTTCAGATTGTAAATCAGTTCTTTATTAGGATATCTTAAGAATTTAAGTAAGTGTGCTTTGGTGCATTGTTTTTAAAACAAATTTACATTTTTGAAAATTACAGTTTCCTTTCAATGGGAATAACTTAAAATGCTCATTCAGATTTGCAAAAATATAAACTCACATTA
Organism: Grampus griseus; assembly: GCF_964374135.1. Taxonomy (NCBI): domain Eukaryota; kingdom Metazoa; phylum Chordata; class Mammalia; order Artiodactyla; family Delphinidae; genus Grampus; species Grampus griseus. The sequence goes on from NC_139011.1 coordinate 18,892,033, forward strand.
AGAAGACAACTTAAAAATAGCGTATAATTATTTCAACCAGAGCAATAATTCTTAACATTTTGGATTATTCCTTTCCAGTCATTTCTATGCATGTATATTACTTTTTACATTAATAAGAAGAACTTATTAAATATATTTACTTTAGATTTGGGTAGGATTATTTTAAAGATGACATGGAATTATCTTCTCATGTTGGAATCAAGCATGCATATATGATCACAATATATCATTTCCTCAAGGGACACACTTACACTGAATGCCTTTTCTCCAGAGAGATTTTGAACATTTTTCTGGTTTCGATTTGACTGCATTTCTTATAGATAGTGATTGGCAATGGGATTGGACTAGTCCACCAAGAAATTTGTCAGTTGTTTAGGGAAATAATGTGTTGTTTTTGCTACCATGAACATGGCATAAACCCATGATTTTCTCAGGATTTGCTTCAGGTCTGTTTCGTATATCTGAAGTGTATGCTTATTGTGAATTTTGTTTAATCTCTTAAAAATTAAGCATAAGATTCTCATTTTCTGCCCTTAAACTTTATCTCCTCTGAGTATTGCGTTGAGTGTTTAGTCAGTTATAAATACTTCCTTGTGAAAGCCTTTCTTCTATCATCTAAACTTTAAAGAGAAATAACTTTTGAAAAAATGCTTAATTTACTAAAAGTAGTACACATAATAATCATTATTGCTCTTTTAATTATAATTTCAGAGCTATCCCCAGAGTACCATTTACAATTCATTGGCATGGCTGTAAAGAGTTTGTAATGATCTGAGTAAATACCATGAAGTTTTATTTGTTGGGCCCTACGGTATTTGGGGTAATTGGGGAAGCAGCCGGATAGAAACTTAACTTTTCTTCTTCATGCAAATTAAAAGTATTAACATTAACATCTTCTAAAGAAAAATCCATCCACGTTTTAAACGGTGTTATTTACCTGTAATACCGATCTATTCTTACAAACAGAAATTGCTCCTAAAGATATGAAAATATCTTTACTCGTAAAGATATGAAAATATGGATATGAAATATCCATAAGGTATGTATCCCCTTTCGTATTACCTATGTATAAATTGCATCTATAACCACATTTCACGTTTGGTTCTCGTAGCTTTTCAATAGTCTTCAGTCTTAAAATGTCAAATCACAAAAGTATGTTAACAGTGAAAGTCACATCTTTCAGTTTTACAGACAAGATATTGAAGCCAAAAGGGGTTAAGTGACTTAAACTACAGCCTTGCAGTTCTACTTTCCTCCCATCTTTTTTTCAAGTACAAATCCAATTTGATCTCTTGCCACTAAACGTAAAAATTTCCCAGGTTCAACTTCTTTAAGGTCTTGCTAACCTCAACAAATATAATGACCTAAGTTTCTTCCTTAGTTATACCCAAGCCTTCCATTATTCTGAGATCTTGAATTTCTCAGACCTAGTCCTAGACCTGGCTTTTATCCTGAATGCTAGACTACTGCCGTGGCTTCCTTGCTTCTCCTTTTCTTTCTCTATTCTTTTTTTATGGTGTCTCCTGCTCGTAGCATTGAGCATTTGTTTTTCAAATTTTGTATTGGTCACATTGTGCTATTTTTCAGAAGACTCCATAATGTGTTTGGGTAGCCTTTCATGTAAGATAAAAACTTCCAATAGTGCAGTTTAACTCCTATCCTCTGTGAGGATACTTTTCTTAATTGACTCTCTTAAGCTTCCGCTTATTTTGAGGAAACTTTTTTGCAATCTCCATATTTAAAATAGTGCTGCACATTTTTATGCTTTGCAAAGTTACTATAATAATAAAGTTTATATTGTCTCAAATGTAGACTTCTTGGCCTACATGTGATTTTTTTTTTGCCTCATTTTAAGATTTTTATATTTGCTAACCAGTCTTTTTTGTAAACTTTTCTAAGAAGAGTAAAATGTTCATTTTAGAAGTGGGATAGGAAATGTTGGTTAGGAATATATAGAGTCAGGTTTTAGAAGACGTCATTGTACCCTAAGGCACTTTTAGAGAGAACAAATCCACCAGAATTTTTTAGTAAAAAAACAATAGTAAATGTTTAGAATGCAACATAATGTCTTTTGAAATGGAACTAAAACGCAAAGCTAGATCTCAGAAGAGAGACGATAAAATAGGAAGGAGGAACTGCAGATAATTTTCAAAAGTTTTTATTTAATGGTTAGCAAAAATTTAATTTTTCTTTATCTTTCAGACATAAGATTCTAAACATGTTAACTAAGAACCCACCATTTACTAAGAACATGGAGTCTCCCTTATGCAATGAAGCTTTGGTAGATCAACTTTGGAAACTTATGAATTCTGGTAAGACAACAATGGCTTTAAAAATTTTTTTTATTATTGGGGTATTTTCATTTTATAACAGGTTATCCATACTAAAGAACTGTGGTTAATTTGTCCTTTATTTTATTTTATTTTTTAAGGAGAATACTTACCTTCACAGTAGTGGCTGTGATTATATTTGCTAAGGACATAGACACTCACTTTGCCCCACAGGGTGGTTGAGGAAACAGAAATATTAATTTATGGGAAAGTGTCCCAAATGTTTAAAGAGCTGTAGACATGAATTTGCAAATATTATTATTTTTATTTCAGAAGGTTACAGAGGGTTGAAAAAATGGCTTCTCACCTCTTTTCCCTAGCCTCCTAGTGGCCTTTCCCAGAGGTAACCAATTTCTTGTGTATCCTTTCCAGAGCAGTGCATATTGTTACTGTTCTGCACCTTGGAGATCATGGTATCTCATCACAGTTTTAATTTCCATTATTTAAGTGAAGTCAGGAGGCGGTTAGTGCTCCCAAGCATGAGCTCTGGAGCTAGTTTGCTGAGGGTTAAGTCTCAGCTGGATGACTTACTCTCAATGTGACTTGTCTAAGCCTATCGTTTTTCATTTTTAAAGTGCAGGTGATGGTAGTACCTACTTCTGCAAACTGAAAATTAAATGAGTTCATATTTGTAAAGCACAGTAACTAGTTCATATTATGTGCTCAAAAATGTTGTTATACTAACATAGTAATGATATCATTATACTTCTCATATATGTCAGCTATTTGTAGTTCCTTTCATGTAAGTCATTCATATTCTTTGCCATTTTTATTTAATTGAATTATTGGTCTTTTCCTATTGACTTCTAACTGTAGTATATATGTAAAAAAAATTTGCCTTATGTCTCTGATATGTTGAAATTGTAATACTGGTTTTGATTTAAAATTCACTGGTTTTGATTTAAAATTCAATCAAAAGCTAGGCTGAAAAGTGTTTTGCTTAAAGACAAGTTGTTACAGATAGACGGTGAGGGAGCAGTGGGTATTCGTTCTAATAAATATGTCACTTTACCTTCTTTCTAGAATATTGGAAAATAACTTGCCCTGCCTATCTTATTAGTGACTGCTTCACTGAATCACAACTAAATACCAAGTTCTGATTCTTTTTCAAAAATTATTTAATTTACTATCACTGAGATGTTGTGGTTGTATAACTTCTGTCCCTCAGTTTCATAGTCATAGTCCAATAACCCCAAGTAAAGGCACCATAGTAGATATTTCATTGAAATTTAATAAAATTGAAAATAGAATGGCCCTTGTCCTCAAAATATTCAGAAAACAACACATAATCCAGTTTATGTCGATATTGCCAAATTATTATTCTCATATTTTCCCTAATACCTAGAAGAATAAGTGCTACTGTTTACATGTTTTATATTTTGCTACTGGTGGTTACCTTAAAGAATGTTGTGATTACTGTCATTTAGATCCAGGGGATGAGCATACAAGTTCACAAACTTGTAAAGGATCATTCAGCAGTTAATATGTGGCACAAACTGTACTGTGTTGAATATATTCTTAGTAAGAATGCATGATTCCATGGTTGTGATGGATTACAACTTTGAGGAAGGCATAATGAAGTACAAAGAATTCTCATATCGCCTTCTAGGGAAGATTTCATGGACAAAATAAATGTGTGTTTAAGATTAATGAGACAATCTCTGTAAAACATTTGAAGCCCATTGGAAGATTGTGGTTATACAAACTCAAGGTCTGATTGATGTTTAGTATTTATTTTTGATAGTGTTCAGTATAAAGTACAGTTACTGCTTCAGTTTGGAATTCTCTGTGCCAATAATCTAAACAGAACAGATCAGTGAGGCCATGGTCATAAGCAGTTTTTTGCTTGGTTCTTCAGATAAATAACTGGGAGCAATATGAACAGTGGGAGTGGCACAAATAATTGGGAGGGTTTTTTGGTTTTGTTTTTCTTTTTAATGTTTTTGGAGAACATTGGGCATTAGGGAAGATTGATTAGAAGGTTGCCCATTTCCCTTCCAAGCCTGGGCCTCTGGGATACATAAATGAATCTGATCGAAGAAATTCCTTTAAAGTTTTTTTTTCCAATAATAAGTAGTATCATGTTGCAGAGTTTGTCTGCACAAAATAACATAAAAGGAAAATACCATATAATTTCATTATATCTCCACTGTTCAGATTTGAGTGTATTTGGTCTTTAGGGAAAAAAATTGCTTTTTGTGTATATGTGTATGGACATAGTTGTAGTGAAGTTTTTAAATTGCATTTTATCATGAGAATTTTTCACATTGCTATATTATCTTCTTAACAGTTACTGTTTTAAGAAATGTTAATGAGAACTCACTTGTAACAAAAGGAGCTAGAGCATCATCTAAGTCCCTAAATCCTTTGGAACTCTGCCTGCCCCTTACTCTTTATTGGGGTTCCTGGGTTATCACGTCACTTGAGATAAGCATTATCTTGATTTACATATGGAGAACAAATAAATTGTGGGCGATAGGGATTTAATTATATTTAATTCATTTATTTTTGTCCTGTTCCAAGGTGGATTTGAAAGGTGTTGACTTTGCTTAGTTATAAAATTTTTGAACTCATTTGAAATATATGGAGACGTATCATGGCAGTTAAGGAAGGATCATCTTATGAGATGGTCATCAGGTACTCCTGAGGAATCAAAGTTTCTTTGCTTAGCTGGTTTCAGAAACTTTTCAATAAGAGATTAATTGCAGTAGGATACATAGAAACAGGATTTAGAAAATTGAAATTAGTTTGAAAGTAAGATGAACTAAGAAATCACATTTGTGCTTTTTAAAAAATTGATATATCATTCAATGACTATTAGTAATACTCTTTTTAGAAATGTACCGGGGGGATTTTAATGGCTCTGTGCCAGAAGGAGTGTTCTCAGACTTCTACTCTCAAGATGCCAGGACTGCCTGGTATCTGCACTCTGCCTGCTGTGTGGTAGCTCCACTTATCCTTGAGTTTTGGGCGCTACTCAAGTATCTTCCTAACAGTTTTTGCTGTGAAAATACACACACACACACACACACACACACAACTATAGATGTATGTACACGTGCATACTCATATTAGATATCTTAACTCATTCACTGGTTTAATTTTCCCATATAACATTTTCTCCCCACCATTTTGTTTCTAAAATTTTCAAAGCTTAGAAAAATTTAAAAAATGGTATAAAGAATAACCATATATTGAATATTTTCAGCTCTGTTAACTAGTTGTTAACATTTTACCATATTTACTTTCTCTCTTTTCACTCTCTGTGTATATGTTACAAACCCTCTTTTTCTGAATCATTTGAAAATAAGTTGCCTCATGATACTTTTCCCAAAATACTAAGCATATATTCCTAAGAATAAGGACATTCTCCTGCATCTACACAATACCATTATCATATATATCCCATATTCAGGTTTCCTCAGTTGTCCCCAAAAATGTCCTTATAGTTCCCATACAGCTTTTAAAGTAATAATCCTCCACAGAAAGTAACACATTTTTAAAGAGAAACATCTTTCACATTATATAGTCTTCATCCCTCGTTGCTTAAGAATCTTAAATAGTTTTATTTTTAGTTAAAAATATTACATTGTCCAGGGGCAATTCTTTTTAAGGGTTTCAAGTATTAATTTATTCATCAGTTATTTCTTGAGCACCTCCTGTTTGCCATTGTGCTATGTTTTTTGTTTTTTGTTTTTTTGTGCGGTACGCGGGCCTCTCACTGCTGTGGCCTCTCCCGTTGCGGAGCACAGGTTCCGGACGCGCAGGCTCAGCGGCCATGGCTCATGGGCCCAGCCGCTCCGCGGCATGTGGGATCTTCCCAGACCGGGGCACGAACCCGCATCCCCCGCATCGGCAGGCGGACTCCCAACCACTGTGCCACCAGGGAAGCCCCTGTGCTATGTTTTTGCATACAAAGATGCCTTTTCCATTAACTTAGTATAATGGAAAGAGAGACATAGGAACAGATAGACCATAATACAAACAGGTAGTTGCTAAAATAAAGAGAAGAGCAAAATACCCTGGTAACCTGAAGAACAGAACCGTGAGCCCTGCCTGGAATGCTGGACTATTCATGGAGTGGTGATATTTGAGCCAGCTCTTGAGGAATGGAAAAGAGTTTATCAGGAGAAAGACATTTTAGGTAAGAGAATTAAGTATATGTAAAACCTTTGAGTTCTGAAAGGATATTTGGAAAATAGTGAGTGTTAATCTGGAAAGATAGATTAGGATCCAAAAGCAAAGGGCCTCAGGAATTTGTGTTTTATCCTGTAGGCAGTGAGGAGCAGGTGGAATTATGACCTGTCTGACTTCTGTTAGCTGTATGTATTTTTTTGCACACTGAAAGAAATCGTTTTCCTTTCCCAAAGAAAAATGTTTCAAAATTCAAAATATATGAGATCCTACTTTTTGTAGCTTTTAGGTAAAGTACTGGATTATAGCTCAACATGACAGTAATTTAAAAAATTCATTTAAAAAATAAAAACCTAAGAATCAGAAATTTTTATTGGTGCTTTTTTTTTAAGTCAGTATAGTGTTTATTTCCCAGTTATAACAACTGCAACAGGTGTAAAGTCATTCTTTATAAAATGCACAAATCAAATTACTGAACATAAAATACAAAATTGTAATCACAGTAATAAAAAATGTTAACTAATTATAATATAGTAATTTGTTTAAAATAATTACACATCATTTTTCCATGGCAAATAAATTTATTACAGCAATTCCAGTATTTATTTGTAACTGTGTCTTATTCTATAGAAATGGCCACTGGACTAGACTACATTTTTTGTAATACTGTAGACCTTAAATCATGTTTAATAAATTTTCAGTTTGAGAATAAATTCTCCACTGGCGCTGATATTGACAGAGTTACATGTAAACTGACAGCCAGATAAGTGTTTGGAACTGTGTGCAGTAAATTAATGCTGCATGATGATGTCCCATCAATATGTTATTCATTAGCATGTTCATCAGTAAATTTCAGTTGTAAATTTTTATGTACTTGTACTAATTCATTTCTACAGATTTCAAAGTATATATGTCATCTAGAGCAGAGGTCAGCTAACAGTGGCTCTAGGGCCAGATCTGACGCACAGTCTGTTTTTGTACAGCCCATAAGTTAAGAATGGCTTTTACATTTTTAAATGATTGGAAAAAATGTTAATAGTGTCTCATGACACCTGAAAGTTTTATGAAATTAAAATGTCAGCATCCACCAATAAAATTTTATTGGAACACAGTCCTACTCATTTGCTTACGTATTGTCTATGGCAACTTTTACACTACAGCATCACAGCTGAGTAATTGAACAGAGACCAAAAGGCCCACAATGTCTAAAATACTATATTTTAAAATGTAACTACTTTCTCTGGTCTTGCCTGCTTAACAATGCTTTTTTTCCCCTTAAGATAATAAGCATTCATTGAAGAGATACTATATCATCATGAAGGAAATTTTAGCCCTTACTCACAAGCTGCTCTTCATTGTTTGGCATTTCACTGTAAGAATGACATAAAAACATTTATGTAATTATTCAGAACATTGAAGGCTGTTTATTTACATCAGAACTTTTAATGTTTGAAAGTTTACGGCTGTGCTCTAGAGGGTAGAATGAAGGACTACTTAAAATTCAGTTCGGTAGGATTTGCCAGGTTTCGGAATAAGAAAATAAACAATTTTGATATTAACATCAGATTTCAAAGTTCCGCCCCTCTGTTTCTCTCTCCCCCAAACCCTTCCTCTTAGAAATAGGAATGGTGGAAGAAAATTAAAACATTTTTATTAGACGTAATTCATTTTTTTGTCAGAAATTATATATGTAAATGCACACATGAATATATATGAAATTTGCTGTGTTTTTTTACTTTAGTGTAAGATAGACAGAAAGATCAGGACAGAACTACCATATGGCAGTCATACTTGTGTGGCCTAGCTGTACAAATTTTTAAGCTTCTGTCATCAATAAGGAGTGCTGCGTTTATTGAAAAATGTCCTGGGGAATTCCCGGGCAGTCCAATGCTTAGGACTCTGCACTTCCACTGCGGGGGCACGGGTTTGATCCCTGGTTGGGGAACTAGGATCCCACAAGCCACAGGGCGCAGCCAGAAAAAGAAAAATGTCCTGAAAATGGTGGCTTTTAAAGTGAGCTTTCTTCTTAGCAGCTTTTTGGCTTGATCAGCTTTAACGTCAATTACTTCAGAAAATGAAGTGATGATCTTTTTTAAGATCAGATTTGTTATTTGGAGGATTTGTCTTTAGATACTTTCTGATTTGAATAGAGAACATCAACACTGAGCATTGTTCTTCTGATTCAGGTAAGCAGGGCTTGTCCCAAAGTATAACTGCTAATGAGACCAGAATGGACAGCATTTTTACCTGAGAGGAAAAAATAATGACTTGTTTTTCCATATATATGGGCATTCCTTGCCATATAAGTGATTGTGTTGGGAGGGGTAGCTAGAAGATTAAAGAAGGGTCTTCAGAATGCTATCACTGAGGGTAGAAATCAGGAGCTCTTCCAGGGCTTATTTCTCATAGAATTGGTTGATTTGGAATCATGGAATTTTAGACCTGAGAGGACCTTAAAGATTAAGTTAATTGTTCTCATTTTATGGCCTGGGCAGCTGAATTGCCCAAAATCACAGAGCTGACTAGTAAGTAAGCAGAAGTGTTTTTTCTGACTGTATTCCACTATAAAGTGACAACCATTTTAAGATGTTATGCCATGATTTTGAAACATGATGTTCTCATTTTTTTTCTGTCTTATGATTTTAACAGAAGCGCTGCTTATTTTTTTAGCTCCCTCTTATCAGCCTTAAATTGTAATATTTATAAGTCAGTTTTTTGTGGGAAAAAAACATTTATTCAAGGACTTCCCCCAGGAACAGAAGAATAATGCTCATTCCTCCCTACAAATTGAAGGTCTACCAAAACCTTTACAAATCCAAAACCAAAAAGCCCACATAGAAATAAAAAGTAACAAAAACCATATTCTAGAGGTTCAGTGCTTTTAGCAGCTTTCATTCACTGTGCTGCCTAACCATCCTTAGCTGACTTTTAAAAAACAAAACAACACCCTAGCTCATCAATATACATTATCTACTTGCTTTTTAAAATTAATTTTTTAAGAAACTTTTAGTAATTCATACTCAGTTGCCTGACTTGTTTCAATGTCATCTACATTGTATAAAGATTCCAGGATCATTATTTGCAGTGGACATAATTGGGCAATACTGCTCTTCAAGGTTAAGTTTTATTCCAGTGTAAATGCACCCTAAGCCATTCTAGCTTCTTTACTGATAAAGTGCCTGAGATTCACTTCTTTTCTTGCTATAGCCATGAATAAATAGATAGATACAGGGCTAGCTGCTCTGGCCGGATTCCCTCCCTTTCCTGAGAGGGTTGAGCCCCTCCAGCCTTTGTAATAAAAGGCCCAGGAATCTGATACCTATCCTTTGTGGAACATTTACATATGTAAAATTCTTTGAGAAGAATAATGAGTGCCTACAAAAAACTAGGCAATGTCAGTCCATTAAAGTATCCAAATATGGATATTCCAGAGAAGGAAATGGATTTCCAGTATAAAATCCTTATTTTCACTCTGTACTGTTCTTCCGATTTCTGGTTTCTCTGTAGTTTTTATGATATAAAAACTCATACTTCTCGAGCTCCTGCCTCTTTCTCTTGCTTTCAGCAGTGTTATGTATCTGTTACCTTATCACACAGTAGCAAAACTGAAGATGTCTCAAATAGGATTGATAGCTGTTTAATGGCATGCATATTGCCAAGCAAGTGTGTAGTATATAGTAAGAACTCTGTAAATTAAAATTATAAATCCATGTGGATGTTCTTTGCACATAGTTAATATAATAGTTACCTATCTGTCAGAGTAAATCTTATCAAAATCGTACTTGCTTACAATGTATTTACTTATTCTAATATTTGTTGTTGAAAACCACAAAGCTTAATATTTATGCTGTCTAAAGTTTGCTGTAGCAACTTCTTTCCTTTTTGTTTCTCCTTTTTAAAACATTATGGTACCTGTTTGAAACCACATTTCTTGGCCGAAATTAAGTATTTATATGGTTTATTTTTCTTATCCAGAAGAATATTTCTTATTCTCACATGTTTTAAATTCTCTAGGTCATTTTAGATTCTGCTTAGAAACCATAGAAATTATCTAAACCTAGATGAAAATTTCACCTTGACAGTTCTGTTTGGTGGCAGTATCTACCTGGCGTGTTCCACTGGGGAAAAGAAGGCAAGTGAGGAAGAGTTCTGATGTCACTGTGCTCTGGTCTTTTATTGCTATAGGGTAAGGTATAATCTGAGACCAAAACCCTTATTTTGGAGATGAAGACACTGAGACTCATCAGAGAACTTGGAAAGTGTCTCTACTTTAAACTGAATTTCTACAGATGCAGTTTTCTTCTGGTTAATACATGTTTTATGACCTGTTGCCATCTCCGGGGTTTGCTTATTTTTGTTTTTTGGTTTTTTAAAATAAATACCTACTAGAACAACACAAATATGAAGGTGTTTAGCAAAATAGTTTACTTCTCTAAAATAAGTCAAAGTTTAGAATTGTGTTATTTCAAATAGTTGTAGGGTTTCTTACTGTATTTAAAACCTGAAAGTAATAAATTTGAGGGTTAGGAGAATTTGTTTCCAGTGGTAGGGTTCATGAAGGCTCTTGGTGTGCTGTCTTCCTAACAAGCTATTCAAGAAGAAAATCAGACAAGATAAACAGAATGAATGAATGTGGAGCAGTTACCAAGGAGGAGGAACTAAAAGGAGGATTTAGGGCTTCCCTGGCGGCACAGTGGTTGAGAGTCCGCCTGCCGATGTAGGGGACACAGGTTCATGCCCCGGTCCGGGAAGATCCCACATGCCGTGGAGCGGTTGGACCCGTGAGCCACGGCCGCTGAGCCTGCGCGTCCGGAGCCTGTGCTCCGCAACGAGAGAGGCCACAAGAGTGAGAGGCCCGTGTATAGCAAAAAAAAAATAAATAAAAGGAGGATTTAGAGCCAGAAAAAACACTGTTTTGGGAATATTAGATTTATGCTAAGTGTCTGATTTTTATTTTGTAGGAAGAATGAAAGAATAAAATATTTCCAGTTGTAAGATTCATGATTGCATTTGAACATTTATTGTTTCTGTAGCAGTTGTAGGTTCCCGTGTTATAAGAAGTGTCTTTAGAGTGGAGGGTTTGCCATTGGGGCCTAGGTCAATAGGTGGCTCCTTTAGGTATCATAACCCTCTCATCCCTTCCCTCTGTACAGGTTCTGGAGCATTTGAAAAATGTATGGATAAGGGGCTTCCCTGGTGGCGC